>NC_141694.1:1247238177-1247838177 GCF_964263255.1 Lissotriton vulgaris
GGCGTTCCTTTTTTCCGTCCGTCTGGGGGTGATAGGACGAAGAGAGTCGAGCATCAACATCCATGGTCTTACAGAGGGCCTTCCAAAAGCGAGAGGTGAATTGTGTACCTCGATCGGTGATGAGTACACAAGGTATCCCATGGGCACGGACTATGTGTTGCAAGAACACTTGCGCCAATTCCACAGACGTAGGCAGGCCTTTCAGGGGTATGAAGTGTCCCATCTTCGTTAAATGGTGTACGGCCACTAAGATCACAGTTTTCTCCTCACAGGGTGGCATTTCAACAATAAAGTCCATCGACACGGTGTGCCAAGGTTTTGGTGGAATAGGGAGAGGTCTAAGAAGGCCGACAGGTTTAACATGAATGGCTTTCCCTTGAATGCAAACAGCACAGTTCATAATATAGTGTCTCACTTTTTCTCTTAATTTAGGCCACCAAAAGGTACGTTCCACACCAGGAATAGTCTTATAAATTCCCAGATGACCACCCAATGGTGAATCATGTATCCAGTTTTACACTTTCCGTTGCAAGGTTTCAGTAGGGACATAGATGGCTAATCCCTGATAGGCAAGATCATCCTTTTCCGTTCGATGTTCAGGATCCTCCTGTACCCATTCCTGTACATCAATATCTGCAAGAGCCACTCGAACATCATCCAGGAATTCTGGTGTAGATACCAAGGCGATCAAAGAGGACGGATTATTGGATTCTTGAAGGATAAGTGGAGGTTCTTCTTCATTCTCGGCACTCTGTTCCGCTGTTTCCCCAATACGAGAGAGAGCCTCCGCTTTACCATTTTGAGGCCCCGGTTTATACTTGATAACAAAATCGAAATCCGAAAAGAACAGAGTCCACCTCAATTGCCGGGGAGTAAGAGCCTTGGCAGTTTTCAGAAACAACAGGTTTCTGTGATCGGTGTAAATTTCAACAGTATGCATGGCTCCCAACAGATAATGACGCCATTCCTCACATGCCCGTTTGATTGCGAGAAGTTCTTTATCCGTGACAGAATAATTGATCTCGCAAGGTGTAAGTTTTCTTGAGAAATAGGCCACGGGATGCAACTGACCTGTTTCGGGGTGGCGTTGTGATAGTATGCCGCCAATGGCATACAGGGAGGCATCAGTTTCCAATACAAAAGGTATCTGAGGATCAGGGTGACGTAAGATCGGAGCCTGTGTAAACTGTTCTTTAAGATATTGAAATGACCTTTCCGCTGCGTGGTTCCAACCAAACACAGTGTTCTTTCTCAGCAGACTAGATATGGGTTGAATGATCTTGGAGAAATCTTTAATGAACCGGCGGTAGTAATTGGCAAAACCAAGGAAACTCTGCACTGCCTTGACGTTCTTGGGTGTACTCCATCCTATGATAGCCTCCACTTTACTGGAATCCATTTGGAAGCCTTGAGCTGAGATGATATAACCAAGGAAGGATACTTCCTTCACGTGAAAAAGACATTTTTCAAGTTTGGCATACAAGGAATGCTGACGTAATCTTTGAAGCACTGTTTTCACATGATCCACATGTTCACGAAGAGTAGATGAATAGATTAAAATGTCATCTATATACACAATGCAGAATGTCTCCAGACACCCTCGCAGCACCTCATCCATGAAGTACTGGAAGGCGGCAGGGGCGTTACAGAGCCCGAACGGCATCACACGATACTCGAACAATCCGAATTTTGTTCTAAACGCGGTCTTCCACTCATCCCCGCTCTGTACTCTAACCAAATGGTATGCCCCTCTGAGGTCGAGTTTAGTAAAGAATCGGGCTCCCTTCAACTGGTCCAAGAGTACAGGTATAAGAGGTAGTGGGTAACGATTTTTTACCGTCATTCTATTAATGGCCCTGTAATCGATGCATGGCCTCAATTCCTCGCAATCCTTTTTCGGAATAAAAAACATCGGAGAGGAAGCAGGAGATGTTGAATGGCGAATAAACCCAGTAGCCAGATTTTCATCAAGGTAATTCCTCAAATACACTGTCTCTTTTTCAGTAAGGGCGTATACTCGGCTACAGGTAATATCAGCACCAGGAATGAGGTTGATCCTACAATCGTATACACGATGTGGAGGCAGATCGGTGGCCTTTTGTTTATCGAACAAGGAACTGAACTCCTGGTATTCGTCGGGGAGAGCGGTGGCACAACAATATGGTCCAATAGAGCATCCGGAAGCCAGACACACTGAAGGCGTAGCTTGCTGCTCCTCATTATTAGACAAGTCATGTCTACAATTCGCCTTACAGAATGCAGAAGATAAGGTAATGGTACGTGCCGCCCAACTGACCTGAGGATCGTGAAGAGTCAACCAAGGCATTCCCAATATGAGACGAAACTGGGACGCATCTATCAAATCAAATTGTATCATTTCTTGGTGATTTCGACTCGTCTGCATCAACAAAGCTTGAGTATGATAAGATACAGGGCCAGATGACAGGACTGTTCCATCCACTGCTTTGACCAGCTCCGGTTTATCCTTTTTCTCACATACTATCCCAATTTTCATGGCGTATTCTTGGTCATTGTAGTTTCCCGTGGCTCCTGAATCGAGCAGAGCATCTATCTCCATAGCGTCGCGTGAATTGACCCATAAAGTTACCTTCAGGTTCATGTGGGCCACTGCAGGATGCAAAGTATTCGCAAGCGTAGGTGAGATCTTTAACGGTGAACAACCCAAGGCAGAGACCTCTTCCTGATTTGGGCATGCTAGTTTTCCGCCGGTCTTCCCGCTTGTATGACCGCCTGAGAAGGGGGCGCCACGGTTCGTCCAGGTAACACGTTTCTAGCTCTGCAATCTTTTACGAAATGACCACCCTTTCCGCAATACAGACACTGTTTCAGTCTTCTTCTTTTATCTTTTTCTTCCTTTGAAAGGGGGCCCCTCAGACCTCCTATCTGCATAGGTTCGACCCCTTCAGGCATTTTCGGATGGCCTTCAATGGTGCTTCGTGGACGAGGATAGAAGAAACGACTGTCGCCTCTACCTCGATCTCCCCGCCTTTCCAGGAGGCGATGATCCAATTGAACCGTTAAATCAATCAATTCTTCGCAGGACGAGGGTAGTTGTACCACTTGAGCTAACACGTCCTTTAGCTCCCCTCGGAGACCTTGATAAAAGATAGATATCCTCTTTGCCGTAGGCCACTCTGTTTCGACCACGAGTCGATTGAATGATGTTATATAGGATAGCAAATCTTGAGATCCTTGCCGCAAGGTTAGCAATTCCCTATCCAAAGATAACATATGAAGTTTTCTGTCAAACAGTCGTCGAAGTTCTAAGCAAAAATCATCAAAATCATGCAACACAGGATCGTTTCTCTCCAACAAGGGTATAGTCCAACTTGCTGCATTGCCTCCCATGTAGGACATCATAAACGCTGTCTTTGTTGAGTCACCTTGGAACACCCCAGGCTTGCACAAAAAGTGTAATCTACACTGATTTAAAAATGTTTCAAATTTACAGGGATCCCCGTAAAACCTTTCAGGGGGGGCCAGAGGAATCCCTGTGTTTTGTATGACGTGGACTGTAGGAACTGAGTCAGAAGAGGAGGGCGTAGCGGGAGACGACAAAGAGAACCCACCCCCTTCAGCTCCCTGTGAAACAGGAGGTACCGTGGAGGAAGGGGGAAGTAAAGTGGCTGGTTTTATGTATGAAGCCCCCCTTGACCTTTCCTTGACAACTCGGAAACCTCTTTCCTAGGGACCCCCATTTCCTTATATAGGACCTGACTCTCTGTACGAGACTTGGTGACTTCCTGCTGTAGAGCCGCAAGGCTCTCCACCACGGAATTCAGTACGCTTTCAATATTCATCGTCCGGGCTGGGTCTTGTCACTTGGGCTTGTCAATCTGTCAGGACTGGCAGCAGCGCAAAGAACATAAACGCCACTAACCTTCTTCCTATGCCCAGCGGAGACGATGTCAGATGCTAGATCCTTTAATCCCTTCCTACACGACCCCCAACAGAGACGAGATATACCTCTGTCTGACTTCGTGCCCAGAAGGGAAAAAAGGAGAGAAGAAGCGTCGGAGGAGAAAGTAGATATGGTTGTGCTTCTCTTCGTTATTCTCCGGGACGTACTGGGTCTAAAGGACGGTTCTGTAACACCTTCAAGGGTATCTGAAAGGTGAACAAACATACAATTACCCTTCAGGTCCAAGAAATACCTCACTCTACTAGTATCTGGGATAATGATATCACTCACCACAGTTTCTACTTATATGACTTCAATGGAAGGTTAACACCCGGTTCCCTTCCCCTTCAAGTGTCCTTTAGCACATAGGTTTCAGTCCCAAGGTATTTGACAGGAGACTCAACCACTAAATAACTGAACTGAACCAAACGGAACTGAAATTATAATCAAATATAAGACTTATTTCTTCTCTCCTATAGTTGTTCAAAGCACAACATGGACTCCATTACCCATAAGGCATTTCATAAGTCATAGGCACTCCGACTTCAAACTTAGTTCGTATTCAAAATACTCGGACCTCATTCAGGGATAACTTCCTTGCGCAGCCGCGCCGGTTCCCTTGTCCTCTATACACTATCAGCCTGTACCCTGAAAGCGTTTGACTCAGAGACGCGCACAAAATAAAAGCTTCTTTTACTCACGTGTTGTTCAGCGCGGACGCGCGCTGAAACAAACGCCGCGGCTACTCTGACTGGCCAAACTCATCCCAGAGTCCAGGCAACAAAATCCAAGAATAAAAAGAGGCGAGCCCGCGCTCCTTTCTTTTCGATACAAATTCCTGTTCGGTGATCTCAGTTTCTCCGCAAGTCACCAAACACAAGTTTCTCTCCAACACGCTGGTATTCTTCTCGCTGGAATCCGGCGGGGAACACCATCTGCCCTTCCTCTTCTCGATCTTCAGGAACAATTGACAAGCACCTTTCTCAGGGAAAGGAGGGGCTTAGTACTTACGAGTCTCCCCCAAGGCAGTCTGGGAGTTGTAGTTTGCTGCAACATACCCGTTTTCACCACATAGCCTGAATGCAGCCCCCTCATCCTCGTAATCGCCACACATTGTCACCAAGGGTGAAGACATGGACAACAAAGAACACATGCAGACCTATGGCAAAAGCAAAGCACACTGGCTAAACAAACTGGCAGCCCTGCCACATGGAAAAAGAACAAATGATGGGCGGAATGCTGAACAAAGCAAACATTCACCCCCAATCACATAGATCTGGGCTTAATTAATCGTTCTTTTGGTCACCATGACAATCCAGTTTTAACCCAGCCATATGCAAATTAGTCTTGACACTGATCCTCAAGGGAACAGTCCAGCCGGAACTGCCAAGCAAGGTCCTCCCCGGACCAGAAACAACTGTCCTGGTACCAGTTTCAGGGCATAACCCCTCATCAGCCAATCTAGCTTGAATCCAGTGGCTCAGTGAGCACTGGACCCACACCGTGGCAAACCCTTCACACTTAGGGCGACAAAAGCAAAAGGAACAAATGATGAACAAAATGCTGAACAATGCAAACATTCACCCCTATCACAAAGATCTGGGTTTAATTCATCGTTCTTTTGCTCACCACACCACTGCAGTTTGGACCCATCCATATGCAAATCAGTCATGACACTATTCTCATGGGAACAGTCCAGCCTGAACTGCCAATCCAAGTCCTCAATGGACCGGAAACATGCATCCTGAGATCGATTTCGGGGCATCACCCCTCATCAGCCAGTCTAGACCAAGGATGAAGACATGGACAACACAGTACACATGCAGGCCTATGGCAAAAGCCTAGAACAAAGAAGAAATGTTATCCTTTGGCAAAAAGAAACACACACTGGCCACACAAAAATGGCCACTTGGCCAGCAAAGAAAGGAGGCATGGCACACAAAGAAGAAAACACTACCATGAATTCAGAAATGTCAAAAACACAAATTAAGTCAACTTCAAAAATTCCCCAACCACAAACATTCCAAGGCTTCAAAAATTACAGCAACAAAAAACATTTTAACATTTTGCAGAAAAACATAAAAGAAAACAAAAAACATTTTACAAATAATCCAAGGCCATCCATAAATCAATAGTCGGTTTAAGAAACATATAGCCCAGAAAAAGTTTTTAATGTTCACCCAATGCCTAGTGCTGGCAGGCTGTTGTCCATGGCAGCCTAGGCCCCAGACAGTAAAATGAGCAAAATACTAGTGCAAAATCCATATCTTGGAGGAAAGGTATTTTAAATCAGGCCCCCTGCCCTCCCATAAATATGCAAGCTTTTTTCTTTAGAAAAAACTACAAAGGTGATTGCAAGAATATCCCCCTAGTGCAAATTCATGCCACTCACAATCAAATTAAAAACATTAAGAAAAAAACAAAAAAATAAAACACATACTTGTACTCACCCTCCATCGAACTTATTTGATTTCTCACAATAAATTGCTAAAATCCAATGTTATATTCAGCTGGGATTGCAAAGAGAGTGATCCTTTCCCCTCAAAATCCAAATAAATAGAGGCCAATGTATGGGCAAAGTAGTGGGAGAATCCTTTTGGACATCTGTGTGGCACTTCCTTCCTGTTATATAGAAAGGTAAAATAAGGAAAGCACATTTTTTGCTAAAAAAAACTTATCTGAACCATCTGTTTGGGAAGGATACATACTCAAAAACCTATTTTTTATTAATTTTGCTGCTTCTTGGGTAGAAAATGTACTCGCAAAGCGGCCCTCTGACCAGACTACTCCTGTTAGAAAATTGTGCCAGAAGTCTTCCTAGTGACCAGAAATCATACTAGGGGATGCCACATCTCACCTATGCTTGCCAGCTCGCTTGTTGGAACCTTGCATTGCTCACATTGTCATTGTGTTGCTCAAACTTGCAACAAAAGCTGCCACACAGCAATTGGCAACAATTGGCCAGATCTCCATGTTAAAAGTGTAACACAGAGTTATAAGACAAAGAAAGGCAGTAGGACTATAGGACAGTCGCACTAGTATTTATCTGTATTCGTTCATTAGTTAGACCCAGACACTCAACTGTTTGTGATTCTACCGCCAACTAATCACTTTTCAAAACTACTTAGCACATACAGGACAAGAGTGTCTATTATCTACACGTGATCATTGATAATATCATTACTTTTTTTAGAAGCTTCACATTTCAATCATTGATGATGCCCAGACATCACAATTAATATAGACCAAATATATAAATTATCCAACCCGTAATTACGTGAGTGCACATTATTAATACACAGGAATCACAGAATCTTGATGAAAAAATCTTGATTCATTTCTATTCTTTTTGTAGATGTAAACATGAATTCAGACCAGCCAATGCATTTGGTCCTAAACGGACTTCATCAGGGTTGTAAGTAAATGCTCAAAACCAGGTGTATCATCTCTGGTTAGGCTTTGGGTTGTAAATGAGTGGATCCCAAATGATAGTATCAAAGATGAGTCATCAAATATTCTATGTTCGACTCCAATTTATTTATTCCAACCCTCCATCTTCCTCATGAGATGTGAACTCATTATGATCAATGATATTGATTTTCCATGAATTCAAGGCAACAGTACACTCAGATGGTAGCTGTTGCTTTGGATCCATGGAAAAGTTAATAGAATATATACCTAAATGGAGTGGAGTAAACATAAAAGTTTGGCAAAATACTAATTTTGAAAAAGTTCATATGATATGGGGAGCTTATCCTATTTTCACATTAACACTTTTGGTCTGAGTTATAGTTTGTAAAAACATCATTTTTGCCATTTCCAAAGCATACACATGAGACTACTACATTGTCAGGCAATCTCCTCTATACTAGGTGTAGCCTTTTCTGCATTACTGCGATTTTTGGGTGATTATACCCTGTAAATGAGTTAGCACCATAGGCCTTTCCCAGATTGGTATATTTGGTGCTTAATCTGGAGAAAGATTTTGATTCTCTTAGTTCGAGCTATCTTTTTGATCTGCTGTGACAACTGGTGTTGGGCAGTTGTGTCCTTAAATTAATCCAACTGCTTTACACATGCCCATCTGCGTGGGTTTGTGTGGGATGTTACACCTCGGACCCCATTACCATTTGCAGGTGCACTAGACAAAAATGCCCACTTTCTCCTTTACTTTTTGCTTTTACCATGGAGATAGCCATAGAGATTAGCAGTTAAGGGTATAGGTGTTAGGGGTATGGGTTTATGGGTAAAGGGTCAAGGCTTTGGATTATTTGGTATAGGTGTTATGGGTAGAACATTAAAGGTTAAGCTATAGGATTAAGGGTATAGGACCAAGGGTATAATAGTTAAAGTCATTAGGATTGGGTTAAGGGTATAGGTTAAGGTTGCGTATGGAATTAACAGTAAAAGTTTAAGGGTATGGGATATAGAGTTAAGGCGGGCTATAGGTAAAGAGTTAGCAGTATCTGGTTAAGCATATGTGGTTAAGGGTGTAGTTTTAGGGTTATATTTAGGGTTAAAGATAAACAATTATTGATACTTAAGAGTTTGAGGAACAGAGTTAACTACTTTGCCCATATATGTTTAGAGTGACCGTTTTAAACATGTTTAAAATATTTTGATCATAGTTGCAATTATTTAGTTTATCTGTTCAAAATAAACTTCACTGTTTTTTTTTGCAATGGAATACACTACAATTTTGAACTGATGCAATTAGAAGTGTTAGAACAAACTGATGCTAGTTCATTGGAGGTGCTGGATAGGAGAAACCCTTACACCTAAATATGTCCTGTTGAAATAATCAAGTCAAGATCCAATCAATGTTATAACCATACCCCAAAGGCTCTCATTAGGTATAATAACGAAGAATCTGCTGAATTTTTCTACTATAAAAGATGCAAAAGGTATTCACAGAAAGCACTTGAGAGTCTATTTTGGAGAGATAAAACCTGTTTTGCCCATAAGGGTTTCACAGAGTGAGAAGCTTTAGAGTATCAGCCAAAATCAGGCGACTGTCGGGACAGATGGCAGAGAATGAAATTGTCCCTCAGTAACCGAAACCTCTGTTTTGTCTGTATTATGTTTTTACCAGTGTTGGCTATCAACATTCTTACTTTTGATAGGCAACGCTGTAGGGAAAATCATCTGAAGAGAGACCTATCATTCAACACATTATTTGAGTGTAATTTGCATAGATGTATAGCTGAGGATGAGCAGCAAATGGCCTAATATTGAGATTGAATAATAAGTAGATAGAGCAGAGTCCTGAGGGACACCACAGGGAATCCACACTGATAGAGGGAAGAAGAGGGTCCAAAACACCCCTCTGAAATCTCTCAGAGAGGGAGAAGGTAAACCACTCCAGCACAGTATCTCCATTGCCGGCAAAGACAGTGATGCTGGAACTAGGGCTGTGGGAGGGACTGCAGCACCCCATGATAACATGGAAAAACATCAGCGAGAACTTGGGACCTAACACTGCAGAAATATTGGTTTGTAATATCTCCAACTCAACACCTAACTTGGAAACTCAACTTTCTGAAGTAATTACCCCATGAATATAGGCCGTTTTTTTCTAACGAAATAGTACTCTTTTTATTACGTAGATTAATGTCAGAATATCATAAAAAATGCGAACATCTTCAAACTAGCAACTAAAAACAGCTGGATTTAATACCGCTCTGACTAGCACAGGAGAAATGAAAAGAAGAAACTTACATAAAAGGTTCCCAAAAACACATTGATGTAAAAATATATCATTTAAAAAACTGTACAAATATTTTATGATAATACCCCTTTTGAATGTGTAGTTGAGACATTTTCTCCAGTATATTAGTGAAAGAAGGGAGCACAATCCTTAGTATGGCAAAGGAAATCACTCTTGACATCAAGGGGATGCCTACCTGATGAAAACATGCTTTGATGTATTTGGACTCTTTTAGACATTGAGGGGCTTATTTATGAGAGCCCTGCATCAATTTTACACACACCATGTAAAGTGGTACATGCGTGAAGCAAGGCTCTCAAAGATTTGTGAAGTCACACAAAGCCAGCCTGTGTGCCTCTGAGTAACCGCATAAATCATGAGTCAGCGATTCACGCAATACCCATGGAATGTGATGCTGCCCCAGATTTACAAAATAATGTAAACTTCAGGAAGCATCAAATCTGTACACCTCCTGGGTGAGGCGTAACAGGGAGAAATATGTTTATTTCTCCTAGTTTTTCCTCTTTCCATATCTACTGCATTCTGCAGCACACATAAAAAGATGAAGATGCCTCGTAGGACTTTTTTTTGTGCAGGAGGGTGCCCATTCCTGCAAAGAAAGAATCTTGCCTGCAATGGAGGCACCCTTGCACCAAGTCACCTCCGCACCCCTGCACCGCCAAGAGTCACTACCGCCCGCCTGCCAGATTACATGTAATTGTGTGGTCTCGCAGGCAGAAGGCATGGCAGTCCCATGGCAGTGCAGTTTAAAGGCTCATTATGAGTCTTAAACAGCACCTCCATGGGAGACTCCCAGTGCACTTTCCTGCACGGGAAAGAATGCATTATATCGGGAATTCCTTCTTGTGCAGGAACTGGGAGTGCAAAACTACAGAGGGGCACAACATGTGCCTCCATGCATGCAGCCTTATGCACAGGGGCAACCCTTCTTTCCTCACCGCCAGCAGTCACATGGAGGAAGAACCTCCATGACACTGCTGGCAGTGAGGAAAGTCGAAATATGCTTGGTAGTGCCTCACCGCACCACCAAGCATATTGTGGCCCTCAGACTGCTAGAGAATGCGGTTCCCCGGCCGTCGCGGTGGTACAATGTTGGTCCGACTGCCCTAGTCATAGTCGGAGCGCTGGTGCAGCAGGGGCTGGACCGCCTCCGCCCTACCCCCACCAGTCTGAGGGTCTTTGGACCACCAGGAACATAATCAGCCCCATAGTGTCTGGCAATCTAAACAGTACCTTCCAATCTAAACAGCTTTTTAGGTGCTGCAAAAGAACACCAAATTATGGTTTCAATCTGATATTTAGTTAGGGGAAATTCTGAAAACTGTCTTTAAAATTTTGCAGTGAGGAAAGGTTAAAAAATATATACAAAAATATTAATCAGATAATTAAATGACATAAAGTTCTGAAGAACAGGTGCGCAATACAAGATCCCTCACCCCCAACTGTGCAGGAAGGACCCAAGTATCCCACCCAGGTAGGAGTCTCCTATTCAGTTCATAAGCGTACTTGCAAAGTCGTACAGAACAAAAACACAACAGCAGCTGCCTTGCTCCTTCTAATTTATTATGTGGGCTGTCCCGCACTGTATCTTCATGGAGAAACACTCCTCACAATATTGTAAAATATTTAGGGGATTATTTACTAGCCCCTTGCGCCACCGGTACGTCACTTTTTCCCATGTTAGAAGGGACCCACCGGTGGCACAAAGGGCTTGTAAATAAGCCCCTTAATTGTTACTGGAAGAGACTGGTCCTCAGAGGAAAGGCAGCTAAAACTCCCTGATGTTAGTTAGTGGGATTAAAATACAGCAGAGCCCAGAGTGAGAGAGGAAAAAGGCAAACCGGGAAGGAGAAAGGCAGATGGGAGGACGTGGGCATGACCGAGGCACAGATGAAAGAGAGAGCTGCGAGAGTGAGGTAATAAAGAAAACACTTAAAGAGAGATGGAGACACGTGTAGTGGGGGAACAGCCATTACAACGCAACTAAAACAACGCACTACCATTACAATGAAACTTTTACAACACAGGATCCATTACAACGCATGCCATAGCAACACATACTATTACAACGCAGCTGCTATTACAACGCATGCCATTACAACGTAAGTCTACGTTTAAAATATTATTTATTTTTATTTTTCAAAAAATATATTTGTTTGCGTTGTAATGGTATGCGTTGTATTGTTTTTCATTGTAATGGTACTTTTAATGTATTATATTTATTTGCGTTGTAATGCTGTGCATTGTAGAAACTTACGTTGTAATGGTATTTGCGTTGTAAAAAATGCGTTGTAATGGTATGTGTTGTAAAAGCATGCGTCGTAGTGTCATACATTCGTGTAGTGGGAGTACGAAAGGAGACACGAGACACACCTGAGAGAGACAGAATTAGATGAGAGAGCTGCGTGAGACTGAATTGTAGACAGTCCGTTAAAAGACAGGCAGTTGAGAAAGGGAAAACTCAGAGAGACAGACAGGAGACAGTAGTGTGAGAGTCTGATAGACCTGTGAAAGACAGCTTAGAGAGATAGATGGGGAGATCAGCGTCAATAAAAATAAGTACAGAGATGAGAGAAAGAAGTAGAAACAGAGAGAGAGGTGTGCTGCTAGAGAGAGAGGCCGAGATGGAGTGAAAGTGATGGTGGGGTAAAAGACAGACAGCCACTTTATAAAGGAACACCCGAGATTGATAGTGAGGATGAGACAGGTGTGAGAGAGCTAGACATAGCTGAGAGGGCTATAAGAGGAAAGACGTGCTAGAGGTAGAGAAGTAAAAGAAAGAGGCAGGTAAGTGAAAAGGCAGATAGGCTAAAGGCAGGGAGTTGAGAGATTTAGAAACAAACTCAAGAGAGAAAGGTGAAAACTGCACAGATTGGTGAGCAAGAGACAGGTATGCAAGAGCCACAGAGAAGAGCACCTGCGAGAGGGAGAAGGGCAAAGATGGAGGACAGGTGAGTGTGATAGAGTGAGAGATGAAGTGAGAGACCGTGAAAAAAGGACAGATGAGCCGCTGAGCGAGAGAAAGAGAGCGATGTCGAGGAGACAGGTGTTTGAGAGAGATGAAGAGAGGTGAAAGACAGCTGTTAGAGAAAAAAAGGGAGTCAGAGGAGAGGTGATAAGGCAACAGAAATACATACAAAAGTGACTGCTGCGAGAGAGAGCTTAAGGGGACAAAGAGAGGATAGAAAGAGACATAGATGTTAGAAGGGGACCTGAGAGAGGTGAAAAATAGGCCGACAAACAGAGGCGTTTAAGCGACAGATAGGTGAGAAAAGGGCAGCTGAGAGCGTAGGAGTGGAGAAACGCAATAGATGTAATAAAGAGAAGTGTGACAAAGGGAGAGACAAAGGGTGACAAAGGGAGAGAGGGAGCAAGTGAGGTAAATAAAGAGAGAGAGGCACAGAGACAGGGGACATGAAGAGAGATCAGGGTGATAGAGACAAGCAAGTTAGAAAGAGGACAGAGAGAAACAAGAGAAAGCAAGACAGACGTAGTATGAAGGGTCAAGAAAGGGGTAATAGGTGAGAGAGAATTGATTTGCGGGCACATGCATCATTGTGAATTACATTCGCAAACGGTGCGAATCGCAATTTTCGGCCGTTTGCGAATGCAATTGACAAAATTGGGATGCATCATGTTTTTCGCAATTTTAGAAATCGCAATCATGTTGCGATTTCTAACATTGCGATTGCATTTAAGAAATCGCAATTTGAGATTTCTTAAATGCAATGCAAGAACATTTTAAATTTGCAAATTCGCAAATAGGGAGAGGTAAATTACCATGAAGTTGACCTTCATGGTAATTTGCGTAAACTTTCAAAAATGCACAAAAGTGCATTTTTGAAAGTTTCATTTTACACACACACATGCCCTTGGGGCATGTGTGTGTGAAAAATACACTTAAAGTTATATTTTAGGGGTGCGGGGGGGGTCCTTTGGATCCCCCCCTGCACCCTTGAAATTGCATTTTGAATTTGCGATTCGCAAATTGCTAATCGCAAATTGAAAATGACTTCCCATTGATTCCTATGGGCCTCTAGGCCCATAGGAATCAATGGGAAGGGATTCCCTAATTGCGATTCGCAAATTGTGAATCGCAATTAAGGAAATTTAAGAAATCGCAAAAAAAATGTGATTTCTTGGTGCATAGCCGTTTGCGATGTCTTAATTGCGATTCCTTAATTTTCGCAATTAAGAAATCGCAAACGGCAACAATGATGCATGTGGCCAGAAGAGACAATCAGGTGGGAAAGGGTTGGCTGAACAAAAATAGTGAGATGGACGACAGAAGGGATAAAGGAGTAGATAATGATACAACTGAAAGAGACATGAGGTGATTATAAAGAGAAAGCGAGAGTTGAGAGAAGGATACAAGTGTCATTGAAGAAAATAATGTAGACGAGAAGATAAAGAAAACCAGAAGGAGGAGAAATTAGAAACAAGGAGCAGATGAGAGGAAGACAGGGCAGGGGGAACAGGGAGATAAGAGACAGAGAAAGAGAGCAGGGAAAGGGAAGATGTGAATGACAGAGAAACAGGAGAGAGCCACAACAAACCGAATATTGGCAAATGAAGAAACAATTGAGAAGTTGAGTAATAGGTAGAGGAAAAAGTGAAGAGGATTGAGAAGTTAATGAAAAAAATAAGCATGTTCTTTTAGAAATGTAAATGAAAACCACCTTGTGTTGACATGTGTACTCTACTTGTGTAACGTGTGGGTCCAAAAAAAAACAGCACCACAAGTTAGGGCACTAACCATATCCTCTATTTTATCATTTTTCTGACAATTCTAGTATTTAACAGCTTTCCAGTCACCTTGATAGCTAAAAAAACATATGTGCCATAGGTACAACGCTTAGCATAGATGGCAAGAAGGGTCCACCAGAATGCCTTTTGAGGTACCTAGGAGAGATATATCTCACTGGAGCTGAAGATCTCAACTTTATTCTGTGGCAGTATTTGCAAAAATCTTTCTAAGGCACAATTATTCATTGTAGAAAGCAGCTCTATGGACCAGGCATAGTACCTTAAATTCTAAGTTGCTCCACAAGTGTAATTTCTTCAGTTTGTATAAGAATCACACAGCTGTGTCTTGAACCCCCTGCAACATGTAAATCTGTCTGTTGTATTCATATGAATGGCATTGAGAAGGTCTATACGAAATATTCGATAGCCCTCATGCATGTGACCCTTTATTCAAGACCAACCATGTAATCATATTTCTGACTAATCTAGATTGAAGTATACAACTTTTGACACCTGCCCTACATTCGAGAATTAAAGACAGTTGATAGTCAATATACATTTTCATACATTTACCTGTAAAGCTGATTCACGGTGTTGCCATAAGGAACCCTGGCCAGGAAAAAAGGGATGTAAATGTATCCATTTGGTGATATTTTTTTTTTCTGTCTCAGCAAGCTGGTTTATTTACTCTCATCCACATGTGAAGTTATTGTTTACTTGCTCTACTCTCAGTCATGAGGTGGTAGAGGATGACAACCTTCATTTTAAGACCATGCATACCTCCTAATTTAGAAGAGGCCCCTGCAAACGCAGTCCAACAGTAGTCTAATTTCCATCTTTCATGAATGCTTTTTCAGACACGCCACTGTGTTGGAGTGAAGTGAAGTGATAATCAGCAGTAGAGTTCCCTAGACGTTGACATGTTAGAGCTGGCAAAGAAACCAGACCCCGGAGTGGAGCACTGATAGTAGAATGCTGATCCGAAGGTGCATGGGAATAAAGGAGCCTATCTGACTAGCAGGAAATAGACTAGAACCACAGAATGGTACTGAAAAGGGAAAGAGGCAAGGAATTGAAGCAGGAAGTGAGAAAGGACCATACAGATCTGAAAAAAAACTGTTGGAAGGTGGGAAGAGCAGGAGAATACAGGATGGGGGTAGGGAAAGTGAAGAAAGTGAAGCAGTAATGAGGAGGGTGAAAATCTCAGGAGACAGAGGGGCATATTAGCTTCCAATAGAAGCCCAGGTTAGATGTTCAGGACATCTAACTTGGGCATCTATTGGAATTCTTTAACGCATATTAGCAAGCCCATTATCGATGTTTTAGCAGCAGTTTCCTGCCACTAAAATGAACATAATTTTAACGAGGTTCTTGCTAATATGCCTCATAGTTCGGCTGGAGAGCTTTTGGGGCTTATTTACAATGGTCAGCGATATTTATCGCTGATCGTGCTTAGCGATAATTATAATATCCCAGGCTGTCTCTGGTATTTATTGCCCTGGTAATGCATTATTAACAACGTATTACTCCAGGGCGATACAAATTCCAGAGATGGCGAAGTTATCGCCCTTTTGCAGGGAACATCGCTGGTTCCAGCGATGTTCCCTGCAAAAGGGCGATAACCTTGCTGATACGACCCACAGGGGTGTATCAGCATAATCCACCCCCTATGTTAGGGCTGGCTGAAACTGGAATTGTAATCTCTACTGCAGTGCCTGAGCATGCACCGCCAGCCCTGTAGGGATTACAGACTGTCTGATGAGCTCCTTGTGTCGTACTGTCTCTGCACCTGCCGACCATCGCCCACCTAATGGGGTGGACAGTCTAGCATGGTCTGATGGAGTTGGGACCGCCACTGATGGCCTGACGGTGGCGGTACCAACGCCATCATAATGAGGCCCATATTTTTGGGAGCACCTGAAGTACGTGATGTTATCTGACACCTAAAAAAAACTGCTTCCAATTAAACTTCTGAAAAAATATCATTCTATTGCAAATTTGCTTTGAAATGAATTGCAAGCAAAATGCAGATTCTTCTTTGCAGTATGTTATCAAAAAAGTGCAGGTACATAATTCTGACAAATGCAGTGTTGTGCGATACTCCAAACACCTTTCCAGGGTTTCTCTTCAACTATCAATGCTTCAACAGATTTGCTTTGACAAATTGGCATCAAGTACAAACAAAATGTAGTTGTAGTGTATGGTATGTTGTCTTTATATTGTAATCAACAAAGTGTCTTGTAGAAAAAAACTAAACTAATTGCTATTATGTTACACAACAAACTTCCTTTCTCCTCTAACAATGTAGTGGTGCTGGCAGTAAGGGCCTATTTAGAGTTTGGCAAACAGGGTACTCTGCCCAAATGGGCCACCGTGTATCTGACAGCAGTTCTCCACCTGCCTCCGCAGCCAGAATCACCACACCAATGGAGTTGGTGCCACAAGTGTAGGTGCATCAGACCATCTGAACTATTTTGAGTCAATGGCCTGATGATTTGTGATTTTCTCTTAGTTCAGACTGCCAGAAATAAACAAATAACCACCACATCATGGGAGAAGCTGTCAGAGGTTCAGACTCACGTATTATTTTTTCTTTCGTCCTATTTGCGAAACAAAAAGGTTGATGAGAGACTACCGAAAACATGGCAACCAGTCATCAAACTATCAGTGCCTTCAGAGCACTGCTTAATTTGAGCCAGTGGTTGCCGGTCGGGGCACCAGCACTGATTTTTGGAAACCAGCACTTATTTTCCCTTTTCAGACATCTCTCCAGAGCAAGAGAGGGAAAACACACACACAGGGGAAAGATAGGGGAGGAGAAAGTAGGGCAAACAGTCATAAAAGGAAAAAAAGGACTAGCAAAATAGAGATAAAGGGTAAGAAAGTGTCCGGCAATGATTAAAGATGCCTGTACTGGATTCAAGGCTCCCAGCGTTAGTAGTCGAGGCGCTGACATTTATTAGCTCCGGTCGTGGGTTTCTGAGCAGAGCCTTGGGCACCAGCACTTATTCTATTGCAAACTAAGTGCTGCTTCAGAAGAGCAGCCACAATGGTGGCTCTTCTGAAGGCCATCTGTCACCAAAGTAAAAATCAGTCCTTAAGTCTACAAATAGGTGGTGCAAAGAATCACACCAAACAATTGGCCAGATTTAAGGTTTGGTCGATGGTCATTATTCAGACTGGCAGAGCACATTCAATCCACCACCATGACAAACTACCTACTGTCTGCCAAATGTAAGGGTCAGCAGTGACCTCTGTATATTGACAGTAACCTCCTTCAAAGTGGTTCTTGAGAATGTACAAAAGGAATGGTGGACAGCTACCATCAGTATTGACTGATAACCAATGTATAGAATTACTGGTTAAATAACTATGAATTAACTGAAGAAGGGATATTAAGATACAAGTGGTATGTAAAGATGTAATTTTTGTGTGTAATATTTTAATTCATTTTAAAACGGTATTTTGTAAATTTTACTATGTGACTTTTATGATTTTTAAATGCAAAAAAGTTTATTTGATTTGATTTGACTGATAACCTCTAATCTTTTACCACCTTTATGCTTGTCAAAAAAAATTCCTCTCAAAGTGGGAGTTTGCTATTGAAAAGCAAAACATTAAATAGTTTGTCCCTGGGTTTACTTGGTCTTGATTTGTTTTTTTCTGTCATTCACCACAAAGTTTCACCTGGCATTTTGCTTTTGTCTGAATTTGAAACCAACACAATGTTCTATGAATGTTTACCCTTTACATAGGTATGTCTGTGGTATTGGCTCTCTGGACTTGGATGGTAAATAAACCAGACCTACTGACTCTTTGCAATATGTATTGTTACCAGATCTTTAATACACACATAAAAGTATACTGAATCATCACACTTTCAATCATTTATCTCATGCAAATGTGGCATACAGAAAACAATAATGGTTTTTTTTCTACAGTAGTTATCTGAACTTGAGTGCTAGCCTAACCTAAGATGGACGCCAAGTGCTTATTAAAGTTTTAACCATCCTGAATCCAGAAATGGCTGGCCCATCTCATGAGATCCTGCTCACACTCAACTCCTACAATACACTGGGATCTGATGGTCAAACATGAAATGAATAAAATGAAGAGACACGAACAGCGAACAATAATAAAAGCATCAACAGAGACCAGTACCTGAAGGACTGAGTGGTGAAGTACGATGGAGATCCACATGATGGCGCTGGCCAAGTCTGGCAATTGATGGACATCCAAAGGTTTTGTACTGGTCGCTGTTGATGCTTTTATTATTGTTCACTGTTCGGGTTTCTTCATTTTATTTATTACATGTTTGACCATCAGATTCCCGTGTATTGGATGTATTGATTTGGGGATTGAATCTGATTCTGGTTGTTAAATAGTCCCTCAGACTCTTGTCCCCTCAAGGATGTGTTTACACACTCAACTCCTCCCAGCTTTTGGAGACTTCTGCTGCAGGGCTGCACACAATTTCAGCATGCTGAGCAGCTCCCATGAGCCCTTCTGTGTTCTCCCTTTGACTTCGCATTGTGTTGAGTGCTTATATGCAAACCACAGTGCCTGACATGGTGTCCCTTCGTCCTTCTACTCGGGCTGGCTTTTATGACGCTGACCCCTTGTGTTCCCAGCTCCAGCTCTATCCCACCGCCTTCTTTCTGTGACTTTTCTGCTGCTGGGTCTCTGTGTACTGTCAGAACCCAAAATCCAACAGAAGCAACCTATGTTCTGGGTTTATCTTGCAAGATTGACATGGATATGATCTCACCCTAAAATGCATAGAACAGCAACCAGCCAGCATGGCTGTGCAGTGGAATGTGGTGTTGGATATCTTTAGTAGATTTTCTTTGAGATATGCTATACTAAACTCTAGTCAGAGTCTACTCGGGTAAAGGGCTGGACACTGAAAGGAGGCAGATTTTCTATTCTAATACAGTCAGAACCAACTAGAGGAAGGTCCTGGATGTGATAGGGGGAAGGTTTTCTATTCTGCACTCCATTCAGAGCATACTCAGTGAAGGTGCTGGACACTAAAAGGGGGCAGATTTTTATTCTAAACTCCAGGCAGAGCCAACTCAGGAAATGTGCTGTAAACTGAAAGGTGGCTGATTTTTTTTTTTGTAACTCCAGTGAGAGTCGACTCAGGAAAGTTGCTGGACACTAAAAAAGGGGGCAGATTTTCTATTCTAAACTCATGTCAGAGCCAACTCAAGGAATGTCCTGGACAGTGAATGGGGGCAGAGTTCCTTTTCGGAAACAAACTTTTTAATTAAAAAAACAACAACATTGTTTTACCTTATCAAAAAAAGGAATCACACAGTTAAATAATGAATCCATAGAAAACGTTTTGTTTTAATCTTGTAGGTCAGACTCTCATCAACCAGGAAATCAAAGAAAATAAAATATAGGCAAACAAAACAATATTCTCTACAGAGAGCAATTTTCAAAAACATCAGGTAAACACCTTAATAATTAGTTCCTTAAATAGCATTGGTCAAAATTTCCAAATCCAAACTGATAGATAACTAGCTTTTTAGCTTTCTTCCTACAGAATTAAAACCAATAAAATGTTTTTGGAAGATGGTGTTTAAAAAGTACTAATTTTCTTTCTTTTAACAGGATTAAGTTGAACATATAAGACAAAATATAATTATTTTGCATGATGAATCAAGCATATATTTTTCAGATCAACAGTCCAGTATAAAATCAAATTACCATTTTGAACATCACAAAGAAATTGTAATTAACACCTCTAAAAAATATAACACCAATGACCAGTACTCAAGGCCACCAAGTTACAGTTTCCAGCAGAGCAAAATGTCAATAAAAAATGTTCTAATCCTTAACCCCTTCGCTGCTAGGCCTCCCCCCCCATGCTAAGCCTTTTTTTGGGCTATTCGGGGTAGTTGGCGCTTAGGCCCCTGTAACTTTTTGACCACATATGGTATCCACGCCAAATTTGCGTCCTTTTCTTCCAACATCAATGGGATTCTAAAGGTACCCAGGGTGTGTGGATTCCCCTGGAAGGGACCCAGAAATTATTCAAAATACAGCTACATTTAGTTTTTTGGGAACATTTTGAAAAAAGGGCTGCAAATAAAAGCGTCTGGAGTTCTCCCTGCAAATGGTATGAAAAAAGGGTTTGTGGGGCTGAAATCACAATTTTCCCAGCTTTTAGGGAATGACAGACTTTTGTCAGAAAACCAAAATCTTTTACACAGTTTTGGATTTTTCTGGGACATAGCCTATTTTTGAAATTTTTGTGCTTTCAACCTCTTTCCTGTTAATGGTAGAAATGGGTATGAAAGCAATAATGGATATATACATTTTTTTGAAGTAGACACATTTATCAATTCATCAAGGGGTCATTTGTGTAGATCCCTCAAGGTTTCCTTATAGAAACTAACAGTTACATTTTGGGGAAATTGAAAATTTGCTGAAAAAAAACAGCCTTTTGTGTCAACGTTTTCACCTGTAACTTCTTCTAATTATGAAAGCTCTTTGAAAGCAATATACTGTTACATCCACTGGACCTTATTGGTTGTGGGGATATATAGGACTTGTAGGTTCACCAAGAACCCGATGAACCCATGTACCGGGCATATAGCAATTATTCTGGGAAAATGTATACATGGAAAAATCGGTATGTAAGACACCTATGTATTTTTAAAATGGGAACAAAATATAGAGTTTAGAAACCGTAGATATTTGCACATTTCCGGATTTGGTAATACTCATACTAGCATGAGAATCATCAGTCATTTTTCAAAATGACTTCTTTTTTACACATTGTCTTTCATTTAGAAGGCAGAAATGCATTGAAAGTCAATAGGTAACAACAGATGCTTTACAAATCTGAATTACCCTAAGTCTCCCAATAAAAATGGTACCTCACTGTTGTGGGTAGGCATAGTGCTCACAACAGGAAACGGCTCTAAACGCAACGTGAACATACCACATTTTTGCAATGAAAAATTACCCTTTTTTTGCAAAGTGCCTAGCTGTAGTTGTTTTAACCCTAGCTCTGCCAGCACCTAGGGAAACCTAGCAAACCTATACATTTTTTAAAAACTAGACACCCCGGGGAATCCAGGATGGGGTGATTTGACTGCCTATCACCATGGTCTGTTACCCAGAATCAATTTCAAACCTAACAAAATATAAAAAAAAAACATTTTTCTCACATTTCTGTGATGGAAAGTTCTGGAATTTACAAGGATCCACAAATTTCCACGCACTTCGTGTTCCCCAAAGTCTTCTGAGAAAAATGGTACCTCACTTGCATGGGTAGGCCTACTGCCCGGAACAGGAAACGGCACAAAACGCAACATGAACACAACACAGTTTCACAGTGAAAAATTACTCTTTTTTGGCAAAGTGCCTAGCTGTAGGTTTTGTACCATAGCTCTGCCGGCACATAAGGAAACATAGCCAATCTATACATGTTTGAAAACTAGATACCCAGGGTAATCCAGGATGGGGACTTGACTGGCTCCCACCAGGTTCTGTTACCAAGAATCCCTTGCAAACCTATAAAATTGTACAAAAAAACATCTTTTTCTCACATTTCTGTGGTGGAAAGTTCTGGAAAATGTGTGGATCCACAAATTTCCACAAACCCCACATTACCCAAAGTCTTTTGAGAAAAATGGTAGCTTACTTGCGTGGGTAGGTCTAGTGCCCGTGACATGAAACGGCGCAAAACGCAACGAGGACAAACCTCAAATTCACAGTGAAAAATGACCTTTTTTGGCAAAGTGCCTAGCTGTAGTTTTTTAACCCTAGCTCTGCCGGCACCTATGGAAACCTAGAAAACCTATACATTTTTTAAAACTAGACACCCAGGGAAATCCAGGATGGGGTGACTTGACTGGGTCCCACTAGGTTCTGTTACAGAAGAATCCCTTGCAAACCTAAACAATTGTCCAAAAAAACAAATTTTCCTCACATTTCTGAGGTGTAAAGTTCTGGAATCTGCGTAGATCCGATCCACAAATTTCTATCCAGCCCGTGTTCCCCAAAGTCTTCAGAGAAAAATGGTGCCTCACTTGCGTGGTTAGGCCTAGTGCCCGGGACATGAAACGGCACAAAACGCAATGTGGACACATCCCAATTTCACAGTGAAAAAATGACCGTTTTTTGCCAAAGCGCCTAGCTGTAGTTTTTGAAGCCTAACTCTGACGGCAACTAGAGAAACCTAGCAAATGTATACTTTTTTGAAAAATAGACACCCAGGGGAATCCAGAATGGGGTGACTTGACTGGCTCCCACCAGGTTCTGTTACCCAGAATCCCTTGCAAACCTAAACAATTGTAAAAAAAACACACACATTTTCCTCACATTTAAGTTTCCCTAGATGGCCGCCGAGCCCAGGGCCAAAAACTCATGAGACCCCCCTTTCAAAACCAGGTTGGTTTGTGATAGGTAATTTTGATATCACATCAATAGGTTTTGGGCCCTTCCCTGCTGCGGGTACTTGACCCACCCATACAAGTGAGGTACCATTTCTATTGGTATACTTAGAGAAATGCAAGGGGGGGTTGGAAATGTGCCGTTACTTTCTGCAGCAATGAAAATTTGAGCACAATATTGCAAGGAACATGCCAGAGTCACATTTTGAAGTTTGCAGGACATTGTGGGTAAGATAACTTATTGGGATCCCCACGAGAGACATCACCATGTACTCCCACCGGGTGGTTTTAGTTTATGACAAAATCCACTGTTGGTAGGTTTTTCTTAGATGAAATATACACCTTGGCAGAGAGTCCAGAAAGACAAAGATTACTGCACAGCCATCTATTCTTCAAGCACACACACTTACTGGTTGGATTTGGCACTAGGGCGAGTGATGGTTCTGTACATAAAATTTTATTAACAAGAGATTTCACAAAAATGAAACTCACTGTCAATAATTGAAAGGACAAAAAACTGAACCAGTGACTCGCACCTCGTGAGCTGTAAAGCCACATCAAGGCATCAACCACTTTACAGGCCATTCACACACCTTTCATACATGAGACACACAAGACCATTCACACCAAGAGCCACAAAACCAACACATTACAACATTCACAAAAAGGGACAAGGTCCACCCTGCTTGACAAAAACAGAAAAGAAAACATTTTCTACACAACCACCTATTCCTCAAGCACACATACATACTTTTTGGATTTGGCATGAGGGTGAGTGATGGTTCAGTATATATAGTTGTATTATCCAGAGATTTCACAAAATTGAAATGCACTGTTAATAATTGAAAGGATGAGAAACTGAACCATTGACTCACAGCTCATGAGCTGTAATGCCACAACAAGGCACCAACCTCTTTACAGCTATACACCTTTCAAAAGTGTGACACATACAAAACCATTCACACCGCCAGCCGTGGGCCCAGCACATTACAACACTCACACCAGCAGACAGCGCCATTCAAGGGCCCATTACTTTCACCGGCCCTTATTCCTGACACAGCAACCACAGCAGCTCACGGATTGCGTGGAGTGGCGTTTGGCTAGCAGTGTGTGTACTGATCAGCAGCAAGTCACTACTCACACACTGCCAGCCAAGCACCAGCCAACATAAACCACCAGCCGAGCACCAGTCCACGCACACCGCCATCCAAGCACCAGTCCACACACACCGCCAGCCAAGCACCAGTCCATGCACACCAACAGCCAAGCGACAGTCCAAACACACCACCAGCTAAGCGCCAGTCCAAACACACCACCAACCAAGCACCGGTCCACGCACACCGCCAGCCAAGCGCCAGTCCACTCACACCGCCAGCCAAGCGCCAGTCCACGCACACCGCCAGCCAAGCACCAGTCCAGCGCATACTACCAGCCAAGCACCAGTACAAATACACCGCCAGGCAAGCGCCAGTCAACACACACCGCCAGCCAAGTGCCAGTCCACCCACACAGCCTGCCAAGTGCCAATCCAAACACACCGCCAGCCAAGCACCAGTCCATGCACACCACCAACCAAGCACCACTCCAAGCGCACCGGCACCACATTTTGGATTTTTTTATAAAAATAAGAAAACACAAACAAATTGGAAATAGATACAAATCCACTAACACAAAATCAGAAACGAAATCCACTACACAAATGCCAACCTTGAAACTGAACAAAAAATATTAAACAATAGAGGCCAGGCAGTTCACTTTACCACTCATGGATCTCCCAAAAATTATTTAGCATGTGGTACATTCTAAAAAAAAGCAGGCACACACAGCCCAAGGTTAGAAGGGGGCCGTACATACGAGTCTCCTTCCGCGTACCTCTTCGCCAACAGACTCTACATCTCCTTCTGGGAAAGTCTTTTGAGGGTGTGGGAGGAATCTGATCTGGAAAGTGGTGTTCTTTCAATCTAGCCACATCCTCCACCTCTCCAACTCTAGGAACACTTGCCTGTTCCACTAAAACAAGGCTGCCTATTACAGACTCTTGAAACTTAGCAAAAGTCATTGTTGACTCAGGACAAGAATTCTTGAAAAACAACAAAAGCATTGAAAGTTGAAAAGTGGAAAAGATGGTTAGTCAATTCTTATACCAAATGTAAGCGTTACGAAGAGCAGCGTAAGGTTCCAACCTCTGATCGACTCTGTCAACACCACCCATGTGCCTATTATAGTCTAAAATACACACAGGTTTGCGCACTTCAGCAACCTGACCCCAATCAGTCACAGGTGAAGTGCATTCATCATGGATGGTAGTCAGCATGTGAACATCTCTCCTGTCTGAAACCTTCACAGCTAGAAGTTCCTCGCAATGCAACGCACTGCACTGTCCCCGCACAAGGTTTTGACAAACTAGTTCTTTAGGGAAACCTTTACAGTTAGAGTGGATGGGCCACAAGCAACAGTGTCCACTTTGGCCAATTCCCTGAACAACAGCACACCAGTGTAGAAGGTATCTACATGTAAATGGTGACCTTTGTTAAATGTGCTCTACCAAGTTCTCACACAATTTTCTTAGTCACTCCAAAAGTGGACCGCACCCAGGGGGGTTAATCCTGGATTCCTTACCAGTGTACGCCCTGAAATTATAGACATATCCAGTGCTACTGTCACAAGGTATATACAGCTTAATTCCATGGCGTGCCCTCTTACTAAGAATGTATTGCCTAAAAACCAAGCGGCCCTTGAACAAGACCAAAAACTCATCCACTGTTATTTCTTTCCCTGGAGCATAGATCTCAGAAAATCGATCTACAAAATGATCAATGACAGGCCGAATCTTAAAAAGACGGTCACACTCAGGGTGATCTTGTGCAACGCTAAACCATTATTGACAAAATGCAGCATCCGAAGCAGAAGCAAATACATATCACGACTCATGACTGTCGGAAATATAGCCGTTGCCATCAAGGGACTAGTAGACCAATATGAAGACATTGATGGCTTCCTTCGCAAGCCCATCAAAAAAGTTAAACCCAAGAACTTCTTCATCTCTTCCAGATTTATTGGGAGTCCACCGGGTAGCTCTAGAATGAGGCTTAATGCTTGCACTGTTGTCCCTCAAAAACTGTCGGCGGCGTAAACGTGGCGCATCCCATTGGAAGCACGATACATTTACAAATTGTAAAACGAAAAACGTTGTCTATGCAATCGTCTGCCCGTGCCCGCTGGTGTATATAGGCAAGACCACACAAGAAGTGAGGAGCAGAATTACTCAGCACAAATCCCGGATAAGGAGAGGAGTAGAAAACGCCCCATTAGTCAACCACTGGACAAATATGAAACATAAACAGTCCGATTTAAGATGGACCGTCTTGTCTAAAATTGAAAAAGACCCAAGGGGCGGTGATTTAGATGCCAAATTAGCCCAACGTGAGGCGTTACTGATAATGAAGTTCAATACTGCCATGCGAGGGTTAAATGAGATGTCAGAGATCTATAAAACCAACACTTGACCTGCTCAGGTCAACATTTCACAGTCTTCACCGTTTTTCCATCTGAACTACAAGTCCCAGAAGCCTCTGAGAGTTGCACCAATCAGGAAGTACCAGCCCTGACCGTACTGCAGGCCTGAATCATTCTGCAGCCCGACTTCGAGGACGAAGGACCCGTTGTTCGACCCGGTATGTTACACATACAATATCCGCTATGATTCGATGGGGCAAGCCCCATCACAAACCTAACCGCCGGTTCCTTTTTCTAACAGCGAAGCAGAGGCGTACAAGCAAGCCCGCTCCGCCACACATTAGAATCATGGACTGAACGTCAAGACAGCCGCTGACGTTAGTGCAGGTAATCACCCCCCAATGTGCCTCCCATTTAGTAAGCGTTTTGCAGGGTTGAGACTAAGCGCGCTTGTTTTATTTCTTTTACTCACAGCCCCTGTATGCACTCCACGGTGAAACCTTTGAAATATCCTTGCCTTGATCTTTCCAGTTTGGAATTGGTTTGTCTGGTTCAAAAGCTAAAGGTAGGCTTTGGTTGAACTCAGGGGTAGTTTCTCTCTCTTTTCCGACCAGTCCGTTGCACTAAGCACTCCATTTCTGATTGTTTCCACAGAACCAGCATAGGTCCTGAGGAGAACCCCATAAATCTTAAGGGTTCGAAACGCGTCGACCACCTTTCCCACGTATCTGGTCTACATTTTTTGCGTTACAAGCAAGTTTGTGCACCACCTTTCTAAGAAGTGGACTCTCGTCCAGAGATTAAGTTTGAAAAGACTTTAGAATTATCAAAAAACGTCAAGGGATTTATCCAACTGATTGATAACCGATACGTGGTTTCTTGTTTGTTGTTTCCTTTGTTGTATCTAGTTGTTGTTTACACTGTTTTATCTGATGATTGTGTATGCATGTGTTTTGTATGATTGGAAGGCCATGTATGTTGGAAGTGTGTAAAGAGTATGTTATTATTTTTGTCAACTGTACATATATATACAAAAATTGTCGTGTTTTCCATGCACTAAAAAACAATGTGTCACTATTAACAAATATGATTTTTGAAAGAGGAATAAATTCCTAGTTGCCAAATGTTTCTGCAGGTTGTTTATGCTTCATTCTGAACATCCATTTTGACTTATCCTTGTTCTGTCAATTGCTTTTCTCAGCACTGGCGCTTGTGCTGTTTTCTAGTTCAGTTTGGCTCAGCCGTGCTGAGTAACGAGCCAAGACCCTAGGGTGTTTTGCTGATTTTGTAGCGGGCGACGGCTCGCGAGGTCCTGCTTGGCGGAAAAAGTCTGCCTCAGGGTAATTGTGTTTTGTATAATTTGTCTTGTGCCCAGTTGTGGGGCAATTGTGCTTGGTCACTTGTTCACTTTCACTGTCTAACCATTCACTTATTAGTCACTTATTATTTTTCTTTTTTGCATTTTTTGTTTTGCTATGGCCGAGAAAGATACAGTCACCTTTAGTGAGGAACATATACAGAATTTAATGAGAGACCCCCCAGTGTTTGCCTCAGCAACCCTCAGTCTTTCAGCCAATACACAAAACGAGTTAGACAAACTAACTCGTTTACACAAAAAACAGATCCGGACGGATCTGCATGGCCACTTTTTACTTCAACACCTTCGAGCTGGAACCATCCCAGCAGGATTAATCGTCCGTAACATCCCTGTTATCTTTACAGACGACCCAGCTTATAAAAAGGACTTTAGCGGAATTGAAACTAAATGCAGCCGGGATCTCATGGTCCTGACCATCGAGACTGCACATAGGATCTCAGTTAAAGAATTGGAAGAAATATCCACTCTCCAGAGAGAGATTGAAAACAACCAACTAATCTCAGATTCAAAAACTCTTTTAGAGAAAATAGACAAAGAGATTCTAGAATTTAAAGACGTCACAGTTGCTCAGAAAAGCAACAAATTCGAGACTGACAAAAAGAACTTTTCGTTGGAGTCCGCTTACCCTTATCTAAACAAGGATTTTTACACACGGGCCGACTCGCGTCGTTATCTACAGGGTAATCAAGGAAGATCTCGCCAAAAATTCATCACATTCTCTGATACAACGTCATCATCCGGGAGTGAGCCTGACAATACTAATCGCCAATATCAAAATAGGACAGACAACCGATCGGGCCAATACCAACAACAAAATCAACAGCCTTTTTTAGGACGCGGCCAACCGAAACCTCGCGGGAGAACTCGGTTCACACAACCATGGGAAATGAGAACACGCCAGAAGTTTTACGAGAACTAACCAAATCTCCCATCTTCAATCTCTCTAACAGAACTCTCACACCAGCTGAAATATCCATGTTAACGAAAGGACTCAATTTTGTTCCATCACGCCCCACGGACTACGTTAAAATGAAATTGGAGACACTAGAATTCTGTCGCAAAATCCGCCTGAAAACCTTCTTTCAGGGTTCTGAAGAAGAACAAATAGAAGAGGTGACAGGATTAAAAAAGAAATCGTCGTTCTGCCCAAAAGGACCAAACATCCCCAAAGAAGTTATTACCTTTGAACGAACTGTTCTCTCAGGAATATCTGCCCTTGAAAATAAGAAAGTCTTCGTCAAATACAACCTGACAAAAACAGAGAAGGATGCCTTATCAACCATTAAGAATGACAACACCATTGTGGTCAAACAAGCCGACAAAGGCGGAGCCATCGTGGTATGGGACGTCAACAGATACAAAAATGAAGTTCATCGTCAACTCAATGACCAAAATTGCTATAGACGCATTGGCAAAGATCCCACTCTAGATATAAAGAATCAAATGTTCGAAATAATTCAGAGAGGCTTCGACCAAGGATTTGTCGGGCCCAAGGAATTGACATTCTTACAAAATAAAAGTCCAAGAACCCCGGTGTTCTACGATCTCCCCAAAATGCATAAGGATGAGGCCAATCCACCCGGCCGGCCGATTATTTCTGGCTGTGACTCACTGTTTGACCCGGTGGCGAAGTACATCGACTTCTTCCTCAAACCCTTTATTAACACCATTCCAGCCCACCTACAAGACACCACGGCGTTCCTCAACCGAATAGCGTCAATCAACTTTAATAGTGAGAACCAATTGTTGGTGACACTCGATGTAGTGTCCCTATACACTCAGATTCCGCAGGAACAAGCACTTGAAACCTTAACCTTTTTTCTGGATAATCGAGAACGACCAGTAAGAGTCCCAACTGACTTTATTCTTGACCTAGCTCGCATAACACTGCAAAAGAACTTTTTCACTTTTGACTCAGAGTTCTTCTTCCAAATAAAAGGGGTGGCGATGGGCTGCCCCTTTGCCCCAGAGCTGGCGATAATGTTTATGGGGCTGTTTGAAGAAAAATTTATTTACAACAACAACCCATATGGCCATCACATTTCCAACTATATGCGCTATATAGACGATCTGTTTTTAATCTGGACAGGAGACCTAGATGAACTGAACAAATTTGTGGACTGGCTCAACTCTAGAACTGCGGATATTCAATTTTCAGCTACATCATCAAAGGAATCAATCACATTTCTGGACGTGGAAATTCAACCACAAGCACAGGGTCTAAGTACAACTTTATTTCGCAAACCAACCGATAGAAATAAAGCACTACACTTCACCAGCAACCATCCGCGCAACTTAAAAGAGAACTTGCCCTACGGACAATTCCTTAGGATCCGTCGGAATTGCTCCACCAAAGAGGAATACTTCAAACATGCAGGCCATTTAAAAGAACGCCTGGTACTGAGGGGCTATCCCAAACGACTATTAAAGAATTCCCTCAAACGAGCATGGTGGACTCCCAGAGAGACTTTACTTGAGAAGAAAGTGAAACAAGATCTCAGAAGAATGGTATGCGTCACCACCTTTTGCCCAGCAGCAAATCAATATAAAAAACTGATTTTGTCCAATTGGCATCTACTCAAAAATCTGCATGAAGATCTATCAGCCCCGCCACTATTTGCTTTCAAAAAAGAAAAAAGCATAGCTAATCACATCATAAGGGCTGCCCTCCCATCAGTAAAAGCACCTACACTACAAAGCCTCTTTGGGTTGCCCCCCACCAAAGGCCACCACAAATGCGGAACATGCATATGCTGCAATGAAACCATTGAGGACTCCGTCTTCACATTCGAAAACATCCATTGGAAGCACGATACATTTACAAATTGTAAAACGAAAAACGTTGTCTATGCAATCGTCTGCCCGTGCCCTCTGGTGTATATAGGCAAGACCACACAAGAAGTGAGGAGCAGAATTACTCAGCACAAATCCCGGATAAGGAGAGGAGTAGAAAACGCCCCATTAGTCAACCACTGGACAAATATGAAACATAAACAGTCCGATTTAAGATGGACCATCTTGTCTAAAATTGAAAAAGACCCAAGGGGCGGTGATTTAGATGCCAAATTAGCCCAACGTGAGGCGTTACTGATAATGAAGTTCAATACTGCCATGCGAGGGTTAAATGAGATGTCAGAGATCTATAAAACCAACACTTGACCTGCTCAGGTCAACATTTCACAGTCTTCACCGTTTTTCCATCTGAACTACAAGTCCCAGAAGCCTCTGAGAGTTGCACCAATCAGGAAGTACCAGCCCTGACCGTACTGCAGGCCTGAATCATTCTGCAGCCCGACTTCGAGGACGAAGGACCCGTTGTTCGACCCGGTATGTTACACATACAATATCCGCTATGATTCGATGGGGCAAGTCCCATCACAAACCTAACCGCCGGTTCCTTTTTCTAACAGCGAAGCAGAGGCGTACAAGCAAGCCCGCTCCGCCACACATTAGAATCATGGACTGAACATCAAGACAGCCGCTGACGTTAGTGCAGGTAATCCCCCCCCAATGTGCCTCCCATTTAGTAAGCATTTTGCAGGGTTGAGACTAAGCGCGCTTGTTTTATTTCTTTTACTCACAGCCCCTGTATGCACTCCACGGTGAAACCTTTGAAATATCCTTGCCTTGATCTTTCCAGTTTGGAATTGGTTTGTCTGGTTCAAAAGCTAAAGGTAGGCTTTGGTTGAACTCAGGGGTAGTTTCTCTCTCTTTTCCGACCAGTCCGTTGCACTAAGCACTCCATTTCTGATTGTTTCCACAGAACCAGCATAGGTCCTGAGGAGAACCCCATAAATCTTAAGGGTTTGAAACGCGTCGACCACCTTTTCCACGTATCTGGCCTACATTTTTTACGTTACAAGCAAGTTTGTGCACCACCTTTCTAAGAAGTGGACTCTTGTCCAGAGATTAAGTTTGAAAAGACTTTAGAATTATCAAAAAATGTCAAGGCATTTATCCAACTGATTGATAACCGATACGTGGTTTCATGTTTGTTGTTTCCTTTGTTGTATCTAGTTGTTGTTTACACTGTTTTATCTGATGATTGTGTATGCATGTGTTTTGTATGATTGGAAGGCCATGTATTTTGGAAGTGTGTAAAGAGTATGTTATTATTTTTGTCAACTGTACATATATATACAAAAATTGTCGTGTTTTCCATGCACTAAAAAACAATGTGTCACTATTAACAAAAATGATTCTTGAAAGAGGAATAAATTCCTAGTTGCCAAATGTTTCTGCAGGTTGTTTATGCTTCATTCTGAACATCCATTTTGACTTATCCTTGTTCTGTCAATTGCTTTTCTCAGCACTGGCGCTTGTGCTGTTTTCTAGTTCAGTTTGGCTCAGCCGTGCTGAGTAACGAGTCAAGACCCTAGGGTGTTTTGCTGATCTTGCTGCACTATCGGCACATCAATGTCCTCCTCTACAACAGGCACTTCATCCTCACTAAGACTCTTTTCATCCGCACTGAGAGTAGCTTCATCATCCGATGATTCCATGTGGAGAGAAAACTCACTGCCTGAACCTATCCCTCACTTCTCTACCTCAGATGCAGAGTCAGTCTCTGAACCATGGTCAGAGGAAGACTCAAAAAGCATACCAACAACCTGCTGAGCAGTAATCCTGCGGCTAGCCATTATCCTTACTAAGAAAGGAGACTGCACAAACAAGACAACATCAACCAACACTGTTCCAAATAAGTAAGTAAAAACAAATTTGTGCCTTTATCACAAAGATCTATATACTCAAAAACTATACAATTCACTTGCAAGAGACAGCTACACTCACCAGCACCTACTCTGCAGAGACACAGCAAAAACCAACGATATCCCACTAGAAAGAAAAAAACAAAACCAATTACTCACAAGACAACAAAATACACATTAAGCACAAATGCAAAAAGTTTTTGACACAAAAAAAAGAAGCCAAACATACTGCTATTATTACACCATTTGCAAAAAAACACAGTCATGCAGGGAAATTAAACACATTTACATTGTACAAAAAAAGTCACTTATCAGACACATACAACTGCACAAACCGCAGAACCACCAGTAACAAAACTGCAACCTGGAACAGTCTCAAGAGCAAACGCCTTGAACTACAACAAAAAGGGAGAAATAAAGCATTACAATTGCAATTCACAAGGAAAAAAAACAATTAACATTATAACAGGCTATGTCACTACCCAAATGGTCAATCTGCCAGATGGGCCTTCAAATAGGGCTGAGAAAAATGGAGGTGATCTTGACCAAGGGATTGGGTAAGGTTGTCTGCCAGACTGATCTGTCCCCCAGGTGGAGCAGAAAACAGCAGACAGAAATGTGCCCCCTTACAAAAGAAATAACTCTCTGTTGCCTTGTAGGGTTTTCTGCCTGCCCTCTCCGCCTTGGACAGAATGGCCAAAAAAAGGGACAGAAAAAACATTAACCAAATGTTACAACCTTGGAACCCAGGAATTTTCCAAACAAGCAAAGAGCTGTCTGAAAGGCCTTTTAACAAAAACCAACAGTTTTCACTGTCATATCTGGTCAACATTGCTTACTTCTTTGATTACTAACAACATTAAAGGCCAGATGTAGGTAATCCAAATTTACCGATTCTAAAATACAGAATTTTACCTATTCGGTATTTGAGAATCGGTAAATGCTATGCAGAAAAAAATGTGGTAAGTATTACTGAATCGGTACAATTCCGTATTTAGGGAAACATTTAAGGGTGGCAGGGTGCCACATTGACACCCTGTTGCACCCCTGAATAGTGCTTGTGTGCACATGTGGCACACATACATGCCTTAAGGGCATGTATGTCTGCCACATGGCACTGTTGAAAATGCACAGATTTGCATTTTCAAAGGTATTCGGTATTTACCACGAACTAGTTGGTGGTAAATAACGAATCCTTAAAGCACATAAGCCCTCTTAAAAGTGCTTCCTACATGCCATTTACCGATTCAGTATCAGTCTACTGATTCAGTATCTGTATTTACCGAATCAGTAAATAATGATTCGGTAAATACAGAATGGGTAAATACCGATTCGGTATTTACCAAATCACCCCCTACATCTGAAATGACTCAATAGCCTGAAATTTACAGAATTTTGGGTTTACCAACCGGTAATGGGCCACCTACATTGGGCCCTAAATATTTTAAAACAATACTCAGAATGTTCTAAAATTCAATTGGCATTTTGCCTACTTGTTTTAAATTACAAAATGTCTTCCTACCTGATGATGTCTTCTTTCTTCGACTGTTGGTGATTTATTTTGGCATCCAATGACCAAGAGCTGCAGGTAATCAAATTATCTATAATAATCTACTTCACTCCACTACCCAAAAATAGTTTCTTCTGTGGTCTTCCTTCTATCTGACTTCTTCTATGTTTGGACCACTCGTAAAATAATCTTTTTTTTTAATAAAGAAAAGAGCAAACTTTTGAATTAATTCCTAAATCCAAGCATCCTGAAATAAAATAAAAATAAAAAAGCATTAAACTTTCAAAAATGGAGTAATGTAATAGAGTCATTCTGTGTTCTTTCTTTTTAGTCAGTGTCTTCTACTTTATAAATGTAACCCTGATAAAAGCCTGATGGGAAACCAATAAGGGTGGATTATGGTGTCGGTCGGAAAGTCTCCGACCACACGTCGGAGGCTTTCCGACCTACACTGACAACTTCAATTCCGACCACCTAATTACAATCTAGGCAGGCGGAATTGAAACCAGCTGGTCATTCAAGGAGCCCGTCAGCCAGTTGGAGACTGGCCCACAATCCCAATAGGACGGTGTTTTCACCGCTGGGAAGAAGATGTAGTTTTTCCAACAGCCTTTCTGTGCCGGCTTTTCCGTCACGGAAAGGCTGTTGCAAAGTGGCTTTGGGGGCCCCTGGTAGGGCTCCCTTGCTTCCCCGGCCTACAGTTGTGGGTCTGGGGGGCACCTATGGTACCCCCCTGTAAATCCCTGCAGCGTGTGGCAGGCACCTTGAGGTGCACAAACGGCCATAGCACATACTCCCATAGGGAAATGGACTATGCGACCACACTGTCTTTAAACCCTTTGTTAAAAAAAACACAACTGGAGTATGCTACAACAGTGTGCAGGCACATCGTAATCATGTGGTCAGGACCACCGACCAGAGGTCAATCGGTCACGAGTCCATGAAGGTGTCAGTCAGAGGCAACTTCGACTGACATTGTATTTGGCCCCTAAGTTGTCTTTTTTTCATTTAGGTTAAAAAAAAAGAAGACTATTCCAAATTTCTTTAAACCTTTTGCTAAAAAAGACGACAACTGGCTCCACATGCGTAAGCCTGATTAACGCTCAAAATAGATAACTGTTTATTTGACACCTAACAACCTCCCTCTATCTCTCCTCACAATACATTTCCTTCTCTATATGTTGTTTTAAACAGAGTGCTTTTAAATGACTCAACTCCTCCGTGCTTCCGATTTCCATTGTGACGTGCAAAGATGCACAAGTATGTATATATATTCATATTTTCTAGATGTAAGATGTTATTTTGAAAAGTAATAGCAATTTTGAATATATGATGTAATTCCGCAAACATTTCTACCGCATACCATGACTCCGCATTAAATACAACATTTAAGATGTCATCAGTGATGTTACTGACCATGTCATGAATGATCTAATATGTGACATCATCAGCAGTGGATTGCGGGTGCGCGAAATATAGTTAGTACAACTAACTATATAGGAGCAATTTCAATGGTTTTGTATGAGTGAAATGTCCAGCTAACTATAACACCCCTAAAACTTATAGTTTTTTGAGTGAATTTCAAAGGTTTTTTAAAAGCTAATTCCTAACTACATAAGGCCTGAAACCTATGGTTTTTTCAGTGAATTTCAAAGGTTTTTTAAATGCTAATTCTTAACTATATCAGGCCTGAAACCTATGGTTTTTTTAGTGAATTTGCAAGGTTTTTTAAATGCGAATTCCTAACTATATAAGGCCTGAAACCTATGGTTTTTTCAGTGAATTTCAAAGTTTTTTAATGCTAATGCCTAACTATATAAGGCCTCAAACCTGTGATTTTTTAATGAATTTCAATGGTTTTTAAAATGCTAATTCCTAACTATATCAGGCTTGAAACCTATGGTTTTTTCATTTCATTTCGAAGGTTTTTTAAATGACAATTTTTAAATGTATTAATTGTTATTTTTTTAATATTGATTTACTACATTTTTGCAGGCAGGTGTTCAGAGGGCACACCTTTTTACAACACTCTGCAGTGCAACCCCTGGCGCGTTTGCAGAGGAGGAACTAATTCCCCTTGCATACTGGGGGTTCCTGGGGGCAACTAGCCCACCAGGAGCCTCCAGTATAAGACAGTGGGCTGCATTGCAGAGAGGTGTAATGAGGCCACACCCTTTTTACACCTCTCTGCAACGCAGCCCCTGGGCATGTTTGCAGAGGGGGAACTAATTCCCCTTGCATAGTGAGGGTCCCTGGGGTGCAACTAACCCACCAGGATTCTCCAGTATGCGCCAGGAGGCTGCTTTGCTTTGCCCCGGAGGGCGGCGGTCCCCGGGGCAGTGTGGGGGGGATTGGGCACCCCCACACTTCTTTATCACTATGCCCCCGCGATCTGGTCCCCCTTGGGGGTAATTTTTAAACAAACATACCTGGATTTTTTTTTTTAACATTTTTGGTCTTGGGGGTCCTTGTGGGACCCCCTGAGCAGGCCTAGGGGGTCAGGGTGCTTCTACCCTGCCCCCTTTTTTTTCTACACGTTTGTTTTTCTGTTTTCTTGTGCCTTGGTCTACCTAGCACAAGATGAATGCCAACACTTCCTGGTTAGAAGTGTTGACAGCCAATGAGCATTCTGCTTTCCTGTGAAAGGCATGCTGATTGGCTGCCACTGTCTGTCAACACTCCAAACCAGGAAGTTTTGGTAGCCATCTTGTGCCTCGGTAGAACCAAGGCACAAGAAAGCAGTGAAACAAAGGTGCAAAACACGCAAATGGGGCAGGGTAGAAGCACCCTGACCCCCTAGGCCTGCTCACGGGGTCCCACAAGGACCCCCCAGGCCAACATTTGTTTTTGAAAAATCGCGGGGGTGCGCGCCCTGAGAAGGCCTAGGGTGTCAGGGTACTTCTACCCTGCCCCCTTTTTGAGTTCTACACGTTTGTTTTTCTGCTTTCCTGTGCGTCAGTCTACTGAGGCACAAGATGGCTGCCAACAATTTCTGTTTTGGAGTGTTGACAGACAGTGACAGCCAATCAGCATGCAGCTCGTACTCGGGAAGGTACAGAGTACCGTAGGCTTACAGTGCACGCACGGTGCAATGTCTATAGATATATATATTTTTCAAATCCGATTTTCTAAACAACTACTGGTGGGATTTACACCATTTCACCTAAAGGGCGTATTGCGTACCAGGCCCTACCATTTTGCCAAGTTTGGTGTAATTCCGTTCATCGGTTCAGGCTGTCGTCGTGTCTAAATGTCCTATGGAAAATTGCATGGGGAAAACACGTTTTGGGACCACCCTTTTTTCTCGCCCCCCCGCTTGACAAATCTCCCGAAGACTTTCAGGGAAGGAGCGGAGCGTAATGGGCCAGAATTTTGGAAAATTACACGCAAATTCCCCAATCGACGCCAAAGTTATATATATATATATATATATATATTTACACACTAAATAATGCATATGCATATAAATATATATATATATATTTAATTTTTACTTTTTATACATATTTTTAGTATATATATATATAATATATTTTTTAAGATAACTTTTTTCACCCTAAAAACTAATCCCACCCAAGTCCCATAAAATACCCCAGCATCCCAAAATACTAAGCCACCCTTACTCCTTAAAATACCCCAGCACCCTTAAACACTAACCCATCCTGACCCTAGAAATACCCCTGTACCCCAAACCTATCTCTGAACTCTAAATTACCCCTGTACCCCTGTACCCTAAAAATACCCCTGTATGCCAAAAGCCAAACCTATTCCTCAACCTTAAAAATACCCCTGTACCCCAAAACCCAAACCTACCCCTGAACCCTAAAATACCCCCGTACCCCAAAACCCAAACCTACCCCTCAAACCTAAAAATACCCCTGTACCCCAAAACCCAAACCTACCCCTGAACCCCAAAATACCCCTGTACCCCATAACCCAAACTTACCCCTGAACCCTAAAATACCCCTGTAACTAGAAACCCAAACCTACCCCTCAACCCTAAAAATACCCCTGTACCCCAAAACCCAAACCTATCCCTCAACCCTAAAAATACCCCTGTACCCCTAAACCCAAACCTACCCCTGAACCCTAAAATACCCCTGTACCCCAAAACCCAAACCTATCCCTCAAACCTAAAAATACCCCTATACCCCAAAACCCAAACCTAGCCCTGAACCCTAAAAATACCCCTGTAACCCAAAACCCAAACCTAACCCTGAACCCTAAAATACCCCTGTATCCCCAAACCCAAACTTACCCCTGAACCCTAAAAATACAGCTGTACCCCAAAACCCAAACCTACCCCTGAACCCTGAAATACCCCTGTACCCCAAAACGCAAACATATCCCTCAACCCTAAAAATGCCCCTGTACCCCAAAAGTCAAACCTAGCCCTGAACCCTAAAAATACCCCTGTACCTAAAAACCCAAACCTACCCATAAACATTAAATTACCCCTGTACCCCAAATCCCAAACCTACCCCTGAACCCTAAAAATACCCCTGTACCCCATAACCCAAAACCCACCCTGAACCCTAATAAAACCCCCTACACCCCAAAACCTAAACCTACCCCCTTAACCCTAAAAATACCCAAGCACCCCAAAAACCAACTCCACCCTTAAAATACCCCTGAACCCCTAAAACTTATATACCCCAACACCCCAAACTAAAACCATATACTTTCCTTAAACTTAAATTTAAAAAACATATACTTCTACCATTCATGCTTTTACAGCGAATTTCATTGTAAAATCATGCGTGATAAAAGCATATAAGATGTAATGGTATGCGTTTTAAAAGTATTGCAGAGTAATGGTACTTTCGTTATGATGGTATGCGGAGTGAAGGTATGCGGAAAGAAAATTTCGTTGGAATGGTGTTTTACCAACAATTTTCTTGTATTTTCTAGAATACTAATTATCTTTAATAAAAATATTATTTTGGAATTATTTGTCTCGAGTGTTTTTTAACTTTATATTATTGTAATTCTTCTTTCATATTTTTACAAATTATATTAAATTATCCATCATTTTTAAAACAAGTCATCTTTTTCTGTCATTTTTGCATTACATGTTTTACTTAATATGATTTTTAAAAAATATTATAAAATTATTAATACCAAGATATTTTAATTCATATTCAAGTAATCATACACTTCCCATACTTATTACCCCTCAATCCCTTACACTTAGTCCATAAAAAATTGTTTTGCATATTTTTAGCACTTATGTATTTTAATTTAAATAATTGTATATTAAAAATTAAGGTATTTCCTCCCAGGTGTTTTAATTTTATTCCCCAGTATTAATTTAACTCCTCATCCATTAGTCCTAGAGACCTTACCCATCCCTAAAAAATACCTATTTTAAACCAATATGATATTTTATTGATAATGTTATAAATTACATTAAAGTACTTATACCAGGGTATGTTAATTAATACCTGAGTATTAATACACTTCCCCACCCGCTACCCATTAAATTCTTGCATCGAATCCAAAACAAACTATGTATATTTTAACTAATTATGCATTTTAATTTTGATAATTAAATAAAGTATTTATACCCAGATATTTAAATTAATACCTAAGTGCTAATACTCTTCCCCACCATTACCCTTAATGCCCTGACATCCTGCCATTAAAATAGTTTTTGCACATTTTAACCAATATTCATGGAGGGCCTCATTACGATGTTGGTCGGAAACCATTCCGACCGACTCCTTGTCGGAATTGTTTCCGACCGACTCGGGTTCAGGGAGTCTTGCCGACCGATTATGATGGTTCCGAACACCATTAGGTTGGACTCCCATTGACTTTAAAGGGAGCCTGTGTTCTGACCGACAACACAGGCTCCCATTGCAAAAAGGGGTGGTTGCCGAAAACCCTGCACCCTGTGGTGAGCACCCCAAGGTGCCTGTCACACTGTGCATGGTCCAAAAAGAGGTCCCATGGCTATCCCCACAGGCCTCTACCGGATGCTTCTGGGTGAAGGGGGTCCTGCTACGGGCCAGTTTCTGACAGATTTTTTGTGTCTGACAGACTGAGTCTGACTGTCAGAATCCACCATCGTAATCGGTCAGTCGGAAATGCTGTCCATTGAGCTGTACGAATTGGCTCTGACCGACTCGGACTCTCTGAATGCCGGTCGGAACTGATTCAGAATGACCAAACGGTAGTAAGGGAATCTGTTTTACAGGCCCTTGCATAATAAAGATTGTATTTAAAAAATACAATGGGCTTGATTAAGATGTGAGCCGGAGGCTTTGTGACTCACATCATAGGTTTCACTTTTGACCGCGGCATTACAATGCTGGTGCTCGAAAGTGAAACCGGCCGGTCATTCAGGCCGAATTCTGATGGTCTGAGCACGTCGGCCAGTCAGAGGCCCCACCGTAATCCCTGAGGACGGCGTTTCCGCCATCAGGATTACGATGTTGGTTTCCAACAGGCTTTCCATGTTGGGTGTTCTGACAAGGAAGGCCTGTCAGAAAGTGACTTTAGGGGCCCCTAGCAAGGCCTGCTTCTCCCAGCAGCCTCCAGTTGGGGGCCGGTTTACGGTCGCAGCTCAGGCTTCTATAGAGAAATGGGAGTATGCAACCACAGTATGGGGCTCCCTACGATGTCATTCAGAAAGCATTCTGACCAACTCCTTGTCGGAATCGGTTCTGATGGACTCGCATGCGGAAAGTCCGACAGACCGATTACGATGGTTCCAAACACAGTTCGGAAAGTCTCCCGCTGACTTCAATGTGAGCAGATCTTCCGACAAACAACACAGGCTCCCATTGCAGAAAGGGGTGGTTGCGGAAAACCCTGCACCCTGTGGCGGGCACCCCATGGTGCCGGCCACACTTTGCATGGTTTGAAAGGGTGGTCCCTTGGGTACCCCCACAGGGCCCAATTGGAGGCCTCAGGATGAAGGGGGGCCTGCTAAGGGCCACCAAAGTCAGTTTCTGACAGCCATTCTGTGTTGGACAGATAGATTCGGAAAAGCTGTCCGAATCCGCATCGTAATCTGTCGATGGGAAATGTGGTCCATACAGCTGAACGATTTGGCTCCGACTGACTCGGAGACTCCAAATGCGGGTTGGAACCGATTCGGACTGACCGAACTGTTACCTATCCATCATAATCGGTCAGTCAGAAATGTATCCGAGTTGGTCAGAAACATAGGTTCCGACATGGTTTAGGAAAATCCGACTGCTATTTGAAGCCTTTCCGACTGACATCATGATGAAGCCCCATGTGCGGTCGCATTGTAATAGCGTTGTTGGGCCCACCAACAGGAGTCCCGAGACCGCAAGGATGTTGGGTGGATGTAAGTCCTTCCGCATTTAATTAGGCCCTTTGTAGTAAAGACTGTGTAGAAAAAGCATTATTGCATCATGGTGGGCAATTACTGCTTTCTAGACATGCACAGGCATTGTGTCCTTGGGAGTCAGCCATCATGGGTGTAAGTTAGAGTTTTAGGCCCAAGGGCACCCATGGTGTATAAGTTGATGTGTGTTTTGGGCATGGGGACACAACATCCTTCTGGACACAAGGAAACACAGCACCACCCATGCTGCAAGCACCTTGAGTTACCCATCCGATCCCTTGATGATTTCTCCTTTGTGCTACTGCTACACCATTGAGCTATTACCAACATTACCACCATTACCAGTAACAGCACACTATTTTGACAACACTGTTGCCACCACCAATACTATCAAGCCACCACCAATACTTCCAGCATCACTGCTACTGTTAAATCCATACACACAACCACTGTTAAAATCACTGTTTACATTACCACCAGTACTGTCACCTTAACCATTGCCCTCATTATTACCATAATTACAACAACTATTCCACCACTCCCATTACCACCATTATCACTACCACAATTACTAAAACCACCACCACCATGAATGCTATTGCCAGCGCCCTTACTAAAATCAGAACAACCACCGTTACTACCACCACCATTATCACCACCAGTCCCATTACCTCCAACATTACCACCATCATTATCACTACATATGCCATTACCATCACCACCATAATATCAAAACCACCATTATTAGCAATACAACTACCATTCCCACAACCATTGCCACCACTATTACCACTGACACCTTTACTACCACCATTACTACCACCAATAACACTACCACTATTATCATCACCATTGCTATCGCTACCATTGCACCATTATAACACCTCCACCATTACCATTATTCCAGCTATTGTTTCTAGCACAACCAACGTTAACACCAGCAATACCATTATCAACATAAAATCAGCATCAATTACAACACCATTATCTCTTCCCAACACAATAAGCCTTGCAATCCACATTAACCCCATCACCATCTCCGTCACTACCACAACCATTTATACCACCAAGACCATCTTTACCACCTTTAACATTACCACAACTAATGCCATTTCTTACCACCATTACCATTATATCCATCATTATATACACTAGCATTAACATCATTTCCTCCATTATTACCATGTCAATACTACCACAGCCACCACCATTGCTGCTGTGCCATTACCACTGCCCACACCACAACCATTAAAAGACCATTTTTACCGTCATTACCACTGCATCACTACCAAAGACAGTAGGTATAGGTCTAATAAGCAGCCAAGAAAGTTTTTTGTTTTTTTGCTAATTACTGTTATTTACAGCACATGCGATGGGACTTACGCTTAAACTTCCTGGGTGGTGTGGGTGATGTTCAGAAACATATTACATATTTTACACCTTTACTAAGTTCCTCATTTAGGGGCCTGATTATGATGGCATTGAGTCCGACACCGACGACTTGTCGGAGGCAGTCCCACTACATCGATCCTGCGGTCCGCCCGCTGCATTAGGATGCTGCAGGTGGAGGCACCTGGCAGAGGGACCATCCACCGCAGTTTCAACGGGCTCAAGGAGCCCGTCAGTGCATCGGAGGGTCAGTGATCCCTACAATGAGGGTGGTGCCTGCTCAGGCACTGCCATAGGGAATAAAATGTTCCTTTCTACCTGCCCTTTCATGGCGGTTCACCCACCATGAAAAGACAGGCCGAAAATGGCCTTGGGCCCCTAGATCCCCCTGGCCCTCCACTATGGGGCCTGGGGGGAACCTATGGTGCCCCTCTAAACATCCCTGCACCATGTGGCATGGTGCATGCCACATAGTGCAGAGATGTTTTTAATGTGTTTATTCTCGTAGTTTGCCTTCATGAGGGAAATGGAAAACAGTTGGTTGGTTGGGAGCAGTTTAAAAGGGAAAGGGATTGTGGGAGGGATAAGATTGTTTGTGAATGAAGAGGAGAACGGGCGTTTTTTAAACGATACTTAGCAGGTACGTGCATATTCATAAGTATGAACAAAGGATTAAATACAATTAAAAATAACCTGCTTGTTAATATGTGAAGCACGGGGTGAGCCAAGGAACACATTGATTGACTAAAGGGGAATACTGAGTTTTATCGTCATGACCGATCGCTGGCTGTTTAATTAGGAGAGGGAGGGTAAGCTACTATTTGAAGGAAAAAGCATTTATTGACAACGGGGAGAGGGAGAGCAGGGAACTTCTTAAGGAAAGATAAAAATGCTTAATAAAGAAACGTTAGTGTTGGTTAAAACTTGGAGCTGCAGGACAATGTACATTGATGGGATGTTATTATATTATATTTTTTTGTTTATCTACAGTGACCCCCGAAGAAGGGCAATGTTAGCCCGAAATGCATTGGGTATTAATCAAACACTGCTTTTTACGAACCCTGCATCAGTCATGTTCTTTCAAGATGCCCGGAGTGGCACAGGCAGAACATAAGAAACTTGGGAAAAGGCATATGAAGTCTTAAGGGGATGATAATTTAAACAAATTGCAACAAACAGATGAGAACAAGGATAAAGAAAAAGTTAAAATGGATAAAAAAAGAAAGCAAGCAGCGCCGAAGGTGGCACATTTCGCTGTGCATTTGGTTTGGGTCGTAGAAACGTCCCATTTTTCATGTTGTTTATTTTCGAATGAGGCATGAGCTGCAGCCTGCAGCACATGCCGTAATAGAAAATATACACATTGCGACCACCGTGAAGGCGGTCTCATCATAATCCGGGCAACACGACTGCCGACTTTTAGTCGGGCAGTCCTGCTTCGGCCACAGTGCCGGTCAGATGAGAGTACAACCAGCATCGTAATCAGGCTCTAGTTCCTTATATTTGCTGTAAAAATTAGGGGTGGGTGAGAAATTCAACTCCACCGGTGGAGTTTTGCCCATTCTGTGTTACGTTTGTAATGTGGAGTTCCAGCAAATCTCTGCCAATGCTTCGTGGTGGAGTTTTTTCTTGTTCATGACTCCCCAAAGTTAAGTTGGAGTGTACAAGCGAGAATTTGCATCCCATAGCATGATTTTCTGGTAGTATAAATAGCACCTGGTGAGATTTTTTCAATGTGGATGGTCCCAGGCGGTCGAGACCGTTCACGGTAAGAAGGCTGCTGTTCAAGTAGAAAATCTACTTGAATGGTGGCAAAGAAGCAGTGCCCTCCGGTGCCCCATTTGTTACATTTCATATAGGTACCCCAATATAGGCTCAGGTAACATCCTAACTCTTCACCTATATTCTTTCCTACATTACATCTATAACGGTTCTTAGGGACTGACCTTTTACATAGATATGACACAGCACACAGAATGCAGGATTTTCCCTGGTAAAGGACTCATACAATATGCATGAGGATTCTTGGACACTCAGCAGGACTACTATCTCCTGCATAATATCTCTCTATAAAGTTTATTCCCGACGTCATCCTAAGTCCGACAAGTGACACAGAAAGGTAGAAATCCTGGGGAGATCTTTGGGTATATAAACACCACATCTTGCTGAGACAGACTGAGGAGATCAGGACTTCCTTGCTGACACACACTGGCACGAGATGCTGAGGTTGCTGCATGCAGATATTCCACCTCGCACTGGTTTAACATCCCTTGTATTTGTATTTGTATTTGTATTTGTATTTTAGACTTGTAGAGCGCCTTGTAGAAGGCGGATGTTCCTTCTTTTTCCTCAGTTCAGTAAGTACTTGGAAAATTTCCTTCTGGGGGTTAGGTGCTGTGGCAATTCTGCTCTCGTAGAACTCACTTTTTCTAGTTCTGATGGCTTGTTTATACAAGGCGAGCTTTTCCTTATATAGAGTCTGGCGGTTAAGATCATACCCCTTTCGCCAGGCTCTCTCGCACTGTCGCAGGGCCCGTTTTAGGAGTCTCAAATCGTCATTGAACCAAGGGGGGCCTTTGCCTTTTTCCCTGATTTTTATCTTACGAGCTGGGGCTACCACCTCAACTGCAGATTCTAGTTTTTGCGATAGCTTTTGACTGGCCTTCTCTAGGTCATCTTCAGGTAGTCTGTTTAGGTGGGAGGGTTGCAGTAAAGTAGATAGCAAAGTATCCGGATTAATGGAGTTCCATCTTTTCACTACCCGCCAATTGTCGGCTGAGATGCTTTCTTGTTTCGGAAAAGCTAAGCTACCCTGTAAGAGGTAATGGTCTGACCAAATGCAGGGCGATGAAGTGACTGGGCGCAGGGCAGGAACAGAAGTCCATATCAGGTCCAAGTTATGGCCCTTCATGTGTGTTGGGCCTGTCACAATCTGGGTTAATTCTTGTGCGGTCATTGCGTCTTCAAGCTGTTTAGACGTAATGTCTCTAATGGGCTCCTCCCAGTGGAGGTTAAAATCGCCCATTACCACTAGACCCTCATATCTTGTACGGAGGTCGTGGACCAGACCCAAGAAAGGTTCTAAAAATGTTGGGGTGTCCAACTCAAGACCAAGGCAGGTCCCACAGTCTCTCACTTCAAGTAATGAAGTTGACGTTATCCTAGAGGGTTTCTTGGATTAAAACCTACATGCACTTAGGTACATCTAGTTAGGGTAGCATCGTAGGAGTACCCATTTTTATTGTCAAGTATTTTATATGCTTGTCTGTATGGATGGTTATAGCAAAATGGTCGAGATCTATCATCCTTTTTCTTTATTAGTGCTTCTAATCATTTATATCCTGCACTGTCAAATTATTGTTTCAGCGCACCAATTTTACACTAGAATAACGACTGTTCAATAAATACTTATTGAAAAACTTCCCTACTGTGTATTCTGTGTAACTCTCTGAGACAAAGTGAGCATGAGTGACTAAACGGAAAGTAGTACACTGTTTCCACGGTCCTGAGGGATGAAGCTTCCAGTGCTAAAAATCAGCACAAGCAGCACCACGTATCGGTTTCCTTCAGCTCGTACAACTCAGCAGTGTCCAGTGGATTTTTTATGTAATTCCGCAGAATTACATGAACTGAAACTCTGCGACTTCCATCCACAACTAATAAAAAATTATTATGCAAAATAACACCTAGGTGAAAATTAACACCACCCAGGAAGTTTTGGGAAGTAGTTTATGAATAGGTACAGGTAGGTACCGGCAACTAGTTATAACATTACAATCACAAATAAGGTCCAGTCAAGTCTCAATTAATTAATCTTTGTTCAACCCTTGGCTGACGAACAGTCAGGATTAATTTAGGATTCATGTGTAATAGCATTTAGTATCACCAAAACAGTAAATAAGTGAGCCACAAAACATAATATAAATCAGACACCTATTTATATAAATAGAGAATATTTCTATCTTTGAAATGACACCAAAATGACAAAAATTCAATGTAGGGAACTTGAGACATGCAATTTTATGCTTACATTTCTTTATTGGTTTATCAAAAGAAGGAGATTAATCAAGACAAGGCAGGAGACAATCCTGAAGCATAACTGTAATTAAAAAAAACTAGAACTCCCCCTAACCCTTCTCCCTCCCCCATCTCCCCTGGGATCCACCCCACCCACCCATCCTATTCGAGCTCAAGGGATGCGTGTAAACATCAAAGTCACCTCTAAGGTGCAGCAAGTGGAGGCTCCACGAGTCGCAGAAGCCGCAAGTATTTTAGGCATGAAAGTTCACAGAATTCCGTGGTAAGCAATGATAGGACTCCTGACTGCCAACTGACTTGACAGCAGCGTGGGGACGCATTAGTGTAACCATTGCGCTTTACAAGCGGACATATTATTATTATTATTTATTAAAAATGGGCACCAGAGATCTGGGAACGAGGACCCCTGATTTGATAGGGAGAGAGAGATACGTTCCATACCCAGGATATGCCAAAGGCGATGCAGCCATCCCACCTGAGTGGGAAGATGCCCTGACTCCCAGTGTGAAAGGATATTCTGAGGTACTGCTGCCAGTGTCAAACCTATCTGTCGCCCCCTACTGGACTTATGGGGGAATGTGAGAGCATTCGCTAAAACTAAGATAGTGTAAACTGGGAAGCAGGGCAGTTGTGTGTCGAGGTGATCATCAAAAGCCTTAGTACTTGTGCCCAGTAGGTAGCAATCTTGGGGCAATCCCACAAAAGGTGTGTCAGAAAACTAAGGGAACCACAATCGTGCCAACACAGGGGGCTATTAGTGGGGTTCCCCCTTTGCAGTCTGGGGGAGTGAGGTACCAATAGGTATCGATTTTAGTGGTTGTCTCTATGCTTGCCACATTGCGTGCGGTATGATGTGCACAATGGTAAATATCCTCCCATTCCCGCTGTGTGACGGAATGGACCCATTCGGACCCCCATCCTCTAAGACCCCGGGTTTTAATACCACAGGCAAAGAAGGGAAAAGGAGGCTGTATATTTTGGGTATGGGATGTGCATCTGAGATTTTGGATAGCAGCCACCGTTCAAAGGGGGTGAGATGGCGTTGAGCGTGAGGCTGTACCATAGGGTGCATCACCCAGTCTCTGATCTGATGATACTGCTAGGGCTCGGATTCAGAGACTCCCTATTGTAAATTGAGGTCCTCAAATAATAAGAGGCTTGCCTCATCGAAGAAAGGTCTTATAGATCTATGGGCTTCCTGTCTCTACTGAGCGAAGGCCCCAGAGCAGAGGCCCGGAGTGAAATCAGGATTGTCCTCAATTTTGCGTCAGCGACGATGGGAATGAAGTAAGCCCTCTTCTCCAAGCAACTTTGTCCTATGCCGCAAGAGGGGCCTGCGTGATAGGAGACAAGTATGCGCTTTTGGGGTGCACTGATTTGTGAAGGAAAGGAATCTTCCACAGGGATTGTCCCGCTACGGCCCTGTCCATGAAAAGCCAATGCCTTTCAGAATCAGGGCACAACCACTCTACAAACATCCTCTGCTGAACAGCCCAGTAATCCTCCTGCATATTCAGCACCCCCAGACCTCCCTCGCTTGAAGGCCAGTAACAAAGGTCTCTATGCAAGCAAGGCATCATGTCCGCCCATACAAAGCGGTCAATCTCCCATTGCCGGGAGCATAGAGATCTGGGGGGGTTCCACCGGGAGAACTTGAAAGAGGAAAAGTATCTTCTGTAGTATAGCCATCTTTACTGCAGCAACCTGGCCCATCCAGGAGAGGGTATGCGGTCTCCAGCTGTGAAAGTCGGCTTGCATCTGCTGCAGCAGAGCAGTATAGTGAAGGGACACCTTATTTTGAGTGTTCAACGTGAGCTGCAACCCAAGTTAGGGGACTGCAGCCGAGGCCCATTGAAAAGGGTAGACGCGTTGTCGCTCGGAGAGCATGGGGGCCCTGAAGGATAGATTAAGAGCTTGGGATTTATGGATATTGACTTTGAATGCTGCCACCTGGGCAAACAGGTCTATTTCGGCCATGAGGGCCGGGAGGTAAAACAGGTATCTTCTAATGTTGCCACAATGTCATCCGCATATAAAATGATCATATGCTTGTCCCCCCAAAACTAAGTATGGGCGAATTTTGCGAATCTCGCGTTCGCGAATTTTGCGGATTTGCGAACTCACAATCCGCAAAATCCGCGAATTCTTGCAAATTTGCGGATTTTTTTTTGTGTTCGCAAGGATTTCTGCCAGTTCGCGAGGGTTTCGTACCAGTTCGCAATTGCGAACTTACATTTCGGCGCGCAACGGTCGCAAATTATGTTGTTTCTACGTCTGGTTCATCATCACAGGTTCCCAGCACCCTCTGTTTCACCACTGCAACCCTCTGTTACATCAATGCCACCCTCTGGTTCATCATTACTGTAGATTATGGGGGGGAAAAGCAAGCACACCAGCCCTGCTTCAACTGAGATGAATTAATTTGGGGTTAGTTTATTAATGTGTCACTGTTTTAAAATTCCAGTCTGGCACCTGCTTCCTTATCTGTAATTTTGCTTTCTGTTGCAGTGCATTTTTTTTCCCCAGGACCTTCTTTGTGGCCTACTTGTAGCTATTGTATGAGCCTGCTGTGAGGGTCAGAGCAGGGTCATACAATTGTTGCAACTAGCAACTGAGTTCTGGAGGGGCCCCAGTCAGGAAGCACTACTGGGAATTGTTACTAATGATGAGTTTGAACTCTTGCCCCTGCCGAGTGCTTTCAGTTTTGAAAAACTCGTTTTTCTGCAATTTCGCGGGGTTCGCGGGGCGCGAACACGCGCGAGATCGGATTCGGAAGCCGCAAATTCGTGTGAATATGCAATTTGTTTTTTTTGCGGCGTGTTAGTTGGCAAGGTTTTGTGCGTTTTTGCGAGCCGCTCGTAGCGCAAGACGCGAAGTTACCCTCGCGGTCGTTCAAGGGCGCAGCCATCTTGTTTGCCTGACGTATTTCCGTTTCCGGGCGCGAAGTGTAATCTCGCAAAGTCCGCGGCTTGCCAGTACAGTCTCGCGCGTGTTCGCAAGGAAAATCTTGCGCGAACTTACCCGCGCGGTCGTGAACGGGCGCGGCCATCTTGTTTCTCATTCATTGCTATGGTTCTGGGCATGGTCTTTGTATCCTCTGTCAATCTCTGCCATCCTTTGCTTGTTTGAAGTTTTTTTTGATCTATTTTACTTATTATCTATCCCTCTATTTTTCTAGCCCTATATTTTTGTGTTTACTGCTACTTTTGGTTAATTTTAAACTACTTTTGTAAACTCTTTTCTTTTCTTCTCTTCCCTATTCTATTTTCTTTATTCCTTTCCGCCCAGACCATGGTGAAGGAAGACGGGAAGCATCCCGAGAAGGGGAAGGGTCCCGCACCCCGTGTCCGGCTCCCGTGCGGGCGTTTGAGGGGGGAGCTAGTGATGCCACGGGAGATCTTTACCCCGGAGGAGGTGGCCCAACTCATTTTTTATGTTCAGCGCTGCCTCCCCAGGACCATCATGGGAGGTGGCAAGATCAGTGCCGGGTACGGGGCCCGGGAGCGCCGGAAGCGGTGGGAGAAGGTGTGCCAGGCCATTTACCACCACTCTCGGGTCTGGCGCACCTACAACCAGGCCACCCACCGCTGGACGGATGTCCTGACCCGTGAGCGAGATCTGCTCGACCTCCTTGGCCTTGAGATCCCTGGGCTTGGTGAGTAGTAGTAGCTATGTCTTTACTACTATGTTTTCTCCTGCTGTGTTATTATATTGCAAATTTTTGTTTTTTACCAAGAGCAATAATGCTGCTCATTACATTGTAGGTACATTTTATTTCAAAATCTTCTGTGCATTTCAGGTACACTGCTCTCCTTCTTCTCAGTAGTGTTGCTACTATGCTTATTTGTTTTAGATTTTGTGTTCATTTCATTGGCCTGTGAAATTATGTATGAGTGTAGTTGAAAGAACTGCGTAATGCTACACACTAAGGTTCAGATTTTTAATTACCGGCGCATCCCTGCAAAGTTGCAGGGATGCGCCAGTAATTGTGCGTCACGCCACCATCACCCATGGTGCGCCGTATTTACAATGCGGCGCGCCATGGGCCCAAAACGTCACCAAAGCGTTACGCATCTGTGCCGTAAAGGCGGCGCATTGCTGGAGTTGCGTCGCAACGATGGTGCAGCTCCATCAATGCTCTGGGGTGCCCTATCTCCCCAATGCTGCGTCAAGCCGTACGTCTGCTTCAAGCAGGCGCAGGGTTTGAGTCACGCATCATTGTCCTCAAAGTGACTGATTGAAATCTTGTAGATTTCCCTCAGCCACTTTTAGGATGCGTTCCTGCGCAGGAACGCCCTCCCTTGCGCCGGAACGCCCCCTATTGGCGCAGGGCTTTACAACGTGATGCATCTCCCAGATGCGTCACGTTGTTAATATACGCCGCACCATTGCGCCTCTTTTGTGCTGTCGCTGCGTCACAAAAGTCACGCAACAATGGAGCAAAAGAGCCGCAAGGGCCTTCTAAATCAGCCCCTACAGACTCAAGTCCAGTCCTTCCTTTGTACACATGGCGATAATAAGAAATAGTGGTGGTGGATTAATAGTTTTGAGTATTTTAATGACTGGTGAATGTAGTAGGAAACTTTAGTGTTGTCGCTGATCTTCAATCACGATGGACTTTGACTGTCACTTTGCGTGCTGCGGACTGCTGCCTGCCAATCCTAGGCAAACCTTTTTAGTACTTTGTTTAGTGAGTTACATAGGGTAGTTTCCAATTCGACGGTCCGCAAATCAAGCAATACTAAAGTAATGACGTAGTCGACCACATGAGATTGGTCAATAATATATCCCGTGGAGTCGTTCCCTATTTGCTTTTTCGCAAAAATATTTTGTTACTTTGTTAGTTCTTTTGAAATGTTTGATTTGGTTGAGAAATATCATCCATGTTTTCTGTTTTTCTTTCTTTCATGTTGTACATCAGCTTCCCCCAGGGGCAAGAGGAGGACACAGGAGGAGGAGGGGGAGGGTGCTGTTGTCGATGCAGGCCAGGACTGGGCAGTCGAGGGCTCCTTTGCTGGCCCCAGTAAGTTTTAATTTTAATATAGAGTACTTATTTTTTCCTAGCGTTCCTCATTCGATTTTTTCTAAATCGTCTTTGATCTTCTTCTAGACAGGATCTAAATTCTTATCCTGCCTCGACTATGACTCCGTGTGGTATTACTAGATTATTCTTATTAGTCTGTCTGTGTAGCTAACTAAGATTGCACATTTGGCATTTCCATTGGACTCCCATTCTAGTCAGCAATAGCTCTATGCACTGAGTGCAGTCCTCTGGGATTGTCCATAATGTCTTTTCAAGTATTCTAAATGTTTACGCTTTGACCATTGCCAACAATAAAAAGGTGAATGACCACCACCAAGAAAGAATAAGATACTACTTTACTTTTGGTTTGGATAGGAGGACAATCCATTCTACTACTGTTGCAGGGACAAATCTGCACAAACAGAACTATGGACACTAAATAATGCATCGCTTAGCTTATCAATTATAATAGGTGCTGTAACTGTTAGACTTTCCACATACCTCAGTGATAACAGACTTTGTAGTTGAACCCCCAATCTCCTTACTGACTAGATAGTGTGGCAGAGTCATTTAGCTCCCAAAGTCACCGATGGCAGAGACACGGACTCATGCTTGCAAAAATTCGAAAACCTTTAGCTCATCCACTCTAGTCTGGAGGACCAAAAACCACAGAGTCTATTTAAGTTTAAAAGCTTTATTAAAAGTAAACACATTTATTAAATTCAAGTTTGTCATAAAAGTGAATGTGTAACTGAAAATGCTTAGTGCTGACGATTAATTGGACACATTTCTTGTGGTCGAGCCGAGCTCTCACCTGGTTTGAACTTGATCCTGCTCGTGTTCTTAGAAGTCAAGGTTCTGTCTGTTAGGAGAAAAAGTGGTGCGTGTTAAAAAGTAAAAAGCAAACATTCATCAGTTGTGCCAAAAAGTGCAGCAAGACAACAGCCTTCCCTGGAAAAAGGGACATTTTTACTCTAGAGTACACAGTCAAAAATTATTAAATTGTACACTTTTTTTCACATTTCTTTCTTCCTCCTAGACCAAATATTATATAGTAGTGAGTGGTGTATTCTAACATTATTAAATGTACTTTGTAGGTGGAACATCTGGAGACGGGGACAGCGCGGAGGTGGTGGTGGCATTGGACGAGGAGGACAACTCTGGGGAGGAGGCGGTGCAAGTGCCGGACAAGGACATGCCTGTGAGGGTTCACACGGTGGTGGCGGGCAGAGGTAAGCTATACATTCCTTAGTCATTGAGATTGAAGACTGCAGAGTGTGCTTTCTGCACGGGTGTATTATAAAAAAAGCAGGTAGTAGCCTCCTCTAAATGTACTTCGACTTAGCTGTGAAGTTTTTGGCGAGAAGAATCCCAATCAGATCTGAGGTGAACTTGATGGATGGGATGAACGAAAAGCGAAAGAAGGGTGTAAGTAAGTGTGGAAGCACGAGAAATGTAATGATGACTGGCAAAGAAGAATGATATGTGTTTGCTTGGTCCCCGAGGTGGCTGGGAAGGTAAGAAAATGGTATGGTGCATGGCTGGGTGAATGATGAAGCAAGGATGGGTGGAAGGAGAACAGCCTGGGTGGGTGAGACAGAAACTGTATGTGTGCAATATACTTTGAATGGATGGATGCCTGGATCATTCATGGTACTATCTGACTCTTAGATAGCATATGTGTATCTAGAGAGAGTAGACGGTCACTGGATGAACTAAGTGTTACTTTGAAGAGCATGTAACACCGCACCCGCACGTCCGTTCCAGTGTAGGAAAGGCAAGGAAAAGAAGTTGTAACGTTGTCCAAAGACTACCATGAATAGTAGCAGTAGTTTGTATTGCAACTGCAAGCACAGCATATATCCGGTTATTACGGTGGACACTCCCTACCTCCCTTAATAACTTTAGTTTAGTAGTAGTACGTCATTCATGTGTGGGGGTATCACTGTTCACTCAATAATAAGCAAAGCACCTAAAGTCATTCCATATGTCATCAAATACATCCCATGTGAAGTGATAGATAATCAGATAATTTAGCTTCTTCATTTTCCTTTTCTAATACTCATTTGCACTGTAGGGTGAAAGCTAAATTAATTAAGCAGTAGCCCTTTTAACAGAGTATTCTCAGTGCCACCCGTAATAGAAAAGTAAGAGCTTCACCACCTGCATGTACTGGACCGGTACAGTAACGCAAGTCTGTCTCCCTCACCATGGTGTGCGTCTGTTTTTCTCGGGTGCAAGTTCACTGCGCTGGCATTATGCCGGCTTGTATAAGATAACGTACCAATTTTCCTAAACAAGAGAGAAGAAGAAGAATAAGAGTGATGTACTGTCATAGTCGACTGTAATAGAAGTCCATAGTGCTCGTAGAATTTGTTCCTTAAACTCCCACTAATGTTAGAGCAAGGATGAAGAATTCGGAGGTTACATAGATACTGTCCTCAATAGTTATGTACTGTGCTTTCAATTTGCTACTTGTACTGTGACAACTTTCTGCTCAATCATTTTGTGTTAATCTTAAGGAGCATTGGTTACAGACTATGTCTTTCTTTTTTCATGAAGTTGCTCCTTCCAAATCCAAGACACCATCAAGGAGGAAGGAGCTGGCTCGAATGGCCCGGCAACGGAGGCTGGATGCCACTGTTGCTGAATATCGGCGGCTGGTGGCCCTGGAGGAGGAGGAGACGCAGTCTGGTACAACAACAACGTCCACTGGGACAGCTGCATCCTCCTCCGTGCGGGCTGCCAGCCAGCGCAGTGCTCCAGCGGTACGGAGCCGGGCTACCAAAGCCAAACGCCACCGCCCAGCAGCAAAGAAAGCAGCTGCCCCTCACAGGATTTGCAAGGCACACCGGCGCCGCTTATCCCTCAGACTGTCCTACCTGGAGCAGGAGGTCCATAATTATAAGAACGTGGTGGAGGGCCTCCGCTTCGAACTTGCCACCCTCCGCAAGGAGCATGATGCCCTGGCTGCTAATTCCAACAGCACCCTGCCATAGTGTCCCTTGCCCCTTTTTTAGAGACTTTTGGGGGGTTGGAATTGGGAGTTGGGATTTTTGGGGACTTTTGAAGGACAATCGTTGGGGTTAGGGAGGGTCTTGCGGGAGATTCTTTTGTTAGGGCTATAAAAATATACTTTTTGAAACTTTATCTGACCATACCTGTTTTTTACTGCTTTTGAGTCTGGTGGGTGGGGGTTTAACATAACAGTAAGTTTGTTTTCCTGAATAGTCCTAGGAATTTAGTAGTACTACCGTCAATCAAATCTCTCGTCTCTCCTAATACTCCATTATACTACCTCCAACCAAACGCCTATCTTACCTGTAATTTCTGTTTGCAAGTAGGGCTAGGCCCAGGGCTGGCTCCACGGGAAACAGCAAATAAGGTTGGCAATCCTGGGCGGATAAAATTTCCTCATAGCGGTGGTACTAGTGGTGTGACACAGTGGCAGTTGCTTGCCTATGAAAAAAAAAGAAAATGAAATCTGGTTTGTCCTCCTGAGCAATACAAAGGTACAATACAGAATATAGCAGGTGACAGAAGTACACTAGAACAGTGCCACATTGTAGCCTAACAAATGTTAAAGTATAACTAATTCAGTTGAAGTTCTTTGACATTAGCCATGGGTCTTTGTCAAGCAGAGTAAGAATTTATCCTCGGATTTCTTCACCAGCCTGTTGCTATCACCTTATCCTCCCCAGCAAGTGTGTGGATTTATTGTTGTAATTTAGTCACACATCAATCAAAACCACACAGCCCGGGGGAAGAGGGTTAGGGTTTGAAAAATGGATGGGTACGGGGGTTTTTGGGAAAGGTTTTGGGAGACAAGAAAAAATAGCACAGCATGGACAAACAATTGTGAACATAAACAAATCTTTGGGTACAAACCTATCCATCAATCTTTGAAAGTGCATGCACTACTGCATGCATGTCAGTTAAAAGTAAGTAGTACTTTCGACAACTGTGGAAGAAAGAATGCGACAGTACAGGGCGTGGGTGGAAATATTGATAACTATATTCAACATAAGGTCTCTGTAGCCAGATACCTGAGAGCCTTGCTGGTCACTATAAATCCATTCACAACAACACTCAATGGGGTTGGTCTGGAAGGTATAGTAGATAGAAAAGGAGAAATTGCTTTTTTTCTAGGTGTCCCCTCACTCACCAGGGTTGCCCCTTGGTGACATGCTTCATCATTGGGGCCATCCCAGTCCTCTACGGGCTGGGGCGTGCTGCGACTTGCGAATTACGTAGGAGCACTTACAAATGACTATGTGTGGTGCAGATGTGATAGTGGAGTGGACTAAGTGATGTGTTAAGGGATCAATTTAGAAGCAGAGAGAGATCCAAGAAATGCAGTCACAGTCAGAGAAAAAGGCAAGGGATACTGTATCTATGTTGTTGTAGTTGTCTTGTTGGAAGTGGTAAGTAAGTTGCCTGCAGAAAAAAAATCCTCTTATTAGCGGCACTCCTCCATTGCAGCCGACGCTTCGTCCATCGATGTTGGTCACCAGAAGACACCCTGTAAAAAAAGCACAGCATAGACAAACAATTGAACATAAACAATTCTTTGTGTACAAACCTATCCATCAATCTTTGAAAGTGCATGCACTACTGCATGCATGTCAGTGAAAAGTAAGCAGTACTTTCGACAACTGTGGAAGAAAGAATGCGACAGTACAGGGCGTGTGTGGAATTATTGATAACTATATTCAACATAAGGTCTCTGTAGCCAGATACCTGAGAGCCTTGCTGGTCACTATAAATCCATACACAACAACACTCAATGGGGTTGGTCTAGAAGGTATAGTAGATAGAAAAGGAGAAATTGCTTTTTTTCTATGTGTCCCTCACTCACCGGGGTTGCCCCTTGGTGACATGCTTCATCATTGGGGCCATCCCAGTCCTCTACGGGCTGGGGCATGCTGCGACTTGCGAATTACGTAGGAGCACTTACAAATGACTATGTGTGGTGCAGATGTGATAGTGGAGTGGACTAAGTGATGTGTTAAGGGATCAATTTAGAAGCAGAGAGAGATCCAAGAAATGCAGTCACAGTCAGAGAAAAAGGCAAGGGATACTGTATCTATGTTGTTGTAGTTGTCCTGTTGGAAGTGGTAAGTAAGTTGCCTGCAGAAAAAAAATCCTCTTATTAGCGGCACTCCTCCATTGCAGCCGACGCTTCGTCCATCGATGTTGGTCACCAGAAGACACCCTGTCCACTGCCTGCCTGATGCTGAATTGTGGCTCGCTAATGTGAAGCCTGACTCCATCCTTTTTTCCCCATTGCAGAGACTGAAACCCGGCCTGTAATTATTCAACGAAAAACAGGAAGTGATATAATATTACAACACCACTGATAAATAAATATAAGGTATGTAGGCTGTGGAGTGCAAAAAGTCACAATTTGATTTTCCTAGTAGACAGTACAATATTTTTGAAAGTGCGTACTCTGTCTGAGTCACCTTTTGAAGGATAAATAAGTAGGGGCAAATTAATGTAGCGGATCTTTCCCCTCAAGCTAGGTGTACTGTAAACTGTGTTTTAGAACAAAATTAGATCTTCCTAGCAGTGCTCCCACCCAGACCCTTACTAAAGCCAGTCGCAAAAATGTAGAAGACCCCCAATCAAATCTCAAAAAACGAGGCCTAGCAGAAAACTGGTGACAAAACTTACTTTGAAAGTAAAAGTAGGCCGAAGTACCCCCTTCCTAATTACCCCTTACCCAGCGTGGATTGCATTCAAACCACTTGCAAGCAACCAAGCAAAAGTATCCATAGCCAGCATCGCTCCAAGACTCGAAATCCCCCCCACTCAAACACATGCAATAGAAATACTGCTAACCCTAACGAACCCTAAGTTAAGAATAGTGGCAAAGGCTTTCTTTAACTATGCCAAATCCCCCCTTTCCCACCATGGATTTTCTTCAAATGACTTGCAACCAAAATTACACATTCTCACGAGTGCTCTAAGACCCCAGAACTCAGTTGCAAAAATCTAGAACACCCCGAAACACATGCAATCCTGCTGCTAGGGCTAACCCTAACGAACCCTTAGTTAAAAAAGTGCCAAAAGGCTTTTCCACGAGGATTTTGTCCCAACCACTTCTACCCGGTATTAGACCTTCCCAGGAATGCCCCAAGACCCGCCAACCCACCCGCCAAGAAGCATAACACCCCCAAACAGGCCAAAAGCAAAATCTCATACTTGCAATATTTCTCGGCCTTCGTTCCAAACGCGCTGCGTAGCTAGGCCATAAGTCAGGGTTGCCACGACGGATTTCCTGAAAAGCAAATGCAATCAAGATTAGAGTGTCCCAGCAGTGCTCCCAGACCACAGAACTCACCCACAAACAGACGGAACCCCCCCTAAGAGCACCTCAAAGGCAAGCAAGTCATCAAAAACACAAAAAAATTTCCGCCTGGGATTTGGTCCAAACCACTTTTATCCGGTATTAGAGCTTCCCAGCAATGGCCCCAGAGCCGTCAACCCAGGAGAAAACGAGTAGAAGACCCCCAAACAGCCAAAGAGCAAAAGTACAAAAATGGGGACTTTGTCAATTTTTCACAAATTTCCCAAATCACTCCGCGCGCGCTCTGCAGCTAGGCCCTAACTCCCCTCTGCCACCATGGATTTGCTTCAAACCTCTTGCAAAGTAAAGTATATATAGCCAGCAGTGCGCCCAGACCCCGAAACCCACCCACAAACACCAGGAAGCCCCACAAACAGGCCCCCGAAAACGCTACATTGAGCAAAATGTCAGAAATAGCCAAAAAAAAATCGGCCTGGATTTTGTCCCAACCACTTCTACCCGGTATTAGACCTTCCCAGGAATGCCCCAAAAACCGCCAACCCACCCGCCAAGAAGCATAACACCCCCAAACAGGCCAAAAGCAAAATCTCATACTTGCAATATTTCTCGGCCTTCGGTCCAAACGCGCTGCGTAGCTAGGCCATAAGTCGGGGTTGCCACGACGGATTTCCTGAAAAGCAAATGCAATCAAGATTAGAGTGTCCCAGCAGTGCTCCCAGACCCCGAAACTCACCCACAAACACCAGGAAGCCCCCCAAACAGGCCCCCGAAAACGCTACATTGAGCAAAATGTCAGAAATAGCCAAAAAAAAATCGGCCTGGATTTTGTCCCAACCACTTCTACCCGGTATTAGACCTTTCCAGGAATGCCCCAAGACCCGCCAACCCACCCGCCAAGAAGCATAACACCCCCAAACAGCCCAAAAGCAAAATCTCATACTTGCAATATTTCTCGGCCTTCGTTCCAAACGCGCTGCGTAGCTAGGCCATAAGTCGGGGTTGCCACGACGGATTTCCTGAAAAGCAAATGCAATCAAGATTAGAGTGTTCCAGCAGTGCTCCCAGACCACAAAACCCACCCACAAACAGATGGAACCCCCCCTAAGAGCACCTCAAAGGCAAGCTAGTCATCAAAAACACAAAAGAATTTCCGCCTGGGATTTGGTCCAAACCACTTTTATCCGGTATTAGAGCTTCCCAGCAATGGCCCCAGAGCCGTCAACCCAGGAGAAAACGAGTAGAAGACCCCCAAACAGCCAAAGAGCCAAAGTACAAAAATGGGGACTTTGTCAATTTTTCACAAATTTCCCAAATCACTCCGCGCGCGCTCTGCAGCTAGGCCCTAACTCCCCTCTGCCACCATGGATTTGCTTCAAACCTCTTGCAAAGTAAAGTATATATAGCCAGCAGTGCGCCCAGACCCCGAAACCCACCAACAAACACCAGGAAGCCCCACAAACAGGCCCCCGAAAACGCTACATTGAGCAAAATGTCAGAAATAGCCAAAAAAAAATCGGCCTGGATTTTGTCCCAACCACTTCTACCCGGTATTAGACCTTCCCAGGAATGCCCCAAGAACCGCCAACCCACCCGCCAAGAAGCATAACACCCCCAAACAGGCCAAAAGCAAAATCTCATACTTGCAATATTTCTCGGCCTTCGGTCCAAACGCGCTGCGTAGCTAGGCCATAAGTCGGGGTTGCCACGACGGATTTCCTGAAAAGCAAATGCAATCAAGATTAGAGTGTCCCAGCAGTGCTCCCAGACCCCGAAACTCACCCACAAACACCAGGAAGCCCCCCAAACAGGCCCCCGAAAACGCTACATTGAGCAAAATGTCAGAAATAGCCAAAAAAAAATCGGCCTGGATTTTGTCCCAACCACTTCTACCCGGTATTAGACCTTCCCAGGAATGCCCCAAGACCCGCCAACCCACCCGCCAAGAAGCATAACACCCCCAAACAGGCCAAAAGCAAAATCTCATACTTGCAATATTTCTCGGCCTTCGTTCCAAACGCGCTGCGTAGCTAGGCCATAAGTCGGGGTTGCCACGACGGATTTCCTGAAAAGCAAATGCAATCAAGATTAGAGTGTCCCAGCAGTGCTCCCAGACCACAAAACTCACCCACAAACAGACGGAACCCCCCCTAAGAGCACCTCAAAGGCAAGCAAGTCATCAAAAACACAAAAAAAGTTCCGCCTGGGATTTGGTCCAAACCACTTTTATCCGGTATTAGAGCTTCCCAGCAATGGCCCCAGAGCCGTCAACCCAGGAGAAAACGAGTAGAAGACCCCCAAACAGCCAAAGAGCAAAAGTACAAAAATGGGGACTTTGTCAATTTTTCACAAATTTCCCAAATCACTCCGCGCGCGCTCTGCAGCTAGGCCCTAACTCCCCTCTGCCACCATGGATTTGCTTCAAACCTCTTGCAAAGTAAAGTATATATAGCCAGCAGTGCGCCCAACCCCGAAACCCACCCACAAACACCAGGAAGCCCCACAAACAGGCCCCCGAAAACGCTACATTGAGCAAAATGTCAGAAATAGCCAAAAAAAAATCGGCCTGGATTTTGTCCCAACCACTTCTACCCGGTATTAGACCTTCCCAGGAATGCCCCAAGAACCGCCAACCCACCCGCCAAGAAGCATAACACCCCCAAACAGGCCAAAAGCAAAATCTCATACTTGCAATATTTCTCGGCCTTCGGTCCAAACGCGCTGCGTAGCTAGGCCATAAGTCGGGGTTGCCACGACGGATTTCCTGAAAAGCAAATGCAAACAAGATTAGAGTGTCCCAGCAGTGCTCCCAGACCCCGAAACTCACCCACAAACAGACGGAACCCCCCCTAAGAGCACCTCAAAGGCAAGCAAGTCATCAAAAACACAAAAAATTTTCCGCCTGGGATTTGGTCCAAACCACTTTTATCCGGTATTAGAGCTTCCCAACAATGGCCCCAGAGCCGTCAACTCACCTGCAAAGAGGTACAACAACACCCCCACAAGTGCTGAGTCTTTCTTCATTGGGCGTAAACCAGCCCTCTGGTTTGATGGAAATAGGAGTCTGGAGGAGGAGGATAGAGGAGCATGTTCTTCTGAACTTGTGAACCTGAGGAATGCAGACTGCAGCAACTTCAAATCAATTAGCAAACCAGTGAAGACAGTTCTGCTGATGGGCTTGATTTTGTGATTATCTGATTAAAGTTTGAAATATATTAACTGTGCACAACAAAGAAAGACAGACACACAGGAATAAAAGTGAATAAGGACGAAAAAGAAAGTTATTGATTCGTTGTCTCATTTTCAGGGCTCGGTATCACGGTCCAGGAATAAGAATAAGGCTTCGTCATCATACTCTGCGAATTCAGGCAGGGTGAGCTCAGTGTCACCTGACAGAGTAGAAATTCCCTCATCTATGTTGCTGGCCACCTCCTCTTCATCCGGCACGCTTTCTCGTACTCTGAAATCTGGTGGTATGAGGTGCTGATTCATCTTGATCATTGTTAACCTCTCCACATTTTTGGGCGAGAGGCGGCTCCGTTTGGGAGTTACAATGCCACCAGCAGCACTGAAAACCCGTTCAGAAGACACACTTGCGAGTGGGCAAGACAAGTAGTTTAAAGCCAGGTTGGTGAGCTGTGGCCACAATTCTTTTTTCCCATGCCAATACGCCAATGGGTCAGAATTAACATAGACCTCTGTTGAGTCATTCAGATAGTCCTTCACCATCGACTCAAGGTCCTCATCCAAGGTTCCTCCACTTTGCTTAGCTCTTGCTGTGCCTCTGACCTTTTGAGAACCAAACCCACGCAGAGCTAGCCAATCCTCTTCAGCCTTCAATGTTTCTGTTGTGTCTCGTGCAGATGATCCGGTTGCCGGTGTCTTTAACGGCTGAGAGGTCACTTGTGCCACAGCCACAGGTGCAGAAGTGGATTGTTTTGACTGGGGATGGCCTGCTGATGCACTGCCATTTCCTTCAATTTTCAGCCGTTCTCTTTCAAACCTCTTGGCTGACAAGGCTAGCCAACGTTTGTACTTTGGAACATGTTCATCATCAAAAGGAAAGAATGCTTGGCCTGCCAGCGCCTTTTTGTAGCGTGGATCCAGAATAGTAGCACAAATGTAATGCTCTTCTGAGTGGATCTTTTTAAGACGTTCGTCACCTTGTAGGAGCTCTAATAATTTCTCAGCCAGAAGCAAAGAGTCTTGGTTTTTTTCATCTTTTTCAAACACAGAACACACCTCCTTCAGTTGGTCCTCCAGCATGTACAACAATGGGATAGCTTTTCCCAAATTAGAGTCCTCCTTGCTGACTGCACGCGTGAAGAACTCAAAAGGACGAAGCATGCGTGTCAGGCTTTGAACTATGTTCCATTGCGCCGCACCCATCCTCAGCTCCTCTGTACCCTCTGTAAGGAAATATTGATCGAGTTCCTTATACTGCTCATACAGACGCTCAAGCATGTAGAAGGTTGAGTTCCAACGTGTTACCACCTCCTGGATGAGTGCTTTCACTGGCATTTGACGTTGATATAGCAGGCTCCTCAGCTGCTTCCGGGCCTTAAAAGAATGGCTGAAATGCTTGCACATTTTTCGGCAGGTGTCCAATACACTGTACGCTGCACTGCCTTTATTACCCAAGAATTTTTGGACAACCAGGTTTATACAGTGCGCCAAACACGGCACTCTGAAATAGTCACCGTCCGTCATGGCCTTCACTATATTGGAGCCATTGTCCGTGGAAACATAACCAACCTGGCGTTTTAGTGGGGACAGCCAGTTAAGGACCTTTGTGTTAAAGACATCCAAAATGTTATCTGCTGTGTGACGTTTCTCCAAACCAAACATGGCTAGTGTTGCATGTTTCCGAGCAGCTTTAAAAACAATGTCCGCGTCAACACCTGCATTTAGCTTTGCTTTAGCCCCTGAAAAAGAGACCCAGTGTGCAGTGATGCACATGTAATCAGCGCCTGCGCCACTGGTCCACATGTCTGTTGTCAGATGTATAGTGTGAACAGCACTCTTCTGCAAAGCTGCCCCAATCACCTTCAGAACATCTTCATGTAGTGCTGGAACCGCAACTCGGGCAAAATAGAACCGGCTAGGAACCTTCCATTTAGGGCAGAGCGCTGCCACTAATTCTAGAAAACCAACCCCTTCTACAAAAGAAAAAGGGAGAAGGTCCAGAGCTAGCATTTTAGCCAGCTTAGTGTTATACAGACGCGTCAGTGGGTGGTTGCGTTCATATTGCGCTTCTGTAAACAACATCTTTTTAATGTTGCCCTGGACCAAGGATTTACGGGATGATGATGATATCTTCGACCCAGTTACGCTCGCTGATGAACTTTTCCGCATTGATGTCTCACTCTCTCCCACACTCTTAGTGTGCCTCACATGGGGTGTGCTGCTGACAGGGGTACTGGGTGTAAGTGAAGTGTTTGAATCGTCTTCTTCCTCCTCGTCATCATCAGATGAAAAATCAACGTTTTCATTACGTGCAATTCCGGCTTGCTTAAACGCCTCTAGGTGCGGAAACCATTGGACAGGGTGCGCTCTCTTAAGATGACCTCTCTGGCCTCCGGTACCATAGTTAGAACCAAGCTTACCACGACCAACTCGAAGCTTACAAATGCTACAAATGGCTACGTTTTCCATTTTTGGGCAAACACTAAAGAAGTCCCAAACTGGAGACTTGAAATGTCTTTGGGGGCCGGAGGAGGCGGCGATACTGGTGGTGGTGGTCCTGCTGCTAATGCCAGATGAAGTGGAGGATGTGGATTGCCGAACTTCAGTACGTTTTGCACTTTCACCACCACGAATTGAGGTCGAGGTGGGTACCTTCTTGCGAGGAAGAAATATGGAAGCGGTAGGTTTTGGTGTACTACTTAACTCCAAATCTAATGATTCAATTTCCATTGCCTCCTCGTCGACATCATCATCACGCTCAGCAGCTTCTCGGGATAGGGTCAAAATGTCTCTTTGCTGCATGCCCGGTGGGGCTGCAGTGACCTTTGTGATGACTGGCTCGTCGTCATCGTGAGAGGCTTCATCACCAGCAGTATCTGTCACTTCTTGTTGAGCCTCATCACAATCCATAGCTATGAGTTTTTCGACGACCTTCATTTTACGCTTGGGTACCTTTGTCAGATCATGGTGTGCCTCACTGTCAGACCGCAGTTGTGGTTCCCAAGACGGATCACTTGCATCAGAAGGAGGTGGGCTTGAAGAAGATGTAGACACCCCCCTTGATCTTTTCCTTGCTAGGGATGTGGAAGACAATGAATGATCATCAGGAGGAGTGGCTTCCAATACCTCGGCTTCATTGTCGATTTCCTGATGTGCCCCTACTTCGGGAGGAACAACTATTGTGGGCACTTGTGAACCTCCATGCACCTTTGCTTGCGCATCTCCTTTTGCTGCCTCTCCTTCCACATGTACTTGGGCGTGTACTTGCACATGGTGTTGTTGTTGCGGCTGTGGTTGTTCAACACTTGTCAGATGAGTTACAACAACCTGTGTTGATTCAGGGACATTGCTGCTACTTTCTTGCGATGAGCCAACAACACTGGTCGATGGTGATTGGAGAAGTACACTGACTGCCTCTGAAGCACTCAAGGGCTTTGACTTAAGTTGGCGTGGTGGTGGAGGCACTGAACCCAATGGAGCAGGGGTGCTGCTCCCAGCTTGGTCCCCAGCAGATCCTGCTGCTGCAGGCGTACTTTTTTTTTTGCTCCCAAAAAACGTGGCGGGTGGCACACCAGCCTCCTTGGTAACTTGCTTCTTCTGCTCCTTACTAGCAACTTTCTTGCTAGAGGAGCTACGGAGACCTTTTTTTGGGGCCATCTTCTTCAGAGCAGGTCAGACAGCAGGCCGCAGTTGCACGAATTGTAGAGTTGTCTGAGGCCAGACGTGACGTCGCGTGACGTTATGCTGCACACACACACCGCTGCAGGACTTCTTCCTGGCACTGGTGGTTCTCTTGAGTCTTGTGCACCTAAAAACAATGGAAGACAGAGGAACATCAGTTCAGTTATACACCACAAAAAAAATCGAAAAACACTGCAAAATCAGCACAATCCCATTCCATCCATGCCCTCCATGATGTTTAAGTTCAAGACAGCCCACAGAAAGACTAGACCCATGCTAGACTCAAATACCCTGCCCTGGTGAAAAGGCCACAAGTACAGCTCAAAAAACGAAAATCACAGAAAAATCAGCACAATCCCAATCCATCCATGGCCTCCATGATGTTTAAGTTCAAGACAGCCAACAGAAAGACTAGGCCCATGCTAGACTCAAATACCCTGCCCTGGTGAAAAGGCCACAAGTACAGGCCCAAAAAACGAAAATCACTGAAAAATCAGCACAATCCCAATCCATCCATGCCCTCCATGATGTTTAAGTTCAAGACAGCCCACAGAAAGACTAGGCCCATGCTAGACTCAAATACCCCTGGTGAAAAGGCCACAAGTACAGGCCCAAAAAACGAAAATCACTGAAAAATCAGCACAATCCCAATCCCTCCATGCCCTCCATGATGTTTAAATTCAAGACAAGCCACAGAAAGACTAGTCCCATGCAAGACTCACTACCCTGGCCTGGGCATAAAGGTTGAAAAGTAGGCAAAATGGTTGCAGGCCTAACAACAAAGCCTGCATTCAAAATGGCCACTTGCCTCTCCCAGCACATGGCCAGTGCCTGTAGCAGCACTCAAAATGGCCACCAGCCACATGGCCTGTCCCTCCCCATGAACACCCCCAAAAATCGAAAAACACTGCAAAATCAGCACAATCCCATTCCATCCATGGCCTCCATGATGTTTAAGTTCAAGACAGCCCACAGAAAGACTAGGCCCATGCTAGACTCAAATACCCTGCCCTGGTGAAAAGGCCACAAGTACAGGCCCAAAAAACGAAAATCACTGAAAAATCAGCACAATCCCAATCCATCCATGCCCTCCATGATGTTTAAGTTCAAGACAGCCCACAGAAAGACTAGGCCCATGCTAGACTCAAATACCCCTGGTGAAAAGGCCACAAGTACAGGCCCAAAAAACGAAAATCACTGAAAAATCAGCACAATCCCAATCCATCCATGCCCTCCATGATGTTTAAATTCAAGACAACCCACAGAAAGACTAGGCCCATACAAGACTCACTACCCTGGCCTGGGCATTAAGGTTGAAAAGTAGGCAAAATGGTTGCAGGCCTACCAACAAAGCCTGCATTCAAAATGGCCACTTGCCTCTCCCAGCACATGGCCAGTGCCTGTAGCAGCACTCAAAATGGCCACCAGCCACATGGCCTGTCCCTCCCCATGAACACCCCCAAAAATCGAAAAACACTGCAAAATCAGCACAATCCCATTCCATCCATGGCCTCCATGATGTTTAAGTTCAAGACAGCCCACAGAAAGACTAGGCCCATGCTAGACTCAAATACCCCTGGTGAAAAGGCCACAAGTACAGGCCCAAAAACGAAAATCACTGAAAAATCAGCACAATCCCAATCCATCCATTCCCTCCATGATGTTTAAATTCAAGACAACCCACAGAAAGACTAGGCCCATGCAAGACTCACTACCCTGGCCTGGGCATAAAGGTTTAAAAGTAGGCAAAATGGTTGCAGGCCTAACAACAAAGCCTGCATTCAAAATGGCCACTTGCCTCTCCCAGCACATGGCCAGTGCCTGTAGCAGCACTCAAAATGGCCACCAGCCACATGGCCTGTCCCTCCCCATGAACACCCCCAAAAATCGAAAAACACTGCAAAATCAGCACAATCCCATTCCATCCATGGCCTCCATGATGTTTAAGTTCAAGACAGCCCACAGAAAGACTAGGCCCATGCTAGACTCAAATACCCTGCCCTGGTGAAAAGGCCATAAGTACAGGCCCAAAAAACGAAAATCACTGAAAAATCAGCACAATCCCAATCCATCCATGCCCTCCATGATGTTTAAGTTCAAGACAGCTCACAGATAGACTAGGCCCATGCTAGACTCAAATACCCCTGGTGAAAAGGCCACAAGTACAGGCCCAAAAAACGAAAATCACTGAAAAATCAGCACAATCCCAATCCATCCATGCCCTCCATGATGTTTAAATTCAAGACAACCCACAGAAAGACTAGGCCCATGCAAGACTCACTACCCTGGCCTGGGCATAAAGGTTGAAAAGTAGGCAAAATGGTTGCAGGCCTAACAACAAAGCCTGCATTCAAAATGGCCACTTGCCTCTCCCAGCACATGGCCAGTGCCTGTAGCAGCACTCAAAATGGCCACCAGCCACATGGCCTGTCCCTCCCCATGAACACCCCCAAAAATCGAAAAACACTGCAAAATCAGCACAATCCCATTCCATCCATGGCCTCCATGATGTTTAAGTTCAAGACAGCCCACAGAAAGACTAGGCCCATGCTAGACTCAAATACCCTGCCCTGGTGAAAAGGCCATAAGTACAGGCCCAAAAAACGAAAATCACTGAAAAATCAGCACAATCCCAATCCATCCATGCCCTCCATGATGTTTAAGTTCAAGACAGCTCACAGATAGACTAGGCCCATGCTAGACTCAAATACCCCTGGTGAAAAGGCCACAAGTACAGGCCCAAAAAACGAAAATCACTGAAAAATCAGAACAATCCCAATCCATCCATGCCCTCCATGATGTTTAAATTCAAGACAACCCACAGAAAGACTAGGCCCATGCAAGACTCACTACCCTGGCCTGGGCATAAAGGTTGAAAAGTAGGCAAAATGGTTGCAGGCCTAACAACAAAGCCTGCATTCAAAATGGCCACTTGCCTCTCCCAGCACATGGCCAGTGCCTGTAGCAGCACTCAAAATGGCCACCAGCCACATGGCCTGTCCCTCCCCATGAACACCCCCAAAAATCGAAAAACACTGCAAAATCAGCACAATCCCATTCCATCCATGGCCTCCATGATGTTTAAGTTCAAGATAGCCCACAGAAAGACTAGGCCCATGCTAGACTCAAATACCCTGCCCTGGTGAAAAGGCCACAAGTACAGGCCCAAAAAACGAAAATCACTGAAAAATCAGCACAATCCCAATCCATCCATGTCCTCCATGATGTTTAAGTTCAAGACAGCCCACAGAAAGACTAGGCCCATGGTAGACTCAAATACCCCTGGTGAAAAGGCCACAAGTACAGGCCCAAAAAACGAAAATCACTGAAAAATCAGCACAATCCCAATCCATCCATGCCCTCCATGATGTTTAAATTCAAGACAACCCACAGAAAGACTAGGCCCATGCAAGACTCACTACCCTGGCCTGGGCATAAAGGTTGAAAAGTAGGCAAAATGGTTGCAGGCCTAACAACAAAGCCTGCATTCAAAATGGCCACTTGCCTCTCCCAGCACATGGCCAGTGCCTGTAGCAGCACTCAAAATGGCCACCAGCCACATGGCCTGTCCCTCCCCATGAACACCCCCAAAAATCGAAAAACACTGCAAAATCAGCACAATCCCATTCCATCCATGGCCTCCATGATGTTTAAGTTCAAGATAGCCCACAGAAAGACTAGGCCCATGCTAGACTCAAATACCCTGCCCTGGTGAAAAGGCCACAAGTACAGGCCCAAAAAACGAAAATCACTGAAAAATCAGCACAATCCCAATCCATCCATGCCCTCCATGATGTTTAAGTTCAAGACAGCCCACAGAAAGACTAGGCCCATGGTAGACTCAAATACCCCTGGTGAAAAGGCCACAAGTACAGGCCCAAAAAACGAAAATCACTGAAAAATCAGCACAATCCCAATCCATCCATGCCCTCCATGATGTTTAAATTCAAGACAAGCCACAGAAAGACTAGGCCCATGCAAGACTCACTACCCTGGCCTGGGCATAAAAGTTGAAAAGTAGGCAAAATGGTTGCAGGCCTAATAACAAAGCCTGCATTCAAAATGGCCACTTGCCTCTCCCAGCACATGGCCAGTGCCTGTAGCAGCACTCAAAATGGCCACCAGCCACATGGCCTGTCCCTCCCCATGAACACCCCCAAAAATCGAAAAACACTGCAAAATCAGCACAATCCCATTCCATCCATGGCCTCCATGATGTTTAAGTTCAAGACAGCCCACAGAAAGACTAGGCCCATGCTAGACTCAAATACCCTGCCCTGGTGAAAAGGCCACAGGTACAGGCCCAAAAAACGAAAATCACTGAAAAATCAGCACAATCCCAATCCATCCATGCCCTCCATGATGTTTAAGTTCAAGACAGCCCACAGAAAGACTAGGCCCATGCTAGACTCAAATACCCCTGGTGAAAAGGCCACAAGTACAGGCCCAAAAAATGAAAATCACTGAAAAATCAGCACAATCCCAATCCATCCATGCCCTCCATGATGTTTAAATTCAAGACAACCCACAGAAAGACTAGGCCCATGCAAGACTCACTACCCTGGCCTGGGCATAAAGGTTGAAAAGTAGGCAAAATGGTTGCAGGCCTAACAACAAAGCCTGCATTCAAAATGGCCACTTGCCTCTCCCAGCACATGGCCAGTGCCTGTAGCAGCACTCAAAATGGCCACCAGCCACATGGCCTGTCCCTCCCCATGAACACCCCCAAAAATCGAAAAACACTGCAAAATCAGCACAATCCCATTCCATCCATGGCCTCCATGATGTTTAAGTTCAAGTCAGCCCACAGAAAGACTAGGCCCATGCTAGACTCAAATACCCTGCCCTGGTGAAAAGGCCACAAGTACAGGCCCAAAAAACGAAAATCACTGAAAAATCAGCACAATCCCAATCCATCCATGCCCTCCATGATGTTTAAGTTCAAGACAGCCCACAGAAAGACTAGGCCCATGCTAGACTCAAATACCCCTGGTGAAAAGGCCACAAGTACAGGCCCAAAAAACGAAAATCACTGAAAAATCAGCACAATCCCAATCCATCCATGCCCTCCATCATGTTTAAGTTCAAGACAACCCACAGAAAGACTCAGTCCACCCACCACTGAGTACCCCTGGGCAAAAGGCCCCAAAACAGCCCAAAAATCGAAAATTCCAAAATTTTAGTTGCAGCAACTGTAATGCCCCAAACAAACTTACTTGTAAAATTTCTAATCCAACAGTGATCCAAAGAAAGTCAAAAAGGCCTCAAATCCAAATATCCAGCAGCAACCACAAAAAGTAATCCTTCCAGCTCCAGATCCAAATGAAAAGTGACCAGGAGATGGACAAAGCACTGGGAGGAGCCTGCTGGACAGGAACAGGAAGTTGAAGACTGTGGGGCACTTCCTTCCTCCCACCCCCCCCTCCCCAAAATGGACTCCTCGCTAAAAAAGTGCAGGCAAATGTCAACCTAAGGAGTTATTCAGATAAAAATCATCATTTCAAGAAGGTTTATGCTGCTTGCTGGTGGATTTCTTGTGCAGAATTGCATATTTGATATTTTCGCTTCTGCGAGATTGTTGCTGCTCGCCGCATCTCAAATCTCGCAATTGCGAAGTACCGCGAGACGTGATCTCGCCGTACTCGCGTTGACAAAGTCTCGCTGTGCAAGTTGGCAAGCCGCGATGACGTAATCGCGCTCGCCAAATTCCCTCGGGATCACACAGCAAGATCCAAAATGGCGCAGCACTCGCAAAATATCGAGAAAAACAACTCGGCAAACGATGATAAACGCCGCGCGCCGTAAAAATTGTATCACCAACGACGCGAGCCGCAAAAAAAATCCGCTGCGTGCGAATTTGCGGATTTTGCGGGAAATTCGCAAATCTCGCGGATTGCAAATTTCTAAAAAATCCGCAAAATCCGCGAGCGTAACGGATTTTCCGCCCATGCTTACCCAAAACAGACCCCAGATATAAGAGGGCTATCACGTATCCTTTGAGCCATCGGCTCCATATACAGAGCAAAGAGGAGGGGAGACAGCGGGCAGCCTTGTCTCGTACCTCACTGGACTGGGAAGGTGGCGGAGGTATAACCGCTCACCAGCACCATTGCTGAGGGTAGTGTATAACTACTCAGGACCCAATGAATAAACCAATTATTAAATCCAAAGTGCCAAAGGGTCTCTTTTAAGTAGGGGCAATGAACCCTATTGTACGCCTTTTCTGCATCAATAGATAACAGCATGCGTTCTTTATCAAAGCTCAGTGCCTTATCGATAATATGGAGTAGCCTATTCGTATTGTCACCACATTGGAGAATGGGAACCGACCACGCTTGGTCCCGATCTATCAAGCCGAAAAGGAGAAGGGTCAGTCGGGAGGCCAAGATCCCAGTTGTTGGACTTGGCCCTTTTTGCAGGGTCATCCCTGAACTTTTTGCCTTCCTCCTATATTTTTTCCGACCTGTTGTTGGATATTTTATGACTCTGGGCACATTACCACTGCTGATCAGTGCTAAAGTGCATATGCTCTCCCTACTGTAAATTGATGTATGAATTGGTGATTCCATGATTGGCTGGTTTGGTTTACCTGTCAGACCCTAGTACAGTGAACTGAGTGTGCCCAGGGCGTTTAAATCAGATGCTGCTAGTGGGCTTGCAGCACTGGTTGTGCCACCCACAGAAGCGGCCTGTAAAAGTATGTCTAAGGTCTGCCATTGCAGAGCCTATGTGCAGTCTGGTACTGCCATGTTGACTGAGCACGTGCACCCACTTGCCAGTCCCTAAACCTTCCCTTTTCTTCATATCAGACACCCCTATGGTAGGCCAAAGGGCATGGTGCATTGTATCTATAAGGTAGGACATGCCCTGGTGTGTGTGGCATGTCCTAATAATAGTGAATTACAGCCATTTTGGGTTTTTCACTATTGAAAGGCTACTTGTTCTCGATAGGTCAGAATGGGCAATTAGATTATTACATCTTATAACCCTAACTGACTCAGGGAACACAGTAGAAATTCGAGTTTATTATGCCTGAACACAGAATGATAAAAATGCATATTTTAGTGAAGTTGGTTTTAACATTCTGTGTGTGAAAATACCACTTTTAGAAAGTAGGTATTTTCTTTTCCAACTAAACCACGCCTGCCTCTCCTAGGTTGTGTATTCCTTGTCTGGAGTTTGAGTGACAGGGCTGGGGGATTCCAGGAGACAGAATGAGTCAGACCAGTGGTGAAAAGAGAGATCTGCATCCAGATGGGTGGGAGGAGTTGCACCTGGGACCTGAATAGGGCTGTGCCTGCCTTCCATCTCCTGCGGTGCGGCTGATGTCTCTGCCCTGCACTGTGAAAAAATAGAAGGAATCATGTTAATAAAGTGCTCCAGGGCTGTGATTTCCCGCCACAATGCTGGCTCCACCTCCTGTGGGGCGTCTGATGTTTCTGCCCTGCACTGTGAAAGGAAAGAAGGAGTCATGTAAACAGAGTGCTCAAGAACTGGTTTGGACTGGGCAAAGGCCCCTCTGCCTTCAGAGGACAAAGGATTTTGGGGTATAAATATTGGGACCCTGATCCCAAGAACTTAGATCACTTTTGGACAAACAAGAAGAAACCTTTACTGAGGAGAGGAATCTGAAGAAACTGAGGAGAGACTATCCCTAAGCTGAAGTGCTGATTGGAGGATTGGCCTGCAGTGGTTGCTTCACTGCCAAAGGAAGGAGAAAGGAACTTTGTGTACTTGCATCAACTTGTAAGAATCTCCAAGGGCTTGGAACAGAGCTTGCCTCCTGCTGAAGTCTCAGGGACAACAGACTTCAACCCCCAGCTCCCCAGAGTTCCCTGGGAAGTGTCTGCTGCTGTTTTGGGCCTTCTGAGGGACTGTGTGTCGCAAGAAGATGGCAGCACGACTCAAGAGGAAGAACCGCGTCGCCGTCGCAGCTGCTGCCGTCGCATCTCTGAACAAGGGTGTCGCCGCTGTAGCTGACACATTGCACAGCATCGAGAGAAGTGTCGCGCACCGAAGAAGAAGCGTGTTGCTGTCGCAGCCGCTGCCATCGCATCTCTGAACAAGGGTATCGCGGATGTAACTGACGCACTGCGCCGCATAGGGAGAAGCTTCTCGCACCGAAGAAGAAGCGTGTCGCAGCCGCTGCCGTCGCATTTCTGAACAAGGATGTCGCCGCTGTAGCTGACGCATTGCACCGCATCAAGAAAAGCGCCTCGCATCCATGGAGAAACATGCCGCCGTCTGCGCCGCTGTCGTCGCATCTCTGAACAAGGGTGTCACCGCTGCAGTTGCCGCATCGAGCGGAAGCGTCACGCATCGAGCGAGAAGAGTGTCGCCGCCGAAACCGCCGTCATCGCATCTCTGAACAAGGACGCATCGAGCCAAAACTTCTCGCAACATCGGAGAAGATTGCCGCATCTGGAAGACCTTGACGTCTTTATTTCTTTGCACCGGAAATTTGCTGCATTTCCATTGCTGCAACACTTTTGTTGTGGAAGCGTCACTCATTGTAAGGTACATTGACCTAAAGTGTCGCACTTCAAGAACTGAACAGAACTAAGCTAAAACTATCATTTTAAGTACAGTATTGTGGATTTTTGTCGTTCGTGGTCTTGTGATTAGTCTATATAAAGAAATCTTATCTTTGATATAAAACCTGTGTGGTGTCCATCTGTAGTGTTGTCCCTTGATTACTGTATGTGGTCACAAATGATTTACAAACTGACTCTTAAACCATTCGGTGCTGGTGACGGAACCCCTCCGTAACCAGCCTCGGTCGCGCTGTGCTGGTGACAGAGCGGTTCCGTCAAGGACCGCTCGGCGCGCCTGCGAGGCGCTGATTTTGCTCCTGCGTGGCGCGTTCTATTGAGCGGGCGGGGCCGTGATGGAACCGCTCCGTCACAAGCACAGCACTCCCGAGGCTCGTGACGGAGCGGTTCCGTCATGAGTACGGGAGTGCCGCGCGGCCCCCCCTCCCACTAGCGCTGCGGCGGAATAGCCGCCGCAGCAAAGGAGTTAAATAGGCCTGTCTGCTCATGCCAAGCAACCAAGGAAGTGAGCAGGGGCTATTTTAGGAGTGTACCCCCTTACTCTGACTCAAGGCAAGTGTCCCTATTTGCCACAAGTACCTACCTGTGCCAACTAGAGACCCCCAAATCTAACACCAGTGAACAGTTTTAGGTCCATGTTCAATAAGGAAATCAGCCTATAAGTGGCACAGTGGTGTTTATCCTTGCCGGGCGTGAGTATAACGACAATTGAAGCTCCCAGCATGGTTGGTGGGAGCGTGGAGGAGATCCCAACAGCATTGTAAACTCTGGTGAGTATGGGAGCCAGAATGGGGCAGACTGTCTTGTAAAAAAGTGTGGAGAACCCGTCTGAACCAGGGGATTTAAGCAGCTTTAGGCAGGAGATAGCAGACACCACTTCCTGAACTCGGATCAGGGAGTCCAGAGTTGCGGCCTGATCGTGTGCTAGATGTTCACTGCCTCCCGGCGGTAACAGGCAGTAGCATCCTGGAAGGGAGTGCCTGCGCCTCGTAGAGGTCTGTGTAGTATTGGTGGAATGTTTCAGCTATATGCAGGTCCTCAGTCTGCTTTGTCTGACATTGAAGGTGTGTCATAACCGGAGCGTTGCATGTTCTGCCCTGTCCAAGTTTATGCCGAACAGCTGAGTGAGCGCAGCCTTGAGCTGCCGACAGATCTGGTTATCGTCAGTCCATTAATGGATACGCTTCCGTGCTTGTCCCTGCGCATCATAACTAAGGCAATTGTTATAAACTCCCCCTTGATTACCACCTTCAGGGTTTCCCATAGAGTGGTGACTGAAATTCAGGGTTGTCATTCATGTCAAGGAAGTCCTTTAGTGCTGTGGTGATCTGCTGGACTACAGCAGGGTTAGCAGATGCCTGCTCTGAGGCACAAAGTCCTGGGTGGAGGATTAGTGGAAGGGAGAGTGTGAGAGCCACCACTGTGTGGTCTGACAGTGAACAGGGCAGTATATTGACAGTTTGGGTTTTGATTTGGGATACGATATCCGAGGAGCCCAGGAAGTAATCTATCCTTGCATACTTCTTATGGAAGTGGGAGTAAAAAGTGTGATATCCCTAGCCTTTGGATGTAAAGCCCACCAGGCCCATCTCTTCCAGCCATTTTGTCCCCTTTCTTGAGACAGCCCCAGACTGTTCCTGACATTGGGCTAAGCAGACATTGCGGTGTTGAAGGCTCTGTTAAGGTTTATCCCCCATCAGCCGGTCAGTTGACCTGGTCAGCTCGGCTGCATCCCTGTGCAGAAAGCGCTCCTGACCATCGTTTGGGGCGTACAGTGAGCCTACTGTAAAGGTGTGTGAACCCAGTGAAAATGAGTAAGCTAATAACCTACCCTTGATTTCTGCCTGTTTTGGACCAGTCTTCCTGGGGAAGGAGGAAGAGACAAGGATGGCCACCCCGCTGACTTGATAGAATGGGAAGAAAATAGCTGTTGGGAGAATGCCCTAAAGCTGAGCCTGTGAGTATCGCCAGCGAGGAGTGGGTCTCTTGGAGGAGGCAAATGTGGGCCCGGAGTACACCAGGTAAGAGAGGATGGTGCGTCTCTTGACAGGGTTATTGAGACACTTCCCATTTAGCTGGGATGTCAACCAGCTGGCAGGCCTGCTTTAGTGAGCGTCGCTGATGGATCTTCCCATCTAAGTGAAAGATGAAGCAAAAGGAGTGACCCCAGGAGTAAGGCACTCCAATGTATCATAGGTAGGACGTAATTGGCAAAAATTCCCTCCGTTTTTTGCAGTGTGGACGTGGCAAGGTCTTGATACAAGGTAGGTTTGTGTTCCTGGATTTGTCCTGGGCTGCTGTCCCTGGCCTTTTTAAGGATGCACTCCTTCAGTTGGAAATCATAAACACAAGTGAGGATGTTCACAGGTGGTGCTGGAGTGGGCCTCATCGAACCAACGCGGTGAGTGTGGTCAAGCTTTATCTCCAAATTGGAGGGGGCCTCTAAGATCACTCGGAAGTGGTCACTCACAAAAGAGGCGATATTCAGGCCCTCCGCTCTGTTCAGGATTGTCCTAATGTAAATGTTCAGGGTTGTCATTCATGTCAAGGAAGTCCTTTAGTGCTGTGGTGATCTGCTGGACTACAGCAGGGTGTGCAGATGCTTGTTCTGAGGCACAAAGTCCTGGGTGGAGGATTAGTGGAAGGGAGAGAGAGTCACCACTGTGTGGTCTGACAGTGAACAGGGCAGTATATTGACAGTTTGGGTTTTGGTTTGGGATACGATATACAAGGGGCCCAGGAAGTAATCTATCCTTGCATACTTCTTATGGAAGTGGGAGTAAAAAGTGTGATATCCCTAGCGTTTGGATGTAAAGCCCTCCAGGCTCATCTCTTCCAGCCATTGTGTCCCCTTCCTTGAGACAGCCCCAGACTGTACCTGACATTGGGCTAAGCAGACAATGCGGTGTTGAAGGCTCTCTTAAGGTTGATCCCCCATCAGCAGCAGCCGGTCAGTTGACCTGGTCAGCTCGGCTGCATCCCTGTGCAGAAAGCGCTCCTGACCATCGTTTGGGGTGTACACTGAGCCTACTGTAAAGGTGTGTGAACCCAGTGAAAATGAGTAAGCTAATAACATGCCCTTGATTTCTGCCTGTTTCGGGGCAGTCTTCCTGGGGAAGGAGGAAGAGACAAGGATGGCCATCCCGCCGACTTGATAGAATGGGAAGAAAAGAGCTGGTGGGAGAATGCCTAAAGCCGAACCTGTGAGTATTGCCAGCGAGGAAAGTGTCTCTTGGAGGAGGCAAATGTGGGCCCGGAGCACACCAGGTAAGAGAGGATGGCGCGTCTCTTGACAGGGTTATTGATACCCTTCACATTTAGCTGGGATGTCAACCAGCTGGCAGGTCTGCTTTAGTAAGCAGCACTGATGGATCTTCCCATCTTAGTGAAAGAGGAAGCAAAAGCAGTGACCCCAGGAGTAAGGCACTCCGATGTATCATAGGTAGGACGTAATTGGGAAAAAATTCCTCCGTTTTTGCGGCGTGGACGTGGCAAGGTCTTGATACAAGGTAGGTTTGTGTTCTTGGATTTGTCCTGGGCTGCTGTCCCTGGCCTTTTTAAGGATGCACTCCTTCTGTTGGAAATCATAAACACAAGTGAGGATGTTCACAGGGGGTGCTGGAGTGGGCCTCATCGAAACAACGCGGTGGGTGCGGTCAAGGTTTATCTCCAAATTGGAGGGGGCCTCTAAGATCACTCGGAAGTGTTCACTCACAAAAGAGGCGATATTCAGGCCCTCCGCTCTGTTCAGGATTGTCCTAATGTAAATGTTATTACGTTGGGAGCGGTTCTCCAAATCTTCGGCATGCACCTGAAACTCCAGGTGTAGGTCTTGGAGGTGGATTATCTCCTGCTGGGGTTGTTTGATCTCTTCACCTCGTGTTGTGCGAGTATAATTCGTGGACACGTTGTTCCCAAGTGCGTCCACATCACGCCTCACCTCTCTGAGATCTTGAGTGAGCTCCTTCTTCATGGTTTTTAGGTTGTCCAAGAGGCAAAAGAAGACCATTTCTATAAAGGAATGAGTGAGCGGGCTTCAACATCACTGGTGTCTGTGGATATAGACAGGTCAGGGGCAGACAAGGAGCCCTCGGCAAGAGAGCTAGAGGCTTTAAAAAGCAAGTCTTTGACTGAGCAGTCTTTCTTTCCCTTGCTCACTGCCATGTAAGAGGAGTGTGGAATAAGGTAATGCAAGGGGTGCGCCGCAGCTCTGTCGACAAAGTGGACACCCCCAGTAGTCAGGCAAGCAAGTTTTGAGGGCCCAGCAGGGCCACACTGGAGGTAGAGATAGCCAAAAGGCCCTGGTTGCGCACCTCGTTGGGGCTCGCCACCTCTGACAGGTGGGGTCCCCCCATCGTACAAATGCAGGAGGGCCTCACAGGTCTGCACTAGACCAAAGATATAGGCCAAGGAGCCGCTGTGTGCCCCCAGAGGGATGCTAGATATGGAGTAAATATCATCTATGGGGAGGGACCTCCAAATCCCAGTGGCTCAGGCTGGCCGCATCAAGATCATAGCGGGCCCTGGAGACCCCGTAGCAGGGCAAGGTCCAATCCAAAGGTGTGCAAGGTCATGGTCCACAAGTCTGGCATCCCCAAAGGTTTCAGGGAATACGGGCAACACAGGTCACCACAGCTCAGCCTCCCAAGAAGCAGTTTTCTCCCCCTGATGTGGGTAAGTGTGGGCTCAGGCAGGTCAGGTCGCTGATGTGGCATTCTGGAAAGGAGGCAAATGGTGTTTGGCCTGGCGACCCATCCATGACCGCTCCCACCTCCTCAGTAATGCGGCCCCCATCAGCTCAGCAGATCCTCAGGGCCCAGAAGGGGTTGCAGCCTCCGGGGGCAATTCGTTGCAGCCCCAATACAGTGAGCAGAAATGCCTGCGGGCCCAAGCTGGTTGGAGCCGCAAGCATGTCTTCACAGCCAAAGGATCCAGTGATGCAGGCTCCAGGGCCCGTTCATCAACAGCATTCACCTTCTTGGCAGCACGGTCCTCCAGCCACCTAGCAGATCCCACACTCCTGCGGCAGTTACGGCCTCCTGGGTAAGCATTCAAACCTTCAGCAGTGAAGGAGGGGAGCGAAGGCTGTCTTGGAAGAGTGCTCTGTCTGCCTCTGGACGATCAGGAGCTCTCTGCAGTGGGTGGTGCTGCAGCACCACTGGACAACCCAGGCATGTGGCCCGTGCCGGAGCCACATCAAGCACCAGTGACCACACTCTAAGGAAGCCCGGCAACGCAGACTTGGTCAGCCCCCTCTCTCCTTGCCTTGGTGCGGTTCCAGAAACAGGACTCCTGTCGTAGAGTGGTGGGAACAGTGCCAGTCTAACGGCACCCCCAGGCACCCTCAGGGGCCGACAGGGCATACACAGAGGCTTCTGCAGGTACTCACAGTCCGACTCGGCCTTGCCTGCTCACACGCAAAAGACATGCCCAGCCTGGGGATCGCAGGCCCTGTGAAGGCCTTTCTGTTCTGAGCTCGGCCTGGCCAGCCCCCCAGTCGATCCGCTGTCTTATCAGGGCATGTGCTGCACTGGGCAACTTCTGGGTGCCTCATTTGGTGAGTCAAGGCCGGTGCAGCATTATGGAGGCTCTCTGGTCCGGGAACTCAAGGCGTGGGCTGATGGGCCCTGTCGGCGAGACAGAGCGACGAGAAGGCACATCCTACATGTTGCCATCTTAACCATGCCACAAGACATGCATTTTTAAAGATTAAATGCAAACATGCTATCTAACGCCTGATAGTGAAAAGCGCCAACTGTGGCTATCTGGTCACGCTGGATCAGGACAAAGTAAAAATTTCAGGCCAACAGCGATGGAGCATGAGTTGGATCCATCGAGTGGTCAGGGCTAGTCAAGTTTTTACCTTCACACATAGTCACTTTTTTGGAGCTTTTTCTATCAATGTTGAGAAATTTGCTTCATTATTCCGGATTACAGTTCGACAATGGTGACCTGCTGCAGTGCTATATCTAGGTGAATCCTGGAGTTATTTGTCATCACGTCGAAGAGCTGCAGAGCTTTCAGCGGGGCAAACCTCCACGGTCAATCACGGTTAAACGTCACCAGTTTGACTCTTGCCATGAGCTCAGTCTTCTAATGGAGCCTTTTCCAAAAAGTTGTCCAAAAGTTTCAGAACTTCTTCTGAAAGGTCCTTTGAAGGTCTTTAAGGGTCCACAACACCAGTCGAGGGTACAGAAGCTCTGATTTGATGCTTGCGGTTTGTGGGCTACAATTCTCACAATGCACCTTGTCAATCCAAATAAGGTCCAAGTGAAGCTGATCAGCTGGGCATGTCCTGAGGTAGTTGATGCAGGTGGCTTCTTTCATCACTTTTCTTCCTTTTGCTGATCAGGGGTCAACTCCTTAATAGGCCTGGCAGAGCTTGTGGAGTTTCACTCTGTGGGTTTCAGCGAAGTTACTGAAAAACTCCACCAATGTTTGCAGAGTTCTGCGTGTGGGCGGAGTATTGCTCTGCCACCCCTACTCGCATTTTGCATATTTTCTAAACGAGGTAATGTTTTAAAATCCCAAAGTGGTAGTTTATGTCAGTAAAAAGCCAAGACTGGCTCCAAGCATCAAACAGGGCACGGAGCGCTTCCCACAAAAGAACACAGAAAGTTCAAGTACATCAGATGAAGCGGCTTCCACTGTAGGATTCCGCTCCCTTTCCACTGCTAACATCGTCCCACTGTACTCCATGTCACTCTTCATCGCCTCCCCTACACTCTTCCTGCTCTCCGCCCCTGACTACTTGGCCAGGTCATGAAAGTCAAGGAAGGACATGATAAGCAGCAAATGGTCAGTGGGCAGAATGTTCAGGCTCAGCACCATGGACACCACCATCTTCAGACTGTCTGGTGCTTGCTAAGCCTCATTCTTTCATGGAAACTGAAGATGGACTAGCTAACGTACAGCTTGGTTGCCCTGGGTCATCGCTGCATCAGCCATGTTGTGAACAAGCTTCATACGTATAAACAATTTTAAATACAGAAAAAAGGCTGACGATATCACACATTATATGTATCCAGACACACTGCTACGTATTTTAGTTAATTATCTTAAGATAACCTGCAAGTTCAATAACTTAAACATATATTCCGAAAACATGTTGAATTTCTTTGATATATACCGCCAGTTTGGAAAATGACTGTTCTCATTATTGGCCTGTTTCACTGGATTACACCAATCAAAGACACCCACCACATTCTTGCCAGGAAGGAGCTAGACATTTTTGATGGGCATCATAAAGATTACATGGGGGTGTGGAGAGGCATGCCTACAATACAATTACCTGTACGAGCAGTGATACAAAAAGCATAATGACTGACACAGCTGCCAAGTGGCCAGTGTGACACCTTCACTCTGAGACTTGTAGATCAGAAAGCTATGACTCACAAGAGGAATGTATAGTTCGTAGAAATGTTAAAAAAGCACAGAGGAAATGAGGACGGCACGCGTTGGTCGGAGTTCTTACTGTGTATAAAGTCCTCTTTGAAGTATCCCCCAACCCTTGTTAAACAGTACGGAGTCTGATGGCAGCCTTCCTTCTATCATCAGCCTTTGACATCTGTGTGATACATAGAGTTTCACTTCAGATTATAGTGGGGAGTCTGAGTCCTTCCTCAGAAGCCACACATCCCAGCCCTGTGTCAACTATGGGTACTGCACTCTGCAGCCAACTCAAAATTAGGGGTGGGTGCGAATAAAACTCTGCTTTTGCTGAACTCCGCGATCCAAGGGGAGCACAGAGTTTCAAAGCTCTGCAAACTCCAACAGCGGAGTGGAGTTTACCACCCATCCCTAATCCTTAATTTTTTAAGACAGGTAAAGTCCTCTTTTGTGAAGCCTTGTAAGTGCAGCAGGTGCAGTTCCTCTGAGTGCAGTCCTCTGTTCGTGCAATCCAAGGGTTCAGCAGGGAAGTTCTTCTTCTCCAGATGTTTCCAAACAGGGATTTGACGTGCGGTGCACCTCTCCCATATTTATTCCAGATTCTGGGCTGGCAACAGTGAGGGCACCCCTAACCAATGGGGTTCAAGTTACTACCCTCTGTGATGACCACTTCCTGGGAAGTGTGGCATATTTCTGTCCCAGAATGCACATCTCATAAAAAATACAAATGGAGAAATTCTCTCCTGGGAGTTCAGGTCTGGATAACGGAACCCACAGGTGTTGCTAACTTTTTCCTACACTCCGCTTCTAGACCCTCTCCTAATCTAATTAGAGGGTCTCCCAAATGGCTCGAGTTACAGGAAGTGGGGTTGGGCCTGGCTTCTGTGCTATCTGTTCTTCTTCTCCCATTGGCGACCAGTTTGGCTACCTAGCTCCCTTCCTGTCCTTGTCTCTGCAGGAAGCAGATCTCCACTCACAGGTGCCCCTATTGTTTCAGCCCCAGGCCTCTTCACACCTAATCAGGGAGCAGACTGGTTCAGGCTGCCAAAGGCTTGTCAATCAGAAGTAGCTGCTTCAGGGCTACTTTAGGTAACTTCAGGAAAACAAGTTCTAAAACTACTTTCCTAAAATAGTTATAACAAATCTGACCTTAGCAAGTTCTAGATTTGTTTTACCTATTATTTTCATAGTTTTGTTCAAAATTTCTTTTAATAATTGCAAAGACAGAGGAAACAACGAACAAGCCAATTTGCTCTATGGTCATCGGGATGCAACCCAGTAAATGCAGTATCATGGTTGGCCAAATAGAGAATAGGAATAACAAAGAAAAGAATACCCGCCAACCCAGCCCACCCTCCTCCCTCCAGATGTAGGTTGTGTTTCCAGGATATGGTGACAATGGGATCAAACTCGGAAAGGCCCTTAGAAGGAAGCACACTAGGTAGCATAAGTTTTTAAGGCTGGCAACGTGGGGGGATCCGCGAGTCTCAGGAGTCGCAAATATTTGGGACAAGTAAGCTCCATGAAGTCGGACTTTTTTAATCGTTTTAATTATATGGCTGAGATACCCGCCACCCCCTCTCGACGCAATCCCCAAGGATGGGAAACTGGAAACGGTTCTGAACTTTTGGAAGGCGGGAGGGAGTGACCCTCCTGGCCGTATTTATTAAAATATGAAACAAAATCAAAACATTAAAATAACAGTTTCATATTATGTACAATTTCATTTCCACATTACGATGTTTGGCTAACCTTAACATATTTCTAATACAAAGGTTCTCCTAGCCGAACTAACATCCTACAAAACATTTAACTTGAAATTGTACATCCTAACGTTAAGGGCCAACGGCAAGGTCGTAACCGGTGTCAGATCCCTAAACCAGAATTACCCCCCCCCCCCCACTTGGGAGGGGCGACCGCACAGAGGCTGTACCTCAAATGCATCTACAAATTTCCCTTGACTTGACGGGGGCCCCAATGAACTCGACGCCATTTAAAGGTCGTCCGAGGACTCGTGTGAGGTGTCTAGAAGGTAGCGTAAACCCCCTCCCCACCCCACACAACTTACCACATCTGCCGTCGCAGGTGTCCTGGCCCCGGGAAATTCCCCAGGAGGGGCCCGTAGCCCCTCCTATCAAGGAAGGGGCCTTGACCGCCTTTCCTTTACTTTCGGCAGCCCATCCTTAGAAGGGACCGCCTCCCCGTTGAGGGGCCAATGGCCACCTCCCCCGGGCGCTCCCATCCGTAATGGGTGACGCCCCCCCATAGGGATCTTCCAATTACTGCTCACCGATCATGACCTTACCGCCACAGGCCGGATAGTTGACCGGCTATCCGGACCCCCCACAACACTCCTGCCTAAAGGTCATGTTTTAAACTCCTTAGCCAAGCTATGAGGTCTCCTATGAGTAACTCGTTCCCCACCCGGGACAAATGGACCCCATCTCCCAAATACATACTGTCCCCCTTGATACAACCATGCGGGATAGAATGCAGTGTACTTGAACGAAACAATCTACCCAACTTGTTATTTATTTTCTTCACTGAGTGATTCAGAGCAGAAACCGAAATCGCCCCCGCCACACTTTTCGTGGAATCATATGGGACCATGCAATTGTGCACCCTGGAACTCTTCTCGCCAACCAACTTACCGTGGAAAGCATTGCCTCGAGAAGCAGTCGTCTACCAGTGGTCACCAAATCATTACCCCCAAGATGGACTATGATTATAGACGGCGGTGACCTTGTCCGCCCTAACAAACCCTCCATAAAACTTTGAAACTGGTCAATACAGAGCCCGCCCCTTCCGTAGAAGGTCACCCTGTACCCGTATTCCCCAGCCACGTGAATCATGTCACCTGCTTTGAATACGTCCGCGGCGCGCCTCACGTATGAGTGGCCCACGACCCACACCACTTTTTCCGCAGCCGGCGATGTTTGACCGCTGGTTCCCAGGTGTCGGGTCGACTGCACAGTCCGCCCCGCCTCGTAAGCTTGCGAAACTGTAAACCAAACAAAACAAGAAGCGTGAGTACATGATAGCAGCTTCACAACATGTGCAACCGCACATACCTTTTGTAACAATTCGAGGACCAACGCCCCAAACGTTTCACTTTTTCTACACTCAGACCCCTGGCTGTAGCCTCAGTAGCAGCCCCTATCCGAAAGGAATGGGTCCCAAACTCGCCGGGGTTCAAGCCCGCGGCCGAAATTGCCATTGTAAGCACCCGCTGGAACTGAAACCTCGTCAGTGGGGTGGCATCAGCGTGCCTCAACAAGGTCCCCCCCCATGATGACGCCCTCTGCGCTAAATATTCCTCTACGCAAACAACAGGGCACATGGGAGATCCGGGAATCCGATGTATGACTACACAATCCCCAATCGCACCCTGATCGGCCTTGGACCTGACAAACGAGACAGTCATTGTCTCCCTCTTTACCTGAATGTGCTCTCGGCACAGTCCCCCCACCGTATCCCGCTTGTTCTTCGCCACCAGTTCGCTTACCCGCATTGCCCCGTGGAATGCTAACGCAAAGGCGGCCCGGAATAACACTGTTTCATACTGGGATGAACATGTCGCAGGGAGTACGGCTAATAACAGGGTCAACCTATCCAGACCTATCGGGTGCCTCTCATCTACTCTGCGACCCTCTAGGCGTTGCCACCCCCGTAGCGCTTTCTGTACCACAAAGGACGCTGTTGGGTCCTGGATCCCATGAGCCCTTGCCATAAATGAAATGGCGGCCCGATGCCTCTGGGCCGTAGCTACTGACTTGCCTGCCCGATGTAAAGACAGCAAGAATTTTACAACAAGCTCTTCCTGACCCCAAAGCTCCCCCCTAGCAGAACCCAAAAAGGACCAATAGGAACGGAACGCCCCTTCATATGCCTTCCTTGTCCTGGGTGCTAAACTCTCTCCCACGAGGTTTTGTAGTTCGGGGCACCGAGAGACCAGAGAGCTTCGGGAAAGGGTGCCGCCACCGGGCCCGCTGTGGGCAGAAAACCCCAGAAGGCCTGCATACGGAAACGAGAAAGCGCATCAGCCGCTTGGTTCAGCACCCCTGGGACATGTCGCGCCCTAAAAATCACATTCAACTGCATACACAACAATACAATTTCTTTGAGCAGTCTCAGAATCCATTTGCAACGTGCTGCCTGACTATTGATACACTCTACCACGGTCATGTTGTCAGACCAGAACACGACAGAATGATCTCGGAACCCCTCAGGCCATGTTTTCAGGGCCACCAAAATAGGGAAAAGTTCGAGAAAAGCAATGTTACTCGGCAGCCCGCTCTCGTGCCACCATGACGGCCATTTTTGAGCCGACCATTGATTACCGAATATGGCGCCAAAACCTATAGTCCCCGCCGAATCTGTCCATAGCCCCAGCTCCTCGGAGGACACCGCCGGCTTGTTCCAGACAATTCGACCATTGAAATCCGCCAGAAATGCCAACCAAATGCGCATGTCCTGGCGAATCTCTGCCGAGAGCCTTGTGCGGTGATGTCCCTCTTTAAGGCCGACCATGGCTTGTGCAATCGAGCGGGAAAAGGGGCGGGCCATTGGGATTACTCTCAGGGCAAAATTCAACTGGCCCACCGTTTGTTGCAATTGATGCAGGTTCACCTTAGTCTCACGAATACATGTTTCAAGGGATGCCCTGAATTTCAACACCTTCTCTTTGGGCAACCGAAAACAACCTTCCTCCGAGTCGAGCTCGATCCCGAGGAACTCGAGTGAAGTCGAGGGACCCACAGTCTTACCTGGTGCCAATGGCACGCCGAAGTGATTCATTAAGACACAAAACTCTGATAAAGCCTGCCCACATTCTGGATCCCCGGCTGCCCCCAGGAACAGAAAGTCATCGAGATAATGCATCACATGCTGAAAACCCGTCTTTCTTGTGAATACCCATTGCAGAAAACAACTGAACTTCTCAAAATAAGCACAAGATATGGAGCAACCCATTGGCATACATTTATCCATGTAATAGTGACCCTGAAACGTGAAACCAAGGAGACGCTGATCGTCTGGGTGTACCGGGAGCAACCGGAACGCTGACTCGATGTCTGATTTGGCCATCAGCGCTCCGGGCCCCAGGCGATTCAACATGGCGACGGCTTCATCGAAAGATGCGTACCGCACCGAACACACTTCCGGGTCTATCGCATCATTCACGGAAAGACCTCGTGGAGCTGACAAATTATGTATTAGCCTAAACTCACCCGGGTCCTTCTTGGGGACCACCCCTAAGGGAGAACAAACAAAGTTAGCAACCGGCGGTAGATCGAATGGACCGGCAACCCGCCCTCGAGTCACCTCTTTCCCAATCTTTACCTGTACCACCGCCGTATGCTGCAGGACCGACAGTTGGTTCTTACAACTTGATTTACCCCGAAAGTCCCCCACTGGAATGCGGAAACCATACGAAAACCCATCTCGCAACACCCCTGCGGAGACATGATCCGGATATTCATTGAGCCAAGGAATCATTGCCATGGTATCAACCGGGGTAGGTAAAGGCGCCCCTCGGACTATTTCAGACCTGTTTGGCGCTTCCCCTACCTCCGTTATCACCCGTTTTGGCTCTGCACATGGTCTCAGGATGAGAGGACTGTCCACAACCCCCACACTCGTGTCTAAATTTGCATGACCCCTGAGGCCTTGTACACTTTCCCCTGTTAAAACTCCAACAAATCCCCTTTTACCCTGCGTTGCCACTCGACTTCGAGTGGTGCTCGTTACCTGCACCCGTCCGAAAGGGTGTCCCAGAGGTTTGGCGGGAAGACTCGCCCCCGCTACCCCCCAACAATGGTACCTTTAACATGCCCGAGTTCTCCATTTTTTGCCAAGAAATGGAGTCATAACAATCCCAAGTTAGAGCTGGATCGTGCTCCTTAGCCTTCCTAAAAATATTGTCATAACAAAACCAATGATTGCCCTCATAAGCCTGAGAAAACACCATAATACGTGTCTGATAAATAGGCAATTCTGTCAACAACTCAGGCCTTCGTTCACCCATAATGGAGGTGAAAATGCCAAATGCTCTGCCCCAAGTACCTATGTTCTCATCGACTTTAAAGGCGGCCATTTTTGCGCGCCAAACACTCGGATGCATAAGCTCTTTTTGGCCCTTCACATGCTCGATCTCGTAATGGTCAGTAAGCAAAGAAAACATGTTCACATATTTATTAGCCCAAATCTTTTCCTTAATTTCAAGTGGAACATGCTGGGCCACTTTCTCCCTTCGCGAGGGTACAGACCCCTCCCCCGCAATCGGCAGTAGCCGCTTACCTGAACTAGGTGCTGTACTTGCTGCCGAACCTGCGTCTGCCGCGATCTCAGCCACCGGAGCCTGCGGGGGAACAAAAGATGGTGCCTTCGCAGCCTGTCTAGATTCCTGCAATTGCCTCATCACGCCCTCGCTATCCTTTCCCAACCATGCTGCCAGTTGTGCAGCCAACTCTGGAGGCATATCTTCTCTGTTCACGGGGGTGACTACCACGGGAATCGGGTGCCCCTCCTTCGGAACCAGGATTGGCTCCTCTATCGGTGTATCGGGAACCGGGGTCTCCCCCCCAGGTGCCCCCCTCTTGGACCTCTTGCCTCTCCCGCTAGGGACTACTCCCGGCAAAGCTGGTCCGACGATTCGCTTCGGGCCTCCCTCCCCGTTCTTTTCCGCCATCTGTTTCTTCAAATCAGCAACCTCCTTTATGAGCATGCGGAGCATCTGATCCAGGGGTCTCCAACCGGTCGATCGCGAGCTACCGGTAGCTCGCCGAGGCCCCTTGAGTAGCTCGCGATCGCATTTTAATTGTTTAGCCCTTCATAGTCTTTATCATTTTTTGGGCCTTTTTTTAAGAGCTGTTGGCCGCCCATACCTTAACCAGGTGCTCTGATAGGCCTAAGCTTAGCCGGGGCGGGCTGAAGAGGATGACGTCATTTGCATCGTCGTAGCATCACCCATCTGCGCCCCCCCCCACCACCCTCAAGAGCCTGGCACCACGCTCTCACCGTGCGCACTACTGAAATGGAGCTGCTCCTACTGCCTTCAGGAGCCCTGCACAGTGCCTACTGACATCCTGCGTGACGTGTGTACTGCAGGTGCAGAGCAGCAGGGCCCGAAAAGCTTGTTGGTGTGCAAGTGGCGTGGAACAGGCAGTATTGAACTCCTACCGCCCTATCAGACAGTGCCCGCGCCACTTGCCTTTTCCAGTCCGACTCGGAGTCTTTCACAAGGTAAGTCCTGACCTGAACTAGTTGCTGCGCCCTGGCCACTGAATTAATTGTCGACTAATTGTTAGCCCCTGCCCTATCCTTTGTCTTTCTAAGCCCTAGGCGCCAAAAATATTCTTGCCCGGAGCCACAGTCAAGAGTGCCGTGAGGAGGGGGAAAAGAGATCAATAATGCACTCGTGATTTTATTTAGATGCGAACAGGTGGGCTGGATGAAACGGAGCGGCTTCCTCTTTTGATTAGGTCACACATCACAAAATGCAAATAGTTGGGCTCTAGCAGCAGCCTGGAGGGTTTGTTTCTAAAAAATAGGAGCAGCCAGGTGGGCGAGAATCAGGCCTCAAAGGAGAGGGTTGAGCTGTCCGAGGGCCCGTGGTGATGGCCGACTGAAAACACAGGCTGCAAGAAGGCGCTTTTTCACAGGAGAGCTTCGAGGCGCCTCCGGGACAGGGGCCTTATTGCATTTGAGGAGAACGTGGAAGGTCGGATGAGATAAAAATTAAATGGACAAAAACACACTAACTGTAAACATACTCGGCACAGTTTATTCTTAAAGGTGTAAGTATGGATGTCGACTTAACATAATCCCTGGGAGAGAAGTCACATCAGGCAACTTTTTGAGTGTTGATGACTTCGCAGGGTGAACTTCGGCCTGGTCCAGCCCTTAACCCTTCTACCCTTCAATAATGTCCTAATTGTTGCTGATGCTGTAGAACTGAGGGGGCACAAGGAGTGCAGAGTATTTTAAGTAAACTGCACTGCATCTGCTCCTCTCACTCCCTCCATCACACCTTTAGGACAGAGGTAGAGAGGACAGGGCCAGGAGAAGTAAGGGCAAGCCAGGGAAGTGAACTATTGAGTAACTGTGTGTGCTGCACTTGTGTGACATGTTGATTCATGTGTGAAATATTGAGTGAAGGTGTGCGTGCTGCACTTGTGTGACATGTTGAGTCATGTGTGAAATATTCAACACTTGTGTGGCATGTTGAGTCGTGTGTGAAATATTGAGTGAAGGTGTGCACGTGTGTGAGGTGAAGGGACAGATAAACATGAGGATATGTGAGGTGTAGGGAACATACTGATACTGCGAATGTAGGGCACAGGGAGGGGTTCACCCAAGAAGCTCTACCTGAGGGGCTTGCACACATGAAGATGTGCATGCGAGGTGTAAAAAACAAGCAAATATAACACTGCATGTGAGGTGCAGGGAACAAATTTACATGACAGTAAATGTGAGGTGCAGGTACAGAGGTACATGTGCAAAGCGGAGAGGCATGCATGAGGCTGTGTATGTGAGTACATGGAAAACCCTGTTTTTACTGCTGTTGAATAAGTGCTGTGCTCCAAGGTATTGTTTTTGAGAGCACATTAAACTCAATGTGGGAATACTGAGACACCTTCAGTACCAGCCTCCATCTTCCCATTGCCAGGGATCAGAACCCCATACTTAGCTGCCCAGTCTAGTCAGGGAGTAGCTTATGTTCATTTATAACAGCATTCAGGTGTTTTCCTTTCCCTTACAACACTCTCTGCTTTGTTTGTAGCTCAACTAGAGAGTGCTCTTCAGAGACAGTATCATAATGGCATGTACAGCTTGAATGTGAGGGTGACTTGTGATGTGTTAGTAATCGGAGATGGGATGAGTACCATGGAATCATTGAAATAAAGCAGACCTTTTTAAGCGTTTAATGTGCCCTAGAGTAAAATTAGAAACATTAGAGTATATTCTAGGAAACTTTTTAAGTATTTTGTTCAAACCACAGTATGGGCTCCAAAAAAATTAGACTTAAAGTCCATGAAACTTGGTGTGCGGAGGGGTTCAGCGAAAAAATGTGCGTGATGCTTCGGCTTTAGTAGCTCACGCCGATTTTCATTGATCAGAAGTAGCTCTCACTACAGAAAAGGTTGGAGACCCCTGATCTGATCGGTACCGACCCGCTTTCCGACCTTCTTGCCCGGCATTCTCCAACGCAGATATCTGTAAAACAAGAACAAAATTACAACGCTCAAAAATTGGCTCTTCGTTCCGTCTCGAGCTCACGTGCAGCCGGGAGGTGCAGCTTCAGAGCACAGGAACAAGAGGATGCTTTCTTGGCTTGTTGCTCCTTTTATCCGTCTTCGGGCGGGCGTAAATCCGCCTCCGCCTGCCCCCCGTGGGCGTGGCCGGCGGCGTCAGCGTCTAGGACAACCCACTCCAGGGCGGGAAAAGGCGCGCCCCGGCTACGCCGCTTCGGGCATACCAGCCGAGACTCGCCCCCCGCCCCAGATGGCCTCCCGGGGGGATCGGGGTACTCCACCATACGTTCGGGGGGACCGAGTGGTCGCCCCTTTCCATTATTGCAGCTCACTCCTGAAAAAAGGTAGACTTCAATAAACTTTAAAAAAGCCTTCCCATGTTAGTCTATGGAGCTAGCAGCACTACAAAGGGTGAAAATGAGATTGGCAGTTTTTCCCTCACCAGGGCATATAAAACATCTTTTTATAATGCTTCTGCTTTTCATAACAGGGCACCCTACCCTTGGGGCACTTAGGGCAGACCTTAGAAGGGAAGTATATGTGAAAAAGATAGTTTTAGATTGTGTTAATACTTTTAATTCTAAAGTCGAATTTGGACATTGTTTTATTTCAAAACCAGCCCTCAAGGCAGGGCTGCCTTTAAAATGACAGCAGTGCACACAAGTGCATTAAATCCACTGGGGTCTCTAAACTTACATGCCCGACCATATACTAGGGACTTACAGGTAGGTTGTCTGAACCAACTGTAATCACACCAATAACCATATACCTTTTAAACAGGCCATTGTCTCTGGGCCTGGTTAGCAGGACCCAGGGCACATTTAGAGTCAGTAACCAACAGTATCAGAAAAAAAATGGGGGTAATCAGGGCAAAAAGGATGACGTTCTCACAGGAAGTGTATGTAATCATGTCCTTCAAAGTCTGAGAAGTGATGACAATTTCAGTGAAGAATTACACGCTATGGTAAATGAGGCAATGCAGTGGGGAATTCTGGTGAATGACTGGTATAAGTACTGGAATGTTGCTACGGACAGATATGGATTGCTATTATCAGTGGCCCACCATCCTCTCTGAGGCAAACAAAGCCCAACACTTTAAAGAGCATAAGTTAAAATTAATCGTGCACTCTCTACAAACATAAAGGAGCATAATTATCTATGCAATATGGTTTAATAACCACATTTATAGTAAGATTTCACTGACCTCTCCAGGATATAGATAGCTACAAGTACTCTAAGCCAGCGTTTCAGCACAACTACTGAGACAAGACCTGAAGAAAAATGTAAGGCGGATTTATATACAGAAAATTCGCAGTATAAATTAAACAACTCGGTTAAAATTAAACGAGCAATTACCATAAAAAATTCACACAATGCTACCGGGCCATTACGGAAACAGTGAGGCAAAGCACCGACGCCTGCCTCATCTGATCAACCTCTATAGGGCAATGGTGGCATTGAATCCTGAACATTACATTAGCACCCCTCAAGCACAAACAGAGCAGGCAGCATTACAGTAACTTTTGTCAATTAAAAGGCAGTCGCTCTGCACGCATATCGACAAAATCTCAGCGCGCACATGCATCTCCATGCCTCACTTCCGTTAATGTGATGAGATATTCATAGTGAAAATTGTCCAATTATTGTTTTTTTTCCAGCGAGCATTTCATTACAGAATCCCTATCAATTAACCTCTCGAGAACCAAACTGCTAATTGCAAATAAATGCATACTTTAAAATGTTTTCTTAAAACTCTGGAGGGAGAGAGAGACCATGTCACCTCATAATTGCGCGGAAAATGAAAAGCAGCGTTAACCCTTAACTTACCTGTTTCAGAAGTATGCTTTATTGTGTCCACATCCCGAAAATGTTTGAACTTTTTAAGAAATATTTCATTTTTTGGGGAATCACAGAGCAAAAGCTACACCGCAAAATGATATTTACTTCCAGACTTTACAGTAATATCGCAAAAATACAGTGATGATGCAGCAAAATCATTTCTATGTACACTTTTCAATTGAATTGTGTTTTTCTATTCGAAGACAGACATGCAGTGGGCATGTCAGGTGGTGCGGCAAAAAGAGAGGTCAAATGAGAAAGACATATAATTGAAAGGTACCACTCAAATTACAATTAAAGACCTCTCATTGCGACATAGGGTCGTTCACCCGCAACAATAACTCCGTCTGAAATCCCCCAAGTTGCAATTATGAATCTCTGACCTGTAATTTTTGGATCTGACAAATCCACAATGCTTAATTTGTAAAATATTAAGTACAGGTGCTCAGATTTTAGTAGGAAGCCAGACTCCCTTCCCTGGATCCACCCACTTTCTCCAGTGGCTCCACCCACTTGTATTGGTTCCACCTTCACCCTCTACTGGAACTGGCACTGAAAGGCAGATGTAATACCTGAGCTGAATTTTAGCAAAGCATGCTGTTAATAAAATGAAGGCTAACCCACAAAAGAGACTGGTTGTCATAACTTTTGGAACCAAAGATAATGAACTTTTTTCTGACCATCAAAAGGCCTGACTTAAAGTAATGCTGGCATTACTATCTACTTCTATTGTGTGTTGTCTCTCCCCAGGTTTGGTTTTCAAATAACACACTAAACTGCCCATGACCAGACTACTAGTAGAAGAGAGTACCACACCTTACCCACTTCTCAATTCTTTTGCTCTTAGAATTTCAGGAATTCGCACTACACTGATATATGTACATCACATTTGGTGATGCAGTGTGCGCAACGAAATTCGTTTTATGTATTTAAATGTTTACTTACCTGTACAACTCCGTAATCCATACATTATTTCCCCCCACCCTGCCCCTCCTCCTGGCCACGTCACCGCCCTATAGAAACACCTACTGCCGACCGCTACTGCTTGTTACCAAAGAATAAATGACTTTGTAGAGCGGAGAGGTACGAGCTCACAATGAAGGCATCTATCACATGAAGAACATATTGGACCCTGCTAGATGCACAGTATGCCCCTCTCTGGCATATGTACTGCCTGTAACTGATTTATGCACATCATTCAGTGCTGTAATATGCCCAATATGGACATCTAAAACCTCTGATTATATTCAAATATCTGGTTTCCAAAATGTGCATATATCATAGACTCATGTAAAATGTAATTTCACAGTTATGCCCAAACTATACAATTCAGACTATTTGTATATGCACAGCATGTAATACTGTGGTATGGCATCTTAAAATTAAAATTTTCAGATGTGTAGAAAAAGTAAGCATTACAGTGCATACAATGAAGCTCTGCAAACCTCACATCCCCAAGTCAGAAATGTCCACATGTGCAGGCTTCTGTTTTGTTGGGCTATTATATATGGCAAGTTGTGAAATCATCTACATATGTACAACATATGGGCAGCTGAAATTTTCTCAGTAATATTAGCATCTGGCATATTCATATTACATGGCCAGCTGATATTAGCCTAGTGCTTCAAACCTTCGGCAAATGCAATGAGTGCCCAGTAGTGCAGGTTTCAGGTTTACATCTAATATTCAGGGATATTGACTTGTGTTTTCAATATTTAACACAGCAGCAACACACTAATACTGCTGCAATGATCTCTGTGACATCTTCCCATTTCTCATTTGAGAGGTGATGGGTGGTCTTAAAGAAAAATGTATACATTTATATGAAACATAAACACAGCATGTCTATACAAAATGTTCGTAATGTAATAAACTCTCACATATCACCCACTTTAAAAGAAAAACGTTATTTAAAACAATTGTTTAAGAATTTTTCAAGGTAATCAGGGCAAGACTCTCTGAAGAACAGAGCTGGATTCATAAGGGTGCCCCTGAAAGGCTGGGGGCCCTGTGCCAGAGCCCTCTTTGCCCATGCCTTAACACTTCTCAACTGCTAGGTAGGCCAAGGGTTTCTGACTGTAGGTGAAGTGCTGCTGATAGATCTTCAACAGCATGTGCACCAGAAAGGGGACCTGAAAGTATAACTAATATAAGAGGATACACAGATGTGTACAGCAAAACAAAAAGCAAAATAGGAAGCTAAATGGAGGGAGGGAAACTGAATCAAAGGGAGTCCGAAAGGGATAGAATGAAAAAAAAGAGATAGAATGACTCGATGTGGATAAGGTAGAAGCATAGAATGCAAATAGACATAGAGAACAAGAGAGAGAGAAGACGGACCCTGAAAGAGAGAGACAGACATGAAGAAGAGAAAGAAATCGAGGTAATGAGATGTATGAAGGGTGCAAGCAAAAAGATAGAGACATATGGGAGAAAGAGGACGAGGGTCTACAAAGAGGGAAATTGAGTGCATCTGTTTTAAAAAATGGAAGTTGGGGAAAATTGGGCTGGCAAAGAAAGACATATAGACAAGAGTGGATGGACAGGCAAAGTAAAGAAGGGGTGGATACACAGGAATGGAGGCGGAAAGTTATTTATTGTTTTGACAATAACAACATTTTTTAAAAGAATATTGATGTCCTATTTGAATCTGTGGAATGCTGGTTAAAAAAAACAATGATACTCATGACATGGTGTGCTCTGGTTTTGTATGGAGCAAAAGTTGATGGCCAGATCAATTGATGGTTTGCCTTAATCGCAGGGAAAAATCAAACCCACGTCACCCATGGAAACCAAGATACTTTACTGGTTATGCTACAAGTCCATCCAAATGGACGCTGCTGTGTGTTTACTTAATGGCTCTACATTATTAGGGGAAGGCTAATCAAGTTGTGAGCTTGTGTTTTAGTAAACTGTGTGATCTCGTTTTAGTACAACGGGTATAATTACAGTAAACCAAGATTACAGATCCCGGAATGCAATGGGATGTTAACGAAAATCCAAGGTGAGAGTCCTGTCTTTCCAGGTACTAGAAGTCATCTAAGTCAGCTATGAATGGACCATGTATTGAACTGTATAAACGCCTTAGCCATGCCTCAGGGCGGCATGGTGAAAAAAGGCAAGGTAATTTGATTCGATGTTCATGATCAACTCGGCTGCCCATCTTTTCAAAATTCTGAACTGGTGAATAAGCCACAAGAATAGTTTGGGGTACACTTTTAATGTGGTTACTATTGCTGTAAAAAACAGTTCCTTGGTAACGATACTACACTTGACAGTAAAGCCATAGTTTTTTCAGCCCCATGTCCTGATCAAAAAATTAGTCATTGTGATTAGAATTTATAAAATGGGCCTTGGATGTCATTAAACCGATTGCAAGACAGATTTTTGACATATTCAATTTCACTCACGTCTACCAAATGTGCGTATTGTACTATTGTTTAATACAATGTTATATAATAGTTCAAACCTTAACTGCAATTATGAGGGGGTTTATTTTTCGTTTAGTAATTTAAATCCTTGTGCCACAAATACTGCAATCTCCAGCATTCATGTTTCAAGCAAACTCGTTCTCCTCATTCCCGATTACCATTTGTTTCACTTTCTCTTTATATTTATAAACTCCTAACTCTCGGCTCTGTGTGCTTTTTAAAGATCTCTGCAAAATACAGTAAGAAACAACACAAAACTGTGCGTATCAAGAAATGAAAGAGGATGCGAAGCTAGAAAACCTAGTTGCTGTAGAAACAGCATGCAGGCACATTATTTATGATCACACGGGTAGCCCGCCAATCAGGATTGTAGGGCTGGTAATCTTCAGTGGAATTTGCAAATTATTTTACGCTACTTTTACATAAAAACAAGCGCAAGAAATGAGAGGTTACTCTTTTCTGAGCATGTACCTCAAGCATTGAACAAATCATACTTGCGCATGGTACAAAAATAAAATCTTTACTTACTGTCTTTCTTTTTCAAAACTATTCATTAAAGGCCTGCTGCTGCGTGACAGGTTGCTAGTACAATAAATCACGACCCACCACTTCTTTGTTTAGCTAAAAAGGCCACTTTATTAAGACAGGTGCATAAAAAATTTCTCAATAACATCTTACAGGTAAATCATAAAGCAATCCCCAAACTCATCTTGACCTATCTTGAAAACATAACCCCCAAAAATTGGTGCCTCAAGCAAACCCAGAAGAACTGACTCCTGTTGAGAGATCCCCCTCATTTTCTTTTCCTTTCCCCGTGAACTGTATATCCCACCTCCCCCCTTGGAGGATGGACAATCCCGCTCAAGACTGCCCACCCCCCTGCAAAAATCCGCCTACCAAGATTACTTAACTAACATGAACCTGTCTTATTGTGGCAGAAAATGTGGACATCGCTAGAGTTCACTACGGCTGATAATGGAAAAAACGTAAAAATAGCAAATAGTAAAGGGAAGGGTGGGTGGGTGGTACAAACGCAATGCCTCTCCTCCCACCACCCTCAGGCCAGTGAATTCCCGCCCCTATCGTACTTATAAATAAACTTTTCCCGCACGCCCAATGCCTCCCTGATTGCCTCTAATCTCACCTGGTGGTCGCTCCCGATTGTGTGAACCTACCCAGGGGGAGACCGGCTCGCGCTCAGCTCCCCCTGGGTCCCCCCTTTCTTCTTGAATTGACTGACAAGTGCTGCAGCTGCATAGTGTGCTGGGGCGGGCGGAAGTAGAGACACTAATCCCCATTGGTCTGACTCGGGAGGAAACACTTAACAATTCTCCAAGGAGGGACTGGGACGGGCTAATAATCCATTCTTGTAGCGCTTGGTAGAGCACTAGTGCTATGATTGCTGGTAGATAGGCTGAGACAGGGACCTAACCCCAGCAGTTTCGGCGGGGGGGCGTCCGTGTGTCTCATTGTAAGGTGGGCAACCGCTGCATCCATATTTAAATATTTTATGCAAAAATCCCCAGGTATGGATTTACCGTGCAAGATCAGCTCTTCGCTGAGGAGACAATGTGAACAAAGTAAGCGGATATCTTGTGTAGACCTGGCCCTAAAAAATAAGTGCCGGTGCTAAGCACCGGAAAGCACTGGCATAAATTATGCACTGCTGTCCAGGATAGCATTGTCTATTCCTTTGATACCGCTGCAGTTTGGGTGTGAGACCCAGGTAATTCTGCTGCCCTCAGCCTATGACCCTGCAGTTAGAGTAGGAGAAATGCTTCATTTGACCCAGAGTTATCCAGTGCTTAATTTGTGCCAATGCATTCAAAGCGATGCCACACGTTTGGTTCTCATTCTCCCAACAAGAGCTTCTGCCTCAAAAGTCCTGTCCACCCTTCACTGGCTGCCAATGGAGAAGAGATCACTTATAAGGCCATGTGTTAGTGCCACAGAATTTTGTGGAATAAGAGCCTGAGCTACCTACGATCTATGATAACTCCTTACATTCCTAGAAGCAATTTAAGATCTGTAGGGGCCCACTTGGTCAAGGTACCAAGATTCCAAAGACCCAAGATGGGAGCTCGAACTTTTTGTTACCTTGCAGCTAGAAAGTGGAACACTTTGCCTCGGAATTTAAATAAATAAGTAATTAATATCTTTATTTACATGATTACTTAAAACCATTGCAACAGTAAAACATCAATATACATATTTCCATATTTTAAAGCCATAATTTAAATTAAGATAAAAGCTTTGCATAAGTAAAACAGTATTAGACAGATTGTCCGAGTTAAAACCCTTAGTTATGTGCCAGCATTTGCAGTTTAATTTAGCGGAAGCGACGTTGTGATGTTGTTAAAAGGATTTGTTAAGATTAAAGGGTCTAAGATGAAGTACTGTTGTAAAACAGGGTTATTAGCAGTATTAGGAACCTTCTGTTTCCAGGTTTTACCTCCTGTGTAGCATGTTCTGGGACCTCAGGTACATGAGTGTGGCTACCTTCAGTTAAAGCGAGCATAATGAAAGATCAGCAGCGGATGAGGTGAATCTCTTGGGTACTAACATAGCAGTGGCTGAATATTAGATGCCTGGTGTGTTGGCCCTATTGGTCAGCTTAGTGCTGGAGTTTACAATTTTTCCTGCTGTACCATCAATTGGACCAGACAGCAGGCAAACTGGACATCCCCGCCTTCGAAGCATGCTTTAACTGCCTGCATATCTTTGTTCCTTGTTTAGTCTCTCATATATGCACAATAAGTGTAGCACGCCCTCTTTAATTCTCAGCATAATCCACAGTGGGTTGTTATCTGTGGTTGTTTCCATGAGGGCAAATGAAGCAATGATGGAAGGATGCCCCGCCGCAGATGAAGGTATTTTACTTTTGTCACTCTTGTGAAGCCTGAACCTAGGTAGGGTTATGGGGAACCTCTGGAGTAACTCTGTAAGACAAACCAGCTTTTGCCCTTTTCTGTAATGCAGCTTTGTCCTCCACTAGGGACATCTTTTTTACCATTTTATTTTGTGGGGCCCAGTACTCTCCCAGAGATCTTGTAGCACCAGACAATCTATTGAGTCTTGCGGGTAGGTCATAGCTATGCTGGCTTTTGCCGACTTAAGTTTGTTCCAAAGGTGCGAGTTCAGAGGTCCCAGATTCCGCTCCCTTGATTTTGTGTCAGCATTTGGCGAAGGCACCCTTTTGTGCTATTTATTGATTCCGTAAACCAGATTCTAGTCTTATTTGTACTGGTGAAATATATTTGGGTAAATTGAATATTCTCATTGCCTTAACTACTGTGCTGTCCAAAGTGCCAGCGTCTCTTCCCCGTAGGCACTCGCTCCCATCAGTTATAGTGGGGAGGAGCTTTGCTTGGATCACCTGTAGCAAAAGCATGAGACTTGGGCCGGTTATTTTGAGTTTAATGTTTTTTAATGCAACCGCCATTGCATTACCTTTTCTTGCTATGGCTTCTATTTGGTGCGAGATCATATATTTACTGTCCATTATTACACCCAGGTACTTGTATAGTTTCCAGTGGGAGTCCTCTCAGTTGCCAGCGTTGTCAGTGTGCGTTCTTTTTCAGGTTTAGCCCCATCACTTCTGATTTGTCTAGATTTATACATAATCCATTGTTGGCCGAGTAGTTGTACGTGGTGTCAACCGAAGTGCGGCTGATTAGAACAAGGGCGTCAGCGTCAAGTAAATTTGAAAGGATAAGACCTCCTAAATTTAGGCGTGGGATTTGCAGTTATCTAGCTTGAGCGAGAGGTCTGACATAAAAAGATTAAACAAATTTGGGGACCAAAACACAGCCTTGTTTCAGCCCCTAGTCATCGGTATCTTTCTAGATAGGCGGTCACCAGCTCCCAGCTTTATTTGTACGCACGTATAGGTATAGAGTAGAATCAGCTGAGTCAGGAGACTAAGTGGAATTTTTCTTTTGGATAGTTTATCCCAAAGTTTCTCCCTGTAAATGTTATCAAAGGCAGATGAATAATCAGTGAAGCAAACAAAGAGTGGCTGATTGACATGACCAATGGAAAGGACATTGCACAATGTACTAAAAACCTAGCTGTTTTACCCTCAAACAGGGTTGTTTACCTCATTGGCCTTTTAGCCCTCCTGCTCTTTTAGCTTAGGCACTGCTTTTTTTCCTTCTCCTCTTTTCACCCTACTAGGCGTTCAGACTTTTAGAACACCATTGGGTGGAACCAGGCGCTTTTTAAATGGAAAAAGAAATAAATAAATAACCCCTGCAACAATTTCAACCTGCTCAGAGCAAGTGGAAAATGTCGGCGCAATATTTGCAAATTTTGGGAAAGCCACTCGTAAAGTGACCCGGTATTGTCAGTTCCAAACAATTACTCCCCATTTCCACAAAAAAAAACTTTTAATGGCTGGAAGTTGGTCCTGAGATACTGTCTGGTAAGGTAGAGAGGTGGGTGATTTCATTCAGATGGGATTTAAACCACTGTTTGTTTTTTTCAAGGCTATATGTTCCGTCCATCTCTTTCTGTATATTTCAGAATTCCACATTGATGCAGGCTGCTTTTCATCATCAACTGAGAGTTGCTATAACGGTCACATCATTCATCCAATTACAAAGCATCTCCACTCAAGCGATCACATGGGCGTTGGAGTGCTGATAGAGCAACGCGGGGAAAACAGATATGACCTGTTAGTAGTAGTTGGCCAGTGGTGAGGCCTCGATTGTTTCTGGGCAATAGCAGCATGTTTAAGAAATTACACTAGTCATAGAGACAGACAATATCATAGTGACTGCTATGGTTACAGAATCTGTACAATGGTGCACCTCTGTATGCTCATTATACTTTGATAAAGATTGGCACACTAAAGGTGATGCATCATACGGTATCTTTCAGTAGAGGTGTGGCAGCCTGGAGGGTTGAGAACCTGCAACAGTATTGTTTGCATGGTTGTCAAATACCTGATACTGACAGAAAAAAGAACAGCAATGCAAACATTTTCCCCCTGGAATTAGACACCACTCCCAGGAGCAATTGCATACTCGCATTGAAGCTCAACTTTTTATGTTCACTTTGAAGGTGAACTTAATTTTGAAGATTAAATTGCTTTATTTTGATCTGATCGTTTGCTATTGAAAAAGAAAAAAATAGCATTGTGTAGTATAATAAAATATCTGAAAATGCATAAAATGTTCTTCTTACAGATATGCAAACTGACAAATAGTAGTTCTTTAACAATACATATTCTGGGCAATAATTTTGCAGTACTTCAATTGTGCTCCCTACTGTCAGTTTTATGTAGCCCATAAATGTTTTCAAATTAGGAGTTAGTCTGAATATGAAACATTATTTTAGGGCTCCCTCAGTGGTAAAAAGGTTGCGAATCGCTGCTTTAATATGCCGCTTTCAGTACTGAACCTAACCAAGGACACAAGGCCATGCAAGAAAATTATACCATTGTGTATATGTAGGATGTGAGGAGTTCTCCACTAAGGGGCCAATTACGATGTCGTTCGGAAAGACTCCGAGCGGGATTCAAAATCTGAGAATCTGATTCGGAGCCCATGTTCCCAACTGAATCAGATAGATTTCCAAACAAGCAATTACCATGCAAGGAAACCATTCGGCTGTCCGATTCAGTCCTGAAAGGGATACGGGGAGCCCGAGTCGTTCGGAGCCGAATCATACAGCTCTATGGACACGGTTTCCAACACGAAATGACTGTTGGAATCTGACTTTGGGGGCACGTAGCAAGACCCCTTCATGCGGAGGCCTATGGTTGGGGCCTTTGGGGGTACCCATGGGACCCCTGTCTACCCCCATTCATAGTGTGGCAGGCACCATGGGGTGCCTGTAAGCATGAGCGAATTTTGCGGATCTCGCGTTCGCGAATTTGCGGATTTTTGAACTCGCAATCCGCAAAATCCGCGAATTCTTGCGAATTTGCGGATTTTTTTTTTTTTTGTGTTCGCAAGGATTTCTGCCAGTTCGCGAGGGTTTCGTACCAGTTCGCAATTGCGAACTTACATTTCGTCGCGCAACGGTCGCGAATTATGTTGTTTCTACGTCTGGTTCATCATCACAGGTTCCCAGCACCCTCTGTTTCACCACTGCAACCCTCTGTTACATCAATGCCACCCTCTGGTTCATCATTACTGTAGATTATGGGGGGGAAAAGCAAGCACACCATCCCTGCTTCAACTCAGATGAATTAATTTGGGGTTAGTTTATTAATGTGTCACTGTTTTAAAATTCCAGTCTGGCACCTGCTTCCTTATCTGTAATTTTGCTTTCTGTTGCAGTGCATTTTTTTTCCCCAGGACCTTCTTTGTGGCCTACTTGTAGCTATTGTATGAGCCTGCTGTGAGGGTCAGAGCAGGGTCATACAATTGTTGCAACTAGCAACTGAATTCTGGAGGGGCCCCAGTCAGGAAGCACTACCGGGAATTGTTACTAATGATGAGTTTGAACTCTTGCCCCTGCCGAGTGCTTTCACTTTTGAAAAACTCGTTTTTCTGCAATTTCGCGGGGTTCGCGGGGTGCGAACACGCGCAAGATCGGATTCGGAAGCCGCAAATTCGTGCGAATATGCAATTTGTTTTTTTTGCAGCGTGTTAGTTGGCAAGGTTTTGTGCGTTTTTGCGAGCCGCTCGTAGCGCAAGACGCGAAGTTACCCTCGCGGTCGTGCAAGGGCGCAGCCATCTTGTTTGCCTGACGTATTTCCGTTTCCGGGCGCGAAGTGTAATCTCGCAAAGTCCGCGGTTTGCCAGTACAGTCTCGCGCGTGTTCGCAAGGAAAATCTCGCGCGAACTTACCCGCGCGGTCGTGAACGGGCGCGGCCATCTTGTTTCTCATTCATTGCTATGGTTCTGGGCATGGTCTTTGTATCCTCTGTCAATCTCTGCCATCCTTTGCTTGTTTGAAGTTTTTTTTTATCTATTTTACTTATTATCTATCCCTCTATTTTTCTAGCCCTATATTTTTGTGTTTACTGCTACTTTTGGTTAATTTTAAACTACTTTTGTAAACTCTTTTCTTTTCTTCTCTTCCCTATTCTATTTTCTTTATTCCTTTCCGCCCAGACCATGGTGAAGGGAGCCGGGAAGCATCCCGAGAAGGGGAAGGGTCCCGCACCCCGTGTCCGGCTCCCGTGCGGGCGTTTGAGGGGGGAGCTAGTGATGCCACGGGAGATCTTTACCCCGGAGGAGGTGGGCCAGCTCATTTTTTATGTTCAGCGCCGCCTCCCCAGGACCATCATGGGAGGCGGCAAGATCAGTGCCGGGTACGGGGCCCGGGAGCGCCGGAAGCGGTGGGAGAAGGTGTGCCAGGCCATTTACCACCACTCTCGGGTCTGGCGCACCTACAACCAGGCCACCCACCGCTGGACGGATGTCCTGACCCGTGAGCGAGATCTGCTCGACCTCCTTGGCCTTGAGATCCCCGGGCTTGGTGAGTAGTAGTAGCTATGTCTTTACTACTATGTTTTCTCCTGCTGTGTTATTATATTGCAAATTTTTGTTTTTTTTACAAGAGCAATAATGCTGCTCATTACATTGTAGGTACATTTTATTTCAAAATCTTCTGTGCATTTCAGGTACACTGCTCTCCTTCTCAGTAGTGTTGCTACTATGCTTATTTGTTTTAGATTTTGTGTTTATTTCATTGGCCTGTGAAATTATGTATGAGTGTAGTTGAAAGAACTGCGCAATGCTACACACTAAGGTTCAGATTTTTAATTACCGGCGCATCCCTGCAAAGTTGCAGGGATGCGCCAGTAATTGTGCGTCACACCACCATCACCCATGGTGCGCCGTATTACAATGCGGCGCGCCATGGGCCCAAAACGTCACCAAAGCGTTACGCATCTGTGCCGTAAAGGTGGCGCATTGCTGGAGTTGCGTCGCAACGATGGTGCAGCTCCATCAATTCTCTGGGGTGCCCTATCTCCCCAATGCTGCGTCAAGCCGTACGTCTGCTTCAAGCAGGCGCAGGGTTTGAGTCACGCATCATTGTCCTCAAAGTGACTGATTGAAATCTTGTAGATTTCCCTCAGCCACTTTTAGGATGCGTTCCTGCGCAGGAACGCCCTCCCTTGCGCCGGAACACCCCTATTGGCGCAGGGCTTTACAACGTGATGCATCTCCCAGATGCGTCACGTTGTTAATATACGCCGCACCATTGCGCCTCTTATGTGCTGTCGCTGCGTCACAAAAGTCACGCAACAATGGAGCAAAAGAGCCGCAAGGGCCTTATAAATCAGCCCCTACAGACTCAAGTCCAGTCCTTCCTTTGTACACATGGCGATAAGAAGAAATAGTGGTGGTGGATTAATAGTTTGAGTATTTTAATGACTGGTGAATGTAGTAGGAAACTTTAGTGTTGTCGCTGATCTTCAATCACAATGGACTTTGGCTGTCACTTTGCGTGCTGCGGACTGCTGCCTGCCAATCCTAGGCAAACCTTTTTAGTACTTTGTTTAGTGAGTTACATAGGGTAGTTTCCAATTCGACGGTCCGCAAATCAAGCAATACTAAAGTAATGACGTAGTCGACCACATGAGATTGGTCAATAATATATCCCGTGGAGTCGTTCCCTATTTGCTATTTCGCAAAAATATTTTGTTACTTTGTTAGTTCTTTTTTAAATGTTTGATTTGGTTGAGAAATAAATATCATCCATGTTTTCTGTTTTTCTTTCTTTCATGTTGTACATCAGCTTCCCCCAGGGGCAAGAGGAGGACACAGGAGGAGGAGGAGGAGGGTGCTGTTGTCGATGCAGGCCAGGACCGGGCAGTCGAGGGCTCCTTTGCTGGCCCCAGTAAGTTTTAATTTTAATATAGAGTACTTATTTTTTCCTAGCGTTCCTCATTCGATTTTTTCTAAATCGTCTTTGATCTTCTTGTAGACAGGATCTAAATTCTTATCCCTATGACTCCGTGTGGTATTACTAGATTATTCTTATTAGTCTGTCTGTGTAGCTAACTAAGATTGCACATTTGGCATTTCCATTGGACTCCCATTCTAGTCAGCAATAGCTCTATGCACTGAGTGTAGTCCTCTGGGATTGTCCATATTGTCTTTTCAAGTATTCTAAATGTTTATGCTTTGACCATTGCCAACAATAAAAAGGTGAATGACCACCACCAAGAAATAATAAGATACTACTTTACTTTTGGTTTGGATAGGACAATCCATTCTACTACTGTTGCAGGGACAAATCTGCACAAACAGAACTATGGACACTAAATAATGCATCGCTTAGCTTATCAATTATAATAGGTGCTGTAACTGTTAGACTTTCCACATACCTCAGTGATAACAGACTTTGTAGTTGAACCCCGGCCCCAATCTCCTTACTGACTAGATAGTGTGGCAGAGTCATTTAGCTCCCAAAGTCACCGATGGCAGAGGCACGGACTCATGCTTGCAAAAATTCGAAAACCTTTAGCTCATCCACTCTAGTCTGGATGACCAAAAACCACAGACTCTATTTAAGTTTAAAAGCTTTATTAAAAGTAAACACATTTATTAAATTCAAGTTTGTCATAAAAGTGAACGTGTAACTGGAAATGGAAAAGTGCTTAGTGCTGACGATTAATTGGACACATTTCTTGTGGTCGAGCCGAGCTCTCACCTGGTTTGAACTTGATCCTGCTCGTGTTCTTAGAAGTCAAGGTTCTGTCTGTTAGGAGAAAAAGTGGTGCGTGTTAAAAAGTAAAAAGCAAACATTCATCAGTTGTGCCAAAAAGTGCAGCAAGACAACAGCCTTCCCTGGAAAAAGGGACCTTTTTACTCTAGAGTAGACAGTCAAAAATTATTAAATTGTACACTTTTTTCACATTTCTTTCTTCCTCCTAGACCAAATATTATATAGTAGTGAGTGGTGTATTCTAACATTATTAAATGTACTTTGTAGGTGGAACATCTGGAGACGGGGCCAGCGCGGAGGTGGTGGCATTGGACGAGGAGGACAACTCTGGGGAGGAGGCGGTGCAAGTGCCGGAAAAGGACATGCCTGTGAGGGTTCACACGGTGGTGGCGGGCAGAGGTAAGCTATACATTCCTTAGTCATTGAGATTGAAGACTGCAGAGTGTGCTTTCTGCACGGGTGTATTATAAAAAAAGCAGGTAGTAGCCTCCTCTAAATGTACTTCGACTTAGCTGTGAAGTTTTTGGCGAGAAGAATCCCAATCAGATCTGAGGTGAACTTGATGGATGGGATGAACGAAAAGCGAAAGAAGGGTGTAAGTAAGTGTGGAAGCACGAGAAATGTAATGATGACTGGCAAAGAAGAATGATATGTGTTTGCTTGGTCCCCGAGGTGGCTGGGAAGGTAAGAAAATGGTATGGTGCATGGCTGGGTGAATGATGAAGCAAGGATGGGTGGAAGGAGAACAGCCTGGGTGGGTGAGACAGAAACTGTATGTGTGCAATATACTTTGAATGGATGGATGCCTGGATCATTCATGGTACTATCTGACTCTTAGATAGCATATGTGAATCTAGAGAGAGTAGACGGTCACTGGATGAACTAAGTGTTACTTTGAAGAGCATGTAACACCGCACCCGCACGTCCGTTCCAGTGTAGGAAAGGCAAGGAAAAGAAGTTGTAACGTTGTCCAAAGACTACCATGAATAGTAGCAGTAGTTTGTATTGCAACTGCAAGCACAGCATATATCCAGTTATTACGGTGGGCACTCCCTACCTCCCTTAATAACTTTAGTTTAGTAGTAGTACGTCATTCATGTGTGGGGGTATCACTGTTCACTCAATAATAAGCAAAGCACCTAAAGTCATCCCATATGTCATCAAATACATCCCATGTGAAGTGATAGATAATCAGATAATTTAGCTTCTTCATTTTCCTTTTCTAATACTCATTTGCACTGTAGGGTGAAAGCTAAATTAATTAAGCAGTAGCCCTTTTAACAGAGTATTCTCAGTGCCACCCGTAATAGAAAAGTAAGAGCTTCACCACCTGCATGTACTGGACCGGTACAGTAACGCAAGTCTGTCTCACTCACCATGGTGTGCGTCTGTTTTTCTCGGGTGCAAGTTCACTGCGCTGGCATTATGCCGGCTTGCATAAGATAACGTACCAATTGTCCTAAACAAGAGAGAAGAAGAAGAATAAGAGTGGTGTACTGTCATAGTCGACTGTAATAGAAGTCCATAGTGCTCGTAGAATTTGTTCCTTAAACTCCCACTAATGTTAGAGCAAGGATGAAGAAGTCGGAGGTTACATAGATACTGTCCTCAATAGTTATGCACTGTGCTTTCAATTTGCTACTTGTACTGTGACAACTTTCTGCTCAATCATTTTGTGTTAATCTTAAGGAGCATTGGTTACAGACTATGTCTTTCTTTTTTCATGTAGTTGCTCCTTCCAAATCCAAGACACCATCAAGGAGGAAGGAGCAGGCTCGAATGGCCCGGCAACGGAGGCTGGATGCCACTGTTGCTGAATATCGGCGGCTGGTGGCCCTGGAGGAGGAGGAGACGCAGTCTGGAACAACAACAACGTCCACTGGGACAGCTGCCTCCTCCTCCGTGCGGGCTGCCAGCCAGCGCAGTGCTCCAGCGGTACGGAGCCGGGCTACCAAAGCCAAACGCCACCGCCCAGCAGCAAAGAAAGCAGCTGCCCCTCACAGGAATTGCAAGGCACACCGGCGCCGCTTATCCCTCAGACTGTCCTACCTGGAGCAGGAGGTCCATAATTATAAGAACGTGGTGGAGGGCCTCCGCTTCGAACTTGCCACCCTCCGCAAGGAGCATGATGCCCTGGCTGCTAATTCCAACAGCACCCTGCCATAGTGTCCCTTGCCCCTTTTTTAGAGACTTTTGGGGGGTGGGAATTGGGAGTTGTGATTTTTGGGGACTTTTGAAGGACAATCGTTGGGGTTAGGGAGGGTCTTGCGGGAGATTCTTTTGTTAGGGCTATAAAAATATACTTTTTGAAACTTTATCTGACCATACCTGTTTTTTACTGCTTTTGAGTCTGGTGGGTGGGGGTTTAACATAACAGTAAGTTTGTTTTCCTGAATAGTCCTAGGACTTTAGTAGTACTACCGTCAATCAAATCTCTCGTCTCTCCTAATACTCCATTATACTACCTCCAACCAAACGCCTATCTTACCTGTAATTTCTGTTTGCAAGTAGGGCTAGGCCCAGGGCTGGCTCCACGGGAAACAGCAAATAAGGTTGTGGCAGTTGCTTGCCTATGAAAAAAAGAAAATGAAATCTGGTTTGTGCTCCTGAGCAATACAAAGGTACAATACAGAATATAGCAGGTGACAGAAGTACACTAGAACAGTGCCACGTTGTAGCCTAACAAATGTTAAAGTATAACTAATTCGGTTGAAGTTCTTTGACATTAGCCATGGGTCTTTGTCAAGCAGAGTAAGAATATATCATCGGATTTCTTCACCAGCCTGTTGCTATCACCTTATCCTCCCCAGCAAGTGTGTGGATTTATTGCTGTAATTTAGTCACACATCAATCAAAACCACACAGCCCGGGGGAAGAGGGTTAGGGTTTGAAAAATGGATGGGTACGGGGGTTTTTGGGAAAGGTTTTGGGAGACAAGAAAAAGTAGCACAGCATGGACGAACAATTGTGAACATAAACAAATCTTTGGGTACAAACCTATCCATCAATCTTTGAAAGTGCATACACTACTGTAACTGCATGCATGTCAGTTAAAAGTAATTAGTACTTTCGACAACTGTGGAAGAAAGAATGCGACAGTACAGGGCGTGGGTGGAAATATTGATAACTATATTCAACATAAGGTCTCTGTAGCCAGATACCTGAGAGCCTTGCTGGTCACTATAAATCCATTCACAACAACACTCAATGGGGTTGGTCTGGAAGGTGTCAGGTTTACTCCCCGTGATCCAGTCGATGCAAATATGGTTCCACTTCCAAATGTCACCAACACCCAGAAGTGTAAACACAGGGTGTTCGAGGCATTAGGCGGGGGAGAAAAATAACAAACTAAAATAAAAAATGTGGGATGGGTAAAGGTAGGGTCAGCAGGGAAAGGATACCTGTAACAGAAGACAAGACAGGCATCAGTGAAGTGCTGTCCTAACATACAAGGGTACTCTCATATAGTCTCACTAAATAGTCTGCAAGTCTCCCGCCTACTCATGGGAAATGTAGTTTCATAGTACGGTAGGCGCTTAGGGGCTGCGTAACCTGACAGAAGGTATAGTAGATAGAAAAGGAGAAATTGCTTTTTTTCTAGGTGTCCCCTCACTCACCAGGGTTGCCCCTTGGTGACATGCTTCATCATTGGGGCCATCCCAGTCCTCTACGGCCTGGGGCGTGCTGCGACTTGCGAATTACGTAGGAGCACTTACAAATGACTATGTGTGGTGCAGATGTGATAGTGGAGTGGACTAAGTGATGTGTTAAGGGATCAATGTAGAAGCAGAGAGAGAGCCAAGAAATGCAGTCACAGTCAGAGAAAAAGGCAAGGGATACTGTATCTATGTGGTTGTAGTGGTCCTGTTGGAAGTGGTAAGTAAGTTGCCCGCAGAAAAAAAATCCTCCTATTAGCGGCACTCCTCCATTGCAGCCGACGCTTCGTCCATCGATGTTGGTCACCAGAAGACACCCTGTCCACTGCCTGCCTGATGCTGAATTGTGGCTCGCTACTGTGAAGCCTGACTCCATCCTTTTTTCCCCATTGCAGAGACTGAAACCCGGCCTGTAATTATTCAACGAAAAACAGGAAGTGATATAATATTACAACACCACTGATAAATAAATATAAGGCATGTAGGCTGTGGAGTGCAAAAAGTCACAATTTGTTTTTCCTAGTAGACAGTACAATGTTTTTGAAAGTGCGTACTCTGAGTCACCTTTTGAAGGATGTATGGGCAAATTAATGTATCGGATCTTGCCCCTCAAGCTAGGTGTACTGTAAACTGTGTTTTAGAACAAAATTAGATCTTCCTAGCAGTGCTTCCACCCAGACCCTTACTAAAGCCAGTCGCAAAAATGTAGAAGACCCCCAATCAAATCTCAAAAAACGAGGCCTAGCAGAAAACTGGTGACAAAACTTACTTTGAAAGTAAAAGTAGGCCGAAGTACCCTAATTACCCATTACCCACCGTGGATTGCATTGTAACCACTTGCAAGCAACCAAGCAAAAGTAGCCATAGCCAGCATCGCTCCAAGACTCGAAATCCCCCCCACTCAAACACATGCAATAGAAATACTGCTAACCCTAACGAACCCTAAGTTAAGAATAGTGGCAAAGGCTTTCTTTAACTATGCCAAATCCCCCCTTTCCCACCATGGATTTTCTTCAAATGACTTGCAACCAAAATTACACATTCTCACGAGTGCTCTAAGACCCCAGAACTCAGTTTGAAAAATCTAGAACACCCCGAAACACATGCAATCCTGCTGCTAGGGCTAACCCTAACGAACCCTAAGTTACAAAAAGTGCCAAAACTAAAGGCTTTTCCGCGCGGATTTTGTCCCAACCACTTCTACCCGGTATTAGACCTTCCCAGGAATGCCCCAAGACCCGGCAACCCACCCGCCAAGAAGCGTAACACCCCCAAACAGGCCAAAAGCAAAATCTCATACTTGCAATATTTCTGGGCCTTCGGTCCAAACGCGCTGCGTAGCTAGGCCATAAGTCGGGGTTGGCACGACGGATTTCCTGAAAAGCAAATGCAATCAAGATTAGAGTGTCCCAGCAGTGCTCCCAGACCACGAAACTCACCCGCAAACAGACGGAACCCCCCCTAAGAGCACCTCAAAGGCAAGCAAGTCATCAAAAACACAAAAAAAATTCCGCCTGGGATTTGGTCCAAAACACTTTTATCCGGTATTAGAGCTTCCCAGCAATGGCCCCAGAGCCGTCAACCCAGGAGAAAACGAGTAGAAGACCCCCAAACAGCCAAAGAGCAAAAGTACAAAAATGGGGACTTAGTCACTTTTTCACAAATTTCCCAAATCACTCCGCGCGCGCTCTGCAGCTAGGCCCTAAGTCCCCTCAGCCACCATGGATTTGCTTCAAACCTCTTGCAAAGTAAAGTATATATAGCCAGCAGTGCTCCCACACCACGAAACTCACCCGCAAACACCAGGAAGCCCCCCAAACAGGCCCCCGAAAACGCTACATAGAGCAAAATGTCAGAAATAGCCCAAAAAAAAATCGGCCTGGATTTAGTCCCAACCACTTCTACCCGGTATTAGACCTTCCCAGGAATGCCCCAAGACCCGGCAACCCACCCGCCAAGAAGCATAACACCCCCAAACAGGCCAAAAGCAAAATCTCATACTTGCAATATTTCTGGGCCTTCGGTCCAAACGCGCTGCGTAGCTGGGCCATAAGTCGGGGTTGGCACGACGGATTTCCTGAAAAGCAAATGCAATCAAGATTAGAGTGTCCCAGCAGTGCTCCCAGACCACGAAACTCACCCAGAAACACCAGGAAGCCCCCCAAACAGGCCCCCGAAAACGCTACATAGAGCAAAATGTCAGAAATAGCCCAAAAAAAAATCGGCCTGGATTTAGTCCCAACCACTTCTACCCGGTATTAGACCTTCCCAGGAATGCCCCAAGACCCGGCAACCCACCCGCCAAGAAGTATAACACCCCCAAACAGGCCAAAAGCAAACTCTCATACTTGCAATATTTCTGGGCCTTCGGTCCAAACGCGCTGCGTAGCTGGGCCATAAGTCGGGGTTGGCACGACGGATTTCCTGAAAAGCAAATGCAATCAAGATTAGAGTGTCCCAGCAGTGCTCCCAGACCACGAAACTCACCCGCAAACACCAGGAAGCCCCCCAAACAGGCCCCCGAAAACGCTACATAGAGCAAAATGTCAGAAATAGCCCAAAAAAAATCGGCCTGGATTTAGTCCCAACCACTTCTACCCGGTATTAGACCTTCCCAGGAATGCCCCAAGACCCGGCAACCCACCCGCCAAGAAGTATAACACCCCCAAACAGGCCAAAAGCAAACTCTCATACTTGCAATATTTCTGGGCCTTCGGTCCAAACGCGCTGCGTAGCTGGGCCATAAGTCGGGGTTGGCACGACGGATTTCCTGAAAAGCAAATGCAATCAAGATTAGAGTGTCCCAGCAGTGCTCCCAGACCACGAAACTCACCCGCAAACACCAGGAAGCCCCCCAAACAGGCCCCCGAAAACGCTACATAGAGCAAAATGTCAGAAATAGCCCAAAAAAAATCGGCCTGGATTTAGTCCCAACCACTTCTACCCGGTATTAGACCTTCCCAGGAATGCCCCAAGACCCGGCAACCCACCCGCCAAGAAGTATAACACCCCCAAACAGGCCAAAAGCAAACTCTCATACTTGCAATATTTCTGGGCCTTCGGTCCAAACGCGCTGCGTAGCTGGGCCATAAGTCGGGGTTGGCACGACGGATTTCCTGAAAAGCAAATGCAATCAAGATTAGAGTGTCCCAGCAGTGCTCCCAGACCACGAAACTCACCCGCAAACACCAGGAAGCCCCCCAAACAGGCCCCCGAAAACGCTACATAGAGCAAAATGTCAGAAATAGCCCAAAAAAAATCGGCCTGGATTTAGTCCCAACCACTTCTACCCGGTATTAGACCTTCCCAGGAATGCCCCAAGACCCGGCAACCCACCCGCCAAGAAGTATAACACCCCCAAACAGGCCAAAAGCAAACTCTCATACTTGCAATATTTCTGGGCCTTCGGTCCAAACGCGCTGCGTAGCTGGGCCATAAGTCGGGGTTGGCACGACGGATTTCCTGAAAAGCAAATGCAATCAAGATTAGAGTGTCCCAGCAGTGCTCCCAGACCACGAAACTCACCCGCAAACACCAGGAAGCCCCCCAAACAGGCCCCCGAAAACGCTACATAGAGCAAAATGTCAGAAATAGCCCAAAAAAAATCGGCCTGGATTTAGTCCCAACCACTTCTACCCGGTATTAGACCTTCCCAGGAATGCCCCAAGACCCGGCAACCCACCCGCCAAGAAGTATAACACCCCCAAACAGGCCAAAAGCAAACTCTCATACTTGCAATATTTCTGGGCCTTCGGTCCAAACGCGCTGCGTAGCTGGGCCATAAGTCGGGGTTGGCACGACGGATTTCCTGAAAAGCAAATGCAATCAAGATTAGAGTGTCCCAGCAGTGCTCCCAGACCACGAAACTCACCCGCAAACACCAGGAAGCCCCCCAAACAGGCCCCCGAAAACGCTACATAGAGCAAAATGTCAGAAATAGCCCAAAAAAAAATCGGCCTGGATTTAGTCCCAACCACTTCTACCCGGTATTAGACCTTCCCAGGAATGCCCCAAGACCCGGCAACCCACCCGCCAAGAAGTATAACACCCCCAAACAGGCCAAAAGCAAACTCTCATACTTGCAATATTTCTGGGCCTTCGGTCCAAACGCGCTGCGTAGCTGGGCCATAAGTCGGGGTTGGCACGACGGATTTCCTGAAAAGCAAATGCAATCAAGATTAGAGTGTCCCAGCAGTGCTCTCAGACCATGAAACTCACCCACAAACAGACGGAACCCCCCCTAAGAGCACCTCAAAGGCAAGCAAGTCATCAAAAACACAAAAAAATTTCCGCCTCGGATTTGGCACAAACCACTTTTAGTGCTTCCCAGCAATGGCCCCCAGACCCGTCAACTCACCTGCAAAGAGGTAGAACAACACCCCCACAAGTGCTGAGTCTTTCTTCATTGGGCGTAAACCAGCCCTCTGCTTTGATGGAAATAGGAGTCTGGAGGAGGAGGATAGAGGAGCATGTTCTTCTGAACTTGTGAACCTGAGGAATGCAGACTGCGGCACCTTCAAATAAATTAGCAAACAAGTGAAGACAGTTCTGCTGATGGGCTTGTCTTTGTGATTATCTGATTAAAGTTTGAATTATATTAACTGTGCACAACAAAGAAAGACAGACACACAGGAATAAAAGTGAATAAGGATGAAAAAGAAAGTTATTGATTCGTTGTCTCATTTTCAGGGCTCGGAGTCGGAATCACGGTCCAGGAATAAGAATAAGGCTTCGTCATCATACTCTGCGAATTCAGCCCGGGTGAGGTCAGTGCCACCTGACAGAGTAGAAATTCCCTCATCTATGGTGCTGGCCACCTCCTCTTCATCCGGCACGCTCTCTCGTACTCTTATATCTGGTGGTATGAGGTGCTGATTCATCTTGATCATTGTTAACCTCTCCACATTTTTGGGCGAGAGGCGGCTCCGTTTGGGAGTTACAATCCCACCAGCCGCACTGAAAACCCGTTCAGAAGACACACTTGCGAGTGGGCAAGACAAGTAGTTTAAAGCCAGGTTGGTGAGCTGTGGCCACAATTCTTTTTTCCCATGCCAATACGCCAATGGGTCAGAATTAACATAGACCTCTGTGGAGTCATTCAGATAGTCCTTCACCATCGACTCAAGGTCCTCCTCCAAGGTTCCTCCACTTTGCGTAGCTCTTGCTGTGCCTCTGGCCTTTTGAGAACCAAACCCACGCAGAGCTAGCCAATCCTCTTCAGCCTCCAATGTTTCTGCTGCCTTTCGTGCAGATGATGCGGTTGCCGGTGTCTTTAACGGCTGAGAGGTCACTTGTGCCACAGCCACAGGTGCAGAAGTGGATTGTTTTGACTGGGGATGGCCTGCTGATGTACTGCCATTTCCTTCAATTTCCAGCCGTTCTGTTTCAAACTTCTTGGCTGACAAGGCTAGCCAACGTTTGTACTTTGTAACATCTTCATCAGCAAAAGGAAAGAATGCTCTGCCTGCCAGCGCCTTTTTGTAGCGTGGATCCAGAATAGTAGCACAAATGTAATGCTGTTCTGAGTGGATCTTTTGAAGACGTTCATCACCTTGTAGGAGCTCTAATAATGTCTCAGCCAGAAGCAAAGAGTCTTTCTTTTTGTCATCTTTTCGAAACACAGAACACACCTCCTTCAGTTGGTCCTCCAGCATGTACAACAATGGGATAGCTTTTCCCAAATTAGAGTCCTCCTTGCTGACTGCACGTGTGAAGACCTCAAAAGGACGAAGCATGCGTGTTAGGCTTTCAACTATGTTCCATTGCGGCCCACCCATCCTCAGCTCCTCTATACCCTCTTTCAAGAAAAATTGATCGAGTTGCGTATACTGCTCATACAGACGCTCAAGCATGTAGAAGGTTGAGTTCCAACGTGTTACCACCTCCTGGATGAGTGCTTTCACTGGCATTTGACTTTGATATAGCATGCTCCTCAGCTGCTTGCGGGCCTTAAAAGAATGCCTGAAATGCTTGCAAATTTTTCGGCAGTTGTCCAATACACTGTACGCTGCACTGCGTTTATTACCCAAGAATTTTTGGACAACCAGGTTTATACAGTGCGCCAAACACGGCACTCTGAAATAGTAACCGTCCCTCATGGCCTTAACTATATTGGAGCCATTGTCTGTGGAAACATAACCAACCTTGCGTTTTAGTGGGGACAGACAGTTAAGGACCTTTGTGTTAAAGACATCCAAAATGTTTTCTGCTGTGTGACGTTTCTCCAAACCAAACATGGCTAGTGTTGCATGTTTCCGAGCACCTTTAAAAACAATGTTAGTGTCAACACCTGAGTTTAGCTTTGCTTTAGCCCCTGAAAAAGAGACCCAGTGTGCAGTGATGCACATGTAATCAGCGCCTGCGCCACTGGTCCACATGTCTGTTGTCAGATGTATAGTGTGAACAGCACTCTTCTCCAAAGCTGCCCCAATCAACTTCAGAACATCTTCATGTAGTGCTGGAACCGCAACTCGGGCAAAATAGAACCGGCTAGGAACCTTCCATTTAGGGCAGAGCACTGTCACTAATTCTAGAAAACCAACCCCTTCTACAAAAGAAAAAGGGAGAAGGTCCAGAGCTAGCATTTTAGCCAGCTTAGTGTTATACAGACGGGTCATTGGGTGGTTGCGTTCATATTGCGCTTCTGTAAACAACATCTTTTTAATGTTGCCCTGGACCAATGATTTACGGGATGATGATGATCTCTTCGACCCAGTTACGCTCGCTGATGTACTTTTCCGCATTGATGTCTCACTCTCTCCCACACTCTTAGTGTGGCTCCCATGGGGTGTGCTGCTGACATGGGAACTGGGTGTAAGTGAAGTGTTTGAATCGTCTTCTTCTACCTCCTCGTCATCAGCAGATGACAAATCAACGTTTTCATTACGTGCAATTCCGGCTTTCTTGACCGCCTCTAGGTGCGGAAACCATTCGACAGGGTGCCTTCTCTCAAGATGACCTCTCTGGCCTCCGGTACCATAGTTAGAACCAAGCTTACCACGACTATATCGAAGCTTACAAAGGCTACAAATGGCTACGTTTTCCTTTTTTGGGCAAACACTAAAGAAGTCCCAAACTGGAGACTTGAAATGTCTTCGGGGGCCGGAGGAGGCGGCGATACTGGTGGTGGTGGTCCTGCTGCTAATGACAGATGAAGTGGAGGATGTGGATTGCCGAACTTCAGTACGTTTTGCACTTTCACCACCACGAATTGAGGTCGAGGACGAGGTGGGTACCTTCTTGCGAGGAAGAAATATGGAAGCGGTAGGTTTTGGTGTACTACTTAACTCCAAATCTAATGATTCCATTTCCATTGCCTCCTCGCCGACATCATCATCACGCTCAGCAGCTTCTCGGGATAGGGTCAAAATGTCTCTTTGCTGCATGCCCGGTGGGGCTGCAGTGACCTTTGTGATGACTGCCTCGTCGTCATCGTGAGAGGCTTCATCACCAGCAGTATCTGTCACTTCTTGTTGAGCCTCATCACACTCCATAGGTTTGAGTTTTTGGACGACCTTCCTTTTACGCTTAGGTACCGGTGGCAGATCATGGTGTGCCTCTGCCTCACTGTCAGACCGCAGTTGTCGTGGTTCCCAAGACAGATCACTTGCACCAGAACGAGGTGGGCTTGAAGAAGATGTAGACACCCCCCTTGATCTTTTCCTTGCTAGGGATGTGGAAGACAATGAATGATCATCAGGAGGAGTGGCTTCCAATGATACCTCAGCTTCATTGTCGATTTCCAAATGTGCCCCTACTTCGGGAGGAACAACTATTGTGGGCACTTGTGAACGTCCATGCACCTTTGCTTGCGCATCTCCTTTTGCTGCCTCTCCTTCCACATGTACTTGGGCGTGTACTTGCACATGGTGTTGTTGTTGCGGCTGTGGTTGTTCAACACTTGTCAGATGAGTTACAACAACCTGTGTTGATTCAGGGACATTGCTGCTACTTTCTTGCGATGAGCCAACATCACTGGTCGATGGTGATTGGAGAAGTACACTGACTGCCTCTGAAGCACTCAAGGGCTTTGACTTAAGTTGGCGTGGTGGTGGAGGCACTGAACCCAATGGAGCAGGGGTGCTGCTCTCAGGTTGGTCCCCAGCAGATCCTGCTGCTGCAGGCGTACTTTTTTTTTTGCTCCCAAAAAAAGTGGTGGGTGGCACACCAGCCTCCTTGGTAACTTGCTTCTTCTGCTCCTTACTAGCAACTTTCTTGCTAGAGGAGCTACGGAGAAGTTTCTTTGGGGCCATCTTCTTCAGAGCAGGTCAGACAGCAGGCCGCAGTTGCACGAATTGTAGAGTTGTCTGAGGCCAGACGTGACGTCGCGTGACGTTATGCTGCACACACACACCGCTGCAGGACTTCTTCCTGGCACTGGTGGTTCTCTTGAGTCTTGTGCACCTAAAAAAAATGGAAGACAGAGGAACATCAGTTCAGTTATAGAGCACAAAAAAATCGAAAAACACTGCAAAATCAGCACAATCCCAATCCATCCATGCCCTCCATAATGTTTAAATTCAAGACAACCCACAGAAAGACTAGGCCCATGCAAGACTCACTACCCCTGGGCATAAATAAAGGTTGAAAAGTAGGCAAAATGGTTGGAGGCCTAACAACAAAGCCTGCATTCAAAATGGCCACTTGCCTGCCAGCACATGGCCAGTGCCTGTAGCTGCACTCAAAATGGCCACCAGCCACATGGCATGTCCCTCCCCATGAACACCCCCAAAAATCGAAAAACACTGCAAAATCAGCACAATCCCATTCCATCCATGATGTTTAAATTCAAGACAGCCCACAGAAAGACTAGGCCCCATGCACCACTCACTACCCCTGGTCAAGGCCCCAACAACAGGTCAAAAATCGAAAAACACAAAATTTTACAAAAAAAAAAAATTGAAAAACACAGAAAAATCAGCACAATCCCAATTCATCTATGGCCTCCATGATGTTTAAATTCAAGACAACCCACAGAAATACTAGGCCCATGCAAGACTCACTACCCCTGGCATAAATAAAGGTTGAAAAGTAGGGAAAATGGTTGGAGGCCTAACAACAAAGCCTGCATTCAAAATGGCCACTTGCCTGCCAGCACATGGCAAGTGCCTGTAGCTGCACTTAAAATGGCCACCAGCCACATGGCATGTCCCTCCCCATGAACACCCCCAAAAATCGAAAAACACTGCAAAATCAGCACAATCCCATTCCATCCATGATGTTTAAATTCAAGACAGCCCACAGAAAGACTAGGCCCCATGCACCACTCACTACCCCTGGTCAAGGCCCCAACAACAGGTCAAAAATCGAAAAACACAAAATTTTACAAAAAAAAAAAATCGAAAAACACAGAAAAATCAGCACAATCCCAATTCATCTATGGCCTCCATGATGTTTAAATTCAAGACAACCCACAGAAATACTAGGCCCATGCAAGACTCACTACCCCTGGCATAAATAAAGGTTGAAAAGTAGGGAAAATGGTTGGAGGCCTAACAACAAAGCCTGCATTCAAAATGGCCACTTGCCTGCCAGCACATGGCAAGTGCCTGTAGCTGCACTCAAAATGGCCACCAGCCACATGGCATGTCCCTCCCCATGAACACCCCCAAAAATCGAAAAACACTGCAAAATCAGCACAATCCCATTCCATCCATGATGTTTAAATTCAAGACAGCCCACAGAAAGACTAGGCCCCATGCACCACTCACTACCCCTGGTCAAGGCCCCAACAACAGGTCAAAAATCGAAAAACACAAAATTTTACAAAAAAAAAAAATTGAAAAACACAGAAAAATCAGCACAATCCCAATTCATCTATGGCCTCCATGATGTTTAAATTCAAGACAACCCACAGAAATACTAGGCCCATGCAAGACTCACTACCCCTGGCATAAATAAAGGTTGAAAAGTAGGGAAAATGGTTGGAGGCCTAACAACAAAGCCTGCATTCAAAATGGCCACTTGCCTGCCAGCACATGGCAAGTGCCTGTAGCTGCACTCAAAATGGCCACCAGCCACATGGCATGTCCCTCCCCATGAACACCCCCAAAAATCGAAAAACACTGCAAAATCAGCACAATCCCATTCCATCCATGATGTTTAAATTCAAGACAGCCCACAGAAAGACTAGGCCCCATGCACCACTCACTACCCCTGGTCAAGGCCCCAACAACAGGTCAAAAATCGAAAAACACAAAATTTTACAAAAAAAAAAAATCGAAAAACACAGAAAAATCAGCACAATCCCAATTCATCTATGGCCTCCATGATGTTTAAATTCAAGACAACCCACAGAAATACTAGGCCCATGCAAGACTCACTACCCCTGGCATAAATAAAGGTTGAAAAGTAGGGAAAATGGTTGGAGGCCTAACAACAAAGCCTGCATTCAAAATGGCCACTTGCCTGCCAGCACATGGCAAGTGCCTGTAGCTGCACTCAAAATGGCCACCAGCCACATGGCATGTCCCTCCCCATGAACACCCCCAAAAATCGAAAAACACTGCAAAATCAGCACAATCCCATTCCATCCATGATGTTTAAATTCAAGACAGCCCACAGAAAGACTAGGCCCCATGCACCACTCACTACCCCTGGTCAAGGCCCCAACAACAGGTCAAAAATCGAAAAACACAAAATTTTACAAAAAAAAAAAATCGAAAAACACAGAAAAATCAGCACAATCCCAATTCATCTATGGCCTCCATGATGTTTAAATTCAAGACAACCCACAGAAAGAATCAGTCCACCCACCACTGAGTACCCCTGGGAAAAGGCCCCAAAACAGCCCAAAAATCGAAAATCCCAAAATTTTAGTTGCAGCAACTGTAATGCCCCAAACAAACTTACTTGTAAAATTTCTAATCCAACAGTGATCCAAAGAAAGTCAAAAAGGCCTCAAATCCAAAGATCCAGCAGCATCCACAAAAGGTAATCCTTCCAGGTCCACATCCGAATGAAAAGTGACCAGGAGATGGACAAAGCACTGGGAGGAGCCTGCTGAACAGGAACAGGAAGTTGAAGACTATGGGGCACTTCCTTCCTCCCACCCCCCTGCCCCCCTCCCCAAAATGGACTCCTAGCTAAAAAAGTGCAGGCAAATGTCAAACTAAGGAGTTATTCACATAAAAATCATCATTTCTAGAAGGTTTATGCTGCTTGCTGGTGGATTTCTTGTGCAGAATTGCAAATTTATATTTTCGCGCGCCGCATCTCAAATCTCGCAATTTGCGAAGTACCGCGAGACGTGATCTCGCCGTACTCGCGTTGACAAACTCTCGCTGGCAAGCCGCGATGACGTAATCGCGCTCGCCAATTCCCGCGGGATCACACAGCAAGATCCAAAATGGCGCAGCACTCGCAAACTATCGAAAAAAACAACTCGGCAAACGATGATAAACGCCGCGCGCCGCAAAAATTGTATCACCAACGCCGCGCGCCGCCAAAAAAATCCGCTGCGTGCGAATTTGCGGATTTTGCGGGAAATCCGCAAATCTCGCGGATTGCGGATTTCCCGAAAATCCGCAAAATCCGCGAGCGGAACGGATTTTCCGCCCACGCTTAGGTGCCTGTCACACGGTGCATGTATTTCCCCAACCACTCCTTTTTTCAATGGGAACCTGTGTTCTCTTTCGGAACACAGGCTGCCATTGAAGTCAATGCGATTCTGACCGAACGATGTATGGAAGCATCGTAATCGATCGGTTGGACTTGCAGAACCCAATTTGGTTGGAGACGATTTCGAAACCGTTTCAATCGGGAGTTTCCGATCTACATCGTAATCGGCCCCTAAGTATGGAAATCTAAGTTATCAGGTTTTACACAAGATTACTCTTGTGTAATAAAACTATGATAAGGGCAACATAATATTTCTGTTACTTCTAGGTGCAGGAAATTAGTAATGTATTTATATGCATGTAAAATTGTTAATGAAATATTATACTGAACATTTACATTGATTAGCTTCTAATTTTACTAATCATCTACAATAAAGTTTTTAAAAAACGTTGCATTTTCATTCTCCTTTGTTTACACATAATAATTTCATTAAGCTGCACATTTCAATTTTCTTTCAAGACAAAGTGGCTGCGCTAATTTCAATTTGAATACACATGGATTTTAATTTCTACTTTGTAATTAGACACTTTCTTTCATTGCGAGAATATATGTTGATGCATAAGCACTTTTACTATAAAAGCTCACTTTGTACAAAAAAGTTAGATTTATGCTACACTTCCCATCTAATTATTCATTTCATATTTCAAATACTGTATGACTTTCCAAGCTTCTACCAAGTAGATTTGTCTGTTGTGTCACACAGTGTCACTTATATGTACATGAGCATGTTTGGTCCGCCTACACCTTCTCTCAAGCTCCTGTACTGAGGGAAGAGCCGCATAGCAGCATTTATGGAAATCCCATAAAAAAAGGAGGAATCGGGGACTACTTGGAGGCTACCCCTCCTTTAACAGTGCACAATAACCAGATCTAAAGGGCTTTGCTGGCTCCATGCAGGCAAGTCTCCATTGTGGATCAGACACCGAGGCCTCCTGTGCTACACAATTCGTTCCTGAGAAAAAAGTGCCCACCTATGTGCTTCCTCGAGTCAAGACATTGCAGGAAGCACATGACACAACACAGGCAAAATATTGTGCTGTTTAGCTAGCACTGGCCCTTATCCTGATAAATCTAATCCTCTGGGGACTTATTCTCCAATCATAAAATCTCAGTAAAATATGATCTCTTTCCACAACCACTCTTTGACATCATCTGAAAGTACTACACTCCCTTGTATAATTTGCACCCATGGACCTTTCTCATGCTACTCCTGCAAATTCAGCGGCACCTACAACAACTCCGCTACGATCACACCACAGACTCCCGTCCCCAACATCCTACAATGCATCTTGCTCAACTCCCCTTCGGTCCACAGGCACGCCATTTACCTATGGAATCTACTAGACACCATCTCTCCGGACGTCGCCTTCCTAACAGAAACATGGATGAACGCCTCCTCCGCCCCAGACATCACCATTGCCATCCCAGAAGATTATAAGATCATACGCAAGGACCGTACCGGCCACACAGGAGGAGGAATCGCTATTGTCCATAAGAAATCCATCCACATCTCAACCAGCACCGACGTCAATCTCGCCAACTCTGAACACCTTCACTTCCAGATCCACATCGACCCCAAAACCACACTCAGAGGCACCCTCCTTTACAGACCTCCAGGACCCCGCGCACAATTTAGTGAGGACATCACGGACTTCATCACTCCACACGCGCTCCCCTCCAAAGATTACATCCTCCTGGGAGACCTCAATTTTTACCTTGAAAAGAACAACGACCATAACTCCACCACCCTTTTGGACAACCTCGCCAACCTCGGACTTAAACAACTGGTCACTTCCCCCACCCACATCGCTGGTCACACACTTGAACCTATCTTCACCTCCAGCAATCATGTCTCCTTCAGCCACACTACGGCTCTCCTCTGGACTGACCACAGCTGCGTCCACTTTACCTACAACAAGCCTAAACCCAACAACCACCCCCAACCAACTCTGCAAAGAAACTGGAACAAAATCACCATCGACCAGATCTTCTCATCGCTTCTTCTTAACGCCCCTACCCACTCCTCAAACCCCGACCAAGCCGCCACCAACCTCACCCTATGGTTATCCAACAGCGCCGACATCCTAGCACCACTGAAAAAACGACGAATCAAACTTGGCAGCAAGAAAGCCTCCTGGTTCAACGATGATCTTAAGAAATCCAAGAAACTCTGCCGCTCCCTTGAGAAGGCCTGGAAAAAAGACCCAACCACCAGCACCAAGGAAGCCTTCAAAAACGCCACTCGCACACACCACCAACTGATCCGAAAAGCCAAGAAAACCGCCTTCAAGGACCGACTAGATAGCAACGCCCACAACAGCAAGGAACTTTTCAACATCGTCAAGGAATTCACCAATCCCTCGGCCAACTCCAACGACATCACCCCCTCTCAAGCCCTCTGCGACTCCCTAGCCTCATTCTTCCACAACAAAATTGCAGACATCCACAACAGCTTCGACAACCAACCCGGAGACAAACCCACCCAACCATCTGCTGGACCTTCACCACCCTCGAACATCCTTAATGATTGGAACCCAATCTCCACTGAGGACACTATCCGCCTGATGAACTCCATCCACTCAGGATCCCCCACAGACCCATGCCCTCACCACATCTTCAACAAAGCAGACTCCATCATAGCACCGCACCTCCGAGACGTCATCAACTGCTCCCTCAACTCCGCCACCTTCTCGGAGAGCTGGAAACACGCTGAACTCAGCGCCCTTCTGAAAAAACCCACAGCGGACCCCACCGAACTCAAAAACTACCGTCCCATTTCGCTCCTTCCATTCCCGGCCAAAGTCATCGAGAAAGCTGTCAACAACCAGCTCGCCGCCTTCCTCGAAGCCAATAACTCCCTCGACTCCTCACAGTCCGGCTTCCGAGCCAAACACAGCACTGAAACCGCTCTTATAGCAGCAACAGACGACATTCGAACTCTACTCATCCTCCTCGACCTCTCCGCAGCCTTCGACACAGTCTGCCATAGCACCCTTCTACAGCGCCTCAGAAACATTGGAATCCAAGGAAAAGCACTAGAATGGATCACCTCGTTCCTCCCCGGAAGAACCCAGAGAGTCCGCCTTCCACCATTCAAGTCAGAGGCCACTGAAGTCATCTGCGGCGTGCCACAAGGATCTTCACTCAGCCCCACCCTTTTCAACGTATACATGAGCCCCCACGCGACCATCGCACGCCAACACAACCTCAACAGCATCTCCTACGCGGATGACACTCAACTGATCCTATCACTCACCAACGACCCTAGCACCGCCAAAACTAACCTACACAAAGGAATGAAAGAAGTAACCGAATGGATGAAACATAGCCGTCTGAAACTGAACTCAGATAAAACAGAAGTCCTTATCTTAGGTACCTCCCCCTCTGCATGGGACGATTCTTGGTGGCCAGAAGCCCTCGGAAAAGCACCCATCCCGACAGACCATGCACGGAACCTGGGCGTCATCCTGGATTCCTCACTTTCGATGAACAAACAAGTCAACGCCATCTCTTCATCCTGCTTCAACATTCTTCGCATGCTCAAAAAAACATTCCGGTGGATCCCCACCGAAACTAGGAAAACGGTCACCCACACCCTGGTCACGAGCCAACTGGACTATGGAAACACCCTCTACGCCGGTACTACCGCTAAACTCCAGAAAAAACTCCAACAAATCCAAAACGCCTCAGCCAGGCTCATTTTAGATATCCCGCGTAAAGAACATATCTCTGGTCACCTGAAAAACCTCCACTGGCTTCCCGTCAACAAGAGGATCACTTTCCGGCTCCTAACCTACGCACACAAAGCACTCTACGAAATCGGACCAGAATGCCTCAACACACGACTGTCCTTTTACTCCCCCCCCCCCGCCAGCAACGATCATCCAACCAAGCCCTTGCCACTGTACCTCGCATCAACAAATCCACCATGGGAGGTAGATCCTTCTCCTACCTGGCAGCTAAAACCTGGAACTCCCTTCCCACTTACCTTCGCCTTACTCAGAATCACCTAGCATTCAGAAAGCAACTTAAAACGTGGATATTTGACAAGTAATTCCCCACCCCCCTCAAGCGCCTTGAGACCCTCTGGGTATGTAGTGCGCTATATAAATTCTTTGACTTGACTTGACTTGACATAGATACAAGACCCTGATAAAAACCTTCACAATATATGTTAAATTCGTGTACCACTCACCACCCTACCCCAGTATGACCCTCTGATGATCTTCTCAGATTACATTTATGCACTGCTTAAATGTAATGCTCTCATTGTGGAATGTAGCTCAGTCAATGTGTATGATAAGCCAATATTCAACGGTTTTAACCACTCTCAGGGCCTCAATTGTGGGGTTTTGGAATAGGGCAGTGCAGCAGGTCACCTTGCTGAGCTGCCCAATGTCAAATTGAAAGTGCAGGAATGCATCATATTAATCCGAAATAGTGCATTCCTGTCCTTTCTCCCTACACTGGCACCGTTTCAGCAGCCTAGCGCCAATGCAAGTATCCTTGCACCATGGTGCAAGGGTGCTTGTGTTGTCGGCAGGATTGTATTTGTGCAGGAAGGGGCACCTTCCTGCACAAAGGCAGTCCTGGGAGGCTTTTTTCTTTTTGCATGTATGGTGCAGATTGCTGAATGTTTAGGTGTTAGCTTTTAGTATGCGTTTTAAAAATGAATAACTCTGATTCTACTGATTAGATTTTTGTTGATTGGTGCCAAATAATTTATATAAATGTACTTTGGTGTGATATTTTTTTGTGTTGTGTTTTCACTTTATTATGGTCTGTGTGCTGCATAAAAACTTTTAAACATTGACGCTAAATTAAGCCTGCCTGCTTTTGTGTCAAGCTACCGGACAGTTAAGCACAGGTTAATTTAGGGATTTTTGTAGTTCACCCTTACATGGATTGTGGCTGATGATTGATTTGGGGTCACCCTCCGTTCAACCAACAGCCAATATCTCACACTCGGCATGCCCTCTACTAGGTATCATGGTTTCATAAGTGCTAAGAATAAAGAAAACAAAAAAAAGAGGCAGAGTGGACACAATAAACAAAGAAGACTTTCAATTTTCAGGAACCACACCATAACCACTAACTCCTTCAAATGTTTAGAAGGAAACAGAGAGGTCACCAAAACACCAAAACACCAAAAATTGATACTGTTAGAAATGGGGGTCTCTAGTTGGCAATGGTTTGCACCTTGTTTAAGTAGGGACCCTTTCTTCTGGTCAGGATAAGGGAATTACACTCCTAAAATAACCCCTGCCACCCCCTTGGTGACTTGGCACAATCAGTAAGGATTATTTTAAAGACAGTGTGTAAAGCATTTGCACACAACCAACAGTAATACAGTATAAAAACTACAAAAGGACACTCACCAGTTTAGAAAAATATCCATTATTTGTATGTACTTAAGACAAGACCAAAACAATAAAAATCCACAATAAAGTATTTAAAAATATTCAGTTATGAAAATAAACTTGAAATAATGTTCCTTGAAGTCGATAGCTCCGTCTGGGGCTATCACGGCCTCATGAACAACAAATTCAAACAGTTCTGGCTGACCGCGGCATCGCAGGCCAACTGCAGTGTCGGGAAGACCCGCAAAACAAAACCTATAGAAATACAGGGTGTATGCGGACTCTTGTTAACCCCCGAAAGCACGACGTCCACAGACGTCCCTTCTGGAGGTCGGTGCAGGAGTCATTGGGCCCTTGAAGTCACACGTGTTGCAGATCGAACTCGCGATTGAAGTCAGGCACTCTGGCGTTGGCAGGCTTTAAGTGTTGCGGGGCGAAGTGCAGAGTTGTGGCGTGTGGAGCCCTCATGCCGCATGCAAGCAGCGGCTCAGTGACGGTCGTCCAGCGGTGACGGTGAGACCAGGGCTGCGGTGCAAAGTGATGCGGTGCTCGTCGCGATGCTGGCAAGCAGCTTCGTCGTCGTTGCTGAAGCGCTGTTGTTGGCTGCTGAACGGGAGTCGATGGCGCTGGTGTCAGTAGGCCAAGGCTGTGGTGCTGGATGAGGGTGGTGTGTCGGTGAACTTACGAGCTGTGCCTTTGAACCATGGTACAAGCAGCGGCATCGATTTCGGCATGGAGCGAGTCATTGGGAATACCAGGGCGACGATGTGAAACGAGGCGGTGCTGAGGGCAGTACCCACAGGTCGCGGTGGAAGCAGAGGCTCATGATCGGCGTCAGCAGGCGGCGTCAGTGAGACCAGGGTTGTGGTGCAGCATTGCAGCGGTGCCTTCAAGACACGGAGTCGGCCGTGCTGTCGGTAGGCCAAGGCTGCGATGCAGGATGAGGGCAGTGCGACGTGTAACTTACAAGCGGTGCCCTCGACCCACGGTGCAAGCAGTAGCGTCAATGTTGACGTGTAGCGGCGCCGTCGGGGATACCAGGGCGATGATATGAAGCGAGGCGGTGCAGAGTGCGGTGCCCACAGGTCGCTGTGCAAGCAGTGGCTCAGTGGCGGCGTCAGCAGGCAGCGTCGGTGAGACCAGGGTTGCGTTGTAGCATTGCGGTGGTTCCCTCTGCGGTGCCTTCAGGACATGGAGTACCCGCAGCGTTGTAGACGGTGTTGGGTTGCTTTTTCTTCTGTTGCAGCACAAAACACACAGTCCCCAGTGCTGAGGGCAGAAGAGCTTGAAGTCTTTGCTGTTTCTGAGACTTCTTGAACAGGGGACAAGCTCTACCTCAAGCCCTTGGAGAAACTCACAAAAAGAAATTGCAGAAAGTTCAGTCCAGTGCTTTCACTGACCAAGACAGGAGCAGCCACTGCAGGCCTACACAGCAAAGCACACAGCAAAGTGGTAGTTCCTCCTCACAGCTTCTTCAGCTTTTCTTCTTGGCAGTCTTCTTGGTCCAAAAGAGTTTTAAAGATCTGGGCCACAATATTTATACCACCAAATCCTTTGTTCTCTGAAGGCAGAGAGTGTCTGTACCAAGCCCAAACCATTTCTGTCCTCACTAGTACAGCTTCCTGTCAGGGGGTGGAGACAGCATTGTGCATGGCGACCAGGCCCATTCAGGTGCACAGATATCTCCTCCCACTACTCCAAATGCAGACCAGGTTTATTCAGCCCAGCCCTGAGCCATCAGGCTCTCTGGAGCCACTGCCCCTCTCCAGCCCCTGTCATCCCAAAGCCAGACAGTCAATCCACAACCCCAGCTGAGGCACACAGGATGGCTATTTTCAAACACAGAATGTAAAAATCATCTTCACTGAAAGATGCATTTTAACATTCACTGACATACTAAACATTATTTTTTTACCTTGGTAGTTATGTTTATAAGATGTTATAAACAAACTCCTCCCTTTTCTGTCCTGTGGAAACAGGCAGCCTTGCAATGGTAAAACATACCCTGTAATTCACCACCAGAATATGTCACACACATCAGTACATGGCCTACCTTTAACGAACACAGCACCCTGCCCACAGGGGTACCTTGGCCTACCTTAGGGATGACTGAGGGAATGTTGGGGCCTGGCAAGTGGTTGCACTTGCCAGGTTGACATGGCAGTTAAAACTGTGCACAGACTCTGCAGTTGCAGGTCTGAGTTATGTTTTCAGGGCTACTTCTGTGGGTGGCACAACCAGTTCTGCAAGCCCACTAGTAGCATTTGATTTACCAGCCCTGGCACTCTCAGTGCACTTTACTGGGGACTCACAAGTAAATCAAATACACAAATCATATAAACACCAATACATAACATAATTTACAACAGGAGCACTTGCAAGTTAACACTGAACAGCAGTGAGAAAGTGCGCAGAGACACCAATTAAGCAAAAACAGAGTCAAAACCAGGCGGTCAGAAAGTAAAAAGACAGGGGAAATACGCCAATAGATGCCAAGTCTTACAGATACTATATTAGCATATCACTCATCAGGAACCAACAAGATCTTAACTAGAAGAGGTAACTAATCTCACAGCTAACCCACCCTTATCCTTTAGGATCACCTCATTTTTGGTGACTTTAACATCCACTGGAACAATAAAGAGGTTAACTCAGTAAAAGCCTTATCTCCTTTCTAGCCAAGACCAGATTATCACAGCTATACCAGAAACCCACTCATTGCAAGGGAGCAAATCAATCCATCAATCAGGGATTTATAAAGAGCGCTACTCAACCGTTAGGGCTCATGGTGATGGGTGGAGGGGTGTGTGCAGCTCTGTTGGGGGTCAATCGAAGAGCCATGTCTTGAGGTCTTTCCTGAATTGGAGCAGTGTCGGGCTTCGCCGGAGGTGAAGGGGGAGATCGATCCAGGTCCTGATTGTGAGGAAGTAGAAGGACCTTCCGCCGCTCTGTTCCTGTAGAAGCATTGGACAGTGACTGGGGGAGAGGTCAGCTAAGCAGAGGGTTCTCTTGGGGGCATGGAATGAGAGGCGGTTGTTGAGATATTGTGGTCCGGTGTCGTGGAGGGCCTTATAGGCGTGCATGACCGGCTTGAAAGTTATTATTCTTTTGACGGGGAGCCAGTGGGGGTTGCGAAGTTGTTGGCTGATGTGGTTGTACTGTGGTATTTCGAGGATTAGTCTGGCTGCGGCATTCTGGATGGTCTGGAGTTTACGGAGGAGGTTTTTGTTGATTCCAGCATAGAGGGCGTTGCCGTAGTCCAGTCTGCTGGTGAGGAGGGACCGATTCCCTGGATTCGGAGGGTATCCATTTGAACGTTTTCCTGGAGTCAGAGGGTATTCATTTGAATGTTTTAGTATGCAGAGAGTTTTGAAGCATGCAGAGGATACAGTGTAGATCTGGCGACTCATAGTGAGTGATGAGTCTAGTCTGATGCCGAAGTTGCACACATGGTCTGTCGGGTTAAGTGGGTTTCCAAGGGCAGGTGTCATCCTATGGGAAGAGGCTGGACAAAGCCTTTACTGGGGAAGAACAATGCACCACATTCATCTTAAAGTTATGGATTGTTTAACTATACTAACCTAAAAGCATTCCAGACAAAAAATAAAAAATGTTGGTTCACACCATGTGTAAATACAAAGAGACAGAACTGTCTAAAAACCAGATGGCAAAGACGTCCGTCCCTCATTCTTACCAAGCTCCTAAAATATCAAAGATGGCATTATAAATCTAACCTCAATACCATATCCTCATTCTTTAAAAAACAAATCCAATGAGCAAAAAAACAATTCAAGGAAATTCTTCAGCATGATATAAATGCAGACAAGTACAGGGGACATAGCTGACAAAGTGGCAAACTAGGAGTTCATTTCTCAAGACCCTCACTGAATCCTGCAGTATCCTGTACCCTAAATGTGCCATTGGCAGCCGAAATCAGCAGATGTGTGAAAGTCATGTGGTCCTGCAGCCTGGTCTTCGTCTGAAGCATTAAGTGGCATGTGCAGGCTTGCAGAGGTGCCAGGTGATACTGCAGACATATTTGGCTGAGCCTGCACTGAGGTCTTGATGACCCCCTATGGTGTAGAATGTGAGTACTGGTCAAGTGGAAGTTAGGCCAGGCTGTCCCTGCCTGGGAGTGCTGCCAAGGAGGAGTTTGGACTTGTTTGGACACACTAGGCAAGACCTGATTGTTGATCACCTTGCACAGATTGGTCTCCTGATAGTACAGTTTAGGGTGTTCTCACATTAGACTGATTTCCCTGGAGAGAGAGACATCAGCCTGTGGACCAAGCCTTCGTGTTCTATGCGGCTTATGTCAAGAATTAATTATGCTTTGTTTGCAGGGGTTACTCTAGTGATGCATGCCTCAAGCACTCTCCACAAAGACATTTGAAGGCGAGAGAAGCCCCTCATTTATTTAAACAATTAATGCTAGTGTAAACCATGACTGCACCAGAGGGGATCAGCTTAGCAGTGTGGGTGAACCATGAGGGAACCATGAAGAAGTACTTGTTGATGTTGCTTCCAACTGCCTTGTCAGGCCACATCACCTGATTGTAAGATCACAGGTAGTGCAATCACCTGCCAATAAGACCATGCCACAGGATCATAGTTGCCTGTGGGCCTACAGGTGCATGGAAAGCTGTGAAATTACCATAGGTCAAAATAGAAGGGACTAATAGGCACAAGCTAATACAATCATTCAGTGCACAATGGAGCAGATAGGCTCCGCTACATTTGAGTTGCGTTGTCTCAGGCTTGGGGCGCTGTAAAATAATTTCATATATGACCTGATGCAGGGTCTCTAGTATTGCACAAGAACTGAAGAAATATACTAGATCCACTGTGTTAGACCTGACATCTATTGGCACAGTTTCCTCTGTCTTTTTGCTTCTGACCTCCTGTTTTTGAAGAAGGCATTTTGTTGTTCCTTGATTGGCATATTTGATTCGCTAATAAGTACAGAGCACTACATGTGTCCAGGGCTTGTAAATCAAATGCTATTAGTGGGCCTGCAGCACTGATTGTGCCACCCAAATGTGTAGCCCTTCCAATGTCTCAACCCTGCTACTGCAGATTCTGTGGGTGCAGTTTTAAAGTATGCTCAGACGTAAGTCCTGTGCTCTCCATGCCACTGGATTCAAGCTATCCTGGCTGAAGACGGCTGATAGCCAGAACCCGGTCCTAGGATGCTTGATTCCGGTTCAGGGATGACATGGCTTGGCAGTTCGGGCTGGACTGTTCCCATGAGGCACAGGGTAAAGGCTGATTTGCATATGGCCATGTCTGGACTGGGGTGGTGTGGGGAGCAAAAAAATGATGGATTTAGGCCCAGATCTCTGTACTGGGGTGAATGTATGACATTGTTCTGCATAATGTCCATCAACTGTTGTTTTTGCAGTTTTAAACTGCCATGTCGACCTGGCAGGTTAACCTTCTTTCCAAGCCCACACCTTCCCTTTTATTACATGTAAGGCACCTCTAAGGAAGGCCCTAGGTAGCCCCATGGGCAGGGTCCAGTGTATTTAAAAGGTATGACATGTGCTTTTAAGTTTGACATATCCGGGTAGTGAAAAAGAGAGAAATTAATTTGTCACCACAGCAAGGCCTTTCTCTCCTACAGGTTGGCATTGGAGCAGCCTTGTAACACTTTACAAGTGTAAAATCCAATTGGGAGCAGATAGAAATTTGGGGGTTGGTGTCTTTTGACTCACAGTTTAAAAAAACTTCTTTTAATGTAGTTGTTATTTAAATTGCAGGTCTGGAAATGCCCTTTTTTGAAAGTTGACATTTTCCTGCATTAACCTTTCTGTGCTTCTGCCTGTCCCTAGATGAATGACATTTGGGCTTTGTGAATTCACACAGTCACACACAAAGGGAGCTGAAGTGCACCCTGCATATCCTGATGACGCATCACCAGGGTCTTCCTGAGCTAGAGTGGTGGGAGAAGTTGGTCCCTCCAAAGAGCTGCTTAGCTGCTTAGCTCCCTGTTGTGACTGTTGTGTCTCTAGAGCCAGTGCCAGGAAGGGCACTGTCTGGTGCACTATGAAGACCTTTCTTTGAAATCTCCCTACTTTAAAGGCTAAAATGGAAATAAGCCCTGGACCTCTGACACCATATACTCAGAACACTTCTGGACTAAGAACATTCTGACAAGAAGAGCATATGATGTGCTGTCAGGAGCCACTGCCACTCTGCTGCTTGTTTTGTTGTATTGGCCTGCTGCCTGGCACTTCTTGCCTGGGAGTGGGAGGACTGGGTGTTACTCTATGCATTCTTCCATCTAAGGTTTACCAAGGGCTTGAATGAGCTTGGCTTCTGTTGCTGAAGTCTCAGGGACATCAAATACCTCACCTGCTCTCTTGCTACTATCACCTGTGCTCCTCTGCTGTGTGTCTTGCCCTGCCAAGTGGTGCCAAATCCAGTCCTGGGCAATTAGACGTTAACTTGGTGCTGCAACCACAAAATTGACGCATCGACTCCAAAGCGTCATTTCAGAACAGGTGCGTCTCAGTGAAATCGATGCATCACTGCTGCCTGCACCAAAGCTGTGGTCCCCGCTTACCAATTACATGGCACATTGACCATGACTTTGAGAAGAAGAGCTGTTTCCCTTCAGGAAAGCCAACAGGGAAGGGATCACTGAAATGTTTTCTGTTTAATCAGAAAGGGCACTTCAAGGGGGATCACAAGTGTCCCAAGCAGGCACATTCCCCCACCAGTGGACAGACACTGGGGATGACTAGTGTAGCACTTGAGCAGGAGTTGGTTCCAGTTAGTGTAGGGGAGTCAGCTGAATTAACCCTAGTTTCCATTGGTGATAGCGAGATGATCCGAGAATACTTGTGCCTGACAACACTAGGAAATACAGGCAGTGGGTGACTGTAAATGGGAAGAGTGTGGAGGCTCTGAGAGACACAGTAGCCAGCATGACAACTATCAGGTGGCATCCAGTATTTTCAGCACAGATAGTCCTTAATGTGGCCCACCAAGTAGTTGCTGTAGAAAACAGTGATCACCCATGTATGGTGGTCCAGGTTCCCTTTAAATAGGGCTTATCAGGTTCCGTGAAAAACAAAAATAAAACTTGTAATGGCCGTACGTTGTTCCCGAGATACAGTCTGGTAATGTTGACGGGTGTGAGAGTTAATAAAAATAGAATTTAAATCACTGTTTGATTTTTTCGCGGCTACATGTCCGCTTCACCTTTTAATGAAGGGGATTCAGTAATTGAAGTCCTACTGAGCACATCCAATGACCACCTGCTGTCTTAAGTTTGTAAAGATACTGAATAGCCAATATCAGATCTTGAGACCTCAAAGCTCTATCAGTGCACAATCCCTAATGTTGTCTTATAGAGAGCTACCGTTGCTTGCCTACATATTACATACAACGTTGTAAAGGTCGCTTGTGTTCTGGTTCTGGGAGGACCTGTCCTCACAGTTTTGACTGGACTGTTCCCATTGGTGCAAGTTTAAGACTGATTTGCATAATGCTGGTGTGCAAATAAATTATGGACTCAGATGATGCCCAAGTAATTAACAGTGGCTAAGATTAATTTGAGCATCCCATCCATCACATTTTGTACACCTCAGTGTGCCACCCTAAGTGGGACAGGTATATCCAGTCGTGGGCCCTGTGCACACTGTCACTAGAACAAAGCTATACCTTGCTGATGAGCTCTGATCAGGGCCAGACCAGTCGTAGGTTGAGCGTGTTTTGGTTCAGGGCGATCCTGTCCTTACAGTTCAGGATGGACTATTCCCACTGGGGAAGGGTCAAGATTGATTTGTGTATGGCTGGGTCCAAACTGAGATGGTAGGGTTTCAAAATAATGATGAACTGGGATGCGGCCCTGAGCAAAAGACAATGGCTGAGATTAATTCAAGCATTCCATCCATCTCGTTCTGTATTCTTCAGTATTTCACATTGATGCGGGCTGCTTTTCATCATCAACTGAGAGTTGCTATGACTGTTGCGTCATTCATCCAATTACAAAGCATCTCAACTCAAGCCATCACACCTGCGTTGGAGCACTGAGAGGGCGACGTGGGGCAATCAGACATGGCCTGTTAGTGGTAGCTGGCCAGTGGTGAGGCCTCGGTTTTTTCTGGCCAATAGCAACATGTTTAAGGAAATTTGCACTGATCATAGAGACAAACTAAATTGTAGTGACTGCTACGGTTACATAATCTGTACAATGATGCACCTCTGTATGCTCATTGTACTTTGATAAAGATTGGTATACTAAAGGTGATGCATCATACAGTATCTTTCAGAAGAGGTGTGATAGCCTGGAGGGTTGAGAACCTGCAACAGTATTTTTTGCATGTTTGTGAACTACCCGCTACAGACAGAAAAAAGAACAGCAATCCAAACACTCTTCCCCTGTAATCAGACACCACTCCCAGAAGCAGTTGCATGTTCACATTGAAGCTCAACTTTTTATATTGACTTTGAAGATGAACTTTGTTTTGATGACTAAATGGCTTTATTTTGTTTTGGAATAGAAAAAAACAGACTTGTGTAGTATAATAAAATATATGAAAATGCGCGAACCTTTCTTCTTACAGAGTTGTAAACTGGTAAATTGCCATTCTTCAAAAAATAAATATTTTGGCGAATAATTTAGCAGTACTTCGATTGCGCTCCCCACTATCTGTTTTATCTAGCCTGTAAATGATTTCAAATTAGGAGTTCGTCCGAATATCAAGGCCCCCTCTGTGGTAATAAGGTTGGGAATCGCTGCTATACCTTCTTTCAGCACTAGACCTAACCAGGCAAACAAGACCGTGCAAGAAAAGTATACCGTTGTGTATCTGTAGGAAGTGAGTGGTTATCCACGAAGTATGCAATTCTCAGTTATCAGGTTTTACACGAGATTACTCTTGCATAATAAAACTAAGATGAAAAGTTTACTCCCAAGAAGTGTCGAAAATTTAGTGGACACAATCATAAAGTATAGATGTGCAAGCAGCATAATATGTGTAATACTTCTAGGTGCAGGAAATGAGAAATGTATATATATGCATGTACCATTGTTCATAAAATGTCATTCTGAACATTTACGTTGATTAGCTTCTAATTTTATTAATCACCTAAAATAAAGTTTTAAAAAAAAATGTCATTTTCATTCTCTTTTGTTTACACATATACATTTCATTAAGCTGTGTATTTCCATTTTCTTTCAAGACAAAGCGTCTGCGCTAATTGCAATTTTGAGTCACTCCTTGCATTTTCAATTCTAATTTGTAATTAGACACTTTCTTTCATTGCAAGAATTTATTCTGATGCATAGGCACTTTTGTTATAAAAGCTCACTCTGTAAAAAATAATTAGATTCATGCTACACTGCTCATCTAATCATCTCGTTTCATATTTCAAATACTGAAGGACTTTCCAAGCTTCTACCAATTACATTTGTCAGCTGTGTCACGCAGTGTCACTTATATGTAAATAGCCATGTTTGGTACCGACTACACCTTCTCTCAAGCTCCTGTATTGGGGAAGAGCTGCATAGTAGCATTTAAGGAAATACCATCATCAAAGGAGGAATGGAGGCTACCTAGAGGCTCCCCCTCCTTTAACCCCTTGCACGCTGCAGCAATTCTGCGCCTGTGCGGCTCATTCCGATCGCGGGTGCGGTCATGACGGCCGGGAGCCGTTATCAGCACCCGAGCACTGTGTGCTATGACGGCTCCCGGCCGTCTTCAGCATGCAAGGGGTAACAGTGCACAATAAACAGATCGTAATAGATGCTAGCCAGCTCCATGTTTAATTCATACACCATCCACCACCCCACTCCACCCCAGTATAATTATCAGGTGATTTTCTCAGATTACACTTATGCACTGCTTAGATGTCATGCTCTCATTGTGGAAAGTAGCTAAAACAATGTGTACCATAAGCCTAAATTTGAATGTTTTAATCACTCCCAGGGACTCATTTATGGGATTTTGGCGTAGGGCAGTGCGCAAGTTACCTTGCTGCACAGACCTACGTCAAAGAGAATGGGCAGGAATGCACCGTATTTATCTCATACTGTGAATTTCCTTTCTTTCCCCCTGCACTGGCACAGTTTTGGCAGCCTAGCGCCAAGCAGGCACCCTTGCACCATAGAGCAAGGGTGCCTGTGTTCTTGGCAGAATTGCTTTTACGCAGGAAGGGGCATCTTCCTGCACAAAAGCAATCCTGGAATGCTTTTTGCTTTTTCTATGTGTGCTGCAGAATGCTTTGATTTTTAGGTGCTAGTTTTAGTACACATTTTAAAAATGTATAACTGATTCTACTGATTGTTTTTTTTTGTTGATTGGTGCCAAATAATTTTTTAAAGTGTAATTTATTTTTCTTCATTTGTGTGGGATTTTTTTGTGTTGTGTTTTAACTTTATTATGGTCTGTGTGCTGAATAAATACATTACACATTGCTGCTAAGTTAAGCCTGCCTACTTTTGTGTCAAGCTACCAGACAGTTTAGCACAGGTTAATTTAGTGACTTTTGTAGTTCACTCTTACCGGGATTGTGGCAGTTGATTGAATTGGGGTCACGCCCCATTCAACCAACAACCATTTTCTCACACTCTTCATGTCCTCTACTAGATATGATGGTTTCACAAGGGCTCAAAATGATATGTAAGAATAGAGAAGACAAAAAAAGGAGGCAGAGTGGCCACAATAAACAAAGACGACTTTAAATTTTCAGGATCCACCCATAACCACTAGCTCATTCAAATGTTTAGAAGTAAACAGAGAGGTCACTAAAACACAAAAATGGATTCTATATGAGTATATCACCCTTCAGGAACCAACAAGATCTTCCCTAGAAGAATTAACTGATTTCACAGCTAACCCACCCTTATCCTCTAATTATCACCTCATTGTTGGTGACTTCAACATCCACTAGAACAATTAAGTGGATAACTCCTTAAAAGCCTCATCTCCTTTCGAGCCAAGACCAGATTATCACAATTATACCATTAACCCACTCATTGTAAGGGAGCAATTCTTTACCTCATCATTGCATATATCTCTGTTAACAGGGGATGATCCAATAAAAGTTGATTGGTCTGATCAGCAGCAGTACCATTCTTCGTTAAAATCCACACTATCCCACATCAGACTTAACTCAAGCCTACTTTTGCATGGATCAAAAACACCAACAATATTCCAATGCAAGCCTTAAAAATGCATTATAAGAACTTTTCCTGCTTACAATGAGAAAAATCTTGCTATCCAAACCCTGGAGAATGCCTTTACTGTGGCAGAACAATGCATCACATCCATCTTAAAATTATGGATTATTTAGCTATATGAACCAAAAAGCATGCCAGACATAAAATAAAAATATTTGAGGGGGAGAGGGAGATAGACATCAGCCTCTGGGCCAGGCCTCTGTGTCCAATGCAGCCTGTGTCAAGAAATGAATCTGCTGGAGGGGCGCGACAGCGGCTATGTAAGATGGCCGCCACTTGAAGAGCTCCATCATTTCGAGCTCTGCTCGAGACGAAGGGACCTTTTCTACGCAGCGCTTCTTTACCAAAACCGTGGTGTCATGTGCAGGAAATGATTGGGAGCAATACGGCACGTTTATAGGCCCTGGGAAGGTCTATTTGTCTTTTTATTAGCTCCTTTAGTTTGTGCCTCACAGCGGCCGCCATTTTGTGCTCTCCTTCAGCAGCACTCCACCCGACCGCGACAATAATGTTCTCCCTTATAATTTCTGCAGCATTTTATCTTTTCTTCAAGGCTGATTATGTTGCGCTTAATTTTCAAAAGAGACAGACCAGTCTGATGTAGTGACTTTCATGTTGTGAGGAGAAACTGGTAATTAGCTGGATGAATGCTCTTTCCTCAATATAGTAGTTGGGACCAGCTTTTGTGTCTAATTTTGGTGGTAATATCACCTATCTAGTGAAGCTGTGCGGGTTTTTTTTGTTGGAACAAATATTTTTGATTGCACACCTGTCTCTGAGTAACTTTGGACTGTATGTTATTGTTGCATTTTGCTTTCTACTTACCACTCTCATTTGGTGATATTTCGCTGGTCATATTCTTTTGGCTCTTCCTCTCTTTACCAACAACGCTGTCTCTTTGGCTGGTTTTTGGATAATCTACGGCTGCTTGTCTGTCGCCGTTATGGATTCTCAGCATCCACATAAACCACAGGGGGCTTCTTCTGGTGGATGAAAAGAGGCAGCTACTTGTCCTGGTAAACGCATTAAGAAGGACCGCCCTCTCCTTCTAATACTCTGCTCCCTCTCACGTTGGACTATCTAATGGAAGAATTTCATCTCATTCATCCTTTCATGACTGACACTGCTGCTACCCTTCAAAGGTTAGATGAGAAGTGGTCGGGCCTTGATTCAAGGCTTTCAGAAGTGGAACAAAAATTCAGTGATGCCCAAGATGTTATCGCCAGAGTTGACTGCTTCACCAAAGAAGTCAGTTTGCTCAAAAAATATACAGAGGACTTAGAGATTCAAAATAGGCGTAACAATTTATGCATCATGGGTATTACGGAAGGTTCCGAAGGATCAGATATGATTACATTTTTGAAAACTCAAGTCCTTCAGATAGCTGGTCCCCCAAAATCTATGGACTTTAACATTCAAAGAGCTCTTCGGTTGAGTCCACAAAGTGCATCCTCCCCATCTAAACCAAGAGGTATAATTGCTTACTTTCTTCTCTACTCGGATATCATGGCAATTCTGAACACAGCTTAGCAACACACACAGATGCTTTGGTCCGGCCATAACATTTTCTTCAGTCAAGATGTCTCCAAGCCAACTGCTATCCAGCGGAAGGAATTCCTTGACCTAAGGCCCGCCTTGAGATTCATGAATGCCCGCTATGTCAATACCTCCTTGCTTCTTCAAAGTAACCTAGAAAGAATGAACTTTGAGTTTTGAAGATCCTGCCTACCTCCGGAAGTTCATTCATGCACATAAACGTGAACTCATGGTGATAGAGCGCGCAGTTCACCCGGGTCACTGGATTTCCTGATTCTCACACGCACTGGGCCCTGGCGTGCTCGTTCAAACCAATGACTCGCGTTTGGCGTGAACCGGGTGAGTTTATACCCGCTACTATGAGTAATCCGGGGGGTGACTTCTCACTACTGCTAATCATGTACCTGACTTACCACAGGCACATTACTCCAGACGGATCAGGAGCTAGCAGGGAATAGGTGACAGGGGTCCTGGAAGAAAATACACTTTATAACCCAAAGTACTTTGTCCACACTATAATCCGCAAAATAACCACAGACACCTGATGGGGTTAAAAGTTTTATCTAATGATTCAAAGTAAAAATGTCAGGATAAGCAGGATACAAAATAACACATCAAGCATTAGGATCACAACCAAAATATAACTGTGAATTAGAGCAAGGACCATTGAGAATAAGTGGACATCAAGGGATATGAGTATTTAGAGAACACGCAATTCAATATAAGTATGAACTGAACAAGGGACCTGAAGTGTATACTTAAGCTACACTACTTATGCTATCCCTACTACGTTTACTGCAACCATGCTAAGGGAAAAAGGGAAAACGGAGACACACTAATAAAAATATGACAGTTCGTTACTTTCCTAAAGGTGGGGAGAGAAGTGGAACAATTCTAATAAACAATTGCATATACTTGGTATTTCAGGAGATAGAGCAATATCACAGGCAGGAGTGCTTTAATAAAAAAAAAGGAGAGAGAGAGAGACGCAAACCCACAGACTAATATTTACCTAATTCAGAATGAAGACCAACCCTGGCCACGGGTCAGTTGGGAAGACTGGGGTAAGGACCCTCAGGGAATGGAATACCAGAATGAGAGCAGGTACAGCTCACGGAAATTCAGGACAGGATACCCCTCAGGATTTGGCTCAGGACTGGGCTCACCAGGGCACGACCAACCCCCACAGCTTCGGAAGTAACGCCTGCGTCACCCCTTTTCTGCAAGTAATCCGCCAGTAACCCCGATAGGGTTTTTCGAATTTCCCAGCAAAGTGCTTCGCCAGCACTTAAGACTATTTCCACCCCTAGGAGTTTGTGGAAAGTATGGACAGAGTGCTCCGCAGCACTCAAGATTGGATCACCTATAGAGTTCGTAGGGTCAGTGACAGGTCTGCTACTCGGACAAGTCGGACAATTTTCCTAAGCTACACTAGGGTAATTATACAGTTTGGGGACCCTTAGACCACCCACCAATGTTGCAAGTGACAGTTTCGCACGTTATGATTGGTCAGAAGAGGTGTCCTGATCATTGTCACCTCCTAGAATTCAGTGTTCTCATCATACATATTTAATTTTGCTTATCCGCCCCTTGGGTTCACGTTCCCATCCATAGGAATACAGTAGAAATTGCGAGAGTACAAGGTATAGCAACAATGTCTCTGCGTTTCAAGGTGATTTTCACCGTCTTGTGCTGGGTTCTCAGGCGCATTGGGCTTCAGGAGCCAGCTGGCTTGTTTCAGCTTCTGCGCAGTAGAGTTTCTCCCAGGTCACATGGCAATACTCAGAGGTGCCTCATCATGGCGCCGGTTATGTATTTTCCAACCCCCAGAGACGCGATACATGAAAAGTAAGCGAGAACAAATTAGAATCACATATAAAATTATCACACTGTATACCATGCTAAAATTTAACACACCCCTTACTTTATAACTTCTATAGCATTAAAAGTTTAGTGCGAAAGGACAGATAGGCTAAAGCAGCAGTTGCAAGCGTAGAGCGTGGTGAGAGACAAGCGGCCATGTTTGCAACAGTGCGCATGAGCCCAGATTCCCTCCAGAATGCGAGTGCGTCACATCACATGGGTATGACTGACGCATGCGCAGACTGAATTTCAGCGAAGCAGCCATTTCTTCTAGTGCAAGCTTTGTTAGTATGAAAAGACACACAGGCAAGCCTCTTGGGGACACCCGCGTGTTGGGGAAAATGCTAAAATAAATGACGAACAGTTGGATTAATATGATTATTCATTAAACGAGGTTCATGAATGAGAGCAAGTCGCTTTATGTGCGAATCCTTGCTCCATCAATGGAATTGAGCAAGCCTTAATTGCCTTATGTTGTTTATTTTTTTTGTTTAGTCTGTTTTATTGTGAATTAGTTTGTATTTTGTATTCTTTAACTATGTCTTTGTGTGTTATCTCCCATATATCTTAGGCTTCCCCTCCACAGAATTGATGTTAATGTTCCTCACCTCTGTTTCCCCCTTGTCTGTAATGTGCGAATCAATATGCTGCAATTCTTTATACTGTTTGGTAAGTCCCCCTCCACTTGTTCCATTAGTTTACCTTTTTCTCTTTGGAATTTCCTCTACTCCTATATCTATTTTTAGGAGGTAATCTTGTTCTTTTCTCTGTGTCTCTTTACTTTCTGGTTGTCTTGTTCCTCGCCTCCCCCTCACACGTCAATGTTCTTCTTCACAGTGTTCTTTATGACTAAAGCCTTCGAGCTTTTTGTCATCCTCTTTCTGCTATCTCTTCTTGGGAGACTATTTTCTCCACCATTGCTTTCTTTCCTTCCCTCTTTCCCCTCCTCGCTAGTCATCTTCTTCTCTTCATCTCTTAATTGGTGATTATGCTTTCTCGCCCAACTTCCCTTCCTTTACCTTTCTTTTCTTTTCCTTCTTTTCCTTCCAGAGTCCATTTCTGCACTGAGTCTTTTGTTCTTTTTTACTCTTTCGTAAAGGTGTTTTTATATTCCCTTTTTCACTCACTTCTATTGTCGTACCAAGTGATTTTAGATACTCTTCTTCCTTTTTGCCATTCTCTTTTTTCATTCACTTCCTTTTTTCATACTTGTATTCTCTTTTATTTCTTTCTGTTGGGTAAGGATCCCTGAGCAAAAAATTGTATTCATATGATATCACAAATTCCAGTAGAAGAATGATTTCAAACAATAAAAGTTCAAAAAAGTCTTTGGTTTCTTGATTCATCGTAATTCTTTCACTTCCTTCACAAGGACTTGTTGAGCAAATTCTTCAGTTCATAAATCTCGAAGTCAAATCATAACAATACAGCCAGAGATACAGCCAACACGCGTGTTTTGTCTATGGTTATTCTCCATAATACTTCATCAGGGCTACAACAACTAGAAACCTGAGCTCTTGATATTTATTTAGGTGTGTAGATGTAGCTTATCTATTATGCTCAATTCTCCTAATCTCTTTGATCCAAAACAAATGGCCTATTAGCCCAGCACCATATTCATTTTTCCTCACAATTGTAGTACCCTTCGATTTCTTATTTTCCCGGCATGTATAATCCAGGAGTCAGTTGACTGACACTGAAACCACTGACTTTTTTGAATTTTTATTGTTTGAAATCATTCTTCTACTGGAATTTGTGATATCATATGAATAACATTATTTGCTCAGTGATCCTTACCTAATAGAAGTAAATTACGCAATTGTAACAAAGTGCAACCTGGCAGCATAGGATGGTGGCTGTTTGGATTCCCTTTGAAGCATAGCATAAATTGTTACAATTAAGATACCTAAGCTGTCAGACATTGCGCAATATGGACCTCACTACCCATTTGTTAAAAATCTCTTTTATTTCTTACACCCTCTTTTGTAGTGAATTTTCATACTTTCTTTACTATTTTTCCTGCACCTGTCATATCTAGTGTTTGTTTATCTTTCTACGAACCTTACCTATGAAAAGTCTCTGCATCACTTAATGGAATGTAAAAGGTATACGTAATCCTGTTAAGAAGCTGAGAGTGTTGTCACACCTTGCTAAATTGAAATGTCGTATTGCTTTTTTACAAGAATCACACCTCAGGTTACAAGATTTGCCTTCAATACATAAACACAGGGTGGGCGAAATGTTTTGTCACCAGATGACAGTAATAAGAATGGTGTTGCTATTCTGTTACATAAATCATTGACAGTTTATTTACAAAATGAATTTAAAGACATTAATGGTAGATGGCTTTTTTTAGATGTTACAATTAATACCACTCCTATCTCTTTTTGCAATATATATGGCCCGAATGGTACTGACTCATCCTTTTGGTCTGGTTTTTCCACTCTTCTCTCCTCACCTACTGCGGACCATTTGATTGTGGGTTTGAGATTGCAACTAACTCATGGGTCCCCAACAAGATGCTGTAAACCTTCCATAAAGTAATTACTGCAAGAGGATTAGTTGATGCATGGAGAACATCACACCTGGATGCTCTAGAATTTTCCTTTTTTTCTCCTGCCCACAGATCCCACTCCAGTATTAATTATATTTTCCACAACTCAACCTACCCTACAATTCATAAATAATATTGAGATTGGCTCTATTCTTATCTCTGACCATGCCCCCCATTATTTTAGATATAGAACATCCTTCTCCTACATCCTCATCTCAGCGCTAGCCCTTTAACAACTCTCTTCTCCTGGTTTCTCAACTTGTGGAAAGATTTTCGCTCTTTGCTCAAGAATTCTTTCTCCATAATATCTCTTCTGTTTCTCAATTTCATTTAATCTGGGACACCTTCAAGACCTCTGCCAGAGGTTTTTTAATTGACTTTGTCTCCCTAAAGAAGGAGAAGGCTCTCTCGTAGTCTACATCTCTCCTTAAACAAATTAAATTGTTGGAATATCAGTATTTTTCCGCTAATTGCCCTGACACACTATCTAATCTTATTAAAGCAAAAATGCAATACATTAAACAGTCTTGGGGCTCGGCCTGTGATAACCTTCTTAAATTCAATGTAAAAATGTATGGTGGACGGAATAAAGCCGGCAGATCTTTAGCCAATTTTCTAAAAATTTAAAAACAAAAAACTAAAATTGCTGCTATTAAGGATCCTTCGGGTGTCTTACATCTCTCTGAAGCCAAAATTCTCGACTGCTTTACTGATTATTACACCTCTCTGTACACCCCAGAATCTTCTTCCTCTACTGATCTAATTGATTCCTTTTTTCAACGAATTCCTAAATCTCCTGAGAAGGAGGTTGACCTCTCTTCTTTGAATAACCCCATCTCCGAACAAAACTTATTGATGCTATCTCCCTTTTGCCTAAAGATAAGATGCCGGGCCCTGATGGTTTTTCTGTTCGATTCTTCCTCCAAATTAATATCACTTTTGATTCCTCACCTTCTCTCTTTAATTAATCACTTCCGTGCCACCGGTGCAGCACAAAATATAGGCCTATCTCTTTGATTAACACAGATTTTGAAAAATCTTTGCAAAATTACTCCCCATATGTATTAAAAAAGCTATCCCAGATTTTGTTAATATATACCAATCTGGATTTGTTATAGGTCGATCCATTACAAATAACTCACGCACTTTCCTTAATATCATCCACTTGGCTTCTAAATTAGATTCTCCCTTAGCCACCATCACGTTAGATGCTGAGAAGGAGTTTGACAGGGTTAATTGGGAGTTCATTTTCAGTGCCCTTACATGGCATGGTTTCAGCCCTCCTATCCTCCAATACATTAAACTACTTTACTCAGCCCTGACCACTTCTGTTTGGGTAAATGGTTGTCAGTCTCGTTATTTTCCTCTTCTTAGAGGAAATAGACAGGGTTGCCCCTTTCCCCCCCTTCTTTTTATCCTTGCATTGGAACCCTTACTAAAAACAATCAGACATTCTCCTCACTATACGTGTTTTCAATTCAAGTCACTAAATATTAAGTTTACTGCATATGCAGGCGATATTCTTTTAGACATTTGTAACCCATCCACTTCCTTGCCAGCTTTTTTTTTACTTTTACAGGAATACTCAAGAGTCTCTGACATAAACTAAATGTAGATAAATCTGAGATCCTACCTCCTAATAAGTTCTTTCTTCCTTCCATGTTTTCAAATACGGGTTTTGAATGGAATTCTAAATATAAAATGCCTTGGTATCCTTTATGCTAACACCATCAAGGAAACTATCAAAATTAACCTTGCAGATATCCTTAAGAAAATGTCTGCTCCTAGTGAAGGTTGGTCTGAGCTTTTTCGTTCATGGTGGGGTAAGTTAGCTACCATCAAAATGTTGCTTCTCCCTATTAGAAATTTTTACTCATCCATGCTTCCTATTTCTTTTTCCAATTGTTTTATTCGTTTTATAAATAGTTCTCTCTCCAAGTTTCTCTGGAATATTCGCAAACCCAGGATCTCATTGGCTCGCCTTCAGTCGTCCAAGGAATTGGGAGGTGTTAATTTTTCTAACATTAGCTGTTACCATTCTCCTTTCACTCTAAAGCAAACCTGGACTTCTATATCTGAGACCTCAGATCCACCTCTAACAGCATGGAGCTCGTTGGAGCAAGCTCGATATTCTCCTTTTTCTTTTATCTCTGCTGCCTGCTTGTCCCAACTTCCTAAACTTTTCTCTTCTATTTTTATTCACTCCAAAGCAATAACTACCTCTCTGCTTCACTCTCACTTCCTATCTGTTGACCCTTTTTTACGCACCCAAATTTGGTATCACAAATCCATTACGATTAATAAACTCACTTTATTTTGGAAAGAATGGATTGGCAAGGGTATTATTACCTCAACACTTATGGAAAGATGGATCTTTTATGGATTTTTGAGACCTCCAAACCTCCTAATATGTTTTCTCTTCTTATGCCCTTCACTATCCTCTACTTAAGGAATCTCTCACTCGTCTTTCTCTCTAGGGTTCTCCCACGATCATTCCTGAACAAAATCTACCTGCCTCCATTGATTTCTCTACTCACTTCAAAGCTTCTACTATATATAAAATACTATCTCACTCTTCGAAGAGCCGTACCAAATCCAAATTAGAGCTTGTATGGAAAAAGATCTAGCCCTAGTATTCCCTTTATACACATGGGATTCCTGCGGACAAAAATTCACACCACCTGACATTCCGCTAGCACCACACAGACCTTATATTATTTTTATAACAGACTTTTTCTCACCCCTTATGACATGTACAAATTAAGTTAATAGATTCCCCGAAGTGTTTGTCTTGTCCTAACAATAATAGTGATTTCCTTCATATGTTTTTCCTGTACCCTCTAGTTAAAGCTTTTTGGGCTCAAGTTTGGTTAAAGTTGAATGAAATGTTATCTATTAATGTTACTTTTGAGATTTCACATGTGTTTCTGGGCAGTTGTTCTTCTGTTTGGAATGTTCATAATACTGTGGGTAAATGTATTGATTTATTTTTTGCTATGACTCTTCAAATTATTACTACCCACTGGAAAGACACTTCAAAAATGTCATTCCAAGCTTGGTGGAATTTACTATGTCATCACCATAGACTTGACTGTGCTTTCGCTAACTCTACTGCCTTGATGATCGAAAAATATGGTTGTCTTTAACTTCTTCTCTTTCTAGGTCAAACAATTAAGCTTGTATATGCATTCTTTATTGTGTCTTTGTTTCTGTATCTATTCACTGTTACACATCTTTGTTTTTCTTCTTGTATTAGACTCTTTTCTTCTTCTTTCTCCTCTTTGCCCTCTCTCCCTCTCTCTTTCTTCTCCTCTCTTCTTTCCTCCTCCTTTTTCTTATGATCTTAAAAAATGCATTTGACTTTGTATAGAGCTTTTAACTGAGGTGTGATTCATTTTTGTACCTTATTGTTAACTAATTCTAGCATTGTCATCCCTCATCATAAATTCTGTATTGATGTTTTGCTATGGTTATTACATCAACAAAGCTTTCTAAACTAAAAAATAAGAAATTAATCTTCTTTCTATGTGGGGAATACTCTAGTGATGGATGCCTCAAGCGCCCTCCACAAAGACATTTTATGGCGAGAGATGCCCCCACTGAATAAAAAATGAATGTCAGTGTGAACCATGACTGATCCAGCGGGGATCTGATGAGCAGTGTGGGTGAACCTTGAGGGAACCGTCAAGAAGTGCTTTTTGATGTTGCTTCCAACTGCTGTGTCAGGCCACATCACCTGGTTGTGAGATCACAGATTGTGCAAGAACCTGCCAACCAGACCATGACACAGGATCATAGTGGCCTGTTGGCCTATTGGTGCATAGAAAGCTGTGATGGGGCAAAATAGCAGAGACTAACAATCTCACAAGCTAATAAAGTCAAAAAGTGTAAAATGAAGCAGACAGGCTCTGGTACATCTGAATTCAATTGTCCCAGGATTGGGGCGCTGTAAAGTCTGTTCACAGTCGATCTGATGCAGGGTCTCTAGTATTACACCAGAACTGAAGAAAGATACTGTATCAACCGTGTTAAACCTGGCATCTTTTGGAGTCGTTTCTTCTGTCTTTTTGCTTCTCACCTCCTGTTTTTGACTGTGTGATGAACTTCAGTTTTGCTGGTTTTAGGACTCTGAGCACTTAACCACTGCTGACCAATGCTCAAATACATGTGCTCTGTGTCTAAAATATAAAGGCATTTGGTTTCTCCATGATTGGCATATTTGATTTACTAATAAGTACAGTGCCCAGGGCCTGTAAATCAAATGCTACTAGTGGGCTTGCAGCACTGATTGTGCCACAAACGTGAATGGCTCTTCAAACATGTCTCAGGCCTGTCACTCTAGAGCCTGTGTGAGCAGTTTTAAACTACCATGTTGACCTGGCATGTTCACCAACTTGCCAAGCCCAAACCTTCCCTTGTATTACATATAAGGCAACCCTATGGAAGGCCCTGGGAAGCCCCATGGGCAGGGTCCAGTGTAAATAAAAGGTAGGATATGTGCTTTTAGGTTTTACATATCCTGGTAGTGAAAATCCCATAGGTTAGCATAGGAGCTGCCTTGTAACACTTTACACGCGTAAACTTTCATTTAGGAGCAGATAGAAAATGTAAGTTTGGTGTCTCTGGAATTACAATTTTAAAACACATCTTGTAGTGAAGTTGATTTTTAAATTGCAGTTCTGAAAATGCCACTTATTAAAAAGTTGTCCTTGTCTTACCTTAAACTTTTTGGGCCTCTGCCTGTCCTAGAAAACACGTCCAGGTTGGATGACAGTTGGGCTTTGTGAATTCACTCTAGATAGTCACACAAAAAGGATGCTGAAGGGTGCCCTGGATATTCTGATGGCCCATCATCAAGCTGATGGGTCTTCCTGAGCTAGAATAGTCCCCACAAAGAGCTGCACAGGAAGGGCAGTGTCTTGTGCACTACAAAACCTTTCTTTGAATTCTCCCTACTTCAAAGGCGAAAATGAACATAAATACTGGACCTCTGACATCATATACTCAGAACACTTCTGGCCTAAGGACATTCTGCCAGGAAGAAGATATGTTGTGCTGTCAGGAGGTACTGCTACTTTGCTGCTTGCTTTGCTATCTAGGCCTGCTGCCTGCTACTTTTTGCCTGGGCGTGAGAGGACAGGACTTTTCACTCTGCATCCTGCTTTCTAAAATTCTCCACATGCTTGAATGAGTTTGCATCCTCCTGAAGTCTCAGGGAGATCAAACACTTCATCTGCATTCTTTCTACTATCACCTGGCCTCCTTTGCTGTGAGTCCTGCCCTGCCAAGTGATGCCAAAATCCGCCCTGGGCCATTGAGATGAATTCAATGCTGCAAACAAGAAATCAACGCATCAACTCCAAACTGTCAGTTCAGAACTAGTGCATCCTTGTGAAATCGATGCATCACCACTGCCTGCACCAATGCTGTGCTCCCCCTTCGCCAATTTAGTGATGCATCAACAGTGACTTGCAACGCAGCCGGACTTTCCTGCAGCACCTCCAAAGAACCACCTCCCAAGCACCACCTAACTGAAGTCTGTGATGCACCGCTCTGACTTTAATGCTGTGTTGCTTTCATGAACGAGGCCTCACACCAGCAGCCGACGCATCACTTCCTCTGCGCAATGCTTCGTCCCCGGGTGTTAAAGCTTCAATGACCTTGCACCGACTTTAGAAACCAATGCATCACCTTCATTCATAATGCATCACCTCTTAGCGCCACTCATTGTCTTTGACTACTGGACTCATCCGAGGTACCGTAAGGGTGGTATGCATGTCTCCTGTATCCGGTCTTTGCTCCATCAGGCTCAGACTCAAATTTGGGATTTGTCCCATTAAAGTGTGACCAGATGATCGCAGTTGGAGCTATTGACTTCTAAGAACTGCATTTTTATTTAGGGCCTGACAATGAGTTTGGCGGTGTGGGAGCAGAGTGGCACGCCACCGCCCGCTCTCACACCTCCATACCTTACCACCGGCCACTCACCAGATTACGAGTGTTCTTGTGGTCTGGTGGGCAGTCCTTTGGCGTTCCCACTGTGGTGCCTATTAAAAAGGAACCACAGCAGGAACACCAAAGCCCGTTCCTGCATGGCATGGCTGTAAAGCCCATGCCATGCAAGAATGGGGGTGGTGAAGACATGGGGCACACCATATGCCCCCCTGTAGGCATCCTCAGGCCACGAGGAAAGGGGGCCCTCTAAGGCCCCTTGGTGTTCTCACCACCACAGGTTTCATGGCGGGCTCACTGCCATGAAATCTGTGACCGTGAGGAAACTCACAATATGATTGGTGGTGCTGCAGCAGCACCACCAGCATATTGTGGCCCTCAGACCGCCCACCACCACCAGGGATCACGGAACCCTGGTGGTTGCGGCGGTCCTATGGTGGTCCAACCACCATAGTAGTAATCCACAGTCGTACCACTGGTGCAGCGTTTCCTGACCGCCATTGCTCCTCCATCGTGAGTTTTGTGGTCCTATGGATCATCAAACTCGTAATTAGGCCCTAAATCTTTAAAACTTCATATCTTGACTTGTGTAGGTGGATTTTTGTCATTGAGGTCTGGTTTTACTCAAATACATACTGGCTTTTTTACTAAACTTGTGTGGAATACTTTTGTGGTGTTTTCAAAATGTTACTGTGTGTGTGTGTGTGCACAAATACTTTACACATTGCCGCTTTGGTTTAGCCTGACTGCTCTGTGTCAAGCTGCAAGAGGGTGAGCACAGGTAAACATTTAGGTGTACTACAGAGTGCGTACCACTGCCAGCTAGAGACCAGGGGCCAGATGTACGACTAACGTGATTTGCAACTCGCAAATTGTGACAAATTGTGAGTCGCCATTTGCGTCTCACAAATCACAATGTACAACAGTGTCTCAGACACTGTTAGCAATTCCCAATGGGGTTGCAAAGTGAGTGAATTAATATTAATAAGCCACTCGCAATGTGTGACCCCAGGGATAATGACTGGCCCTCCTAGGGATGGTGGCCTGCTAGGCTCAGCAGCCCACCATGTCCGGGACTGCTTCTCAATAAAGCAGGTTTTTTATTTATTGAATGCAGCCCATTTTCCTTAAAGTAAAACGGAATGCATTTAAAAACAAAAAAAGTGAAACGTTTTTGTTCCATTTTTTAAGGGCAGGCAGTGGTCCCTGGGACCAGTGCCTGCCCTTAAAAAATATTTCCCCCTGCATTTTAAAAAGGGAAGAGGTCCTCTGGGGACCCCTTCTTTTTTAGCTAGTGCATTACCACCCTCTTAAAGAGGGTGGTAATTTGCAAGTGCATGGCTTTAGAGTCGCTATTAGGAAGGGAGCGGCCCTTCCTAATAGCGACTCGCATTTCCTAAATAGCGAGTCGCAAATATATTGTGACTTGCTATTTAGGAATTGTACATGACCCTGTGAACTCTTGTATGTGCAAACGGGTTTTTAACTCGTTTGTGCATGCAAATTAGGGTCGTACATCTGGCCCCACATTTCAAACACTGGTGATCTGCGAAGAGGATAGGACTTGTATTTGTGTATTACATACAGTGATTGGTGTATATTAAGTCCATATCTCAGACCATTGTGTACCAATGTACTATTTTTTCTTTTTCCTCTTTTGGCAACCCTTTGACTTTTTGCAACAATCATATCTCAATCTGGAGAGCCATCAGCTGTACCTGCAGTAGTGCAGGTTTTACAGGAGAAGCTGGAAACCTGCATGGTGTCCCAACCCAATGGTTTCTGCAGGGAGCTCAGTTGTTCTTTTAAAGGCCTCATAAAAAAAGAGGAGCTGCAAAATGCGCTTGGGGCCTGGTCAGCAGCCAGCTGCAATTGAATCCACTGGTCCTGTGTTGCTTCTCCTACAAAACGGAGATAACCCATTGAGGGTGATTCTGGTGCTTTATAAATCATTAACTCATTAATTCAGGGAGGCAGCAGTGCGCCTAGAGAATGGAGGGGGAGGAACCAAGCTTACGACTGGAATGGCTGGAGGAATCAGCATACCTTCGGTCCCGGGGGGTGGGTCGGGGGGGGGGGTCAGCCTGAATGGTGGAAGAGCTTACTCCAGAGCTGTAAGTAGTTTTTCATATAAAAGTCTGACTGCAGCAGAGTTGGAAGACATGTGGGGAGAAAGGAAGCTCCAGGTGCTGCTGGCAAAACTCATTGTGAATTTAGAAAAGCAGAAGTTGGCAATAGAAATGCATAAATTGGCCATAGAGGAAAGGAACATGCTTTTGGCTCATGATCTGAGCTTGAAGGAGCTGGATTTGAAATCAAAGAGGGCTGAATCCAGCGTAGATAGTGGCAGCATTTCTTCAGTATACTCAGAGGGAAAGGTATACATAACCACAGGTTTGGTGCCTGATTATGGATTGTGAGAGGACATAAATTAGTGGTTTCTGGCCTAGGAGATAACTTTGCAAATGTACAGGATCCCTGAGAAGGATTGGGGAAGCAGGTTTGCAGAAGCATTTCTCAGTGGAGGGGAGGAACACCTTATTGGCCATAGGAGAAGGGGACAAGACAAGGTACCCCACCATGATGGATGCCCTGATTTGGAGATATGGTCTGACCCCATAGAAATACAGCCAAACTATTATGGGAAGTGAGAAACTTGGGCCTCATTTATGAGGTTTTACCGTAGGGCAGCGCAACAGGCCACTTGCTGTGCTGCCTTATGGTAAAGGATAAGTGCAGGAATGCGCTGTATCTATCAGGTATGGCGCATTCGTGTCCTTTTCCCCTGCGCGGCGCACAATGGGCTGCCATGCTTCAACACAGGCCCCTTTTCACCACGGTGCAAGGGTACAAGAGTTGCGGGATGATCATTTCTGTGCAGGAAGGGAAACCTTCCTAACCAGAAACAATCAGAAGAGACTTTTCCTCTTTCTATGTGTGCTTCAGAATGCAGCACACAAAGAAAAAGGGAAAAAGAGGAGAAATAAAGATATTTCTCCTCGTTGTGCCTCCCTTATGTCTCGCTGGGGAGGTGTAAGTTTTTGGCGCTGCCTCAGATTTACGATTTCTCGTAAATCTGGGGCAGTGTCAAAGAGCCATGGGTGTTGCTGGGTATGTTCCCAGCAACATCCATTGCAAGCCCCTTTAACACAGAAAACTGCATTAAAGGGAGCCATTATTTGCGAGGCAGCATTAAGCCAAAAAAAGTGGCTTACTGCTGCCACGTTAATATGGAGCAGGCTCCTGTGCCACAGACCATCACAAAAAATCAACTTCCTTGGTTCTTAAACATGGGTAGTGTGTGTGGAGTCATTATGCAGAGCACTGGATGGATGGGTGAAGGGCAATGAGGTAACAGGCTGTCAGGGGCTGTACAATTTGATTGCACAAGAGCGCATGTTTAGTTTTTCTTTTGCAGAGCTGCGCCAGCACCTTGTTGATAGCAAGCTTTTTGACAACAGGAAGCTTACTAAGGAGGCAGACCAATGGGTCATCACCAGAGTCCACAAGAAGCTGTATGGGGAACACTCCGCCAAGGGTGTGCAGGGTCTCCAACAGAAGAAGGGTGGAGAAAAATAAAATTAAAGAGTTCTCTAAAGGGGCTCAACTAGTTCCCATGGTAAGGATTCCCAAGCCCCTATTGAGAAGAGCTGGTTCCCTTAAGCTTGCATTCAAGGGACCCCTGAAGTGTTTTGTGTGTAATCAGGAAGAGCACTTCAAGGGGGATCCCAAGTGTCCCAAGTGGGCACAGCCACCACTGGTTGGCAGACAGTGGGGATGGCTAGTGTATCGCTCAGAGAGGAGTTCATCCCAGTTAGTGGCGAGGAGCCCTTTTGGTGATAGTGAGATGGTCCAGAGAACCCTCATGCCTGACAACACTAGGAAGTACAGGCAGTGGGTGACTATCAATGGGAAAGGGTGGAGGCTCTGAGAGACACAGGAGCCAGCATGAAAACCGCCAGGTGTCATCTGGAGTCTTTAGTGGAAATAGTCCCTAATATGGCTCACTAAGTAGTTGATGTAGATAGCAATGAGCACCAAAGTTTGGTGGCTCAGGTTCCTTTTGAATGGTTCCAGTGAGTCCATACATGCCTGTGGATTGTCTGCTGGGCAATGACCTGGAGCATACCACCTGGAAGGAGGTGGAGCTCAGAATGCACTTGGAGATGTTGGTATTGCCTGAGTAGGTATGCCTGACCACAAGGTCCATGGCAGCACGTCATGGGGGTCAGAAGGACCTGAAGCCTTAAAGAGTGGCCCAGGTCGCTCCCAGGAAGAGGACGAGCAATGGGCACCATAAAACCACTTCTTAAATTCCTACAGTCCAGAAGGAGGCTGAACCTGAGGGGAATGTCCCAGTACCTACAGGGGAAGATATGGCCGACCTGGAGATCCAGCCTGAGCTGTCCCAGTAGCAGCAGGATGGAGATCCCTCCACGGAGGAGTTCTGCGCAGGTCAAAAAGAGTACCCTACTCATGTAGGTCTTTAGAAGCAGGCCCAGGCAGCTGACGATGCCACTGGAACTCACCTGATCTGTTCGGAGAATGAGCTCCTAGATAGAAAACTTAAGGTTGCTGAGCCTGGGACAGCCTGTGCTGGTGGTACCTCAAGCTTCAGACCATTCTTACTGGGTCTGGCTCATGATGTGCCTCTGGCAGGTCATTTGGGGCAGGACAAGACCTTTGACAGGCTTGTCACCCACTATTGCATCAAATGAAGAAAACCTCGGATGCATTCTGCTGGTCCTGTCCTACCTGCCAGGTGAGTAGCAAGAGTGGGGAAAGAAGGAAGGCGCCCCTGCAATCTTTCCCTGTTGTGAGCACCCTTTTTGAGTGGGTGGGCATTGAGATTGTGGGGCCTCCGGATCCCAAGCCATGGGCAACAGGTTTGTCTTGATCTTGGTGGACCATGCCACCCGATACCTGAAAGCTACCACTCTGAAGACAGTAACCACTCCGGCCATGGCCAGGGAGCTGATGGAGATCGTTCCCTATGTGGGTCCTCCCAAGGAGGTGGTATCTGACCACAGTACCAACTTCATGTCCTTGAACATGAAAGACATGTGGAAGGCAGACTTTCAATGGATGGAGGCTAACCACCTCCGCTGCAACTCAAATAAAACTGAGATCCTCCCCATTGGAAAGAATGCCTCGTTCTGCCCTGCCCTGTGGTGGCCTGACAACTCCGCAGCTCCACCTCAGATGGTCTCATCGGCCAGAAACCTCGGGGTCCTCTTCGATTCCGACCTCTCTTTCGATCTCCACATCTCGACCGTAGCAGGAAAATGCTTCGGCATAATTAAGTCCCTGAGAAAGTTCTTCGACTTTCTCCATCTCGACTCCAGAAAGACTGTTGCGGTAGCCCTTATACTCTCACGAGTAGACTACTGTAATGGCCTTCTGGCAGGGACCAAAAAGTCCACTCTCTCGAAACTACAAAGTGTTCTGCACACCGCTGCCCGCCTTGTCTTAAAACTTCCACGCAAATCCTCAATTTCCGCAGCCCTTAAAACCCTACATTGGCTCCCCTTGCACAAGAGAATACTCTTCAAGATTCTCACCATAGCTTTCCGAGCCTTTAACAAATCTGGTCCATCCTATCTGTCCAGACGCTTCCCTCATTATAATCCGAGTCGCTTCCTCCGATCCTCACAAGAAAACATCATGACCCCCACCAAGTTCAATCTGAAGTCTAAAGGCGGAAAAACCCTCAGTACCCTGGCTATTAGAGCCTGGAACAGCATGCCCAGACATCTCAGACTTCAGACTCTCGAGAAGCCTTTTAGGAAGCTCCTCAAAACTTGGATTATTAATCTTTCCGACGACTGGACAAAAGCGGCCATCTAGCCCCCCCCTCCTATCACTCTGCGATCTGGTTTCAAGGACTTACAGTGCCATGATGCTCCTTCCGGAGCGAACGCCGCGCTCTATAAATACCCCTCCAAAATATCCAAAGGTGTGTGGTGTAAGTAAGAAGTTCTCCATCCCTTATCACCCCAAAACCAATGGGTTGGGTGAAACGGTTCAACTGTACCCTCAAAGACATGATAATGGGTCTCTCTGAAACCATGAGGTGTAAGTGGGATGGCCTCTACCCATGTGTTTTGTTTGCCTTTAGGAAGGTACCGTAGAAGGAGGTTACCTTCAGCCCTTTTGAACTTCTGTATGGGTACCCCCTGAGAGCCCTTCTCAGTTTGGTGATGGAGGGCTGGGAGCAAGCTTAAAGGAAGGCACCCCAGGATGTGTTTAGTTAAATGCTTACCTCTGGTAACCAGACAGACCGCTTTCGGAAACTAGCCCAGGAGAAGCTGGAAGCTAGCCAGGAGAACATGAAATGCTGGTATGCCCAGAATACCACTCTGGTTGAGTTTCAGCCTGGTTAAAACATGTGGGCGATGGTGCCCATAGAACCATGTGCTCTGCAAGACCCCTCCTCTGGTCCATTTGAGGTGAAGGAGCGTAAGGGTGTTGTCACCTACCTGGTGTACTTGCAGACTCTTAGGAACACTATGAGGGTCCTGCAAGTGAAACACTTCAAGCCACCCTTCACGAGGTCTGAGTTGACCATGCTTTTGGTCACTAATGATGGGGTGGAAGAGGAGAGTGAACCTGTTCCCGACCTCCTGTCTTCCAAAGAGCAGGAAGGGTCAGTAGAGGTTATGAGCCTTTCTTCTACTTTGACTCTAGAGTAGCAGAGAGACTGTCACCAGTTCCTGGGACAGACTGCATTTCCGTTCCCACTCACCCCTGGAGTCACCCATTGATGTACTGGTGACATCAATACTGGGGATAGCCTAACTGTTAAGCACAAAAAATACAGGTTGTCTGTCAGATAGAGGGCCAGCATCAAAGAGGAAGTCTCTTAGATGCTAGAGATAGGGTCTAATGAGCCCTCCAACAGTCCTTGGTCCAGTCGATTGGTTCTGGTCCCCAAGGATGCTCATTCTGGTGTTGCAGCTGAACTACGGTTTTGTGTTGACTACCTTGGGCTCAATGGCACCATCAAGATTGACGTGGACCCAATCCCCAAAGCATAATGAACTAATTGATCAGCTTGGAGCTGCCAAGTTGCTCAGTATGTTTGATTTGATGTCTGGGTACTGGTAGATTGTCTTGACCGAAGGGGCACAAGAGAGGTCAGCGTTCTCACACCAGAAGAGCACTACGAGTTCTTGTGTATGCCTTCTGGGTTGAAAAATGCACTTGCCACCTTCCACAGGTTGGTCAACCAGGTCCTGGTGAGGCTGGAGAACTTCAGTGCTGCATACCTTGATGACATTGCAGTCTTCAGCTCCAGTTGGAAGTACCATTTGCACCACCTGGGGAAAGTGTTGAAGGTGCTTCAGAGCACAGGCCTCACTGTCAAGGCCAGTAAGCACAAGATAGGGCAGGGTTGTGTGGTCTACTTGGGACACTAAGTGGTGGCAGAAAGTTGCAGCCCCTGCATTCCAAGATTTATACCATTCTGACTTGGGCACCCCCCAAGACCCAGAGAGAGGTGAGAGCCCTCTTAGGCCTCACAGGTTACTACAGGAGATTCATCAAGAGACACAGCATCATCAGGTGATCTGGACAGAGGTATGCCATATTGCTTTTGAAACCCTGAAGGAAGCCATGAGCACAGCACCCGTGCTCAAGGCTCCTCATTTCTCCAAGCAATTTGTGGTGTGGACTGATGCCTCAGCGTATGGTGTGGGGACGAACTTTCACAGCCAGACTTAGAGGGCCTAGATCAACCTGTACCCTTCGTCAGTAGGAGGTTACTTCCCAGGGAACAGAGGTGCAACGTAATAGAAAGGGAAGCTTTTGCTGTGGTCTGGGCACTGAAGTAACTAATATCCTACTTGTTTGAGACTCACTTCCAGGTTCAGATAGACCACAGGCCCCTCAGATGGTAATGTAGATGAGGGTGTGTTGGAACCGGCCCTTTCTGGTTGGGTGAAGGGATGTCCCCATCCAGGCAGAACCTTATGCTCCCATCAAGGGCAGGTGGTAACACTCGCTGCATAACCTGTGCTAACCCTTGACTCTTGGGTCACTAGGCCCTGAGCAGTCAGGTTTAATTCAGAGGTAATGTGTAAAGCAAAGGCATAGCGGTCACTCACAATAAATACACTGAGCATCACAGAAGAGACTTTACACAGAATGCATGTAAAAAGTTTGTATTCAACACACATATTTAATCATTATAACATGAACATCATATACTTTTGGGCATAAAACACATTTGGAAATATTAGTAGCAGTACTAGGCCCACTTGTATTGTTATGATATTAATAGTATGCGCACTGTGGATGATGCAACCACTCCAATAGAGAGAGAGAGAGCACCCTTATGCAGTGCATGATATCAAACATAAATGTGTACACGAAAATAGAACACTTTTTAGCAGCACCGTGGGCCAGAGCCATGTGGGTAAACCCAATTTCAAATGTACTCTGCTTTTGGTATGAAATCAACATATAAAACAGCACTGTTGGCCAGTGTCATTAATCACAGGTGGTCCATACACGACCACTCCCACTCACATACGCTCACTCTGCACCACTACACAGTGCGACAGGTATCAGCTAGACTGGTCTCTATGCTCTTACACACTTACGCACTCAGCACCCTAATGTGGTGCCACTTGTACCCAGCAGGTCAATGGAACACGCCCTGCAGACTACATGGCCCAATCCTCGTTCCACCCTCCAGTTCACCCCAATTGCCCTATACCCCCAGATGGAATATAATCAGCCCCCCTCCTGGACACTGGGCCACATGGGGCCAAAGTCACACTTAGTCTGGGTCCTCTCTCTTTTCTCACTAAAGAAGTTAGGGATGGGATTAAGGCCTGCAGTAATAGGAAAGCCCCGGGTCATGATGGTGCTGCAATGGACTTCTTCTTTGAGAACACAGATGTATGGGTCCCCCTTCTAACTAATGTTTTTAATAAACTCGCTATAGTTGCCCCCCCCTGTGTCTTGGAAAACTAGCATAATCGTCCCAGTCTACAAAAAGGGATATAAAAGTAATCCTAAAAATTACCAGCCAATTTCGCTAATTGATACGACGGCCAAACTCATGGGCCGCCCAAAAATTGGAGGCATGGGTAAGGAGTAAGAATATTTTAATGGAGTCCCAATATGACTTCCAGGAGGGTAAGGGTACGATAGACCAATGCATGAACCTCTCATTGATCATGGATAGATATGTCAGAGCCAAGGGTGGGAAGATCTATCTTGCCATTATGGACCTGTCGGCAGCTTTTGACTGCGTGTCCCACCCTAGACTCTGGCAGATAATGGAGGAGATGGGAATCGATCAGGCATTGATCGACTTCACCAGACAGCTGTACTCTGACGCCTCCTCATCAGTCCGCTACGGAAAGAATGGGGAGTGTACCCGATCATTTAAGATCTTAAGAGGGGTAAGGCAAGGCTGCGTCCTGGCACAGTTTTTATTTTCCATCTATACCAATGGCGTGGGAAAACATCTTGAGGGCACAGTCTTGGATGTTCCCATGCTCTCCAACCATCAGAAGGTACCGATCTTGGAGGACGCTGATGACACCGTTCTGATGGCCCAAACTAGGATGGGGCTCCAGCATCTTATGTCGGCCTATGCGGTTTTTATGAATTCACTAGATTTAAAGGTCAATCAGACACAATCTTTTAACACTATTGCGGGAGCAGGGAAATGAGAAAGACCACCATATTTCTTTATGGACTCCGGTAAAATTGCGGTGGTGGGCTTGTTTCCCTATTTAGGTGTTCTCTTTGATAAAAATCAAACATGGTCCAAATTGCTAGAGGGCTGAGCAATGGGTATGCAGAGAAGTCTAGTGGTACTGAATTTTTTTCCAAAAGATTGGGAGCCAAACCTCCAATTCTTATGAAAAAAATTATCTATCATGCAAAAACAAAGGCGGCAGCGGTGTATGGGGCAGCAGTATGGGGGAAGGCTCCCAGTGATTCTCTGCAATCCATTGAGAATACATTTTTTAAGTCCCTACCCTTGTCATATTCGAATGATGTGCTTTATATGGAACTGACTCTACTATACATTATGGATTCTACCAAAATTGCACCACTCCTGTTGTGGCATTCTATATGGAGTAGGGACAAATTCCCCCTTACCTAAAATTTAACAACAACTATTTTAAAATCAGACAACTACAGCAGGATCAGGTGGATAAAGTACATGGAGTCAGAACTGATTGCAATTGGTCTAAGTCGCCTTTTTAAAGAACCATTCACCTGTAACTCCATTACAAAGCAGAAAGTATTTGATATATTCACTCAGAGAGCTCAATACTCAAGAAGAGAAAAAAGTTCCACACTCAGTCAGCTTGTCTTTATGAATTAACCCCAGCGCTGGAGGAGGGAAGCTACTTTTATTTGGATGATGGTACATTGCCACATCACAAATATATTTTATTAAGATTTCCCCTAAATTTGATACCACTGATGGTAGGATATCCAGGGAAGAAATATAAACATTCTGATCTTTCCCTGTGTCCATGTGACAAGTTATCCCCAAAAAATTATCTTCATCTTTTATTCTTTTGTGGTCTTTACCGCCAGGAAAGACACTATTATATTGTACCGATTTGTAAGCGTTACAAATTTAAATTCTGTTGTGTAGCACTGTTTTCTTTCAAATCCTTGCAGAATTCTTTTGTTTTTCTGGCTAGCATCGTTTTTCTGGGCATGTTTGAAAAAGAGGAAGCAGGTCGGCTCATAAGACACTTTAGGACTGGTTTTCAAACTCTTATTGTATTTGTATATGAAAAAAGATGAAATGGAGTTTAACCGATTTGGATGTCAGCGGATTTTTAAGTATCATGCCTTATGCTATTTTTATCTATATCTTTTCTTAAACTGTGACTGTAAATACTTTTATGATCTTATGTATAAGATCGAATAAAAGATTTGAATGAATGAAAGGGTTTGGCATGGCAAATCATCCATTCATAGGAAACATCATGAGGCTGCTCCACTGCAATCAAATACTGCAGCCAGACGTGATGTCAACCACTTCCTCATTTTAACCTGCTACGCCCAATACATCAACTGACACTCAGTCTAAAACACACACATGACCAATGTCAAATATATGTGGCATTGATCATTGGATTCATGGGTATGAATCCATTCAAGCGCAAACTTTTTTAACTTTAGAAAAGCGCTGTGTGTTGATAATAATTGCGAAACCCTGCAGAATGGCATTTGTCACGAGCTGGCTTGCGAGTATAAAACAAATACTGTGCTGCTAAATAAAGTTTATTGAAAAATAATGTACATACTACATGGCCCATAATGCACCACAATAGTGACTTGGGTGTAGGGATATATATAAAAGTCAGGGAAAAGGAACAACAGTGAAACACTGCAGTGAACAAGCACTCTGGTTCGAAACGCGTAGGAATTCATGATCTGAAATAAAACATCTTGAATAACCAAGAGGTGTGCTGCGATAATTTTCTTTTCGTGTGGAAATATATATATATACACATACATGAAACAAGCAATCCATCTCCCACAGTGACACCATGGAGGGAAGCATAGACACGAAGTGGCTTAGGATCCAGCATCTCTTTATTATTTGATGTTGCCCTGGATCCCGAGCACAAGGAGAGCCGCGTTTCGTCCTCAGGAGGCCTTTGTCAATATGTAGATATATATATATATTTTTTCCTCCTGTGCTCGAGAAACAGCCACTGGCACCAAATCAGAGGGCGCATCGTCCGCACCCTGTTAATCGAGCGTAAACCGATATAATCTCCAAACCTCCACCTCGGTTTTACCCCAGGAAGGACGAAGCCATGTATATATATATATATACACCAGTTATAATTAGGAATTAGCATTTAAAAAAACCTATTAAATTCACTGAAAAAACCATAGGTTTCACACCAGTTATAGTTAGCTGGAAATTTTACTGACATAAAACCATAGAAATTCCAACGTTATAGTTAGTTGGACTCACTATAACAAGCGCGCCTGCAATGCACTGCTGATGACGTCACATATTACATCACTCATGACATCGTCAGTGACATCACTCATGGCATTACTGATGACACCAGCCAGTGAATGTATGTCTTTCTGAAAAATTTATATGTTTAATATTTGTATTTATAAAGCTTGATGGAAGAATACATGGTTAAATAAGTGTGTAAATGGATGTATTTTTTTTTTTAAATGATTGGTTAACTGCCTTATTAAGTGTATTTTATTGAATACATATATTAGCGAGTAACTTTTAAATATTGAAATATATGTATAAGTGTTTCACTTTGTGTATAAGTAGCTGCATGGGTTGGTGACTGATGACATCAGTGATGTCATCAGTGATGCCATTTGAGATGTCATCAGTGATGTCATCAGTGATGTCACTGACCATGTCATGAATTATGTAATATGTGACATCATCAGCAGTGGATTGCGGGTGTGCAAAATATAGTTAGTACAACTAACTATATAGGAGCAATTTCAATGGTTTTTTGAATGCTAATTCTTAACTATATAAGGCCTGAAACCTATGTTTTTTTAAGTGAATACATATATATATATATATATACATATATATATATTCTGACTTCCACAGCGACAGCGAGGATGATCCAGTCTCCCACCACAGCAACGCAGACACGGACCAAGATAGTTCTGTGCAAAGTATTTTTATTTGTTGCAACCCGCCATAACGTTTCACCTCCGCAGAGGCTTGTTCACATGACAATGTGAATCAGGTAAGTTACAGTTTTTAAAGGGACAGTGCATAATTTGAAAGTGCATCACGTGACAGTACCATCTATAGAGGTAAAAAAAATTACTTTGGAGTTTTCTAATTAGCAGATAATACCATGCTTTGCAATATTATAAACGAGTAGTCCTGAATGCATGTTAAATACTGTATTAAAAATCATTAAATACATTGTTTAAATAAATAATAGTAAAATACAAAATATTTACATCAGTTAATTCGGACCCAAATCATGTAGACTTTTAATGTTTCACGTTAATCATGACCTGTAATAAAAGCCCAATGCTTGATCCAAAAAGTGCAAAAAAAGCAATTGCGCAAATTTGGCAAATATTCTGTTTAGCCATTGTTCATATCGATGTTATCATTTATCATAGACATAGAGAACAAGGCAATGCATTACTCGTCATAAGTACTGGACTGATCATTATAACGATTGATATGCAAAGACTCCACGAACTTGTGTTAACCCCGTGGGTATATAACAAGCTAAGACAAGGGATGGCATTCTGCCCAGATGTTTAACTACCGATAGATTGTGGGGCATATTAACTGTTTCACTCTTAGGTATGCTGCTCTAATGTATGTTAGTCATCGTAGTATTTGAAAATATCGGGAAAAATCCCTACTACACATAACTCTCTTGTGATGATGTTGTGATGAGTTCATCCCTTGAGTAGTTAGCCCCGCCTATTATTGGATACATCTTTGTGAGGTTAACTACACATATCTCAACTGGTACTGTGCAAATTAGGGCTGTGAAAGTGCAATAGTGTCATAAAAATAGTGAACTATATATATATATATATATATATATATATATATATATATATATATATATTGAAGTACGAATTGCCCTTAAGCAGCGGGAGGGCACTCAACAGCGTTCTCCTCAGTGTAAGCCTCGCTGCAGCTCGCTTCTCTGCGCCCTGTAATTAATAGACAAAGCCGACGCGTTTCGAGGCATTGCGCCTCTTCTTCTCAGGCAGACTTAAAAAACCACTGTGATGCTCACCATTCACTCTCCTTTATTTCAACATCGTCACACTTAGTAGTGGGCGTGGCAACAGCAGTCCGATGGTATTCTGGGACTTATAGTTCTGGTGGTGAGTATACATTCAAATCCTTTAGTGGGTACAGTGCTTGAAAGTCAATTAGGTCCGTGTATTTCCTTCGTAGGATGGGTTTCAGAGAATCAGGCTTCCATTTGTGCAAAAGAGCGCTGTGCCTCGTGGTTTGGAAGGGTTCCACTCCACAGCCTTTTCCTTCATTCTCGGAAAATGGTGCTCATCCCCACGGCAGGGGCCGCCGTGTGTTTGATTGAAGTACAAATTGCCCTTAAGCAGCGGGAGGGGACTCAACAGCGTTCTCCTCAGTGTAAGCCTCGCTGCAGCTCGCTTCTCTGCGCCCTGTAATTAATAGACAAAGCCGACGCGTTTCGAGGCATTGCGCCTCTTCTTCTCAGGCAGACTTAAAAAACCACTGTGATGCTCACCATTCACTCTCCTTTATTTCAACATCGTCACACTTAGTAGTGGGCGTGGCAACAGCAGTCCGATGGTATTCTGGGACTTATAGTTCTGGTGGTGAGTATACATTCAAATCCTTTAGTTGGTACAGTGCTTGAAAGTCAATTAGGTCCGTGTATTTCCGTCGTAGGATGGGTTTCAGAGAATCAGGCTTCCATTTGTGCAAAAGAGCGCTGTGCCTCGTGGTTTGGAAGGGTTCCACTCCACAGCCTTTTCCTTCATTCTCGGAAAATGGTGCTCATCCCCACGGCAGGGGCCGCCGTGTGTTTGATTGAAGTACAAATTGCCCTTAAGCAGCGGGAGGGCACTCAACAGCGTTCTCCTCAGTGTAAGCCTCGCTGCAGCTCGCTTCTCTGCGCCCTGTAATTAATAGACAAAGCCGACGCATTTCGAGGCATTGCGCCTCTTCTTCTCAGGCAGACTTAAAAAACCACTGTGATGCTCACCATTCACTCTCCTTTATTTCAACATCGTCACACTTAGTAGTGGGCGTGGCAACAGCAGTCCGATGGTATTCTGGGACTTATAGTTCTGGTGGTGAGTATACATTCAAATCCTTTAGTGGGTACAGTGCTTGAAAGTCAATTAGGTCCGTGTATTTCCTTCGTAGGATGGGTTTCAGAGAATCAGGCTTCCATTTGTGCAAAAGAGCGCTGTGCCTCGTGGTTTGGAAGGGTTCCACTCCACAGCCTTTTCCTTCATTCTCGGAAAATGGTGCTCATCCCCACGGCAGGGGCCGCCGTGTGTTTGATTGAAGTACAAATTGCCCTTAAGCAGCGGGAGGGCACTCAACAGCGTTCTCCTCAGTGTAAGCCTCGCTGCAGCTCGCTTCTCTGCGCCCTGTAATTAATAGACAAAGCCGACGCATTTCGAGGCATTGCGCCTCTTCTTCTCAGGCAGACTTAAAAAACCACTGTGATGCTCACCATTCACTCTCCTTTATTTCAACATCGTCACACTTAGAAGTGGGCGTGGCAACATCAGTCCGATGGTATTCTGGGACTTATAGTTCTGGTGGTGAGTATACATTCAAATCCTTTAGTGGGTACAGTGCTTGAATGTCAATTAGGTCCGTGTATTTCCTTCGTATATATATATATATACGCACACACACACATATATATATCTATACTACTATTATAAAGAGAGAACACAAACCTTTTGGCAAGGTAAACTCGGGAACCACAGCGCCAATCCACACACCCGATACATTGTAGAAATTGTCAGGGTGTGCAGATGGACATAGGCTATAAATAATAAAAATAAAACGTACATTTAAAAATATAACTTTAAAAAAAAGTAGTGCCCTGAAAGTAGCGCCGGCCGCGACGCTGCACTGGCCGTGATGTAGTGCTGGCCGCTACGTGCGTGATAACGAGGAGGAGCGACATGGAGATGTGGTGAAGTGAGCATGGAGCTGCGGTGAAGTGAGGAGCGCGGCGCGTCATGGCGAAGAGGAGCGGCGGTGAAGTGAAGATTGCAGTCAGGCGGGAGGGGGTCGGGGCGGGAGCGGGTGTACTGCCCCCAGCCCCTTTCTGCCCCAGGCAATGCTGGGGCGGGCTGCTAGTATATATATATATATATATATATATTACCTACTGGTGGTCGCCAGTAGGTATATATAGTTAGTATTTTTTCTCTATGGGACTTTTGAAAATTCTATGTCTAATAACTTTGGCGTTTGTCGATGGAATCGGCTGAAATTTTCAGGAAAATGGCACATTTTGTTTCTGAGCAGCCCCTGAATATTTGGGGGGGTTTCGTCAAGGGGGGGGCAAGAAAAAAGGGGGGTCCCAAAACGCGTTTTTAACATTGAGTTTTCCTTAGGGCGTTTGGCCTCACTTTTAGCTCGAACGGCTGAATGGATTTGCACAAAACTTGGCAAAATTGTAGGGACTGTTAGCCCGATGTGCCTTTGCTGGGTCTCAATATATGTGCTCCAGTGGATTTTGAGAAATTAACGTTTAAAAAAACAGATATATCTGTGACAGCGTCCCGGGTAGCGCACCGGTTCGCGTACTTTTCGCGTAACGGAGCTTTGCGAAGCGAAGCTGATCGGCTCTCCAGTGTCTGTCAACATTCTAAACAGTCCGGAGCGGCCGCCATCTTGTCTCTCGGTAGGATCGAGAGACAAGAGGAGGCCAAAACGAAGGGGCAAATGACCATAAGGGGGCATAGTAGATCCTCCCTGACCCCCTATGTTTGATGTGGAGGCTTTGAAAGCCCCCGCAGGGCAAAAAAAAACCCCATGGGGTGCGCCCGGTACGCGCACCGGAAAGCGGTCCGGGGAGCGTACTATAAGGAAACAAGAATGATTGACTTCTAGAATTCTAGCAATTTTTCATAAAGGGAAGGTAGTTCTTAAAATAACTTTTTTTTAATTATTTTTGTTGTTTTTTATTTTTTTTATTATTTTTCTGAACAATTTTATACTTTTTTTGTATTTTTTTAACGGTTTTATATTTTTTGGGGTTTTTTTCAGGGGAAAGAACGAAAAACAGGCATTAGAAATGGCTCAACAGGAGCAACAAAAAAAATCACTTTCTGGGGCGTTTTGAGCACTTGTGATTTTCAAATGCTCTGTTCATTAATAGAAAGCTCATTTCGCCGTAACAAAGCAAACCCCCACAATAAATACACACTAGCTTGATATGTTGAAAATTAGTTTGAATAGCGGGGACCATCTCCCTCGCCTCTGGTCCCGAAAGACTTTCATGGGATGAGGTGGTGGCCACAAGAGTTGGTGGATTTTCACTTAGTTTACGCACCTCCGCCATACTATAATTTATAGGATGCCACCTTTGCATGTGGCGATGCATTGTATAGTTTCCAAAGCTATACTTTTTATCCGTGCCTCGTGACAGAGGTTCTTTACATATCAGGCATGTAACATAACGTGCATTCACCTTTTTTTGGCCTGCAGGAAATGAAAAAAACTGCCAAATAAAATTGGCCTTGCGGTGTGATTTCCGGGGCTCTTCAGGGAAAATTTTTATTTGATGTACATCTTGTTCTTCTTCTTCCTCCTCTTCTTCAGGGTTGGGAATAAACTGGGGAGGTGGTCCATCCTTCCTAGGAGGTTGTGGTGGTGGTGGGGGTCCACCAGCTGCAGCTACAATTGAAGCCATCTTCCAATAATAAAAATAGTTCTTCCTCTCACAAAGTTGAAAGTCAGAGTGAGAAAAATAGGAGGGGGCTTTCATCATTTTGGAAAAAAAAATGTTCTAAACCAATGAAAAGTGTAATTTTTAGGTCACATGACCGAGCTTTACATCATTCAGAAATAAACAATGAAATCAACCAATAAAAAGTGTTATTTTCAAGTCACATGACCTGTTATGCTTACGTTACGCGTCCCGTAACGCGACCCGGATCGCTTCCGAGTAGCTGCGCTTCGCGCCTTGGTTCGCGTTCCAGAACGCTTCCGGGTGCGCTACCGTGGCGCGTCATTAGACGTATTCCGCGGTAACGCAATACGTCGCGCTTACGCGACGCGTCACAATATCGTTTTCTAACGCGGTGGTTGCGCTAACGGAACGTTTACCGGTTCGCAGAGCGGGTCGCGGAACCTAATTAAGCTAACAAATAAATATAAAAATAATATTACAAAAATATAAAATATATTTTTGAATTAGAATAAGAATACCATTTACAGCTTTTGATATTTGCTATTAAAACACCATTGAAATTCACTGAAAAAACCAAAGGTTATAGACCATATATAGTTAGAAATTAGCATTTTCAAAACCTTGAAAATTCACTGAAAAAACCATAGGTTATAGACCATATATAGTTAGGGATTAGCATTCACAAAACCTTATTTTACTCGCACAAAACCATTGAAATTCGCATATATAGTTAGTTGCACTAACTATATATCGCGCACCCGCAATCCACTGCTGATGATGTCACATATTACATCATTCATGACATGGTCAGTGACATCACTGATGACATCACTGATGACATCACTGATGACACCTCAAATGACATCACTAATGACATCTCAAATGACATCACTGATGACATCTCAAATGACATCACTGATGACATCACTGATGACATCTCAAATGACATCACTGATGACATCTCAAATGACATCACTGATGACATCTCAAATGACATCACTGATGACATCTCAAATGACATCATTGATGACATCACTGATGACATCTCATTTGACATTACTGATCACATCACTGATGACATCATTCATGTGATAATACGATGAACTTCTTCAGTCTCTAATATAACCTTAGATACACTCAGTGTAAACAGACACTCACAGACTGTCACTTATCCATGGAGTTACTCACACACCTAGTCAGTCATGCAAAGAATCAATCACACCTCCATTTCCTCAACTATACAGTTATACACACCTTACTTATTCAAACATATACTAACACATATTTACTCTCTTATACAATCCCTGATACAAGTTCACAATGATCCATACAGCCACTCACACATTCACTGGCTCTTATGCACAGTTATTTATATATGTCAACTCTGACATGTACTGTGTTTTACATATGTACTCACTTTGACATGTAGCACTGAGAAATCCATTCAATCACCAATATACTCATGCAGACAGTCAACCGCCCATACAGCTGTTTCCACATGCACTTTTGAACCCATACATATAGTGAATCAACTACTCACACATCTATGCACAGAGTCACACACCTCCCAGCCACCCACACACACACTCAGTCTCCCATACAAATACTTGGGCAACCAATCAATAACCCATATAGTTACTCATATAGCTACTGATCAACACATGCAGCAGTTTACAGAACAACAGACATAATGATGCACAAATTAAGACAGTTTAGTCACTAACCCATGCACTCAGTGAGACACATTTAATCACTCACTCACTCATACAGTCAGTCATGCACCTACTAAATCCTTCATCCAGACACTTATACATCCACTCATTCTTCAATATGTAAAACATATTTAAACTTTACAGAAACAGACAGTCACTGGATGATGGCATCAGTGATGTCATCAGTGATGTCATTTGAGATGTCATCAGTGATGTCATCAGTGATGTCACTGACCATGTCATGAATGATGTAATATGTGACATCATAAGCAGTGGATTGAGGGTGCGCGATATATAGTTAGTGCAACTAACTATATATGCGAATTTCAATGGTTTTGTGCGAGTAAAATAAGGTTTTGTGAATGCTAATCCCTAACTATATATGGTCTATAACCTATGGTTTTTTCAGTGAATTTTCAAGGTTTTGAAAATGCTAATTTCTAACTATATATGGTCTATAACCTATGGTTTTTTCAGTGAATATATATATATATATATACATACATACATACATATATACATACATATATACATACATACATACATACATACATACATATATATATATATATATATTATATATATATATATATATAGACATTGTGGTCTGCTGACCCCAACTGGCTACCATCACTGTGAGGGCAAGGATTCAAAGTGGCCCACAATTTGCAAAGTACCTCATTAATATTAATAAGGTAGTTCGAATTGCAACCCACTACAATTCGGTATTTTGAAAACCAACTTATAAGTACATAGGTCACAAAATAAAGTACTTTCTTTAAATGTCGCTGTAAAATTTAGGACCACTTACACCAAATGTATTGTACATACATCTGGCCCTATAATACATTGTCTTGTTATTTCTATTCCGATGTATCTAACTGAAATTCAATGCGATATGAATTTGAACCCTGTGCACAAATAGTACAAATGTTACTACTACAATTAGAAAGGCTTTAAGATCAAATACAAATCATGATTTCACACTGTGCCTTCAATTGCTTTTCTTTTTCTTCTCATGATTCCCTATTTTACTATGTTTTTTTTTTTATAGAACTGTGCTCAGGTTTTTTCTTCTTCTGCCTACGCAGCCCTTAACTTGACTTCACCTTCTATGTCCAGCAGGCCCGCCTTCAGAGTATTGTATAAATAATAGCCAAGGCTGTGCTGCACCAGGCACAATGCATTATAATGTACAAATTAAAGTGTCAGCTCATAAAACCGATACGCCTTCAAACAGTGCATTGAACTCGGTGAAAGCTAATTCCAATCAAAGGCCATTCATTCACCCATTATTATTCCTTCAACAGAGCGAGGACTGGCCTTGTATAGATTGCACACAGCATCAATCTCCAGAAAGGTCGTAAACTTTCACTCAGTATTGTTTTTCTGTCATCAACCTATTCTCACTCTTTGCATTAAATTGTGAAGAAATTAGCACTTGTTACAACACTGGGTTTGTCGTGCATTCAACCTTACTGTGGAGCTGCAAGCCAAGAAGTTAATATACTTAAGCACCGTCCCTACAGCAGAGCCCTGTTTGGCTTTATCGAATGGAGGGGCAAAATTCACTTAATTCCTTTTTGACAATTAGGAAACAAATTAAAAAAATTCGGTAATAATGGCAATAACGCAAAACTGGCTTTTAGGGTTATATATTAATGGGTTGCAAATTAACCTGCCTCATGAATATTAATAAGACAGGTCACAGGAATGGACTGATGGCGATCACACCATGTCTGTGATTGTTTTGCAATAAAGCACAATTTTTTTCCTCAAAGGAAAATGAGATATGTTTAACCCGTTTAGCGCGTCGAACATTCCGCCCCAGTGCGGACGTTCGATCGCGCTAACGGGATTCGGACGTCCAACGGTCGTGCGCAGCACTAGCGAGGTAGTGCATGCGACGACCGTTGAACGTTCGCAGCACTAAAAGGGTTAAAAAAAAAGGAATCAAATGATCCATGGGACAAATGAGTGTTCTTAAAAAATATTTTGTTGACATTCTGAAAGGGGAAGGCGTCCCTTGTGGACCTCTTCCTATTTGCGAATGGGTTACCACCTCCTTCAAGGTGTCAGTAAAATATGAATGTTTTTCAACTTGAATACGGTTGCATGACATTATTATACACCGCTGGGATCAGGTAGATGGAAGCGATGCTCTAAAGACACCCCTGCCAAATACCAAATTGCTATACAAAATTGTGATTCAATTATTGAATCGTAATCGACATTTGTACATTAAAAATGCTTTTTGTGGTCACAAATGGGCCAATTCTGCATTTCAGCCTGTTTGCAATCTTCAAAAAGTTTTGTAGATAATGCCTTTGGGGGCTTATTTGTGAAAATGTCACGCAGTGTGTCGCAGCAAGTCAACTTGATGCGCTGCGTGACTGGGAAAGGGCAGGAATGTGCAGTATGTAAGACAATACAATGTATACCTGCCTTTTCCTCTGCACTGGTGCCATTTTCGCTGCCTAACGCCAATGCAGGAACCCCTGCACCATGGTGCAAGGCTGTGTGCATTACATGTAGAATTGCTTTTGTGCAGGAAGGGACACCTTCCTGCATAAAAACAATCCTGAGAGGCATTTCCTCTTTCTATGTGTGCTGCACAATGTAGTACACATAGTAAGAGAAAGTAACTAAGAGAATTAAGGATATTTCAGCTTGTTATGCCTCTCCTTTTTGGCACATTCCCAGGTTTGCTAGTCCTGGTAAATCTGGTAAAGCGTAAAAACCATGGGAATTGCTTGGGAACACCTACGTAACACTCATGGATTGTCATCCCAGGGCAGTGTAAGGCAATGGAGCGATTTGCACTGGGTGGCCTTATTCCAGATTTATGGAGCCCCTCAGGGACACACAAAGTGACCTCATGTGGTTTCATAAAGCTTTGCATTGCTCTTGAACCATGTTGTGTTGTGCAAGAGCGATACAAACCATCTCGAAAATAGGCCCCTTAGTTTGTTAGCCTTGTTCCCGTGCTACACCAATAGGATCTGCACCCAAATGCACTTCAAAATTCTTGACGTGGTATAATGTCATTTTTTAGGAAATTTTGCATAATAATAATGGGAGAAGCTGGAAATTATATGAGATTATGCTGGTGTAGCAAACATTTCTTCTGGGCCTGTCTATCACCACATGAGGATCAGGTTTGTTTATCACTCGATACTAGAATTAAAAATCTCATCATACTTAGTAAAGCTGAAAATAGGTTCATACAGCCTATGACATTAAAAGCAGGGACGTGCATGAAAAAGGCACGTTCTAGCATTTAGTATGGATGTTAGAATACTTAATGGTTGTTTTTTTTAATTTAACGGAAGTAAGCCCTTTGTATATATGCTTCTCTAATTTAAATTTCATATTATCTGATTCCTCCATCACTGGGAATCGTACCTGTGCCATGATAAAAGGCATTTTGATATCAGCATTTGGTAGGGAGACATTATAAATTGAATCTAATCTTCCTTTCAATTATCTCGAAAGTCTATGAAAAGCTTTGCACATTTTTCATAATTTGCAAAAAATTTGCTTCACAACATCTAATTAAAATAGTGACTTTTTGTCAACTTGTTTCATATGTCGTTATTTAGCATCAAATGTATCTTAAGTAGATACATTTAAAGAGAATAGTATATACCCTGAACAACAGTCAGTGCACCTGAAAGCAAGATTCTAAATCAAAATGCAAAAAATTGCCTTTTAATTTGTCATAACATTTACGAATCACATGGAACACCCTGTGAATCGCAAGCTGGAAGGCAGAGCAAAGGGAAGCCCTCTCTCACTTATGATTTGCAGGGGTATACTTTGCAAGAAGTTGTGCGGTCGCAAAGCATGGATTGTCCTATTACTTACCAGTAATCTTCATTACTCCTGGTCCTGTTGGCCTCGTCCCATTTATCACAAGTGAGATAACCTAGCTAACCACACAGGTAAAACAACAGAGGAATGCTAGTATCTATTGCCCCACCACATCCCACTGGAGGATACATAAGCAGTACCTACCCAGCATTCCCCTGACCTACCATCAGAGGGGTGGACAATGGGAAGGTGGATTTAATAAGCCGGTTCTTGCAGCCTTCCCTTGAAATGTCTGTAACCAGGTCAGTCTTTCTCCTTCTGTGTGGGAGTTTGGTTTACCCTTTCTAGATCTATTTGCTTCCAGGCTCCATGCACAAGTTCCCAGATTCTATACTCGCAGTCCGCAGGAAGAGGCCAGGGGGTGGATGCATTGACCCTCCCATGGCTGGATCAGCTGTCAAATGCTTTTCCAATGGTTCCTCTCATTCCTAATTTGCTGATGAGATTGTTGGTTGAAGAAAGATTGATGGTGGTGGTGGTGGTCCCGTTTTGTCCCAGGTGCTCATGGTGCTCCAGGCCCAAGTTCTTTGCAATCCAGGGTCTTTGGATGATTCCTTGTTCTTCCTCCGCTCTCAGGTTGTCCCCCTTCCAGTCCTTGCAGAGACTGCATCTTTCTGTTGTCTGAAAGTTGAGAGGAGGGGGTTACAAAGTAAGAGACAACCCGATATTTTGTTATGGCAATTAAGCAGTCCCAGAAGCTATCTACCTTGACACTGCAAGAGCGTCATTGGGGTAGTTTTGAGTGGTAGAGTAAGACTAAGTGAATAGGGCCAAAGGTATTGTATTGTTCAGTTCTGCATTGGCATCTTCATTTATAACAAAAGATAATTTCCACTGCAGTTTATATGACACTAATCACAGTAACAAACAGCCTTAAGCTTAGCTCCATATGTCTTTCTCATGCTTCAAAGAAAGGTATGTTTATAAATTATTGTATACCATGTAGGCTTCTGATACATGTTTTCAGAGCCAGAATGAGGCTGACAATGTTAAAGGTAAATACAGGCAAAATGAAAAATGTCTGGGGATGGCTGATAATGTATTCCATTCACTACAGCTATCGTGCCCACTTCGCTTCATGGTTGAGCAACTTGCTCAGCAGCATGTTTCCCCTTGGCAAGTAGCTTATGACGTCTTGGCCATGAGTAACTATCTCATTGGTATAATGCTTATGAGTCACATGATCAGATTATATAATCGATAACTTGATGAGTGCATTTTATCAATCAGAATTATTCTGAAGTAAACGAGCATAAAGTCATCTTGATACATTTCATATTGTCCATATATATATATATATATATATATATATATATATATATATATATATATATATATATATATAATATATATTCACAAAAAAAACATAGGTTTCAGGGACGTTATAGTTAGTTGGACATTTCACTCGTTTTCAAAACCAGAGAAATTCCCCCGTTATAGATAGTTCAGCTAACTATAACTCGCGCCCCCGCAATGCACTGCTGATGACATCACATATTACATCATTCATGATGTGGTCAGTGAAATCACTGATGAGATCTCAAATTAATTCACTGATGACATCACTGATGATATTATCCACGTGACAATCTGATGCACCTCCTAACACCCTAATATAACCTTTGATACACCCCCTGTAAAATACAGAGTTCTATTTTCAAAACCATTGGGACACCAAAACCAGTTACTACGAACTCACTGACTAATTCCTAGGTCTACAAACACATGCACTCATTCACCCATACAACCATTCATACATGTAGTCACTGATCAATACAATACTATCATATGCACTCATTCTGCTATACAGACACTGACACATTACCATTCATCCTACTCACTCATGCACTCATCGTAGTCAGTCATGGAAAGAATGAATCATAGTTCCATTTACAACCTCATTTATTCATACAGATACTAACGCATATTTACTCTCGTATATAATCATTAATACAGGTATACACTGATCCATACAGCCAGTCTCACAATCACTGACTCTCACATATAGTCATTTATATACTCCAACTCGCACATACACTGCCTTTTACAAATGTAGTTACTTGGACATGTACCACTGAGACATCCAACCTTTCAACAAGACATCCATCCACGCTCTCACCCGCCCATACAGCTGTTCCCACATGCACTCTTAAACTTAAACACCCAGTTAATCAACCACTCACATATCTATGCACAGAGTCACACACCTCCCACCCACCCCACACACACTCAGTTTTCCATACAAATACTCATGCAACCAATCAATAACCCACATAGACACTCATGTAGCTCCTGACCAACACATGCAGCAGCTTACACAAAAGTAGACATACTTATACAGACATTCAGACAGTTTAGTCACTAACCCATGCATTCAGTAAGACACATTTAATCACTCACTTATACAATCAGTCACGCACCTACTAAATCCTTCATCCAGACACATACATCCAGTTATTCTTCAATACACCTTGGCTTATATATAAAACATATTTAAACTTTACTGAAACAAACATTCACTGGATGATGTCATCAGTGATGTAATCAGTGATGTCATTTGAGATGTCATCAGTGATGTCACTGACCATGTCATGAATGATGTAATATGTGACGTCATCGGCAGTGTATTGCGGGGGCTCGAGTTATAGTTAGCTGAACTAACTATAACGGGGGGATTTCTCTAGTTTTGTACAAGTGAAATGTGCAACTAACTATAACGTCCCTGAAACCTATGTTTTTTTTCAGTGAATATCTAAGGTTTTTTAACTGCTAATTTCTAACTGTAACGTGCATGAAATCTATGTTTTTTTCAGTGAATTTGAATAATTTTTAAATGCTAATTTCTAAGTATAACATCTGTAAAACGTATGTTTTTTCAGTGAATATATGTATCAGCTCACAGAAGGAGAGCTGCGGGTCGTCGGGCCTGCTAGCAGAGACACACCCACGAGCTAACCGGATGGCTCACAGACGTAGATCTGTTGGCCCGATGGCTCGCTGGCGCACAGCTGCGACCGATGCACTGGTTTCTAAAGGCATAGCCCGAGCCACAATTGATTCTGACCATGATATAACACACATACATCATCCTCTACAATATGAACAAAACACAAAATATTGTTGTGCAATGGCACTTATTTACTCTAGAATAATGAAAAATGCTGCCGCATCTTAAAAGGTATTCCATACATTAAGAGTGTGTCACAAAGTATAGTTTGCTGTAAAAACTTACTATTTCCTCCCTTGCATGGCAGTTTCGATACCTAGATTTGGCCTTCCATTCCGACCTTGAAGGCAGACTTCAACAAGGTGAGCCGAATAAGAGCCTTATTGTCCCAGAATGAACACTATTTCACTTCTGGCCTTTAGACATCTGTCCTGCAGGTGGCCAACACGACAACAGAAGTTCATAATCTTTTAAAAACTGATCTCTCATACGTTTTGCTGAACTAATTCATTCTATTTTCAATGCTTTGCATACAACAAGGCTGGTGCATTTTTTTAGCTTCTGATATCTGGCCTTGTAACGTGTTTTCAAACTATTTTTGGTGTGATCCCTGCTTTCATTCATTCTATTTTCTCTAGTGTTTTCGGCAGGCTGCCACTTCGACTAGCTTTGGTTGACAGAGTTTTCTTCTTCATCTCCATGCTCAGAAATGTCTGCTCCACTTGTGCTTGTTTGCAACACAGCCCTACTACAGCTACTTTGCAACCGGATGCTTGACTATTATGGAACCTTGCCGCTGGCTACTCTCAGCATGGCTTACAATTTGTCTTTCCTCTATCCCTGGTATACTTGCATCCAGCCAGGGTTCTTATGCATGTGCTGTCCCTTCCAATGGGTGTTGGATCTATGCCTCACAAACACACCGTTGCCTGAACCAGATTTTCCTTTACTGATGAACCCTTTGGTGAATCATGAGCGTGAATGTTCCGGTATTGGTTTCATGGCATATGCCGCTGGACTTGGTGTACTAGCTCAGTGGGATGTATTTATGGCTGCACAAGATTTTCTCCAACGGAGTTACATTGAGTACCACGCAAGTTGCCCTGCTATCGTGCTGGAAGCACTGATAATCATTGAGCACATTTACTCCTTTGAAAGGCTGAATTGGATGGCGTCTACTTTTGCAGATGAAAATAATTATTTCCTGTTGGAAGCTGTTGCAGCTTACTGCTCTTAAACACTATGGAATAATTTTGCCATGCCACATAAGTTTGTTGTCGGAGTAACAAGGTGCCAACGAACATCCCTAAGTTAGCATGAGTTCGTACCTTACATCACAGCGATTTTAGCCACTTTTTCCACACGACTGTAAATACATTGCTTCTCGTAAACACTTCTGTTTCCGCTGCTCTGCATGGGAACTGTCTGCCTTTCACTATTTCTGCTGTGCACTGAGTTCTCGTCTGTACGCTGTATTCAAGAACAGAAAACAACATTGCTGGTTATTCAGCTTTGACCCGTCCCACGCACATAGAGACATAACATGGAACAAACCTCTGCTTCTGAAATTTTGAGTGCTTTTAATATTGCACAGGATGCAAATGGAAAACACTTAGAGAACAATCTTTACTGAGAAAGAGCTGCGCTTGTCCATAGATTTAAATCCTGTCATATAAGACTTGAGGTAGGAAGTTCTGCTGTCGAAGCCCAGAGGTCTTCTACTGATATAATAAACATGACTTGTAGCACGGGGAGGGTGGTAAACTCTATTTGGCTTAATCCACTGACATTATAATATACTTTCCCCATTCGTACTTTATGCAATTGTAACTATGCTGATTATATTGTTTACATGCATTTCTTTGCTCACCCTAGCACATGTACTGCTATTTTACAAAGCTCATTATTTGAAATAAAAGTTTTAAACTATACAAAGTCTCTAGTTACTCACATTGTGAACAGGTATCAGTGTCTAAGCGAAAGACTGTCTTGGTCCCATGAATTATGAGAACGAATCAGCCAGAGGTCTTTCACTAATATAAAAAACTATGTTTGTAGCATACGGAGGGGGTTAATCGCTATTTGCCTTAATCCACTGGCATTATAATATCCTTTCCCCCTTCGTACTTTATGCAATTGTAACTATGCTGATTGTATTGTTTACATGCATTTCTTTGCTCACCTTTGCACGTGTACTACATTACAGAGCTCGTTTGTTGAACTAAACATTTTAAACAATACAAAGTCTCTGCTTACTCACATTCTGAACAGGTATGTGTGTCTAACCAAGAGTGTGTCTTGTTCCCATGAATTCTGAGAGGACCTCAGTCGCATTGTTCTAGGATATCTAATCATTGGTAGCTCCACTGTAGTACGTAAAATGAATGACATACTATAGATAGCTGGATAGGGGTTTCTGTGCACTGAGGCGTGTTTTTCGTACACTAACACATACTGAGGTCCTGGTTTCCTGTGACGTGGGGAGCGAGCGAGGTAGAAAGAGACCGTGAAAGGAGTATCTCGCACAGACAGAGCTGTGGTACATTTTGAGTGTTGCCTAACAGAGGTAGAACTACGCCCGATGGCTTGTAGAGGGAGAGATTCCAGCTCACATACTGAATCACAAAAGTGGCTAGCAACACTTCCTAGTTTTAACCGTTCACAGCCAAACAACCACAAGCTCGTGCTCCTAACCCCTCAGGGAATCACATGTCGCTATTCCTAAATATAATTCATTTGATAACTTTATTTCGGTCATTGACCATAAAAGTGCAGATAAAATACATACAAGCACAGTAATAAAATCCATAAATACGAGCAGTTAAAAAGTGATTAAACAGCAAGTTATCAAAAAGGAGAGAAAAAAAAAGAAATAGAGAAATATCGATATCTGTCAAATTTTATGTTTCTCAAAAACTACTGAACAGATTTACACTATTTAAACAAAAGCGTGCTTTTTCACTACCAAATTTAGCGTATTTCCGTTAAGCAGTTTGACCTGTAGACTTGTCTAAAGTTTTCTATGGAAAATACATTGAGAAAACACGTTTTGGGCCCCCCCTTTTTTCTCAGCCCCCCCTTGACCAATCACCCTGAAACTTTCAAGATAAGTGCTGATCAAAAAAGATGAACTTTTTTGGTAAATTTTGTAAAGAATCATCAAAGGACCCCAAAGTTATAAGCACATGGAAGGCTCCAGGACGGGGGCAGCGCAACACACCTCCTAACATGAGTGAAGCCCCGGGCTGTGGGGTCCCATCGGGCCCCACCAACCCCAGCGAGCCCACACTATTACTTTTTAAGAAATGCCCCCGGAACCTAGCCCACCCAGAGGCCTCATTAAAATAAAACGTGAGAACCTGTGTGAATTGAGCAGATTTTTTTATGTTTATTTTGGCCCTGGGGGCCCTCTGGGACCCCATGAGCAGGCCTAGGGGATCAGGGTGTTTCTACCCTGCCCTCTTCTCTTGTTTTATATCTTTGTTTCTCTGTTTTCTGGTGATTTGCTTCTACCGAGTCACAAGACTTACACTGGTCTAACAGAAAAATGCCCTTGCTCATAGGCTTATTTATGAGAGAGTTGCGTCACTTTTAAATAAATGCAATTGCAAAATAAGGAATCGCAAATTTTGCGATTCCTTATTTTGCACCAGTTTTGCTTCATACATTCCATGTAGCAAATTTGCATTCGCAAAGGCTTTTTGCGATTACGAATTTGCATGATACATATGGCCCCCAGTCATTTAAACTAATCCAGCTTGTTTTCAGTTTTCCGGAGCCATATCTCACAGCCCCACCGCTGCCATAATCATGCCTTAAAGGACTCCAACCAGTGCGCAGCTACCTCGGGAAGATCGAAGAACCAGGCCCTTCCGTCCGCCTCCGCTCGAAGTCTAGCCGGGGAAGCATTGCATATTTGAGGCCTTTATCTCAGAGCTGTTTCTTGACACCCAGGAATGAACGTTGTTGTTTCTGAACCATCTGAGTGAAGTCGGGGAAAAAGGTCATGTCTGCATTTTCAAAGCGCAGTGGGGCCCCTGTTCTGTCTCGCTGAAGTTATGCGTCACGACCCGATAGTTGAGGATCCTGGCCAGGATCGGACGTGGGGGGGTCCTGGCTTCGGAGGACCCCCCGGGACTCCATGGGCCCACTCCACCATGAAGAGGTTCACAAGGCCTTTGGGCTTGAGGTGCTGAAGAATGAGGTCCTCCACAAATAGGTCCGCTGCCTCCCCCTCCGCCTTCTCCAGAACCCCTAAAATTCGGACGTTGTTGTGGCGTAGACGTCCTTCGTAATCATCCATTTTCGCCTCCGTGATTTTCTTGAAGGCTTGCAGTTCCCCTATGTCAGATTGTAATTGGGATGTGTCCTCCACCAGGCTGTTTGTCTTAATCTCCACCTGTTTTAATTTCTCATTATTCTCATTAAGATCTGCTTGAATGAGGTTAACCTCGGGAGAGATAGTGTCCATTTTGTGTTTCAGGGAGGTTTTTATATCTGCAAATGACATTCATGAGCGTGGGGTCTTTGTCTGGATTCCCCTGATCACCCGCTGCCTTGTGCTTGGGGGAGTGGTCCTGCACACTCTCTTTAGTGAAGGTATATTTGTTGAGTTTATTCATTTGAGCGGACTTGAGGCCCTGTGCTGACACCATGTTTCGTTCTTGTCCCAGTTGGCTGCGCCTCACAGAAATGTCTTCAGGGGGGAAAGGATGGAGTGGCACTCTTTGATGCTGTTCCCAGAGGCTCCCAAGTTGAGGAGGCAGAGCCTAGATGTAGCCCACTCCCACCAACGGAGGAAGACCAGAAACAGTAAGTGTGTACCCACATCTCAGGCCCCGCAATACGACCGGCGCCTCAACAGGAACTCAGGGAGGCATGGGTATTTGCCTTGTTTCAGCCGTTGTAAGGCAGTTTGTTGCTTGTCCTCTGGGTCCTCCCGCCCCGGGTCACCACTACTGCTCCTGTCACCAGATCTAATTTCCACACTCCTTGGGGTGCGATTAATATGAAGCAATGGCTTTGCAGTGTTCAAGACTCCATAGGGGGGAAGAGATGGCTCAATCTGCACAATGGCGCCTACGGGGAAGGGGGAGCTGCATTGACCACAGGTCAAGACGGCACTGGCCCCTGGGTGCATCCCCCATCCAAGCGCACAATCCGGGCACTCTCTATGTGAGGTTAGGCGTTCCAGGTCAGTCCGCTCCATATCAAGGCTTCAGCGTTGTGGCCTTCCCTCCAGATCTCCCGAGCTGGTAGTTCGGCTGTGCTCCGTAGCAAGGACACAGCAGCGGGAAGATCAGGTTACATGGCCAGAGCCGGACTCCGGATTCAGCCACCTGTGTCAGCACGCAATCGCTGCTCACCTTCACTTGAGACCCCGGCTCTCACCTCCCGGCAGGCCCCAGCATGTCAGTTGTACTATCTCAGTCCTGGAAGGAGATACAAACTCCGTTTCTCGGGGATGACGAACGAGGTATCTTGCGGTGCACAGTTCCCTCTTTAGATATAACGGATCAGTCCGACGGATATGCGGGAGCGGTCGGGTTCACCGGAGCTCCACTAAATGGAGGCCATCACGATACGCTGTGTAGCCATGCCCCCCCACAGCAGGCATTCTCAGGCAAAATGGACAGTATGTTAGAAAAAGCACAATGGCAGGCGTATAAATGCATATCAATTACACCTGTTACAGCCTGATTCACCTGGAGTTTGGTCTGGTGCAACAAAACAAAGATTGCCTGGGTATGTATGCGAAATGCTATTACCAAGTACTGAACGCCCCCATTGGAAGCGTGAAGAACATGTTAAAATCCATCTATGAAGGGACAACCAACCCATGGCAAATCTATATGCAGAAAGCGGTGGAAACATTGGATCTGGCAACACAGAATTGGGTTGAAGAAGACATAAACTACCCGACTATCTAAAATGCACTCTACAAACAAATATAATAACTGTTAGGTAAAACCGACTTAGCACATCACAAAATGGGAGATGGTCATTCTCGGCTGATCTCAACATATATGGAGCATAAAACAGAGCCCTACCTAAGCCAAGCATTGGGGAAGAAGGCTCTAAAAAATATTCAGTGGGCCAGACTAGTGCCCCTTCCAATCAAAGAATTAAATGCCGGGTGGAAATCCTTTGATCTTATAACCAACTATAGAATTTGCACTTTTAAAACAGAATCCCTGCTACACTTCATGTGCTGCTGTCCCGGCCTGTTACAGTTTTGTCATAAGCTGCTAAAGTCAATGTGGCTATGCAAAGGAGTTCGGACAGTGGAAGAAGCAGCTTTGGTTCTATTCTCTTGCACCTCACCGACAGACTTGGTCAGATTTAGGAGATATAACGACGAGCTGCGCACCAGACTTATTAAAGAATAAGGTCCTGACAACACTGGAGGAGTCTTGAATAGCAGCAAACCATTAAATAGAAAACAGATGTGTTGTTAATTTGTCTAAAGCATAGTTTTAAACGATACATGGAACCATAACGCAGCAATGTTCATATAACTGTTTTTAATACAAACAGTATTTTCATCACAACTGCAAACGGTTAGAATGTTATGTGAACCTTTTTAGATGTAAGATATACTGTGATACTGTGAAGTATTTTAATGAATCATGTTTTTCATTCTTATTGATGTAAGATATATTGCAAAAGGTTTTAAGTAATTGTGCAATAAAACTTTTCATTCATTCATTCATTCATGCATTCATTCCTTCTATGATGATATGATATGGCATGACATGACATGATACAATATGATAGGGGGGCGGAGCTAGCCGGCGTCAATGGTGGACGCGTAAGAGCAGAGCTCCGCGGCGGCGCCATTGAATATTCGCCAACTATCCTCACCCGGCAGCGAAACTCCGCCGAAAACGGCAGCAATTGCCGACCCAGCCCCTGCTGCGCCTCCGCCCGGAGTTTGGGAGCGATCCGCGCTCGAAAACACCACTTTTCCTCGCCTGCGAGGTGACGCAGAACCAGGCCTGGATCCCCGACCTCTCCTGTGCACGGAGACCGGGCTGCGTCCCCCGACGTGCGGCAACGCGGACCTGACGACCCGGCCCCTTCCGGGTCCCAACGTAGCTGGACCCTCGGATTCACCACTGTTACACGGCCACGTGGAGGTGCCCAGTCAGACACCTGGTGGGGGCTCCTGGAGGCACGAGGATTGAAGGTACGCCGGCACAGCTGTGGGGGAGGTGGCGCGCCTCATGGCGGCAGTCTAATCCCGGCGACACACGAACACCCAAGGCCCTCCAACGATCGAGCCCCCCCCCAGCATAGGGGCCTGCAGAGCGGCCTGGAGCGAGACGAGAGCCCCCCCTCCGCTTGTCCTGAACTGTTCAGGGGACTCGAGCAGTGCCACTGAGTCAAGAGAGCGAACGCCCAGCGGAAGCCTGGCCCTACCGGCGCCACTAGCGGAGCCTGGCACGTCCACCTGGCCACGGTAGCAGACCCTTGCACCCACCCCAGCGGCTGGCACACGGCGGGGACGGGCCACGGCCTGATCGTGACTGGCACTAATTGCGCCCACGAGGCCCCCAGATCGTCGGAGGGCAGCAAAGATGGAGAAAGGGGACAGGACCCAGTCGAAATTGTCGTTCGACCAACGCAGACAGAAGGGACCGGACCCCCCGTCCCCCCAGGCTTCGGGGGCTACCAATGATCCGGGCTCCTCACTCTGCGCGGAAATAAAAGGTATGCTCACGACTATGGAGAAGGGCCTACAGGATGGCATGTCGGCCATAGGCAACAAGATAGACGCGCTGGCGTATCGAATGGACCGCATGACGGAGAGAGTGGATAAGCACGCAGAGAGACTTGATATGGCCGAGCGCAGACTGACGGAGGCTGAAGAGGCGCAGACGGAGTGGGACACTGATCGAAAGCAATTTGGCCGCCTGCTCCAAGTGATCCAGGAGAAGTCGGAGGACTTGGAGGCGCGCTCCAGGCGCTCCAACATACGCATAACGGGAGTGGCCGAATCGACCCAAACGGGTAAGATGGAGCTCTTAGTTGAAAAACTGCTGAAGACACTCCTGGGAGACGACACGTTTTCCCCGATGTTCATCGTGGAGCGCGCCCATCGTACCCTCGGACCAAGACCTCCACCGGGCGCAAACCCTAGACCGCTGATAGCGAAATTGTTGAACTACAGGGACAGGGACGCAGCGCTCCGAGCGGCCCGTGAGAAGGGCTCACTCCAGTACGAGGGAATGAACAAATCCTTATACCCTGATTTCACCACTAAAGTGCAGGAGGAACGGCGGCGCTTTCTCCCGTACAAACAACAGTTGCGGGACCTTGGGTTGGACTACGCTATGCTGTACCCGGCGCGGCTGCGCATCAACAGACAGGGCCACTCGCACTTTTTCACGGACCCCAAGGAACTGCAAAAATCCCTGAAGGTGTGGATAAGGGAGAACAGGGGAAATTCGGAGACGCTCGCACCGGACCAATCTGGCGCCGAGGACCTGGAGGAACAGGACTGAGAAGGAGAGCATGCACAGGGGCACAACGGTGAACTGCTCCCACGGGGGGCATCCAGGACGCCCTTCCGCCCAGACACGAGGCAGACTCCCGCTTGGCCCTTATTACGGGTCTGTTTGATCTACTGGACACCATCGAGTGAGTGAGATCCGAATGTTCTGGACTAGTGCTCCTGGGCCCACAACGCTGCGGTACGATGCTGCCCTGGGCGGGATCCCCCGCCTTGGGGCTGGACACGAGACAGGTCAGATGCGGTTTGGAGGGCGGGGGGCGGGGGCCCGGGCAATGGGCCGGACCCTAATGTTTGATTCTTTTTCTTGCTGGACTACTTTAACGGGGCGCTGCTGCGGAAGCAGCTTACATTCATAGTGTGGTGGTCCGGTAGGGACGGTACACGACAGAAGTAGAGAGTAGGCTACCTCTGCCCCGGCGCTTCTAGCTGTTACGGCTCGGACAGAGCTTGTTTGGGGAGTTTTTGAATGGGGTTGCTGAAGGGTGGGGGGGAGGGACGTGAGGATCTCGGTCGCACCAGGTTGGGGTTGGTGAGCTGTGGGAGGAGGGTTGGGGTATTTTTTCTGAGTTTGGGGGTGTTTGGGGGGGGGTCCACAATGTGTTCCACACAGTTATGTATCTTGGAGGGGCCTGGAGGTGGTGGCACACGCCGGAGGGCGCGACAGGTACTGTTGGTAATCATCAGATGTTGTTACTCTCTCTATGGCTGACACACTACCCGGCGGGTCGCTGAATGAAACTGGAACCCTTACGGCACTGACTTGGAACGTTCGGGGGTTGAATGATTATCGGAAACTCCGTAAGGTACTGCACTATCTCCAAAGACATCACGTAGACCTGGCCCTGCTACAGGAGACACACCTACCCAACACCAGTAGAATGCACACACATAGAGGCCTCCAGGGTCACGCCACATATGCTGGCTTCACGTCACACGCCAGGGGTGTCCTTACGTGGGTAAACCCTAAATCCAAGCTATCCCTCACACTGCTGAAGGCGGACCCGGAGGGTCGATTTGTGCTGAGCAAATGTACGGGTAAGGGACATAATCTCTTGGTCATGAATGTGTACGGCCCGAACTATGACACCCCTGATTTTTATACAGCAGTAGCGGGACACTGTGTCGACTGGCCCGCAGGTAGCATGATCTGGGGGGGGGATTTCAACTTCACTTTTAACCCAGAACTGGATAGGTCGGGGGGACCCCTCAGGCGTCCGGCAGCGGCTGCGCAGAGAATGCAGGCGGAAATGGTGAGACTGGGACTGGTAGACGTCTGGAGGGAGAGGCACAGCGCGCGGGGGGGTTTCACACACTACTCTGCGTATCACAACATCCATACCAGGATCGATTACTGGCTGACGGCACTTCCCCTGCTGCATAAGGTGAGAGACTGCAGGGTGCTCCCGCGGACACTATCAGACCAATCCCCCATACTGTTAGTCCTGAACACTCCACAACCGAGAATACCCCCTTTCACCTGGCGCTTCCCACCATACTCCCTGCTGGATGAGTCATTTCGGGCAGAGCTAGGAGAGGACATTGACACGTTTTTCTCTAATAATATAGGCACAGTGGATAGCTTCGGGACGGTGTGGGAAACATTCAAGGTCTACGTTAGAGGAGTGGTCATGGCCAAGCACTCCAGTGTCCTGAAAGCCATCAGGAACAGACTCTCACATCTTGAGGGTCGGATTGCGGAATGTGAACGCCTACAGCTGGCAGACCCGTCTCCGGATGGGGACGAGATACTACGGGAGCTCCTGACAGAGTTCCACGAGGAGGCCGACAGGGAGGTTAGGCATCTGGGAAAATATGCGACGGCCCGTACGTACGGTGAAGGCGACCGGCCGGGTGCACTGCTAGCCAGAATTATGCAGGGAGTCAGGCGACGACAGGCAATCTCAGAATTAAAATCAGCGGCCGGGGCGACGTTAACGGCTGAGGAGGATATCCTGGCGGAATTCAAGGGATTCTATCAGGAGCTGTACTCTAGCAAAATCTCGGGAGTAGAGGGGCAAATTGACAATTACCTAGATTACATCAAAATGCCGTTCTTAGAGAACTGGCAGAGGGAGTTCCTGGCGACTCCCATACTTCAGGAGGAGATAGCGGACGCCCTAGACAGCATGAGGTCGGAAAGCGCGCCTGGAATCGACGGCCTAACTGTGACCTTTTATAAGGCGTACAAAGACAAACTGCTGCCCTATCTTTCCACCCTCTTCGATGAAATCTGCGAATATGGCGCCATGCCCCCGTCTATGAGGGAAGCACTAATTGTGACGATCTTGAAACCAGGAAAGCCACACGATCTTCCGGGATCGTACCGCCCCTTGTCTCTTATCAACGTAGACGCGAAGATCTACGCTAAGGTTCTGGCGACCAGACTGGCGCTTGTCGCCCTGGAACTGGTGGCCCCAGAGCAGGCTGGCTTTATCCCTGCCCGGAACCTAACCTACAACATCAGGACGGTCCTGGGAGCCATGCAACACACCAAACATGATACCAAGGCCATTGCAGTCTTCTTGGATATGGAGAAGGCGTTTGACTCCGTGGAATGGCCTTTCATGCGTAAAGTCCTCAGAAAACTGGGGCTGGGAGACCTGTTCCTCCAGCTGCTGGGCGCCCTCTACCACCGGCCGACCGCGAGAGTTCGACTGGGCGATGTGGTCTCTGAGGCCTTTACTGTGAGTAGGGGCACGAGACAGGGCTGCCCCCTCTCGCCGCTACTGTACGCACTGGTAGCGGAGCCGCTGGCCTGCGCGATGCGGGAATACCACTCCTATGAGGCAATCAGCTATCCGACCTACAAAATCGGCATTTCCACATACGCGGACGACACGCTGTTGTACGTTAGAGATCCAGTGAATAACCTCTCATCGGTCTTAAGGGAGGTGGTACGATTTGGGGCCCTCTCGGGGCTGAAAGTCAACTGGCCGAAGTCCGTGGCATTCCCCCTGACCCCTGTGACTGAACCTTTCGAGATGGAATATCCACTACAGTGGTCCGTAGACCCGATCAGATATCTGGGCATACGGATACACACGGACCCTGATGTCGTATTGAGGGAGAACTACGGGGTAGCCTATAGCAAACTAGCGGATGATGTCGAGCTCTGGATCAAGCTCCCACTTTCATTGATGGGCCGCATAGCCTTGATGAAGATGGTAGCCCTTCCGAGATTTTTGTTCCTCTTCAATAATCTCCCGATCGTCCTCTCTAAAGCTTTCTTTACGACCTTAAACAAACTACTTATCAGACTCGCCTGGGCCGGCAAACAGCCTAGAATTCGCTGGACGGTGCTTCAACTCCCATACGAGCAGGGGGGGTTGGCGGCCCCGAACTTTGAACGTTACTATAGGATCGCGCAGGCCTCCCATCTCCATACCTGGATACATGGCAGCCCGGACATACCGCATGTGATCCTGGAACGCCTATTCGCTGCCCCTACTCCGCTCCCGGCGACTATCTGTAGCCCTGGCGACCGTAGAGTAGGAGTACTGGACTCCATCCGCTCTACTAACCACGCTTGGCATACCATAGTGCAGAGGCAAGATAAGGTATTGTTGTACGCCCCTAGCATGCCGACACAATGGGCGCTCTGGCTTCCTACACTGACGGAACCGGGTGTACACAGAGCTCTCGGTGAGCTGGGTGTACGCACACTGGGCGATCTATTTGAAAACGGTACGGTGAAGACGTGGGAACAGCTTGTGCGGGGACGCGATCCCCCCTCCATGCTACACCGCTTTCAATATCACAGGGTACGCAGCGCTCTCCTGGACCACTTAGGCCCTGACATGGAGGAACCCCCTGAAATCCCAGAACTAGAATACGTCATACACGCTGAATCTCCGAGGAAGCTTATCTCTAAACTCTACAGCATGGTACACGCACACACGGCACAGCGATACACAAGGGCGCGACTGGCCTGGCAGACCGATTTAGATATGCACATAGACGACGGAATGTGGACGTATTGCTGCGCACTCCAGGCGCATTTCGCTAAATGGGAGACACCGCCTGGTTCACTTTAAATTTCTACAACGAGTGTACTACACGCCGGAAAGGCTACACCGATATCGCCTCCGCGACTCGCCCCGCTGCGAGAGATGTCGTGCCCCGGTGGCGGACTTTATACACGTTGCCTGGCTGTGCCCGGGTGTTCAGAGATTCTGGACTGAAATATTTGCAGAACTGAGCAGAATAGCAGACCTGGATTTGGACGTAGATCCCGCCCTCGCCCTCCTGGGCTACGCGAGGAATGTCCCGGCGCCGGTGCGCAAAATGGTCAGCATGGGCATGCTACTAGCCAAACGGGTAGTCGCGTCTTGCTGGATGCGAGGCCCGCTCCCGACTCTGAAGCGGTGGGCCAGCGATATGCTGTATTGCAACACGCAGGCGGAGGCGTATAGCGAACTCCTCCCTCCCCGGAGTCGCCCCAAGAACTTCTGGGAACTCTATCGGACCTATCTCACTTCCAGGGTGGTTGAGGATAACACAGCATCGGGGGAGGGTGAGGAACAGGGGGGCGCAGCGACCTATGACCCGCCTTGACTCCAGCAGCGGCGCCCTTCCATAGCCAGCACCACCAAACCCTGTAGGCTTTCTACCTCTCCCAGCATAGCAGCCCCGCGCGAGCGCCCGCGCACTCGGTAGGCCGTGCTACACACCACACGCCATGTCGCTCCATTAGACCACGCGTAACTTTCAGGGAACACGCAGACTGGGGACCGGTTGTAGGGGGTTGGAAGTTGGGGTTGGGGGGACGAGTTGGGGGGGAGAAAAAGTAACATTTTTGGATATGTTAAACTTTGCACAGTGCACGTTACGTTATGGATGATATCACCATTCTGGAGCCGAGGCCGACTGGCTAGTACACAGGACTGTTCCTCTGTTAGTACTCATTTTTTGTGATTCTCAACTGACATTCTCCTACCTCATTGACAAAAAAAAAAAAAACATGATACAATATGATAAGATGTGAGATTGCAGCAGGTGTTTTACATTTTGTTGGATTATTTACAGTTTGGAGAACGCTGGACATTTGTCAAACATTTCAGATGTCCAATCCACCCTATTTAACGTGCATAAAATTGTCAAATATTCAGTGTGCACTCTCACTCTAAATAGGGCCGACTTAATCTAGGTCAGTTTTTGGCAAATATCCTTCATCTGCTAAACTCTAAACAATGTCTGTAATTTCTTAACCCTCAATTTTTAGTTAATTCTTTTACTTTGCATTATTTCTTTCATAAAGCAATAAATCATGCAGGAATTAAGTACTGAGGGCCATATGTATGACCCGGTTTGCATCGCTCTTGCACCACGCAACGTGGTGCATAAGTGACTCAAACTTTAAGTCAGAATTTTGAAGCCATGCAAAGCCACTTTGCGTGGCTTTGAGGGTCTCAAAAAATTGGGAGTGTCAAAAAAGAGCGCAATTCGCGGTGTTGTGTTACTTTGCCCTGGCTAGGTGTTTTGCGGGTGTTGGGTGGGTGTTCCCACGCAACCACAATGGTTTTTGATGCATTCCCAGATATAAAGGACCTTGTAAACCTGGGGATGCACCAAAAAGATACGCCTACCATGGGAAAGGCAAAACTCTTTCTTTGTGTGCTGCATTCTGTAGCACACATAGCAAGAGAAAAACGCTTCTCAGGAATGTTTTTGTGCAGTAAGGTGTCCCTTCCTTCACAAAAACAAACCTGCTGACAAAACAGGCACCATGGTGCAAGGGTGCCTGCATTGTCGCTAGCCTGCCAAAACAACACCAGTGCAAGGGAAAAGGACAAGAACATGCCGTTTTGGATAAATATGGTACATTCCTGCCCTTTCCATGTATCGCAGGGCAGGGCAGCAAGGTGAATTGCTGCACTGCCCTTTTTGCCACAAATATTATAAATATGACCCTGAGTTTGGGTAACCTATACAAAAGGAAAGAAATGGGGCCTTATTTATGAAGTGTAACTGTAGTTGGAGAAATGCACACCTGCTTATTCAAACTTTTCATTACTCAAGTTGCATCGTTTGTTCCATAAATCTATGTTAATCATTGTCGGCGTGCTAACTTTAGGCGCTCCGCCCGATTGCGTCGCAATTAAGTCAAAACACAAGAAAGGACAACATTCTGTCCCCATAGCTGCACAACCTATTATTATGAATTAAATGAATCAAATTTGTAATCAGTTTATCTTTAGTCCAATGTTTATCTTCTTTTTCATCTTCATATTTGTACTCCGTTTTATTCTTCAATCCATTCTATCCATATTCCATATAAGTTCCACTCTTCAAAAAACACACAGGAGTCATCATTTCCTCATGCCACGTTTTAATGCGAGATACCCAATGCATTTCGGGAATAATCCCTTCTTCGGGGGTTTCTACAGTATAAAAAGAATTCAAAATTTGCAAACATTCGTGACAAGAATTTTCAATTCTATTAAGGACTAGGAGGCGAGGATTATGCTTAGTCTCATTTCTTTACTGACACATAGCAGCCAATCACAATACAGTAAAGAAAAACAGAAACAGGGCAACCATAGAGTACACCCATAGTATATAAACAGTCTCAGAGGTAACCACTTCCTCTTTCTTTGTCCAAAATCCAGTAAGAAGAATCAAGTAAACATCAGAACATCAATCGAAAGGACCAAAATCTGAACGTGGAGGCGGAGGAACTTCCAAGAGCCACAGGAACAGAAGCAGGCCAACGAGGAGCAGAAACTCGCAGCAGAACGACCATAAGGGCTGAGTCGGAGGAACCTCACTTGGGATCAGAACCTGAAACAAGATACAAAGCCGTAATACACATCCTGTGTAATCATGAGCAAATAAGGGTGGGTAAAGAAAATATCAAAGCATTTATTACATTTCATTAGGAAAAAATCCATGAAGCAATGCATAGTAACAACATAATAGATACATGCATATATAACGGGTGGGATAATCCTCGCCTCCTAGTCCTTAATAGAATTGAAAATTCTTGTCACGAATGTTTGCAAATTTTGAATTCTATGTCAGGACAGGAGGCTCCGATTATGCTTTTTTAAAGCTGATCAACCACCACAGAAGCAACACTATCGATAGGCTTAAAGTAAAAAGTTTTAAACACAGAAGCAGATGACCAATCTGCAGCTTTCATGATATCAAACAGAGTTACACCCATGGAATAAGCTTTGGACGCCATCGCTCCACGTGCAGAATGCGCGCCAAACACAGAAACATCAATTCCAGCTTCAGACATAAGCCCTCGCACCCAGCGCGCCAATGTAGCTGGAGAAACAGGTCGAAAAGGCTTTTGTAATGCAATCAGCAGTGGACCCTGCATGTCCGAGCGCAAAGAAGCAGTACTCACCTCGTAATCCTTCAGGCATTGAACCACACAAAGGTTGGGGTGAGAAGGAAAAGAAGGATAAGAAATAGAAGGCGTATTAGATTTGGTACGTCTGGAGAGACGAAAGGAAACACCTTCAGGAGTGAAGGAGCGACCCGCCAGATCCAAAGCGTGCACATCCGACACGCGCTTACAAGAAACCAGACATAGCAACATAGTTAGTTTCGCGGAAAGTTGCTTGCGAGATAAAGAAGCATTGGAAGGCCAGGCCTCCAAAAATTTGAGGACAACAGAAACATCCCACAAAGTAACATATTTAGGGGTGGGAGGTTTCGCAAAACGAACTCCTTTAAGCAACCTGGAAACAAAAGGATGTTCACCCACGGGCTTCCCATCTATGTGGGCATGACCCGCCGAGATAGCAGACCGGAAACCGTTAACAGTCGAATAAGCCAGACCAGAGGTGGCCAAGGAAGCCAGAAAATTAACAATCATGCTGATATCTGCTGAAACGGGATCAACTTGTTGTTGTGAACACCAATCACACCAACGCTTCCAAGACCCCTTATACCGTTTGTGAGTATTGGGAGCCCAGGCTTCACTAAGGAGCTTGGAAGCGTCGCCTGAAAGGCCTGGGAGCGACCAGCGTTCCCCGAGATCCTCCACGCGAGAAGAGGAAGGGAGCCTGAGAGGATCAGGGGATGAGGACCTCCGAGAGGGTCCAACAGGAGATTCCACAATGGGGGAAGGAGAAACGGTGGGGCCGAACACATTTCTAGAAGGACCGGAAACCACGCTTGAGCCCTCCAGAGAGGGGCAATCAGAATCAGATCCGTCTGAAATCGTTTGGAGTAGGCCAATACCCTGGGAATCATTAGAAATGGAGGAAAGGCGTAACATAGGGTCGCTGGCCACCGCTGGAGAAAGGCATCCGTGGCCAGAGCCTGAGGGTCCGGTCTCCAACTGTAAAAATGCGGTAGTTGCGCATTGAGGCGTGAGGCAAAGAGATCTAGATGACAAGGACCCCAACGCCGATGGAGAGCACGGAAGACCCGGGGATGCAGCCTCCAATCGCTGAAATCCCGAAGGTGCCTGGAGTGCCAGTCCGCTATCTGATTGTGGCATCCCGGGAGGTACTCCGCAATAACAGTGATCTTGTTCTGCAGACAGAAGTGCCAAAAATCTTTGGCGATCTCCGCCAGGATCCTGGACCTGGTCCCGCCCAGTTTGTTCACATAGCGGACTGCCGAGACATTGTCCATCCGAAGAAGGACACAACAACTGGTCTGTAGAGGGGAAAAACATTTGATCGCAAAGGAGCCCGCCAGGAGCTCCAGACAGTTGATATGAAGCTTCAATTCCTGAGGGGACCAACGACCCCCGGTCGAGACCGAGCCGCAACGGGCTCCCCAGCCCCAACGACTGGCATCGGATTCTATCACCAGATCCGGAGACACACCGAAGAGGGCCCTGCCGTTCCAGGCCTCCATGTGGTCCAACCACCACTGCATCTCCCACCGGACCTCCTCCGTAAGAGGAATCTGATCGGAATATCTGAGCCCTTTCCGGAGATGAAGAATTTTCAGGCGCTGCATCGCCCTGTAATGAAGGGGACCCGGAAAAATCGCCTGGATGGAGGACGCCAGGAGACCGACTACCCGCGCCAACGACCTCAATGACACAGTCGGTCTGGAAATAACAGATGTCAACTCTCTCTTGATATAGCGCATCTTTTGGTTGGGCAAGAGAAGCTGACAAGTAACCGAGTCGATCTGAAAACCCAGGAAATCGATACGCTGGGTTGGTACCAAAACCGATTTCTGGACATTGATTAGAAACCCCAGAGATTGTAAAAGTGTGATGGATAATTCCAGATGATGAAGAAGTTTGAGAGGACAATCTGCCATAAGGAGAATATCGTCCAGATAAATAATCAGCCTGACACCCAGTGACCGAAGATGTTCCACCACAGGTCTCAACAGCTTCGTGAAACACCATGGAGCTGACGATAGACCGAACGGGAGAACCTGATACTCGTACCAGACTCCCTGCCAGAGGAACTGGAGAAAACGGCGATGAGGTTTGTAGATCGGGACCGAAAGATAAGCATCCTTGAGGTCCAGCCTGACCATCCAATCCCCTTCTCGAAGGAGATCCCTCAACAGATGGATGCCCTCCATCTTGAAATGGCGATAGACTACTTCGCCGTTGAAGTCCTTCAGGTTGAGAACAAGACGAGCACCGCCCCCTTTCTTCTCGACCAGAAAGACAGAACTGGCAAACCCCTTCGGATGACGGGTGGTTGGAATCACCGCCCCTTTTTGTAGAAGAGAATCTATCTCCTCTGAGAGACAAACCTGATCCTGAAGAGAAAAACTTAGACAAGGAGGGGGACAAGTCTGACGCACCGGGTGATAGAATTCTATTCTGAACCCCTGAACAGTTTGTAACACCCAAGCATCGCCGGAGAGCATGCGCCAATTCTGCAGGAAAGATTGAATGCGACCCCCCAACATCACATCGCATGCGCGAATCAGGCTCACCTGTAGAGTGGGAATCTTGGTATTGTCCCTGATGACCACCGGAACGTCCTTTGCCATACTGGCCCTTTCCCTTTCTGGAAGGGTAAAAGTTGGCGCGGGTGGAGTAGCCAGAGTCGTATTGGCCACCACGATGCTGCGATCCACCCTTCTGGGACTGCTGTTGAGAACCGCGGCCGAACGACCGTCCCCTTTGTCGTCCGGCCTTGCTGAAAACCGGACGCATGGCCCGGCGCAAGGAGGCTTGTGCCTTGTCAATGCCGCTAAAGGCAGAAACAAACTTAGTCAATTCCTTTAGGAAAGGTTGGCCAAATAGGAGACCCTGCGCCTCTAGACCTGCCTCAGAGGTGGCCAGCTCTGCCAACTTTGGATCCAGCTTCAGGAGGATGGAACGTCGACGTTCTGCTGATATGGCACAATTGACGTTCCCAAACATACATACGGCCCTTTGTGCCCATTCGATTAGCTCGTCAGGGTTAACTGTCGCCGCGGCCTCTTTGGCCTTGAAACCAAGGTCCAGGATCTTGGATAAGGGACCCAACATGTCCATTAGTTTGTCTTGACAAGACCGCCAGGAGCGGTCCAAGCCTTTCTTGGGGTCTTTAGAATATTTTTTAAGATAGGTGACCATCATAGGGTCCACCTCCGGCGTTTCAGCAATATGGTCTGACAGGTCAGGCCTCGGGCACTCTGAGCGCAGCCGAGCGCGAACAGACGCGTCAAAAGGTTGGCGAACATGCGCCTCCAGGTAAGCTGCTACCGCTGGAGCGGGGAGCCATGACGTGGAATTTGGGTGGACAATGTCCTCAGGTTCAAAATTGAGAAGGGGGGGACGCTCAAGGGCGTCAACAAAATGCTCCTTACGGAGACGTTTCCTAGGAGGAGAGTCATGACCTGAAGAGGCTTGACCATGGTCTGACTCCTCCGCACAAAGAGACATAGAAGACCTGGATTTGTCAGAAGATAAAACCTTCGCCAGTCTCTGAAAATCCAATTTGTGGGGGTTACCAGGAGATTTTGCAGATTTTTGCGAAGGAGGCAACCAGCCTTGTTGAATGGCATATTCATTAAGATGGCGTTTTAGTGGATTAATGGCTCTCACCAGAGCCTTGTTGACGGAATGCTGAACACCTTTATCCAACTCCTCCACTAAGTCATATTCCAGAGAAGTATCTTCCTCCTCCTCATAATAACAGTCTTCATCCTCTTCATAATATTCAGCCATTGCAACAATGTGCAAAAGTCAATGCCCACAAGACTGCAGAAATATATGGGGTACCAGAGATACCAGTAATGGGGGAGTGTGACCCCAAAGCAGGCTTAACTGAGGTAAACTCGAGTAAGAAAAAACAATTCAAATGTGGAGGGAGAAAGCCTGCCGTCAAAACACTCTAGGCAGAGCCTATGCACAAAAAATATACAACCGAAGCTCTTTCCTGAGCTCCGGCGTCAAGCGGGGTCAACAGTTCAGGGCTGTGGGCTGAGCGCAGATGAAACAGCGGTCCTTCACTCAACCGGCAGGCGGGCGTGTGAAGAAACGCCTCGAGCCGGAAATAAAGCAGCGCGCATGCGCGACACTGAATGCCTCTGAAACAACACCGGCTCGAGAGCGCTCGCGCTCCCTACACGAGCCGCGGACCCCTACTCCCGCTCCACTAAAAGCGACCGGCACCAACTGCCAGGCACTGGGAGGCGAGCAACGCGCTCCCAACAAAACGCGCCGAGAAACGGACGACAATGTCAACAAATACCGGCACACCGAAAGGCGGACCCAATGAAAGCATGCACAAGCCGCGCGCAGGTTGGAAGAAGCGCAAGATAAGGCAAGTACACAATTAAATATAACAATAGTCACAACAGCACTAGAAGCATGAAAAGGTAAATAGACTTAACTGGCTGCGGAGCAGCAAAGAAAGAGGAAGTGGTTACCTCTGAGACTGTTTATATACTATGGGTGTACTCTATGGTTGCCCTGTTTCTGTTTTTCTTTACTGTATTGTGATTGGCTGCTATGTGTCAGTAAAGAAATGAGACTAAGCATAATCGGAGCCTCCTGTCCTGACATAGAATTGAACTACATCAGTTCACCAATAGACATTATTTAAAAACTGTTTCATACATATTAAGTGAGCATTATTTACAAACGTTACATGTATCACGCGCTACTGTCTTCCATTTCCTTACACTGGTGTTCAACATAAATACTCAACGTTACAAATCCCCTCATTGACATGTGCATTCACGAACTCTTCACTTCTAAGCACTTCCCAATTACTCCTCCCACCTTCACTATTCACTTATACGGTACCAGTGTTTTCCTTTCTGCCCCCAATCAGTGCTGCAGCCCAGCGATGCTAATGACATGTGCGTGCTTACCGTGGCTTCTGTTATTTAAAAATTAAATTCCAACTGCTACTGACGCTGTCCCAACACCATTTCATTACTTGCTGTTCCCTGCTGTCGACCGTTACCAAGTTACATCCCCTCTTCTCACCGACAGCAGCTTGATTAGCTAGTTCTCCCGTGCCCTGCGCTCATCAGCTTTTCAAATCACTCTCCAGGCCACGTGATCAATTACATGCATTGAAACTACACAATCACTTTTCCTCATGCTGCCTTTGCTCCAAAGACTCCATACCCCATAATCCTTCACTACTCGTACCTCGGCAACCCGCCCTCATTATGCATATCAAAGTGAACATCAGTGCTTCAAAGCTGTCTAAACATGCTCAGTACAATGCGTTCAGAACTGATTTCTTGTGCTGCATTTTCAAAGTAAAGTTCGCCACGCTTGCCTTGTGCACACCTGCGTCGCAATTAAGTCAAAACACAAGAAAGGACAACATTCTGTCCCCATAGCTGCACAACCTATTATTAATTCATAATAATAGGTTGTGCAGCTATGGGGACAGAATGTTGTCCTTTCTTGTGTTTTGACTTAATTGCGACGCAATCGGGCGGAGCGCCTAAAGTTAGCACGCCGACAATGATTAACATAGATTTATGGAACAAACGATGCAACTTGAGTAATGAAAAGTTTGAATAAGCAGGTGTGCATTTCTCCAACTACAGTTACATTTCATGAATTTTCCGCCCTAACGGAGAAGTTGCACCCAAGAATATTTAGAGTGTCACGAAGAGAAAGAGCAAAGTGATTTAGATTGTTTATACAGTAGTCACGTTCCACTGCCGGATTTGAGCATATTTTAACTGATCTACGTATTTAATATTTTTCTACATGTAGCACAAGGCAAGCGTGGCGAACTTTACTTTGAAAATGCAGCACAAGAAATCAGTTCTGAACGCATTGTACTGAGCATGTTTAGACAGCTTTGAAGCACTGATGTTCACTTTGATATGCATAATGAGGGCGGGTTGCCGAGGTACGAGTAGTGAAGGATTATGGGGTATGGAGTCTTTGGAGCAAAGGCAGCATGAGGAAAAGTGATTGTGTAGTTTCAATGCATGTAATTGATCACGTGGCCTGGAGAGTGATTTGAAAAGCTGATGAGCGCAGGGCACGGGAGAACTAGCTAATCAAGCTGCTGTCGGTGAGAAGAGGGGATGTAACTTGGTAACGGTCGACAGCAGGGAACAGCAAGTAATGAAATGGTGTTGGGACAGCGTCAGTAGCAGTTGGAATTTAATTTTTAAATAACAGAAGCCACGGTAAGCACGCACATGTCATTAGCATCGCTGGGCTGCAGCACTGATTGGGGGCAGAACGGAAAACACTGGTACCGTATAAGTGAATAGTGAAGGTGGGAGGAGTAATTGGGAAGTGCTTAGAAGTGAAGAGTTCGTGAATGCACATGTCAATGAGGGGATTTGTAACGTTGAGTATTTATGTTGAACACCAGTGTAAGGAAATGGAAGACAGTAGCGCGTGATACATGTAACGTTTGTAAATAATGCTCACTTAATATGTATGAAACAGTTTTTAAATAATGTCTATTGGTGAACTGATGTAGTTCAATTCTTTTTATACTGTAGAAACCCCCGAAGAAGGGATTATTCCTGAAATGCATTGGGTATCTCGCGTTAAAACGTGGCATGAGGAAATGATGACTCCTGTGTGTTTTTTGAAGAGTGGAACTTATATGGAATATGGATAGAATGGATTGAAGAATAAAACGGAGTACAAATATGAAGATGAAAAAGAAGATAAACATTGGACTAAAGATAAACTGATTACAAATTTGATTCATTTAATTCATAATAATAGGTTGTGCAGCTATGGGGACAGAATGTTGTCCTTTCTTGTGTTTTGCCTTATTTATGAAGGCCTTGCGCCGCCGGTGCGCCACTTTTAAAATGTGGAAAAGTGACGCACCGGCGGCGCAAGGCCTTCATAAATAAGGCCCATGGTACTTGGCTTTAGCTAGGTAGCTGTGCTCAGGCATTGTGGACATGCAGGAATAGCACATGAAATGTTTGACTTTCTTTTTTTTTAATTCAGAAAGCTTTCTTAATTTCAATTTGCAGAAAGGCATGACAAAAGATAAGACAGAAGAAAACAGCTCAAGGCAACAACGCATGATATGTCATGTACAATTATATTAGTAAACACTATTATTAAGCTTCTGGAGATTGATTGTAAAACAATACATACGTTTGTAGGTTGAATTACTTTATACGGGATAAAAAAAAAACAGAGGACATAGAGAACATGGTATTTTTTGGAAGAGAATTCATGTTTGAAACAAGTAGGGATATAGGAGAAGTAGCTCAGTAAATTGTTGCAAATGTGGTACATCACCAGAGAGTGGAAAATAAAAAGTAGGACAAATGAGTGCAATGTGGGATAGATCAGGGGGACTTCACTTGTCTGACTGTTTCTGAACCACCGGTTTGATAAGCTGGTGCTAAATGTATTGACAGCGTGTGACACAAGTTGTTATCATTAATGATAGGGCGATGACTCACCTAGAATGGAGGACATGGGAAGAAATACTTTAATACTTTAAGAAATACTTTAAGGCACATTTCCTAAACTTCCACACAACACAGGGCAGCAAGCTAAGTTGCTGCACTGCCTTGCATGGAAGGGAGAGATGCTCCATATTTACAAGGATAGGGAGCATTCCTTATCTCCTTGCGCTGCTGTACTCTGTGCAGACTAACAACAGTGCAGGCACCTCTGCACCATTGGGCAAAGGTGCGTGAACTTCAGGCAGGATTTTTTTTGTGCAAGAATGAACACTGCCAATGCAGAAAATCTAGTTCCCCGGGAGAGGAGGAGCTTTTTGAAGCCTCTGGCGGCCTTTGAATGGCTCATGACGAGTATCCAGTAGAGGCAGCGGCAGCACGCACAGGTAAACACAGTGGGCTGGGCAGGCGGGGTGGGAAGGGGTTAAGTCAGTGCTTCCCAAACTGTGCGCCGCGGCACCCCGGTGCGCCGTGATGAGAAGCCCGGGGCGCCGCCGTTTACCATGTGGGAAATTGGAGCTGCAGAAACTTGCGGGCGGTGGGGGGGGGGGGGGGGGGGGGGAGTTGAAATGGCACTTAAAAAGGGTTTGGCAATGGTTTGGCCCAAGAGTGCACTGCCCTACGTGCGTACGCACGCGTCTAAGTGCGTTTCGATGCGTAGTCTTCGCATTACTCTGCCTACGCAGCTCAGACCGTTTCTGTAGTGTTGTTCCTGCCTGCCTCGCGTCTCCTCGCCTCACCTCGCCGTGCTTCGCCTCATGGGACCCTCTTCAGAAGAAACTCAGTGAGGAAGGGCTTGGAGTTTGGGGCACACACGCACTATGAGAAGTTTTGGGGCACACAGGCAGCGTGAGGAGTTTGGGGCACACAGGCCCTGTGAGAAGTTTGGGGCACACAGACACTGTGAGGAGTTTGGGGCACACAGGCACTGTGAGGAGTTTGGGGCACACAGGCAGCGTGAGGAGCTTGGGGCACACAGGCAGCATGAGGAGTCTAAGACACAGGCACTGTGAGGAGTTTGGGCACATGGACAGTTAGCGTGAGGAGCTTGGGGCATACAGGCACTGTGAGGAGTTTGGGGCACCCAGGCAGCGTGAGGAATTTGGACACACAGGCAGCGTGATGAGTTTGGGGCACACAGGCAGCGTGAGTAGCTTGGGGCACACAGGCGGTGTGAGGAGTTTGGGGCACATGGACAGCCAGTGTGAGGAATTTAAGGAAGACCACAAGAAGTACTCCCAAGGTCAGGCTTACTTCCTGCGCACCAGTAAAAAATGGTGGGGAGCCACGGCCAACTGCCAATTAGGTCAAGGGAGCCACGGGCCAAAAAGTTTGGGAACCACTGGGTTAAGTCTACAGATGACGGAATAGGTATAATAAAATAAATAAATAACACCTATTCCGTTGTCCATCTGCTTCTCCCCCTGCCGCGCACTGCCCCGCCCCACTGCGCTTATCTGAGACGGCCGCCGCTGAGTAGAGGATCATCAAGCCCTGCGAGCTGGCCACAAAACAGGTCCTCTATCCCCAAGTGGGTGAGCGACATTGTCCATGTTTGCTCCATCTTTTATTTCCACATCTTGGGTCATCATGGAAGTGAAAGGTGGACCCTGTTGCTCAGAGGGCAGGCTCAAGTTGATATGAGTGCTGACTGTTGATTTTGAATCGCAAATGGTGCCACCAAGCTCGGTGCCTGGTGCAGCAGCACAGGTCACTCTGCCCTAAAGCCAGAACTGACTGTCTTTAATAAGGAAAAGTCTTAGATTAGGTTTTACACACAACATGGTTCAAAAATAATCTTCAATATACAACATTAAATAAGGCTTCAAAGTGTCATTGTGAGAGTATGTTGCAAAAAAATGTTCATGAAATATTTGTACATGTCATGAAAGTTACATATATTAGATTAAGTCCATGCCTCCTGTCTTATCTGTGAAAACTGTGCTGTGGTTTACAGATATACCAAGGTCGACTACCATACCAGCAGGAAACTGGTTCCAGCAGAAAGTGCCTTGCAGCAATGCACATTAGTTTCATATATCCCTCAAGACATTTTCTGCTTGAACCAGTTTCCACTGTGTGAAAATTAGGTGAAAATCTATTACTACGAATGGGTTAAAATTCCGGTGACAAATTTTGTGTGAAAAATAGGAATTAGCAAGATTTTGCTTGCATAATAAGAATTTTGCTAGGGCCTACTTTTAACGCATTCTGCAATGCTGACATTATAATACAGAGCTGGAATCCTACTGATGTTCTTTAAGTCGTTGCTTCTAAGACACTTTGCAGTAAAACCATGGGTTAATGCTGCTCTTTTAGGCGTGACAGGAAAAGAAATATGTTTTGCAGGTCTAAGGGGGATTCCTGGTTACACATGGAGAGGTTTCGAGCCTGCAGGAAATCCCCTGGAACTGAAAAAACGAGCTGCATTTAGTTATCCTCTGCAGAGTGTTTCCTAAAAATAATCTTGATTGTATGCAGTTTTACACTATTTTTTGAATGGCAAATACTTTAAATATAGAAGTCGCTCTGCGATATTAGAGACATTTGTAGCAATGGCTTAGAAAAGTGATGCTCTGGCACATTGACGACATGGAAGAGACAGTAGTACATTTCTAGAAAGAACATTCAGATCGAGGGTTGCTTCTTTGCAAATCAATGTTTGCCTATACGTTTAATTGTCAATTCACCCGCAAACAGGCACACACATCCACCTTCCTTCCTTTGTAAAGAAGGCCAGCGATTTGCTAATACCTAAAAATGTATAAAGATTTATTGCTTGAGCAAGAATTCGGATACAATGCATATGTTGATTGAATAATGTAACCATTTGTAGGAAAAGCCTTTTTCAATATGCCAGTAGTGACAGATTGTGTGCTATCCCACTAATTTAAGCTCATACTCTAAAATGTAACCAGTTAATGTCAATCCAACAGTACCCCGTATGGGATCCATAAGAGAATTGTTTTCAGAACAGTCCGTATACACTGCTGAGTATATGGGATTTCTAATGCTACAGGCAGGGAGTTCAGGCTAGCAGGATCCCTTCCTAGATGTGTACCTGTGTGCTTTCTTTTAGTACAATTGACCCAGTCCCAAATTCGTGTCCAGGTCTCGATTGCCCAATTGTTGCTTCTGGGTTTTTAACGGGGTAGCTAGAGCCATGGGAGGTCAGTTTTTGCACGTGGATGGTAGCTGTCTCTGTTTCTAGCGCTCCATGGTTTAGGGAAAAAGAGATTGCAAGAGAGAGAATTAGAGAGAGAGAAAGAGAGAGAGAGAAAGGGAGAGAGAGAGAGTAAGAGTAAGAGTGATTGATTGTAAAGAAAGTGCAGGAATGGAGAAGGGGCTGTTTTGAGCATTTCTTTCGAGAGAGGGTTTTGGTCCCCAGTCTGGCCCTGTTGCAGATGAGGTATGATTTGGAACAAGTATTGCCGAAGTTAGAACTAAGCATTACTTTTTATTAAAAATTTCAGAATTATGAGGTACTGTCCTTTACAGATTAGTGTTTAAATATGAGGGATGAAAAGGTAACCTATATTTGGCTAATAATTACCCCTATTTTCTTTGGGACAAAATGGCTGCTGATGGCACGCTCTTCTTGAGTTCTCTGTTGGCCAAAGATTCATTCCAATATTTGGCTATCCTAGTCTCCCATCCATATCTCAATATGGAAATGGACTTTTGATTCTCATAGTTTACTGGGTCTTGGAGGAAGAACTCGGCTTCCTTACAATCCACTCTGAACTCCGCAGGGCTCGGAAGGCCTGGTAGTATTTGGGGAGCCTGAACTCTCACTTTGACTTTGCGGCGGAGCTTTGGAGGTGGTGCTGACCTCTCTTCAGATCTCCAGTGACACTGCTCTGCTTCTTGCAGCTGACAACTTTGTTGACACCTTGATTCTGTGGCAGAGCCTTGGATTACTAGCCAGTGCTGCCACACTGCCGCCAACAATGTGTGTATCACAAAAGGGAGTCTCTGCTACCAAGGGATGAGTTGGGGATACTAATAATGCCTTCGGTCTAATCTTCGTGGGAGAACTGGAGTTCTTGCTTGATCGGGCCCTATTTGTGCAGAGGAATTATCTCACCTTGATCTAAATAAAGGATAACATCAGTTGGAACTTGGGGAGTATTGCAGACACATTACAATCTTTTCTACACATGTTGGTCTGTTCCGTTACTAATGCTCAAATTCACAAAGGTATTACGCAACGCAGGGCAGCACCCAAAGAAGCTGCACTGTGTTGCGTGACGAAGAATACGCTTCCTGTACAACATACTGTCACTAGACAAGTTTAATAGCTTTTCCACTTAATAGGATATTTTTTATCGTCACAAAGCATGGGCAGTTGCATGAGAATGCCCATGTACCACACATGGAATGCCTCCTTGACTCAAAGTAACGCAAAACAGCGTTTGGCGCTGTTTTGCAATACTTTTCCATACAGACTAACATAAATACCAATTTGCGTCAGTTTGTTAAAACCCAGAAAAGGTTTAGCGTCAGTTTAGCATTAAAAAAGTAATGCTAACCTGATGCTAAACCTTTGTGAATCTTGGCCAAGATTTGGTGTGTCATCAGCTGCAAAGCTATTTTAAGATGTCATTCGACACCTCATACAGTCTGTCATGAATGCTTTCAACTATAGGGATGACATGTTGGTTTTCTGAGGGGCACGACAAAGCTCTCACACAAGTGTTTCAGTTGCTCACTGATGTCAGTTTAACTTTGAATGCCCAAAAATGTGAGTTCCATAAATCTGAAATAGGCGTGACACCCAATCCATCTCAGGTGCAAGCCCTGTCCACTGCCAGTCCCCCACAAGATATTTCCATGTTACATTCATTCCTTGGCATGGCCAGCTAGTGCCTCTAGATAGATATGAGACTTTGCCACTGTCAGTGAACCATTAATAGTCTTGACCCACATTTTTTTTTCTTTTCTGTGGTCAAATACTTTCAGTAAATCAAACAAACTATTGAGAATGCTATTGGAATGTCATACTTTGATCCAAAGCTTCTTACTGAGGTTGTTGTTGACACTAGCCATGTTGGGTTAGGTGCCATCCTTGCCCAGCACAGCGGACACCCACATGCTCAAAGCTGTATTGTCTTTTTACTGAAAAAAGACTTCCACACTTGTTTTTCCAATTTAGTCCTTTGTTATGTTTTTATTCATTCATATTTTCTTTCTTCTTATTTTTCAATCATAATTAGTTAATTATGTATACATATTTCACTTCAGGCGATGTCATATAAACAAATCCAATGCATTTCGGGCATTAGTTGATGCCCTTCGTCAGGGAACAGACAAAGCCTGTTATCGTGATGGTGCTGTAGTCTAAAAGCGAATCTTGATATAGAATTGAAGCGTTTTCCGGTACGCTGGCTCCCTTGTAAACGCTGTATTGTGGCCTATGCAAGTCAAAGTTTGTCCCAAACTGAACGTTCTTATTCAAAACCTGAGAAAGAAAGCTTAGCAGTGGTGTAGGCTTGTGAACATTTCTACGTATTCTTGTATGGGAAGCCCTTTACGCTTGTGACAGATCATCAAGCCATACTGACTATCTTTGGCAATCCAAAGGCAAAAATGCCTCATTGCATTGAACACTGGGGTCTGTTATTGCAAGCATACAACTAAACCATTGTGCGTGGTCCAGGGAAAGATCAGAATCCTCCCAACTACTTCTCTCGTGTGCTTCTACAGTGCCCTGCCACCCATTCTAATACAGCTGAAGCCTACATAAATTTCATCGTGGAATCAAGCACCCCAGCTGCTATTTCCCTGGAACAAATTGTCACAGCCATGAGTCAAGATAGTGACATGCTGAAACTGAAAGACATTATAACACATCAGACTCGGTACAAGCACTCGCGACCTCTTACCAGTTACAGTCAATACCAGAAGTTAAAAAATGTCAAAGATAAACTGTCTGATACTCAGGAAGGTATTATTCTGAGAGGCTCAAGAATTGTCATTCTGGAGAATCTGCGACAACAGATAATTGAAGTGGTCCATGAAGGACATCGTAGAACTGTGGCCACCAAACGAGCTTTCTGAGACCTAGTCTGGTCTCCACATTTCAACGATAGAGTTGAAAGAGAACTGAATGCCTATCATCTATGCAACTGCCTGTCATAAAAAAAACACTCAACACACCTTAAACATATCAGAGTTGCCAACACATGCATGGGAAAGAATTGCTGTTGACTACTTCGGTCCTCTTAACAATGGCCATCCCCTGATGGTGATCATTGATGAATACTCCTATTTTCCATTGATAGAAGAACTTTCATCTATCTCTCAAAAAGGAGCGATCAAGAGATTAGATGGCATCTTTGCGATATGGGGTGTTCCTGCAATCTGAAAATCTGATAATGACCCACCTTTCAACAGTCAGGAATTGAGAGACTTTCTTAATCATCTTAATGTAAAGCATCAAAAGGGCCCTGTCAAACGTTTCATTAGCACTCTTAGGAAAGCTGTCCAGCAGGCTGTCTTAGAAAAGCTTGACTTGAAAACCATCTTAAATTCGACTTTTTGAGCTTACCGTTCGACACCTCACTTGACCACAGGTGAAAGCCCTGCAACCTTGATGTTCGGGAGAGCAATGATGACCAATTTACCTCAAAGGACCAAACAGAAGATCAAATGCTGATGTTCAAACCTCCATGAAAGACTGGATTGTAAGAGAAAAATGAATGCCTAGGAAGGCAAGTGTTGCCATGCAAAAGACGTAGCGTTTACTAGAGGAGATCGAGTGCTCATTTGTCAGCCTATAAAATGAAAGTCTTATATTCTTTTCGATGCTGAACCATTTCATGTTGTGACCAGCAAAGGACATATGGTGAGTGCCCAATGTCCTGGGAAGTCCATTACACAAGATTACTCGCATTTCTGACATGTGGCTCATAGCTCGTCAGGCACTGATGTAAATGTAAAGACTGGGTTTAAAGAAGAAGTGAAGGACCCCTGAACACTGCTGTTTCTCAATCACCAACACCAGTCATGAACACTTCTAATGCCTGTCCCCAGTTTTCAAAGAGACAGTCGGGATGTGTGATCAAAGCACCACAAAGACTCATTGAAGAGCTAGGATTGTGAATATATTTGTAAACATTATTATTTTTTTTATTTAGCAGTGGGGTAGATGTTGTTTTGCGGGAGTTTGTAATGACAGAACCCTTGTGGCTCCTGATAGACTCCTTGGAACTGTAATGTAAGCATTAGAGCATAGTGAAGGAAATGTAGGTTTAGAATGTTGAGTTTGTATTTACAGAATGACGTGCTGTACTAAGCTCTAAGTATGGCATAGAAATTGGCGAGTACCCAGGATGGAGAGGACGCTACACAGACTAAAATACTAATAATGATATCTCGGGATTGGGACAAATTAGAAAAGTAATTAAACCAATAATTTTAATAGCTATTAAACTCAAATTCAATTGTGACGTCGGATTCTGAATAAGTACTAAGGAAAGTAAGCTTTAGAAAGTGACCCTTTACCTGTCTAAACTGTTAGAGAGCTAATTATCGTGAGCCTCTTCTAGCTCTCAGTCTGTGCTCAAACCCAGGAATAGGTGTGAAAGAGGTGTGAAATGCCCCTCACGAGGAAGCAAAAGTCTGACCTGAATGGGCAGAGATGACTCCTCTGAAATCCATAGAACATTCAGAGTGGGGTTGTGGGCATCTTCTTTATACAACACTGTCAATGACTGCTTGGCACGTCTATTGAGCCACATGTACCTCTTAGGGCACACTTGATTGGGAGAAAATAGGATACCAAGAAAATTCTTGTGTATCCTCTGTCTGGTTGCTGAAGTAACCTGTTTTGTCTTATCAGATTTCTAACGGTGGGTTTGTTGTGAGTACAGTGCCTGCTTCAAACAGGATTTTAGCATTTTGTTAAATGTGGGAGGACACTGGTGATTTCCCTATGACACTTCTACACACCCCCCTAGCTTTAGAGCCCAGGTTTAGTATGGCCAAAGATTTTGGCCATCTTTAAAATGCCCTGCAACATGGTATATTGGGCCTGTTTACAATAAGGCAAACAATAACTACTAAATTAGACAGTAGGTGTTAGACCTGTCATCCTCAGCGTTGTCTTCCCCAGTTTTTTTGACTGCTTACCTCGTCTTTTTGCTGTACTTTTTGTGGGCCCTAGGACACTGAGCACTTTACCACTGTTAATCAGTGCTAAAGTGCATGTGCTTCTACTCTAAACATGGTGCCATTGGTGTATATCCAACTGAAATATGTAGTTTGCTTGTAAGTCCCTTGTAAAGTTGTATACCATATATCCAGGGAGTGTAACCTAAATGCTACTAGTGGGCCTGTAGTACTGAGTATGCCACCCATACAAGTAGCCTTTCAAGTCTATCTCAGGCCTGCCATTGCCAGGCCACTTCAACTTGCTATTTAGAACTACTTGCCAAGCCTTAAACTGCCATTTTATTACACATAGGCCACTCCTATAGGAGGCCCTATGTAGTCATAAGGGCAGGGTGATGTGTAAGTAAAAGGTAGGCCATGTAATTTTAAGTTTCACATGTCCTTGTAGTGACAAACACCCAAATTCGTTGTGAGGCCTACTTCTCTCCTAGGCTAGCATTGGTAATTCCTTAAAACACTTTAAAGCTATAATTCCTGTTCAGAAAGGAGTAGCTGCATCATGTTTTATATCTTTGGAATTGAAGCCTATCTCCATTACACATTTGAGGTGGGTGACATCTACACTTTGTGCATTCCCTTTAGACAGCCAAAACACAGGATGGGTGGGTGTGACAGAGAACTCATCTGCACTCATCTGCATTCTGATAGCTCTTCCTGGGGAGGATGAGAAGGGGGAGCTGACATTTACACCTAAATAGGAAATTTCCTGTTTCCCACACAAATGGCTGATTACCATCTACTGATAGTTTGGAGCCCGGCCTGGGAAGAAAATGGACCTGTGCACTTCAAGTGCGGGCTTTGATTCACTCCCACTTCAAAGGCTAACCTGGGTATAATTACTGGGGCTCTGACCCTACCAAGAGAGTATACTACTGGACCTGTGAAGAACTCTACCAGGAGTAAAGCCTGCTGTGTTACAAGGATTGACCCTCTGCCTGACTGCTGCTCTGGAAGAACTGTTTATCTGATTTGCTGTGCTGCCCTGCTTCCTGCTGATCTTTGCCCTGCTGAGGAAAAGGACTGGAAGAATCTCACTTGAACCCAGAGTGACTCCAAGTGTTTGCTGGTTTCCACCCTGGTCTGAAGTCTCAGAGCCATCAAAGACTTTCTTCAAGCCTGCAATAGCACCTGTACTCTGCTATCTGTGGGTCCTGCTCCGCCAAGTGGTGCCAATTGAGCCCTGAGCCATTGAAAGGTGACTTCTGCTTTAAGGAACCAACAAAATGGACACCGCGACTTTGCACAGATCAAAACTGACGCATTGCGCTTCGATGCGGTCACAATTGCAGATAGACGTCATCACTTCGACGGACTGTGCGGCTTGGTGAAGACGGAAAGTGCGGCTCGATGATAATGCATCGCTTGCATTGTAAAGGTGTTTATCAACGAAGCCTTCATAATCTATGTAAATCGGAACCGACGCATCGAGTTTTTGACATAGACGTTTGCTAAAGTGGATACATTACAGCAGAAGAATGGGTAAGGATGGGCAGGGTGAGGGTCTCATCACAAAGAGCCCATAGTCTGTTAGATAGTTGGTGAATGCGATCTTCTGCTGCAAGGAGAGAACGATATTAAGGGCTAAATTTAAAGTTTTGCGGCAGGATACTCCTTCGCAAAGGTGGCACTTGCCCTATCTGCCTTAATAGAAGTGCATTATAACCTATAAAACTTTTAATACCACGGATGGGAAATTCGCCACATTTTGACCCCACATATTGATGGAGAATCCCATCACACCAAACTCTAAAAAGGGTCCTAAGTACACCTTCTTTTGAGAAGAGAGAGGGGCTCAGATGGAGGAATATGTTTTATAAATTTGGAAGACAAGGGTTGAAGGGATTAGTAAGAATGTGTTGAAGTCACCCAGGGAGTTTCATGAAAATGCTACAAAAGAACTCACTACTTAAGTAAGATATGTTTGTTTAAGCAGACACACTGGAGGGAGATATTGCAGCAGCGGTCCAATGGATGGGAAGGTTGACCGGAAGAGCAGGGATGTAGGATCGTAAAGACAGCATAACGTAGGAACAAATAAAGGGGTCCTTGGCCATTTAGGAATGACAGGGGCTGAGGTTATGCGTGCTTGCTCCCAATGTGAGAGGGAGGGCTTCACAGGGCTAGGAAGGAGGTATGGGATTTGTTTCTTTCTTGTTGATGTGTACTAGTTTTCTCCTTTGGGTTTTTGATAGTTATTATGGTCCAAAGGCAAAGGATATATGCCATTGGGAGGTCTGGTTTGTCTCTACTAAATCAATATTTTTAACCCTAAAAAAGTGTTTCAAATCAGTTTAATTTCCAAACATCATACCTGCCCTCCCACAAAACCATACGGAATATTAAATGACACTATTTGTAGGACAGTTACAAGTCTGCTAGTTGTTATGAGGCATTAAGAATTATTGCTTCTGAATATGACCTCAATCTTTAGATTATTCATTTCTTTCCTGTCACCAAAACCCATGTGCTGGAAGTATTGTAACATCTCAACTTAATTTACTGTCAATCATTTTATTAAATGTGTTGGTGATTTATTGCACATAGATTCTTTCTGTTGACAGACAAAAGATACTGACTTAAAAACTGAAAATATAGAATGAGGATGGATAGTAAAAAGAATCCAGGACTGCTGTGGCAAATGCTGCATTAGAAACGCACAATTGAGTTTTCCATTAAATTTACTTTTATATCCATAATATTTCCTGAATTGTGAAACAATACTGCGCTCCTTTAAGTAAAAGGATGCCAGATAAACTGTTTATTGAGCGTGAGTGGATGATATATCATCTTGATAAAATATGTCACAATTAGAAAGAGCTCTAAATATATTTCACATCATAGACCCTGCAACGAAGTGTGCGTGACAAAGAGAAACTATAGACCCAGTGATGTAGCATGATGAGACATTAAGAAGCAAAAAGCCACTGTTGAAAGATAACAGTACTCTAATTCCTTAAAAGCCAGCAGCCATCTGTTGTAGTAGTATGGTACGCATTTAAGGCTAATTGAACCCTTCTCTCACCTAGAGGACAATAACACCACGGTAAATGAACGTGGCTATTCTGAAATTTAATTTGATCCTATATATATATATATATAGATATATAGATATATATATATAGATATATATATATAGATAGATAGAGATATATATAAATTCATTGAAAAACAACACAGGTTTCATGGACGTTATAGGTAGTGGACATTTCGCTCGTACAAAACCAGAGAAATTCGGCCGTTCTAGTAAGTTGAGCTAACTATAACTCGCGCCTCCGCAATGAACTGCTGATGACATCACCGATTACATCATTCATGACATGGTCAGTGACATCACTGATGACATCACTGATGACATCCCAAATGACATCACGTATGACATCATCCATGGACTGTATGTTTCTCTTAATGTTTAAATATGTTTTATAAGTATATATGCAAATGTGTATTGAAATATGAGTGGGAGTTTGAGTGTCTGATAGATGATTCAGTAGGCGTGTGAATGACTGTATAAGTGAGTGCCTGATTGAATACATGGGTTAGTGACTAAACTGTTCAAATGTCTATATTAGTCTGTCTGTTGGTGTGTAAGCGGCTGCATGGATTGGTGAGTAGCTACATAAGTGTCTATATGGGTGATTAATTGTTTGTCAGAGTATCCGTATGGGTGCCTTAGTGTCTGTGTGGGTGGGTGGGGGGTGTGCGACTGTGTATAGTGGGTGGTTCACTGAGTGTATGGGTTCAAGAGTGCATCTGTGAAGGGCTGTATGGGTGGGTGAGTGTGTTTCTGGGTGTGTTGGTGAGTGAATGGATGCCTCAGTGGTACATGTGTGAGTAACTGCATATGTGGAAGGCAGTATATGTGAGTGTTGGAGTATATAAATGACTATACATGAGAGTGTGTGATTGTGAGAGTGGCTGCATGAATGAGTGTATGCTTGTATAATTTATTGTATAAGAGAGTAAGTATGTGTTAATATCTGTATGAATAGGTGAGGTGGTGTGTGTGTATAACTGTACAGGTGAGTAAATGGGAGTGTGATTGATTCTTTGCAAGACTGACTAGGTGTGTGAGTAACTCTATGGATGAGTGGTGGCGTGTGAGTGTCTGTATAGGTGTATGAGTGCAAATGATAGTGCTGTATTGATAAGTGACTGCATGTGTGAGTGACTGTATGGGTGAATGAGTGGATGTGTGTGTAGACCTAAGAATCAGTGACTGGGTATGTAGTAACTTGTATTGGTGTGTTTATGGTTTCGAAAATGGTAGTCTGTATTCAAAGTAGGTGTATCAAAGGTTATATTAGAGTGTGAGGAGGTGCATCAGATTATCACATGGATGATGTAATCAGTGATGTCATTTGAAATGTCATCAGTGATGTCATCAGTGATGTTACTGACCATGTCATGAATGATTTAATATGTGACGTCATCAGCAGTGGATTGCAGAGGCGCTAGTTATAGTAACGGATGGATTTCTTTGGTTTTGTACGAGTTATATGACAAAGTATAACGTCACTGAAACCTGTGTTTTTTTCCGGCCCTGTCATAGCAAACAGCAATGTCCTGGAGGTGGGCACCCTGGGACATTGCAGGGGCCGGCCCTGGGAGGTGGCGGTTCTCAGGGCAATCCAAGGCCCTTGGCCCCCCTCTCCTAATTTGCATAGGGAGGTGGGAGGTGGAGGTCCCCGGGGCATTAAGGGGGCCTGCAAAGCCCCCCTAATAATGAAGGAAGTCCTGGGGAGGTGGTGGTCTCCGTGGCTTGGGGGCATGCGAGGCCCCTGCTTATAAATATTGTAAGCCCTGGGTAGGTGGTGGTCCACGGGGCTTGTGGGGGCCAGAGAGGCCTGCCACCTCATAATTAAAAATGCCCCGGGGAGGTGGCGGTTCCCGGGGCAGCGTGGTGGGGATTGGGCACCGCTCCACACATTTACTAATTAAGCCCCGGAGAGTTGGTGGTCCCCGGGGCTGCGGGAGGGCTGCGTGCCCCCGCATTCAATTAACTATGCCCCGGGGAGGTGGTGGTTCCCAGGGCTGTGGGGGCCCCAACTAGCCCCTGAAAATTAATTACTGATTGCCCCCGGTCCCTGACTTCCCCGGGGCTTACAGAAATGAAGCGCTGAAGCCCGCGCTTCATTTATTAATTTTTTTCCGGTCTGTATCCGCGAATCCAGCGCGAATTTGGACGTTTAAAAAAAATGTTTTTTCTTTGCCTGGGCGTCAGGGTCTTTCTACCCTGCCTCCTTTTCTTGTTTTTCACCATTTTTGTACTATTTTCTTGTGACTCTGTTACCGAGTCACAAGATGGCTGCCAAAACATTTTAGTTTGAATTGTTGGCAGCCAATCAGAATTGAGCTTGTGCTCGGAATAGTTCGCAAACCCTCCTCGGAGCTCAGATATCGATATTTTTTTATTTCTACGGAACTACGGATTTACACCATTTAAAAAAAAAAGGTTGTTTTCTTAACCAAGAACTAACTTTTTACCAAATTTACTGTAATTCCGTTAAGGTTGTAGCCTGATATAAAATTTCCTATGGAAATTAACATGGGGAAAATGCTTTTTGGAACCCCTCTTTTTTCTCAGCCTCCCCCTTGACGAATCACCATGAAACATTTAAGACAAGAGCTGACCTGAGTGAACCTTTTTTTGAAACATTTTGCGAAGATTCGTCAAACGGTGCCAAATATATTTGGCAAAAGAAAAAATGCTTTTTGAAGAGAAACAAGGTCCTAAGTATAACCACCTACTGGCGACCGCTAGTAGGTAATACATATATATATAACTACCCCCTGGCACATTGTAAATTGGGGAATTCAGTCCCCTTCAATCCTGAGGGTCCCTTGGGGCCAACTAGCCCGCCAAGTACCTCCAGTAAGCCCCAAAGAGCTGCATTGCACAGAGGTGCAAATAGGGGCGTGGCCTATAAACACCTCTCTTCAACGCAACTTCCTGGCGCATACTGGCAGTACCTGGTGGGCTAGTGGCCCCAGGGACCCTCAGGATTCAAGGGGACTTAATCCCCTAACTTAAAATGCGCCACAGGGGCCATTTGCACACTTGTCACATCAGGCCCGTCCCCTCCCTGCCCCACTGTGCAAATGCACCCCGTGGCCCATTTTAAGTTGGGGGATTAAGCCCCCTTGAATCATGAGGGTCCCTGGGGGCCAGCTAGCCCACTAGGTACCTCTAGTAAGCGTCAGGGAGCTGCCTAGCAGAGAGGTTGCCCAAGGTCACACACCCTTTTTACACCACTCTGCAACGCAGCTATGTGGTGCTTACTGGAGATAGCTGGTAGGCTAGTTGGCCCCCAGGGACCCTCAGGACTCAAGGGGACGTAATCCCCCAATTTACAATGCACCAGAGGGTGCGTTTGCACAGTGGTGCAGGGAGAGGGTGTGGCCTGATGTGACAAGTGTGCAAACACGCCCTGTGGCACGTTTTAAGTTGGGGAATTATGTCTCCTTGAATCATAAGGGTCCCTGGGAGCCAACTAGCCCACTAGGCATGCCCAGTATGCCCCACAGAGTTATGTTGCAGAGAGGTGTAAAAAAGGGGCGTGGCCATGGACCACTTCTCTGTAACGCAGTTCTGTGGTGCTTGCTGGAGGTACATGGTGGGCTACTTGCCCCCCAGGGACCCTTAGGATTCAATAAAAATTAATCGCCCAAATTAAAACCCGCCAGGGGGCGCGTTGGCACACATGTCACCTCAGGCCCGCCCCCTCCCTTCACCACTGTGCAAACTGCGTAATTCCGTTCAGCAGTTCAGGCTGTAGCCGTCATTTGAGATGTCCCCAGATATTAATCCCCAGAGAAGGCCGCATGGCAGGACTGAACATTTGACTGATGCGGCGGTGATGTGTTCCCCTTCTAACCCACTTGGGCAATATATACAGGACATTGGAGGCAAATTGGCACCCACTGGGGATTAATGTCTTGAGAACTACAGCGACCAGCATCTCTTGGGGCACATGCCCATCGGGGCGGTACACAATATTAGTTAAATAAAGCTTGTACAAATGCTGGTTTGATTACTCACCTATTGGACCATGAACAGGAGCACAGTGATGCTCAAAACGGGTTGGGCATTTATGAAGATGTGAAGACGGATTTAATGCTGCTGCACGGCTGTTCGATAATAAAGGCTGTTTCAACTTTCCCACGTTTGGCATCTCCTTATGGGAAACCTTTTGTATGAATTTACTGCGGCTCACTCAGTCGCGAAGGTGCCCCGCCGTTAGCATGCGGTTTCTGTGCTTGGCAATTACCAAGCACGCAGGAGCGGAGAAGGCCGCATGGCAGGACTAAACATTTGACTGATGCGGCAGTGAGGTGTTACCCTTCTAACCCACTTGGGCAATATATACTTTAGCATGCCTTGGGGCACCGCCCATCGGGGCGGGACGCAATATCAGTTAAATAAAACTTGTGAAAATGCTGGTTTGATTACTCACCTATTGGACCGTGAACAAGAGAACAGTGGTGATCGAAACGCATCAGGCATTTATGAAGATATGAAGAGGGACTTAATGCTGCTGCACGGCTGTCCGCCAATAAAGGCTGTTTCAAATTCCCCGCATGTGGCATATCATTATGGGAAACCTTTTGTGTGGAATTACTGCGGCTAGCTCAGTGGCGGAGGTGCCCCGCCGTTAGCCTGCGGTTTCTGTGCTTGGCAATTACCAAGCACTCAGGGGTGGAGAAGTCCACATGGCAGGACTGAGCATTTGACTGATGCGGCAGTGATGTGTTGCCCTTCTTACCCACTTGGGCAATATATACAGGACATTGGAGGCAAATTGGCACCCACTGGGGATAAATATCTTGAGAACGACAGAGACCAGCATGCCTTGGGGCACACGCCCATCGGGGCGGGACTCAATATCAGTTATATAAAGCTTGTGCAAATGCTGGTTTGATTACTCCCCTATTGGCCCGTGAACAAGAGCACAGTGGTGCTCGAAATATGTTGGGCATTTATGAAGATATGAAGAGGGACTTAATGATGCTGCACGGCTGTCCGCCAATAAAGGCTGTTTCAACTTCCACGGGTGTGGCATCTCCTTATGGGCAACCTTTTGTGTGGAGATATATATATATATATATATCACTCCAACCTTCGGTATTTTAGTACCAAAGAACCGAGCCCAAATCCATTTTGCGTGTTAAAATTAATTTATTGCATTAAATGGCAAATCCTTGCCCAACGCATTTCGGAGCAGAGCTCCTTTATCTCGGGTCATTTTTGTTCATTTCAATAAAGTATATATAAAGAAAGTGACAGCATGACAGTAACATTGACATAAACAAAGGACTTCTGCACAACATCCAGGGCTTTGTTAGATTGGCAGCCATCTTAGAATAGTGTTATTAAAGTGGATGCTCTTCTATTTAGATTCATAGACAGAGGACATCAGCTTCATTGTTTCACATACAAGCAAAATGTACCTGATTTAGGCATACATTTGATAATTTATACATATTATAATGCAAAATATCATCCTCTATATTTCACAATTCAGCCCATGTGGGCAAAAGATTATATATTGTCCAAAGTTCCAAATTTATAACTCCAGTTTCAACTAATGGCGCAAAATTTACACTTCAGCCCATGTGGGCTGTTTACACAATGCGTCTTGTACATGTTAGGCTTCTCACTAACATCCCCATATTTTGATGATGGTGTCTCTGTCTCCTATGATAAAAACATGCAAGTGATCAGTGTTCACCTAAGACCTATTAAAATTCTGTACAAACAACTACAAGGCTACATAATTAGCTTAGACAGTACATTACATCATCCTAAATGAACAGACAATTCCTCATCCTTGTTCAACCCAAGGGGATGCATTGTCTCGTATTTTATGATCATTTTGGACTCTAGGCGCCTTAATTCTTTCAATCGATTCCCACCCGCTCCATCTTGGAGATTCTGTCCAAAGCACAATATCTCAATAATTCCACATTTTTACCATGAACATCCTTGAAGTGCCTCGCTATTGGATATTGCTTATCGTCATTAACAATAGCTCTTCTATGTTCAAGAACACGTTTTTTTACTTGGTGCATAGTGCTTCCAATGTAAATAAATGGACATGGACAAATCAGGGCATATACACAAAAGTCTGATTTACAAGTTAAATATTTATTTATGACAAATGGTTTTTGATGTACAGACAAATCAATTTGCTTTGTGTTGCACTGTTTTTACACGCCTTACATGCCCTACAAGTGAAAAATCCCTTTACCACGTGTTTGTCACTTGCATTACATAGATCACTGCTACACAACATGTCTCCTAAGGCCGTACATTTCCTACAGGTGATCCTGGGATTATCACCTACATATATTTTGAGTGTACTATCTGTATCTAGAACATTCCAGAATTTCTTCAAACAACGTCTCACTTCCCAAGACTGATTATTATATGTTGTGATAAAATGTGTGGGAGTTTCTATGTTGGTATCTATACATTTGTCTATTAGTAAATCCTTTCTGTCTATTAGTTGGATTTTGATACATGCCTGATTTATTATTTTTGTTGAATACCCCCTTTTCTTAAAGCGAGTTGTCATGACTTTCATCTCTTCTTTAAAACTGGCATCAGAGCTGCAATTTCTCCTTGCACGTAACAGCTCCCCATACGGGATACTGATAACAAGGTTTCTTTGATGACAGCTATCTGCATGTAGCAGACTGTTGCCAGATGTTGTCTTTCTAAACAGTCTGCTCTCCAGTTTGTTATTGTTCACCAATAGCTGCACATCTAGAAATTCAATTCTTTTATCATCAATGTCATCTTTACAGTTAGTTGTCATCATGCCATAAGTCACTATACCACAAGCACCACCTGCTGTACTGCAGGAGTAACAGAGTGTGTTATCCATTCGCAACACATACATCTGTCTTGATGACACGGACTCATGCTGGTGCCAAATGCTATGGTGCATTGGCATTGCTCCTGTTTTCCTGTCAATTACTCATGCACTGCAGAGAACCCACCTCGACACTGCAGCCCACCTTTCAAATGCAAGTGTTTAGGGGGAAGATTTCCAAGTTACAGTTCATAGATGCTTGGGTGGACCCACAGATCTTCTGCCCGACCCAAACATGGCCGGCATTAAGGAACAGGCAGTTGCTCTGTTGTCTTGGTTTCTTTACCAAAAGAGAGGTCTTGGCAAGGCCAATAAAAGAATATATGATGTCTGTTACACAACAGAGTAATTACTTGTATTGCAAACTCTCATAAATTCAATCCCTTTACCAAAATGTCTTCCATGCAACTTCACATGATGGTAAGATTGAAAAAAAGCTGTATGAATCCACTCTGATAATGACAGAGAACATTGCAGTGCTCTCTTTTCACAATGCAATCTTTTTCTTGATTTACCCATCTACTTTCGTCCCCATGGTCCATCTCTTCATAAACTTCAATATATTACTCTAGGGAAGCTGTGCTCCATTACACCAAAATACAATGATTATAAACCATGGAGGAATTCAATTTAGTTAACTCATATCTACAACATTCCTTCCAGTTGTAAAAACACATTTTATATGTAATCATTCTTGGAAGAGTCCTTCAGCTTGTAACCTCTTATGTCTCAAAGTATTGGCAAGAAAAGAGGTTTGTTTACAGATGGTTTACATATTGTTGCTTGATATGCCCTTTAAACTGAGGATGGGATCACCGATGCTTTGTGTTTTCTGTGTTCTGCCATACACATTTCAACCTGTCAAACTGTTTGGAAGAAGCCTTATTGTAACCTTTGTTTTTACATTATTCCACTATCGGTTTTTCTGAAGACAATTACATCAGAGTAAAGCTCTTCTTGATTGCCCCAACGATGGTCCTTAAAATACATCAGGGAACTGCTCAGTTCTACCCTTGTTTGAGAGGGAACGAATTGGGCTATGAGGTTGGGTTCTGCCAGTGGGTCTCTTTTTGTACAGATAGACTTCTTCCTGAATCTCACATTCTTGTGACATTACCACAATATGTGCCACCTGTTTGGCCACAATGTTTTATTTATGCATCTCTAAAATATTTTCTCCAGGGCACATAAACTCTTAAACACCTTCAGGTAACTTTCCGCAGAAATCCCCTACCTGGTGACGAGGATTTTGTTTTAATGGCATGTTCACTTCTCCATGCTTTCACCAGTTCATCTTCCCAATATGTTCTATGTCTAGTCTCTCTAGATTTTAATTGACTAGAAGAGTTCCCATGAGAGCATAGATAGGGTTTTGAGTCTGTTGGCTGACTTCTGCCTTCGATAGGAATGACTGGCTAGAAGGAGCAATCTGAAGATATTTGAAGCAGTGGATATTTGGAATCCCCTTTCTATTATGCATGTAAGACTTCGTAATTTCTCTCTTAAGGATACTATGAAAGCGTGTTAAAACGTGTTTCCTCCTAAGAAATCAGTATTACTGCTCACTGTGGCTATCAATCACAGTTTCTCTTGAATCTCCAGAGTTTTCTGGATTATATGTGGTGTGCTAAAATGTTCTTCCATTAAGTAAAATGTATAATCTTTCCTCACTTTCCTTTGTTCCTAATTGGATAGATGGCGGTAGGTGAATGGATGGACCACTCCCACCTTAAGCTAAATGGGACAAGACCGAATTGATGTTTCTGGGCAAATCTCCATCACCCTCTTCGGCACTTAGATGGCCGACCTGCCTTGGCCCTACTCCCACCCCAAAGCAGCAGATTAAAAGCCTAGGCATGTGGCTTGACAGCTCTCTCTGCTTTAATCATCAAGCCACTAAGCTCTCTGCTACATGTTTTGGCCTAATGAGAATGTTAAGAAAGATCCCCCTCTGCTCCCTTTCCAGGTGAGGAAGTGCGAGGAAGTGCAAACCCTCATACTATCCCACCTGGACTACGGGAACTCGTTTCATCTTGGGGCCCCTCAGTCCACAATCCAAAGATTACAAGTGATCCAGAAATGTGCGGCTCACCAATTGCTCCAGATTCCTCGGAGACAATCAGCAAAACCTGCCTTGAGGAATCTTAACTGACTTCCAATTTGGTCCAGGATGCATTTTATGGCCATGTGCCTGGCCCATAGAGCTCTGTGGAAGTCAGGCCCAGCCATCATTCAGTCCCTGGCCACCCCCTATCACCCCCCCAGGAGTCTTTGTTCTAGCTCCGCTTTTTTTGCCACCCCAAGGAAAGTACGAAGATCCAGATGGAGTGGACACTCTTTCTCCATTAATTCCTCCAATCTTTGCAATTCTCTTCCCCTTACCTTTCGAGGGGAACCAAACATACTGGCCTTCCAAAAAGTTCTCAAAACTCATCTTTTCAGCACGTCACATTAGTATGAGATACCTATCTGTCAGCTCGCTCCATAAACGCAAGGAGGCTTCAGGGTAGCTATGCTTTATAGAAATCCAATTTAATTTCATAGCAATAATAAAGTATTGAGAGACAAGAGACTCTATTGCTGCTCACCCAAGTCGTTCATTGTCCCCTATAATCAGTCCCCTGTATAGAAAGATTGTGTGCCTCAAAGTACCTCAATGGATTTAACTGTCCTGCTTGATATTATCAAGGTGGACCCACTCAAACCTTGGGTATCTTCCATGCCACACATATCAGTTAATGATTTTTTCAAACATTAACAAATATTAGTCAATCAGTGGCATCTGTGGTCAAAGAAAGAAGATCAGAACGTTATGCAATAATTAAACTGTTATGCTCTTTCTTCTTAATTGCCAAAATTGTCCATCTCTTTAATTCTATTTGGTGCTCACCCAGTAAGGGACTTTGGGCCGGATGTAGGTAATCTTAATTTACAGATTCTAAAATACCGAATTTTACCGAATTAGTATTTTAGAATCGGTAAATAGTATGTAGATAAAAATTCGGTAAAAAATACCGAATCAGTAAAATTCGGAAACGGACATTCGGTATTTACCGAATCGGTATTTACCAAATAGGTATTCCCCATTCATTCCTTTGGGCCTTTTGGCCTATAGGAATGAATAGGAAATACCGATGTGATAAATACCGATTCGGTAAATACTGAATCGGAAATCTAACAAAAGTGAAACTTAAGTAGGCAGCCAATCAGGTGCTTCCACCTTCCCCCTCCCTACCAGGAAGTGGCTAGACAGGCAGCTGCAACTAATTAGAAGCTTCTGGAGAGGCCATTGGAGCAGAGAGTCCCTGAGCAGCAGAAAGAGTTTTGTGCACTTTTAAAACTGAAAAATGGCAAGCAGCAAAGACAAAGAGCAGCCAGAGAGGAGGAGGAAACTGAAATTCAGAAGCATGGAGCTGCAGGTCCTTGTGGAGGAGGTGTTGAAGGTGCACCAAAAACTGTTTGGCAGGCAGTCCCTCACTGTGGCAGAATCTGCCAAAAGGAAACTCTGGCTGGACATACTTGACAAAGTGAATGCAGTTGGACTGACTACCAGAGACACAGAGGACCTGAAAAAGAGATTCTACGACTTCAGGAGCCGAACAAAAAAAAATTGGCTGAACACCACAAGCAGGCAACCAAAACTGGTGGAGGCAAGAACCCAGCACCCCTCTTACTGACCTGGAGGAGATGGTGGTCTCAACCATAGAGCCTGACAGCGTCTGCGGACTGGGAGAAGTAGACAGCTCAGCCAGATATGCAAGCAGAAAAGGTAAGACGCATGCACAGCATTCCCCCCCATACCATCATCCTTACCTTTACCCTTTGTGGCCAATTGAACCCCAGTCCAGTACTGCTAGCACTATACAGGAACAATGCATCATGGGACATGTAGTCAGTAAATCAAAGACCATGTCATACAGCACAGCAACCAGCAAGTTAGGGAAATGATTGCAGACAGAATAAAGCTAAAGTGAGAAATATTTAATTGTAGTGACAGTGAGACAGTAGTGCTTAGCTAATGTACGCACATATGTCCACAGGTGTCACATCACGTAGGCGTTCCCAGGAGACTGAAGGCACGGCACCGGACCGGGATGAGAGTCAGGAGCCAGGTCCCAGTGCACAGAACATATCACAGAACACAGGTGCACCAAGTAGCCATCCTCCTGTAGAAGATACAGAAATTGATCAAGAGTTGCAGGCATCCCCAGAAAGATCACAATCCCCTCTGTTGCTGTCATCCCCAGAAATGCCAGCATCACTGCATGAGACAACACCTGCATCACAACCAAGCAGGAGGCATGTTATGGCCCCACTATTAGAAATGGAGTCATCAGCAGGTGACATGGAGGGGGAAGACACACACACCTTGCCTGTGGATGGTAGCTCTGCCACACTGCAGTCCAGTGCAGAGGTGGGCCGTACTGCTGCAAGATGCCACAGAGTCCAAGAAAGTAGTGCAGCTGCCTGTGTGGAGGGTTCAAGTGTGTTCCGTGGCCTGGAGGGAAGCATGGTAAAAATCCAGAGGATGCAGGGAAAAGCCATCATGTCTTGCCAACGCCAAATGAGGAACCTGAACAACAACATGGGAGACATAGGAAAGGGCATCAGGGAACTAGTAGATGTCAACAAAGAGATGGCTGTAGGGATGCGTGAAATGTCACAATCGGTGCAGCTTCTGTGCACCAAACTAGACAACGAATTTGCATCAAGGCGCAAGGAAAGGCAGCGTGCGCATGAACAAAATAAAGCCATCAACCGGCTGGCCACAGCCACATCCCTCCTATGCAGGAGAAGCATAAATATGCAGGAGGGTCTAGCCCAAAACAGTAATGAGGTCACTAGGGGCATGGCCAGGATGACCAGTGCTCTTGAGGCGCTGTTAAATGCACAAACAGCACAAACTGCTGCTCTGGATGTGCCAGAGAGTGAAGAGAGCACAAGTAGGAGCAGCATGGCAAGCTCCCTTGCGGTAGAGACAAGGAGGAGCAGCAGGCGCCACGCTGAGGCTACAGCCCAAACGCAAAGTGAGCAGAGCGAGCACCAAACAACTGCCATTGGTAAGCGTGGACGCAAATGACTTTTTCAGTTAATGGGGAAGTGACCCAGGACTCACATCATCGCATTTAAATAATTTGTGTTGCACATTTGTGCTTTAGAAACCTACGCAGTGACACAATTAAACTACGTTGGGTGCATACTCCACCTGTCGGTGTCTCTTTATTTGCTTAAAAAAAATTGCTTGTGATCTCTTCCCGTCTGTGTCTGCCATCGTTAGTGTCGCAACTCCAGCTGTGTGTGGTTCTGACACTGCTTGCTCGTCATCATGGTCCTCATAATCCGAGGGATCCACTTCTGTGCCCTTCTTAACCGCAAGGTTGTGCAACATTGCACAGTCTGCAATCATCTTGCAGCAGGTGACCGGTGTGTACTGGCGGCCCCCCCCCACTTTTATGTAGGCACCGAAACCTACTCTTCCACAAACCAAAGGTTCGCTCCACAATGTTTCCGGCTGATTTGTGTGCCCTGTTGTATTTCCTCTGGCTGGGTGTTGAAGGGTTGAGGTAGGTTGTGAGGATGAAGGACCGGAGGGCATATGCACTGTCCCCTATTTGTAACAAGAACAAAAAAAAATTACTCACATGCACACAAACACATCCATCTGCAATATGTATCAAGGGAGTTTCACACAGTGTGTTACCTAGCAAGTATTCTTCGCCAAATTCCCCCGCTGTCAGGCGTGCGTAGATCCCACTGTTTTGGAAGATGTAAGAGTCGTGGGTACTCCCGGGAAATTTGGCTACAATGTCCGTGATGATGTATTTCGAATCACAGATCACCTGTACATTTATGGTGTGGGTGGACTTCCTGTCCCTATAAATGTACTCTGTGGCAGCAGGTGGACATATGGGTATGTGGGTGCCATCAATACAGCCAATAATGTTGGAGAAATGCGCCATCTGATAAAAGTCTGTCTTGGTCCTGAGCAGTTCTGCATGCGTTGCAGGGAAGCTGATGTAGTGATGCATTCTCTGCAACATCAAAAACAAAAGAGGGGTGCCAGTGCTGATATGGATAATTTTAATAAACCAAGTGACAAGACAGAACTTGAAAGAAAATTCAAGAACGGGAGTTACTTCTTAATAGTTTTTTTATTTTAACATTATTAGAAAGACGGAAAGCTTATATATTTTCATTTTTTACAAAGGGACATATTTACAAAAGGACACATAGGACTTGGGAAAGTGACTAGTATTCATCAGTCATACAATGTTCCAGGCACATCACAGACATTCAAAACACATTCACGCCACTCAGGGGAGGGGACTATAAAGGGCATAAACTTACAATCTAAAAATATGTACAATCTATACTACAAGGAAAGCAAAAGGCCACAGTCTGCGGACACAGTTTAACGAAAAGTGAAAAGACAGTTAATTTTTATAATGTACAATCCTAATTAGATCTACAAACAAAAACTTTTTTAGCTACAAAAACTTGGTATTGTACTAGCGACTAAGGAAGAATAACTGGATACTCTTGTCGCTCTTGCAGACACCATGTGGTAAACTTTCTGAAAACGTATGTGGTGAAGCCGTCCGGATCTAATAACTTGTATAATATAAGGTTTTTATTTCATTCTTCAGTTCCTCTAGAGTGAACTCTGCATGTAATTTAGCTTATCATTGCACCAGTAAACTTTGCAGAAGAACTTTGTTCAAATAATTGTATTCCTCCTTCAGCCATGTTCAGTGCTGTGACGGCTGGCCAACAAACAATTACTGCCTGACAACCTTCATGTGATAATCTTTTTGAGTATTTTCAAAAGAAGGTGAAGGACATTTAATCCCAGTTCCATAATTATGAGGCAGCTAGCACCCTTGATCCTTCCCCAACTCATCAGAATATGAGAAATGGCCCTTTATTGAACACCTTTGAGATTCTAAATCAGCTATCCTTAATGCTAATTTTAGCTCCCCTTCACGTCCTTGCCCCCCGTATTTTAAAATGAGTGGCTTTAAAGTTTTCAGTCTTGAAGATACCTTGTCAGCAATCCAGAAACTAAAAACAGGTAAAGCCCCGGGACCCAACCTGATACCAGGGGACTTGTTTAGGTCTGAACCCGCAATATGGGCACCATACATTAACCTTTATTTAACTGTATTTTAGCTGGTGGTGATATTCCTGAAACTTGGAGGGAGGCAGAGCTAATAACCATCTTTAAAAAGGGTAACTCTTCCATTCCCTCTAATTATAGACCCATCAGTTTGATTGACAGCCTACAGAAGGTTTTTGCTAGACAAGTTTTAGATAAGCTCCAGGACTGGATGGATGAAAAGATATTACTGTCCCCAGCCCAAGCTAGCTTTCCGTGCATAAATAAGTATGTGTGACCAAGCTTTTAGATTTTCTCTGTTAGCATGGAAGTATGTGCTACTTAGGAAAACAGCGGCTTTATGTAGCTTTCGTGGGCCTGCGAGCTGCATTCGATTTAGTACCACGTAACCTACTGGGAAAGACTATGCTTGATCAAGGTGCCCCGGTTGACCTGGTGTACTTGTTAGATTGCATAAGGACTATTATGCCCAGGTAAGGTGGGGGGCAAATAGGGAACTCACAGAGAGGATTCCGATTGAACGTGGGGTGCGTCAGGGGTGTGCCCTCGCCCCCACATTGTTCGCTCTGTATATTAATGATGTGGTGTGTTGTCTATTGGATTGTAAAAATGACTCCCCTTCATTGAATAATGCAAAAGTACCCATTTTGCTATTTGCTGGTGATTCTTTATTAATATCCACTACTCCTATGGGTTTACAAGATTTATTGGATAAATTCCTGAGCATCTGCAAGGAGAGGAGGCTGGAACTGAATACCATGAAAACAAAATGTATGGTGCTCGGTAAATCAAGGGGTGGCATATGACAGGTCAAGATCAAATATAAACCCCTGGATCGAGTAAAAGATTTTGATTACTTGGGCATTGGCATAAAAGAGTCACTTAGGGGCTCATTAGTATTGTGGTTTTTCCGCATCCTCGGGGCCAGCGGAAGCCACCGCCGTCCCAGAGGATGGGAAAAACCGCAGCGGACTGACCAAAGACCCACCGCCACATTAGGATGGCTGGTGGGTCCTGGTTTCCGTCCGCAGTGGAAAAGCTCTAATCTGGTGACGGTGTCTCTCAGACACCGTCAGGCAGATTAGGGAGGGATGTAAAACATGCTTTTCCGCGGCGGCTTTTCGGCCGTGGAAAAGCATGTGTAACTTCACTGCGGGGCCCATTGCGGGCCCCCTAGGTGAAGGGGGGGTGGGGGTGCACATGGGGGGTACCTATGGTACCCCCTTGCATTTGTATGCAGAAAGCAGCAGGCACCGCGAGGTGCCTGCCTCTTTCTGCATGCAAATGCAATGACAGCATTTTTAACATTGCCGCGGGTGCAGCTTATAGCCGCACCCGCCGCAATGTTAAAAATAGAGGATGTGACCGCCAGGGTGGCGGTCACATCCTAATCGCACAGGAGGGGACTCTGCAGCCCAGGCGGACGTCCCCTCCTCCTCAATGATCGCGGACGGACGCAAGTCCGTCCGCGATCATAATCGGCCCCAAAGTTGGGAATATCAGCTGCGGAAGAGTTTTTTAACCTTATGTCAGAGATCAAAAAATCCTACACTCAACCCCTGTCCCCTGAAATATACTGTGCAAAGACCCAAAATGGAGCTCTGTTTGGAGCGGAGATCTGGGGATTTACTCCTGTAAAACAGTTAACGACTTATTACATTTATATAGCGCCAGAATCGACCCCCGAAGGGGTATCTCCGCGCTTGCCTTGGGAACCCGTCCTGGTTTTTCCCTGTGAGATAGCCCCTACAGGGCATCCCCAAGGTGAAAGCCAGGCATCCCGCCGCGGGGGGCCGTTGTGGAGATTAAGCAAGCTTAATGCCCAGAGTTGCAGAGACTTGTGAGAACAACTTCGCCAGGGCTTTGATCACACTACCTGTCACAACACTACTTATTCCACTTTTTTTGTGATCTTGGGCTCAAAATAATTGTTGTTCTGGCTTCCCTTAAACCCTTAACCTATTGGTTTGTGTCTATGGACTACCCCCCAACAAACTGAGTATCGTAACTCTATTCGGGAGGTATTGGCGCTCAACTGGGCTAAAAAACTTCACTGGTTCAAGCACATTGCTAAATGGTGCAAGCTATTGAACCTAATGGGCTTACGGGAGTATCCAGAAAGGGCCACCAGTCGCAACATTTTGTTTCTCAAAGCTACTTACTGAAGGTGGGGAGCGGGCACTACATGAATAACCCAACTAGCGGTCAGCTTACTACAAACTTCCTAATCATAAAATCTTACTCCCTATTTGAACCGTTTCTTGACCTGATCTCGCCCTCACTCTCTGAAAGCTTGTACATCAAGTTTAAGTATGGTAATCTGTTTCGGGGAAAGAGGTGAAGGGCCTAACTAAAGAAACCTGCCCGGCATGCTGCGCAGCTGCTGAAACCGAAGAACATATTTTTGTTTGTCCCAAGTATAGGCAGGTAGGTAGGTGATGGGTTAGACCTATATGCCTTAACACGAGTATTAGAAAGTACCAGATTGCATTTAGAATTTTAAACACATACACTTCTGGACCAATTGTGTTTTCTCTGAGTTGCTTTCTGTTATCTTTTTGGTTGATTCGTAAAAATGTCTTTGCTAATCATGACTCGATTTTCGATTTTTTTTAATCTATCCTTTTATGATATATATGTATCTCACATCCACAGCTGACTCAATGGTTTCGTTTTCAAATGCTTGGTGACTGCATTGTGTCCTTACCCTAGTATGATTAGATTGTTGGTACATGTTTTATGTTCTTAAAATGATTCAAGATGTCATTTGTATTTGAGATTACAATGGTTTTAAACTATTTTTAATTGTAGATATTTTTATATATTATTTCTCTTGTACTTTGATGGCTTTTTTTACAAATGAACGAATAAAGATGTTACAATGATGATGATGAGTGGCTTTATTGGTCAGTCTATTAATAGGTTGTTTAATCAATTATTGGAATTAGGATACGTTCCTCACTGGTGGTTGGAAGAGCAGGGTTGAATCACTGCTGTTGAAGAAACCAAATGCTAACCCTTTCAGCTTGACTAATTTCAGACTAATGTCCCTGCTTTTAGCTTTAGGGAAAATGCTGGAGATCTGGCAAAAAACACATTTCCCAGTTTTTAGAGTAACAGAATATTGAATGCCATTCATTTTGGTTTCTGCCTGGAGTTTAGTACTGAAGTGGCACTGTTAGAGGTGTCAGATTTGATAAAAATCTAACCTAGACCTGAGGAAGAAAGCAGTAGTGATATTTTTTGTATATTTTGGCTGCTTTTGATACCATCTCCCACACTATCCTGTTGGAGCGTCTTGAGACGGATCCAAATAATGGCTTTATGCCTTTTCAGCTGATTGGGTGCAGGGCCCTTACCGCCACATACCTGCATATGTCAAGTTATAGAGAGCTCATCCCTTAGCCTCACCTTATTCAACATTTATAAAGCACTTATCGCCAATGTGGTGAAACATTTGGGTATGATTGTGTCTTACGGCAATGACACCCAATCAATGGTTTCTTATCAGCAGGTTGATGATTTTCTGGTGGACAGATTTTAAGGTCTCTCTGAAAAGGAGACTAGGACGAAATCAAGCTGTTTAAAGCTAAACACCGATAGGTCAAAGTTACTTTCTTTGGCAACCACTGCCCACTTGACTTATTGAGATGATGACCAATTGATCTCAGGGGATCCCTGGTCCATCCTACAATTGTAAGAAATGTAGGGATACAGTTTGACCAGGACCTCTGAACTGCAAATTCAGACAATTACTGCTGCCTGTTTTGCTGTATTGCTGATTTCAAAGTTTTTACCTTCACAAACTCTGAAATCGATTGTGATCACCTTAGTAACATCTAGATTAGATTATACCAATTTACTATAGCCAGGAGCCCTGGCTTATTTGATAAATAATCTTCAGTTGGTTCAAAATGCAAGGCACGTCTGACTCTTAAATGACCTGAGAAGAAACCGATTCACTCTGGTTTGAAGTAACTTCACTGGTTACCAGTCAATAAAAGAATCAAATTTAAGCCCTGGTTGATTGCATTTAGGGCATTTCACAAAAAGGGACTGTGAGAAATAGGGTTGTTGGTGTGTGAATCCTGGTCAAGCAACAGCCATAATCCCTTGCAGAGTGAACCACCAAAAGTCACTAAATTAACCTGTGCTTAACCCGGGTTAGCTTGCCAAACAAGCAGTCAAGCTTAACTTAGAGGCATTCTGTAATGTATGTGTGCAGCACACAAACAGCAATACAGGAAAATACAACATAGGTAATATCCCAAACAAAATAAAAATAAAAATTATATTTTCATAAATGATTTGACATCAAAATGCCATCAAAATGACAAAAAATCCAATGAATAAGACTGAGATATTGTTTTTTAAATCTTTAAGTAAAAATAGACTCAAAAAGCACAAAGCGACAACAAGGGATATCTGGTCACGCTGGACCGGGACAAAGCCAAAGTTCAGGCCTACAGCGATGGATGGCTAAAGGGACCAGGCTTGGCCCCCTGAGCAAAGTATCTCAGTCCAGGTTGCATTGACGATTCTGTCGACAATCACAATGCAGAGCGCAGGCAAGTCGATGTGCTGGTGTCGACCCACCCAGCAGCAGTGATACCCTGGTCCTGGTCATGCAGCAGCACTGATGCATCATCTCCGATGAGTGAGTTGGTGTGATGCAGAGTTTTGTTCAGGCTGCCATTGACGGGGATATGAGGACCTTGCTTCAAGTACAGCATCACTCAGGGGTGGCTCCAAGTCAGGCAGCAGCAGAAATGTGCCTGTTCTGATCCACACAACAGTGCCATGTGCCGGTTCCAATCTGGACAGGGGTGGTGATGAGTTGGTCTTGACCCACGCAGTGATTGTAATGCACCTGTTCTGTTCTCTACAGTGGCAGTGATGCATTGGTCTTGCTGAAACATGCACCTTAGGCCCCGTCTGTAGAACTGAGGTGGCACCACTTGGCAAGGGACACTCACATATGGCACATTCCAGGTGCAGACGCCTTTATTTTTTCATTATGTGAGGTGGAAGCGATGCCTTCCTCCTTGAGCCACTAAAGACCCTGGGAACACCATTGCCCACAGCTTTTCTTTAATTAAGGGGAGGACAAAACACTCCCCCCTCTCCAAGCCAATAGTGGTCTTTGAAACCCCATTCCTGGTGGCAAAAAATATTTATAAAGGGGAGGGTGTGTGTGCCCCTCCTTTTTGAGCCAGAAGGAGCCCCGGGTACCCCATTACCCAGGGTCTTTATTGGAATGGTGTGCGCATCTCCCTTCCCTGAGACAATATTGGCCCCTGACACCACAGTGCCTGGGGCTTTACGTGGGTGTGGGTGGGTGCCCAAGTGCTCACCAGGTGCAAAAAGAACAGATGATGGACGGGATGCTGAACCAATTAAACACTCACCCCCAGTCACAGATCTGGTTTAAATCCATCATTTTGTTTTGCTCTATACCATTCCAGCATAGACCCAGCCTTATGCAAATCAGTCTTAACCCTGCTCCCCATGAGAACAATGTTTGATTGGTTCAGCATTCCGTCCATCACCTGTTTGTTTTTGCAGGTGCCCACCAGGGGCACCCACAAATCAGTACATTGGCTATTGTGTGCAGGGGGTGAGATCCCCAGGACAAAGTGATTGAGCTGGCCCCAGCGACGGGGTCTCTGGTGATTTTACAGGCTGCGCCACCACCTCCCCTTTAAGATCATCCCAATGGGAAGGGGTCCCCAGGGCCTATTGACACTCGGAAATTGGGAACGCGTTACCCCCTCCCTTTTTAATTGTGTTAGCCCCGGGGATGGTATCCCCAGGGCTCATGGAGGGGAGCTTCACTTCCCCTTCCCGCTAAATGAAACATCAGCCCCTGGAGATTGGGTCCCTGGGGCCTATTGAGCCTCAGGGAGGGGGGCTGCATGTCCCCCTTCCCTTTCTATTCATGCCGGCCCCGGAGGATGGGATCCCTTTGAGCTCATAGAGGCTCGGAGAGATGGGCTACCTGTAATGTCATTTGAGAAGTCCTCAGTGAAATCACAAATTATGTCATAGAACGTCATGAGTAATGCAATATATGAGGTCATAAGCAGTGCATGGTGGGCACATAAGTTGTGGTTAGCTCTGCTAATTATAATTGATGAATTTCTGTGAGTTTTCTTTTTAGTTCAAAATGTTACTGACATATTCACCCAACTATAACATTACTTTGACCTTTGAATTTTCAGTGAATTTCTACGTTTAAAAAAACAAACAAAAGCCAGATATTTTTATCAAACCTAACTAAAATGTTACTTTAACCTTCGATAAGTTCAGCGAATCTTCTGTTTGTTTTTTTAATGCAAAGTTATATTTTATTATTGCATTTTGGCCAGGGGACTAAGTCCCAGAGAACAGTGTTGGCTGCCAGTAACATATTTCTCCTGTTGCTGGCAGTCAGTTAGTCAGTGCTTACTCCCGTGGGAGCGAAGGACCCTTAGAGGAAATAAAACTCCCTGGGCAAATCGGAATGCTCTATTTTTAAATTGGTGGTTCCAGCGAGCGTCCTCTGAGCCTCTTGCGGATACGACCATCCAGATATACAAATATTTCTAACCCTTTATTTCTAAAAAAACTAGAGAACTCATTCACACCAAATCACAAAAAAACACAATCTATGTGCCAAGGTTCTGGCTTCCTGCCAAATTTGGTGTAATTCCGTTCAGCAGTTTTTGCTGTAGACCTGCTTAGAGAAGTCTATTGAAAAAGCATGGGGATTTTGTGTTTTGGGATGGCCCTTTGTTCCTGGTCCTGTCTTGACAGATCACCCCGAAGCTTTCCAGCCAAAAAATAGTCAAAACAGAGCACTTTTTTAGAATGTTTCGTGGAGATTATTCAAACGGAGCCAAAGATATTAGCAACACAAAAAACACACTTACCATGAAAACACTGACCTAACTAGAGTATATATTTTCACTGAAAGAGACAAAGGGCAGTTAAAACATATCATTTTAAACAAACAAAAGCACCGAAATTCATAAGTTATAGTTATCTCCAGTATCTATAACTCGTGCCCCAAACTAAATATCATTCACACCCCGCCATGGTTAGTGTTGTCATCAGTGAGGTAATTTACCATGTAGCAGTGATGTTATCCATGATTTCATAGAACATGCCAAGAGTGATGTAATATGTGATGTAATTAGCAATGCATGCAAGGGCGTGAGCTATAGTTACTTTAGAGTACGAGTAAGGACACCTCAACCATCAAATTTTTTGTTTGAATAAAAGCCCTTCCTGAGCATAATGGGGCGCTCCCCAGCTGGATCAGTAGATGTGAAATGAGTGGCTACTCCTCTCATTTCACATTCATAGGTTTTTTTGATTGGGGAGGTGGTATGGAGCTCCTCTCCCCAAGCCTTCAGGACCATTCCCCACACCCAAGTGTCAAAAAGGTTTGTTAATGGTGAAGGGACTGTGCAGCCTCCCTCGCCAAGCTGGTTGAACCCATTCTCTCAGGGCGGACCATTATGTTTTGGAGAGGATGGGTATGTGGCACACCTCACTGCATCATTTAAGGTCCACGGGTGCTGATACCCCTGAGCCAGTTTATTTTTTGGGGAGGGTTCTGTGCCTCCCTCCCAAAGCCTTCTAAAGTGCCCAGGGACCCGCATCCCTAGGGTCGAAAAGGTTTTGTTAATTGTAAGAGGAGTGTGCAGCCTCCCTCCCCAAGCTGTGAAATGACCCCTGTGGAACCCATACCCTAGAGCCAATCTTTATTTATTTATTGGGGAAGGTGGGCATGCAGCATACCTCAGCCCATAATTTAAGGACCCTTGGGTGCCCATACCCTGGGCTGGTTTAGTTTTTTAGGGAGGGATGTGTCTCCCTCCCTGAGCCTTCTAGGACCTCCAGAGTTGAATTTGTTTTGTAGGAGAAATGTCTCCCCCAACTATCCAGTGACTCCAAAGAACTTATCCCTCAAGTGCCTGTTGGCAGCAGTGTCCCGGGGACCCATGCCCCGAGATTCTGGAAGCCCACACTTTTTATTTTGCAGCGGATTTGCAGATCCTGTGCAGATTCACAGCAAAAAATATTTTGTTAACATTTTTGCTCCAGAGGGGACCCTTTGGGATGCTCCTACCAGGCCTTGGGGGTAGGGTAAGCCTACCCTGTCCCTTTTATATCTTTTTTATTCGTTTTCTAGGATTCAGGACTGAGTTTCAAGTCCTAACATGGTTGCCGCCATAGGGTTTTTGATGTGGTGGTAGGCAATCAGATCTCATCTTGTGATCTGTCAGCTCTGCGGACCCTCTGCAGCGTGAAATATCTCTTTTTTTGCCTTAATTTCTGAAAAACTACTGAATAGATTTACATCAAATAACAAAAAGCATGCTTTTGGATGTAGGTTTCTGCCAAACTTGACGTAAATCCATTCAGCGGATTTCGCCACAGCAGTGTCTATTTTTCCACTGAAAAATGAAGGGGTAAGCCGCATTTTAGAACCTCCTCCTTTTTCTTGGCCCACGCTTGATGGACCACCCCAAAGCTTTCTAGGAAGGAGCTGAAGTGGAAGAAATGTTTTTTAGAGAGTTTGGTGAAGGGAGGTCAAACTGCAGCAACAGAGTTCGGAAACCAAAAAATGCTTTTCCTATGGAAACACAATCATATTTATAATTACCCAGTGGTGACCGCTACTGGGTAATATACATACATATTTTAACTGAGAAATGGCAACTGTTAAAGTGATATCATAGTTAGGAACTGTACAAACGTGTGTGAGTGGGGGGAGGTGTTTGTGAGGTGTACAACTATCACCTTACACCTACAGAGAAGACAACAGAGAGGAGTGGGCCTAATGGCTAGGGCGGTCGAGATGAAATCTGGGGAAATGGGTATGAGTCTCGGCAATGACGCTGAACATCCTGTGATTCTGGGCAAATTACTTAATCTCCCTGTGACTTACAAAAATGAATGTGTCCTCATGCAACTCAATTGAAGACATAATTTAGTTTCTCGTTTAATCCCATTCCCCTTTCCTCTCACAGCGTACTGTGGCTAATGTTTGTTTCAGTGGGCTGAGTGACTGCTTAGGGTGAGTAGTTGAATTACCATTAGAGTCCATTGATCTCGCCAGATATCAAGTTAATGCATGACAGACCTGTTACAGGCATGAGTATGAGCATATATGGTGACTTTGTAGAATCACTCGTTATATTTGGCCTTTTGATGAATGGCAATGTTTAAGAAAGCGCCGGAGCATATGTATCCTTTGTAACACACGTAAACTGACTTTTTGTCAATTGAATGTCCACTATATGCTTGGAGAGAGGATATAACCTTACGGCTAGAGGTGTCAGCCTCGAAGCTGGGGAACTGGGTTTGAGTCTCGGCAATGACACTCAACATCCTGTGATTCTGGGCAAATCCCTTAATCTCCCTATGCCTAACAAATAAAAATATAATGAATGTGTCCTCATTTAACGAAACTGGTGCTCATGTAAAGCATTCTGATACCCGATGTCTCAGGTCTAGTTGGCGCTATATAAAACTCAAAAAAATTCATAGAGCAACACTGACCTTATAATCAGAATAAAAAATCGCCACCCTATTAAAGGGACATGCTTTGGAAATGTGTTTGAAACATGCCTTATGAATATCTAATAACAGAGTGAATTGCAACTTCCTTCCTCACCTTATGGCATAGTAACTGTTTGGATGGCCATACCTATAGAAGCAGTTGGATTAGGAAAATGTCTTATTTTATAACACCACAAAGGATTTGTAGACCCTTCTACCCTATATTATCAAAAGGAATTGTATTTACTGTGCAATATCATCTTGCCAACATTTTCCTCATAATTGATCAATGATACCCTTTGCTGTTCTGAGAATGACAGGCACACACTGGGGGCCTTATTTATGAAGGACTTGCGCCACCGGTGCGTCACTTTTTCCCATGTTAAAAGTGACGCACCGGCGGCGCAATGCCTTCATAAATAAGGCCCTGGGTGCCTATGTGGATGCTATTATTTGTCAAGCGATGACTTAGGGTCCTATTTACAGATTGTCAGATGCAGGACATTTACATCCACCAATTTTTGGCAGGTGTCCCGCATCCACCAAACTCTTTGTAAGGCCTTACACTTGTAAAGATGGTCCATGATGACTTGGGTCAAGTAACTCTTTCTTTTTTTATATTGATGAAAGTAGGTTTTACAATCCTATATTTTTGATGAACTATCGACCAACAATGATATTACAACCACAGTATTGCCTATCACTTTATTATCAAGGTGTACAGATGAAGAGTTAACAATAGTAAATCTATACTTTTTTATATCAACTTACCTTGATGGTGTAGAATTAGGTGAGATTGTGGGTGCAATATCTTTACAGGTGAATATTTTGACCACAATATTTTGTTCATATAAATACATGTGTGTGAGTTGTTCTGCTTCATGTGTGCTAGAACACATGCTGTATGTTCTTCTTTGCCTGTATGTTGTGCACCTCTTTGGGCAATCACTATTGAAAAGTAAAACGTCTTGGCTTTTCGATAATTAGGCAAGCAATAGTAGACAAAAAGTGTTCTGATCATGTCAATATAAACAAGGTGTCACCGGTTGTTTTTTTATTTAGTTGCTTCGCCCTGAAATGGATCCAAAAAAAAAAAAGCCCGCGAGTGGTGCGCATGCGTGCCACTGCGAGGCATATGTCTTCAATTATCACGCCTGTGTCTGGCCACGATAATTGAAGACGTATGGGCTTTGGTACACGTAACAAACACCAATAGGCCATAGGCGGAGCTATGCAACCGCCTATGGCCTATTGCGTATTCTTTTAAAAAACAGCATGCAGCTAAAGCCCAATCAAAATGGACCTAGGAAATGCACACACACGAGCTGTGTGGAATTTCAAGGTCCATTTTTAAACCCCTACAAAAGGGCTCTTAGCTTTGCGAGCCCTAAAAAGTGACAACAAAATTTTTTGTAAAGAAAATGTTTTAAACCCTTTGTACAATTACATACACATATCTTACAGGTGCACTCTGATGCACAAGCTTTTTGCACAAAGTCATCCCCTCTGGTCTTTATATTGTATGCTTGCTTTCTCAATCCTATTGCTACATTTCCTCTCTTAATCCTTAATAACTATTGCTGTATTTGTTTTCTATGCCATTTTTAGGTCGAGCCTAGCGTTGCAGCGCATGCGCTGCGCGTTTTGAGAGGCATGCGGTACACAGTATAGAGTGGAAGCTTTGTGGAAGCTCCGCCCACTCTCTGCCCATCTTTTTCATTGGCTTAGGTCCTAAATGCTGCCTTACGATTGGTTTTAGACTTGTTAGTCCCTCCTCATGACGACCATGTTGTCTTAGTATCCTTCCATGGCTACTGGCCCCTTTACTCCTAACACTATTTTCTTCCCTGTCTCCCCCCGCCCTCTCCCTCAGTCCGTGACTTCTCGCCCCCAAGCCCCCTCCACTCACGTTTGTGCCACCTGACCCTACGCACTCCCATTTCCAAGGAGTCCTATTGCATTACAAATGCTTGTTGTTGGTAGATTATTCATGCATTACCATATGTTCAGTGCAAAAAACATTGTCTAATGTTATTCCTGATCTTCACCCTATACCCACAATGAATTACTTTTATGAAACCCTGGTTTCCCATTTCTGTGATATAGCTTCCTCAATATTCATATCTAGGTTGCAGTGCCCTTAACAGACGTGGCCTCTCTTTATTTCAATGTACCATAAGGGAAAATGTTGAAGAGTTTGGAAATTGATTAAGTGTAACACCCCATTTAGTGCAACAGAAATAAGGGAAAATACTCCAAGGAGTTTGGTGAAAGTGACTCACTAAAACAATCTTCAGGGAGGTTTAAATGGAACGTTATAGCAGTCAAGGTTGAGAGGAAGCAATAGCTGGCCCCGCCATTCAGTTTAAGAGCACATTGTGAATAATGAATTTCTATTTTTTTGCTTGAAGATTGATGTTAGAGCCCCTCTTTCTGCCTCCATTGTTAAAACCCTTAAACTGATCCATCATCAGGGATGCCAATCGTCTCCAGTGTTTCTAATGGGTTAGTCTGTCGCTCCTTTTCACACAAATGTGGTAGGGAAGTGATGGTGCTATATTTCTCTTCTGTGATGTTGCATCCTGACTGCTCTTCTGGCAACCCAAGGGACATGATGGCTCCAGCTGGACTATAAGTAACCAGGGAAATTATGATATATACTCACATATGGTAGATTGGTGGTATTCTCTATAGTAAATGTCAAATATTTATAGACATTTCTTTTAAGCCTTAGACAGACAACTATTCAATGATTATTATGGATAATGCTGGCCCTTCCTTAATGAATTAAAAATGCCGAACTGCTTTACAATGTTTTTTGGATGTAAAAGCGTTGAGGTGGCAAGTGTTTATAGTGGGATGATGAGGTTTTTGTAAATGTATTTTTAGAAATCATGTCAGTTCACTAAGAGGTTATTATAGTTCTAGATGATTTAAGGTCCTGAAGAAGAATACTTGAGACTTATAGTAGTACCCGAAATGCAGGGTTGACAACATATATTTTTCAAACTGCTCTGAATGACACATGATTATTGATATTGACGAAAGCATATTAATCATGAATGAGCCTGTGGACAGTAATGCACTTTAAAGGGTCAGAATAAGGTGGTATGTGTAGTAAATATTAAAGCCTCATTATGAGATAAGGAACAAATTCTGATGACTATACTAACACATTTTTGCACAGGCATTGGAATAGGAGTTGTGTCATAACTATCATACCCTTACGGTTAACCACTGACAAATTCTGGCAGGTCAAACGTGCCAAAAGTTATCTTGAGAAATAGCTCAGAGAAAAGGAAAAACATGCAAAATTTGTTCTGTTTAAAACTGATTTTGCAGGTTATCCTCTATTTTACTTTAAAAAAAACAAATTAGGAGGTTATTACTGTGCGTTGTACATACCTCACCCTGAGGTAATGCTCCCCAGGGTGAATGGACACATTTTAGTTACTGGTGGTTTTATAGAAATTACTAGCAGCCCGTCCCGACCTTGTCCGGGAGCAACAGGCTTCCCTGACCCCCGCCCGCCCCAACATTGTCCAGCAGGCCTGGCCCCTGCCCGGCCCGTCCCCCGCCTGCCCGGACCCCCGCCTGCCCCGAACCCCGCCTGTCTGACATGGGTCCCCTTACCTCAGCCGCCGCTCCTCCCGCCTGTCCGCTGCTCGCCTGTCCGCTGCTCCTCACGTCACCGCTCCTCCCCCATGCCATGTCCGCCGCTCCCTTACCTCAGCCGCCGCTCCTCCAGCCTGTCCGCTGCTCGCACAGCCGCTGGCCTGTCCGCTGCTCCTCACGTCACCGCTCCTCCCCCGCGCCTTGACCGCCACTCCTCGTCGCGCTCCTGGACGCCACTCCTCCCTGGGCTCCTGACGTGAGCACACACGTCGCGGCCGGCGCTACTTCGGAGGGACTACTTTTTTTTTTACTGTAAATTTTTTAAATAACATTTGTTTTTTCAATTTATATAGCCTGTAACCATCTACAAACCCTGACGATTCCAACGGTGTATCAGGTGTGTGGATTGGTGCTGTGGTTCCCGAGTTTACCCGCCTCAAAGGCTGAAAGTTCTTCCTTTATTATAGTAGTATAGATGATAGGTATTTTAAATAATGAAATAAAAGATATTATTTTTGAGGGCCATGGTGCTAATTTTTTGTATCAATACTGCTTGTTACCAGGTACTCTCATCCACAACAGAAACACCAATGCTCAGGGGAAATGCTGTTTTTCACAGTTCGGCATTCAAATCATACAGGCAGGATGAAGTCTATCAGCCGGATTCATCATCGGCATGTTTTGCGAGTCTGTAATAGCGATTTATAAGGAATCGCTATTACAGACTCGCAAAACGGGATTCATGTAGGAATCGCAATATTTATTGCGATTCCTACAGGTTCCTTATTTGCGATTAGCTAATTGCTAATCGTAAATAAGGAATAACTCCCCATTCATTCCTATGGGCCTAAACGCCCATAGGAATGAATGGGAAGACATATCAATGTGCGAATCGCTATTAGCGATTCGCATTTTGATTTTGCGATTTCAAGGGTGCAGGGGTGTCCAATGGACACCCTGTTCACCCCTGAAATGTACATGTAGCCTGATGTTTAACACACACATGTCCAAAGGACATGTGTGTGTGTAACATACCACTTAGAAAAATGCACTAAAGTGCATTTTTCTAAGTTTTCGCTAATTACCACGAAGTTACACTTCGCGGTAAATAGCGGCCAGGAATAGCGAAATCGCAAATAAATATTGGTTAATGAATTGCATTTAAGGAATCTCAAATATGCGATTACGCAATTACCGATTTTTGCTTTTGGGATGATGAAACCCAAATGCAAAAATTGCGCTCGCAAAGGGCCAGATTCACAGAATCTGGCCCTTTGCGAGCGGATTTTTCTTTCATGAATCTACCTGTATGTGCTTCATTTTCACCATGAATATTGCTCCTGGAATAAGATGGAAGATGGTGAGGTTGTGGTCCTCCTCCAGTACTTTTGTGTCTCTTTTCAGGTTTACCCTTTGCCTGAAATATCTCACAAACATATCTCTGGTAGGTGGCTACCCCTCTTTGCTGCTGAGGAACATGCACAGGCTTCTCCAAAGCAAAGAGGCCACGTAGGAGGCTGGGCTGTTCATGCTCAGTGGCTCAGTGCTGTGCTAGTTGCAACACCACTCCCCCACACTCTATCTCCAGTGCGTTGTTAAAGAAGCACAGGGTACTCCCTGCTGTACAGGTATGGGCTACCAACCTCACCACAGAACACTCAAAAATACATGGACAGGGTTCATTAAAAATGCACAACTGCAGCACAGGAGGTCACCTCTATAATAAACATGGGGAAACTCCTCTTCTGATAAACAGACTACTGTAGTCTGAGTGGTGTGGCTCACTGGTTAGAGGCGGCAGACCCGTAGGCAGAGAAAGGCCCGGGACCAGGGTTCAATTCCCGACACGGCAGCCCGGGACCAGGGTTCAATTCCCGACGCGGTAGGGTCGTTGACCTGGGTCAAAATGGACTTGATAATTCTCGCCTCAGTGCCTACTCTAACCAGGGAACACACTCGGCAACTCTGGGCATTAAGCTTGCCTCATCTCTACAACGGCCCCCCACAGATGCCGGGGATTCCTGGTTTCACCTTGGAGATACCCAGAAAGGGACCATCTCACAGGGAAAACCAGGACGGGTTCCCCAGCGGTCTTCAGCGCCAGGATACTCCATGGAGTCGCAGTATGCTTAACAAGTACACCCACAGTTGCATTTATAGTCAGACATTCTTCTATATTGTATCCAATCTCTGTATGTGTCCTGTGGTGCTCGGTGTGCTTAGTACCCTCTGCGCTACAGAAGTAGCTAACTGATCGCATTTTTTGCTCGTACCCACTTCTTGACACTCGTTACCACTTTCAACTGTGGCCTCCATTACCTAGCTTTGTCGTATCTTTACCTCTATCCCCTTAAAATGTAGTTCTTTGTTAGTATTTCCATGCAGGAGTGGGCCCATGTCCTGTCCAGTACACACAGTGTATGCAGGAGTCACAAACTCGAAAAATTGTTTCTGCCCTCATAGGTCATCATTTGTTTCCACTTCATGACACTGTCATTTAGCTTTTAGGAATCAATTTACAGGATAACAATCTAGCCTGTGTGGTAAAAATAAAACATTATAGCTTGTTTTCGGGTGGATATATAGGTAGATTATGGTTATATAGCGGCAGCTCCTCCGCTATGGCGGAGGAGCATCGTCCCCTCCCCAAAAACTGCAGGAAAGGAAAAATAAAACAATATTAAATACTTGCTTTATTTTTCCACTTTATTTTTCCTTTCCTGCCAAATCTTGGGATGGGGCCAGGGGGATGACAGGAAGAGCGATTGCCTGTGCCTTCAGTGAGCATGCTGGTTTGGCTGGCCGTCTCAGGCCGACCAAACCATCATCCGCAGTGAAGCTCTCTCCAACCCAGCTGCCTTGCTGGGTTCGAGAGAGCAGGCACAGACTACCAGTCTGTGAATGCAATTCAAGGGTGCTCAAGCCAATCCTGAAGCTGCTCTCATAAATGAGAGCAGCTTCAGGATTGGCCGCAGGCCAGGCTGGGACCCTGGAGAAGAGGAGGAGAAAAGCACGACATGGCCAGCTGCAGGTAAGGCTTTTTTTAAATTATTTTTTTATTTTTCCCACGCATGGCTTTTATGCCCCCCTCCAACTCCACCCCTCTTACCCCCAGCTCCCCCTGCTCACCACGCCACTCATCCACGGCACCTGCTGCTTCCGTGGTAATATACTCAAAAGCCAAGTTTTCACATGCTTCACTATGCTAAAATTGCATAGAATACTTTCATTTCAGACAATTTTGCAAATAAATCTTGTGTTTGTGCAAACCACTGAGACCAGGTAATTTTTGCAAGTTCTGCTGTAAACTGACTAATGACTAGCATCTGGCTGATGACTTCTTGCCTTACAGAAAATGGGGATGCAATAAAAAAAAATCTACTTTGAACAACTTCAGTGAGAGCCAACTCCACTCAAAGCGGACACCTACATTTCCAAAGGGGAACGAATCCAAAGGGGGACTCCTTCCCTTTTGCAAATCAGTTACGACCCCAGCTTGGAATTATTATCGCGAACCATTGACATGTATGTTACTGTTTCACAGTCTGCAAGGCACATCCAAAACATGCTCCTTCCAAATTAGAAAACGGTAATTCTTTCAAAACTCGTTTTGCAATCTGGAAAAACGTTTCTGAATCGCAGCATGGGCATGGAACACTAGAAAAGTGAATTACCGGTTTCAAGAACCCTGTAATTTAGCCAACTGTAGGGGTTGCCTCCGTTAAATCACTTAGTGCACCTGGCCCTACATTCTGACATACAACAGAGGAATGTAAAAAGTGAAGAACACAGGAATCTGACTTCAGCACCTTCACCTGTGCCCCTCAAGGCCTTATTACCGAAAAATACTTACAGACAGATACATGCTCTTTGATAATAGTCAGATTTATAATTCCACTTGTCTCAACAATCAAATTCTGCACTTAAATCCTTAGGAAATCCTATAAGAGCGAGACGACACCCAAAATACCTTGTCGGGGAATCTGAGGTCGGAGCCAAAGGCTTGCAACGTCCACAGTACACAATGTAACTTACATCTGGAAGATTAAACAGGATCACACTTCCCCTTCGCTGCTGAGAAGAACAGGCTGTTCCAACATCACAAGGAGAGTTAATTGAAGCGTGTGGGCATCTCAGGAAGAGAGACAAGCCCACACACGAGGCCGAGCCTATAAATGTAGGGCTTGAAAGGAGACAACTTGATTGTGAGCAATGACACCTCTGACAATTGTTGCTGCGCCTCTGAAGTTACGCAAGCTAACTTTTCAGAGTGGCTGCAAGCAAAGCTCTTCACAATGGGATATAATACAGCTAATCCTTTTTTTCAGGGAAGGCTTTATAGGATAGGTGTTTATGTACCACAAGTGAACACAAAGAATCTCCTTCGATGTGACGCAAAGGCAGTGCAGCGTGAAGAGATGTGTGTTTAATAAGAGCCTGCTTTAACTGTCTGTGGCATTGTATAGACCATTAATATTGCTACAACTTGAACCTCATTAGAAAGCATGGATGTGCATTATATGACTTGCCCTGGATGCAACTTGAAATGTGATTTGTCTAGAACTGATGACAGATAGAACACACATTTAGGCAAAGGAACCTTCATTCTCAACATACCCGATTTCCTAATTAAGTCGTAAAAGGAAGTTTGCGCCATATCGAGATTGCAACTTGTGCAGAAATACCACGTTTCTACACACTCATTTGTACAGGTAAAATCTTTTGGACTTTGTGCAGGGAAAATGCTGCCTACACATTTAGGGTCATATTTATCCAAAATCAACACAGAGCAGCCACTGCACTGCTGGGAAAGGGCAAGAATGCACTGTATTTACCAGGGCGCCTTCAGACCATCATGGGTGATTTGCTATAATCTATAAATTCTTGAATGATTGACAATATGGTGTATTCCTGCCTTTTCCCAGTGCTGGCACACAAGGGGATGCCAGCGTCAAAGCAGGCAACCTTGCACCAGGGTGCAAAGGTGCTTACGTTGCATGCAGGATGGGTTTTGTTTGGGAAGGGGCACTTTCCTCCACATAAACAATCATGAGAGGCATTGTCCTTAATCTGTGTGTGCTACAGCACTCATAGAAAGAGGAAGTAATGAGGAGAAATAAAGATGTTTCCCCTTGTTACGCCTCCCCATGGAAATGTAGCATTTTGGTGCATTCCCAGGTCTACCAGTAACGTTAAATCCGGAATGCGTCAAAGTCCATAAGATTTGCATGTGGGCGTCCACTCAACACCCACTCAACCCCACACTGGGACTGAGTAACCCAACACAAGGATTTGCGTAGCTGTGCATTACTCCAGATTTATGAACCACTCAGGGCCGAACACAGGGGCATATTACCAATGATTAGCGATATTTATCGCTAACTAGGCTTAGCAACGATTATTTTATCGCTAAGCATCGCCGGAAATTATCGCTGAGATAACGTGCTATTAGCCTTGTTTATCTCCAAAGCGATAATTTTTCCGGCGATAGCATGAATATCGCTGAGAATACAGCGATATTCACGCATTAGCGACTAAATGTTCTTAGCCATGTTATCCACCTCCCATTGGATCAATCAATCAATCAATCAATCAATGACACTTATAAAGCGCGCTACATACCCGTAGGGTCTCAAGGCGCTGGGGGGGTAGGGGGGGGGTGCCGCTACTGCTCGAACAGCCAGGTCTTCAGCTTCTTCCTGAAGGAGAGGTGGTCTTGGGTCAGGCGCAGGTCGGTCGGGAGGGAGTTCCAGGTCTTGGCGGCCAGGTAGGAGAAGGACCTTCCTCCTGTAGTCGCTCTTCGGATGCGGGGGATGGCGGCGAGGGCGTAGTTGGCTGATCGGAGGTTCGTTTGGGAGCGTAGAAGTTGACTCGGCTGTTGAGGTAGCTCGGGCCTTGGTCGTGTAGGGCTTTGTGTGCGTGGGTGAGGAGGCGGAAGGTGATTCTTTTGTTGACGGGGAGCCAGTGAAGGTCTCTCAGATGTCCGGAGATGTGGCTGGTTCGTGGAATGTCGAGGATGAGTCTGGCTGAGGCGTTCTGGATCCGCTGGAGTCTCTTCTGGAGCTTGGCGGTGGTACCGGCGTAGAGGGCATTGCCGTAGTCCAGTCGGCTGGTGACGAGGGCCTGGGTGACGGTCTTCCTGGTCTCGGTGGGGATCCACCAGAAGATCTTCCGTAGCATGCGTAGGATGTTGAAGCACGCCGAGGAGACGTTGTTGACTTGCCTGGTCATGGAGAGGGAGGAGTCCAGGATGAAGCCCAGGTTGCGTGCATGGTCTGTCGGTTTGGGTGCGGTGCCCAGGGCGGGAGGCCACCAGGAGTCGTCCCAGGCGGAGGGTGAGGGGCCCAGGATGAGGACCTCCGTCTTGTCCGAGTTCAGTTTCAGGCGGCTGGTCGTCATCCACTCGGCTACCTCTTTCATCCCTTCGTGCAGGTTGGCTCTGGCGGCGGTGGGGTCGTTGGTCAGGGAGAGGATCAGCTGGGTGTCGTCGGCGTAGGAGATTATGCTGAGGTTGTGTTTGCGTACGATGGCCGCGAGGGGGCTCATGTAGACGTTGAAGAGGGTGGGGCTCAGAGATGATCCTTGAGGGACACCGCAGATGACTTCGGAGGCCTCTGACTTGTACGGTGGTAGGCGGACTCTCTGTGTTCTTCCGTCGAGGAAGGAGATGATCCATTCCAGCGCCTTGTCCTGGATTCCGATGTTGCTGAGGCGCCGTACTAGGGTGCGGTGGCAGACCGTGTCGAATGCCGCGGAGAGGTCTAGGAGGATGAGGGCCGCTGTTTCTCCATTGTCCATCAGGGCTCGGATGTCATCGGTGGCGGCGATGAGGGCGGTCTCGGTGCTGTGATTGGCTCGGAAGCCGGACTGTGAGGGGTCGAGGGATCCGTTCGTCTCGAGGAAGGCGGCCATCTGCTTTTTGACGGTCTTCTCGATGACTTTGGCTGGAAACGGGAGGAGCGAGATGGGGCGGTAGTTCTTGAGGTCGGTGGGGTCCGCAGTTGGTTTCTTGAGTAGAGAGCTGAGTTCGGCGTGTTTCCAGCTCTCAGGGAAGATGGTGGTGTCGAAGGCTGTGTTGATGATGTCTCGCAGGTGGGGTGCGATGACAGCGTCGGCCTTGTTGAAGACGTGGTGAGGGCAGGGGTCGGTCGGTGATCCGGAGTGGATGGAGTTCATCGTGCGGATGGTGTCTTCGGTGCTGATCGGGGTCAAGGCGTGGAGGGTGGTGGTGGGGGGTGGTTGTTCGGTCATGGTGTGCGTTGGTTGGTTGTAGAAGCTGTTGTGTATGTCCGCGATCTTGTTGTGGAAGTATGAAGCGAGGGAGTTGCAGAGGTCTTGCGATGGGGTGATGTCGTTGTTTCCTGCGCTGGGGTTGGAAAGCTCTTTCACGATGTTGAAGAGTTCCTTGCAGTTGTGTGCGTAGTTGTCCAACCGGTCCTTGAATGCTGTTCTCTTGGCGGCGCGGATCAGCTGGTGGTGTTTCCGGGTGGCAAGTTTGAAGGAGGTCCTGTTGTCCGGTGTCGGTTCCTTTCTCCAGGCTTTCTCGAGGGCTCGGCAGTTCTTCTTGGAGCTCTTGAGTTCGTCGGTGAACCATGGAGCCTTCTTGCTGCCGGGTCTGCTAGGCGGGGTCCTCAGTGGGGCGAGTTCGTCCGCGCAGTTGCTGATCCACTTCGTGAGGTTGATAACATGGCTAAGAACTGGTCTGGGCAGGTGTTAGTTTTTGGCGATATTCGCGCTTAGCGCGAATATTGCCATCCCTAAGCCTGCCTTGCTAATAGGCGTTAGCGACGTTAGCGACTGCTTTCAGTCGCTAACGGGTTGGGAACGCCCACTTTGCATGTCATTAGCGATAATTATCGCTAACATGCAAAGCGGGCCCCAAACCGCTTGCTATCGCCTCAAAGCTGTCGCTAACATCAGTTATAGTCTTATCGCCGCTTAGCGGCCAAAAACGGCAGCTAAAGCGGCGGAAATAGCATATCGCCAGTATTGATAATATGCCCCACAGTGGCCTTGCGTGGCTTGATAAATTTAAATTTGAGGCTGTGTCGAGCATGCAGAACATTACATGATGCAAAAGCAACATAACCCCCTTGATAAACATGGTCCTCAGTGTTTTTCAGCTACGAGTGGAGGAAACAATTGCACATTTAATTAAATAATGCTTCATCATTCGATAAATTTCGATTTGTCAATTTAAATTAAATGTAGAAAGCAATATAACATTTTGAATTCATAATTGCATAAACTATTCGGTCCTTATATTGGGATATGGCTTTGGTAATGCCACTTCTTTGATATGGAATCAAATGTCTTTGCATATAAGATGTTAATCTAATCTGAGGACTTATAGAAAGCTTTTAAAAACTTGGCTTTTCTCTTTATCTTTGTAATTACTGCAGCTTGGTCTTCTCAGCAGAACTGCCCTTGCAGAGCGCCAAGACACCCTCTGGCATTCGTTTCGCTTTACAAAATAAAATAAAATTAAATCAAACAATCAGGTTCTCTTTGTTTCCTAAACTATTTAAATGGAGGACAATAATTTCTTAAAGCAACATTGATAAATATATAACATGCTGCTTTTATATAATGTTTCACAAAATGGCGACATAAAAATATCTTTATATGAATGTTGTATGGGAATAATCAGGGTTATCACAGAGCTTTTTTTGCCATTTCCACGTACTATAAGTAACTAATGTTGCTGAAACTCAGTGCTATGGCAAACAAAGTTTCAACCTCATGAAAATGAAATGCAGGGTTACCCTGTGTGACTTGCAAAGTGCGCCGTATGCAAGAAATTTGAAAGTTGTTAATACTTGCGATGTAACAACCCTACTCAGAGCTTCACAGAACAAACAGGAGCTACTGGGCCCATCCATGGGGGTTGAAGGGCCTTATTTATGAGGCTGTGATTCACTTTTACGCAGCTGGTGTGGCACTTTTTGTGACGCACCAGCGGCGTAAAAATGTGCCTTGTTGCACCATATTTACAAAGTGACGCATCTAGGTAGATGCGTCACTTTGTAAACCCCTGCGCCACATTATACCTGCGCGAGGTATAATGTATGCAGGGGGGCGTTCTGATGCAAGAAAGGGTCATAGAAGTGACGCAATGAAATCTACCAGATTTCACTGCGCCACTTCTAGGACGCAAATGCGTCAATATCTTACGCCTGCCTCACAGCAGGCATAAGACTGACCCAGGCCCTATCACATGGGACTTGCCCCATGTGAAAGGACACATTGCTGGAGTTGCGTCACTTTTGTGACACACTCCAGCAATGCGTCACTTTTGCCCCATACAGATACGTCAGAAATACTGACGTATCTGTAACAACTTGCGACATGATGAGTCATACAGTAAATATGGCACATCAATCACGTCGCAATGAGTGCGCACTGTGAAGTGTCGCATCTCTGCTTTCATGCAGCGATGCGTCACTTCTCATAAATGAGGCCTGAGGCCTTTTACTCCTGATGTCCAGGGGCACGACCTTCTGTGGATTGTGAACAACTGGGCTAAGTAGCCATCTTCACTTGGGCCTCAGTGGTAGAACGGGTCAAAAAGTCCAATGTTTCTCAGGAGGAGGGGGGAGGGGAGGGGAGGAGGAGGTAGACTTGGGGTGAATACAGGCTTACAGTTAAAAGTATGTTCAATAGCAGCAATAAATGATTGTCCAGTCAAAAACGTTCTCTTATGACAGAAGGAATATTTAAATATGACCAAAAGTGAAATGAGGTGTGCACCGAAAATACACACAGCCTCCTGAGATCAGGGCTCTAATGTTTAATAGGCAGTACCCTGAGTTCTACTACCTTCTCACTAGCAAATGTGGTTATTTCCAATTCACTAGAGGCAACATTGAGGTCAGGCCTCACTAGCAGTTCGAGGCTCAGGAGTCCCATTCTGTCTCTATTGGAAAAGTCAAAAGTGTTCCAGAGACTAAGCTTAATCTGGAAGACAATTTCCCCTGGGGTCTACTGACCCATAGTTAAGTTTTACCCACACCAGCAGGGACTGTCCTACCAGAATCTCTGAGAGTGTATCTCTCATGGGTGCGGCAACTGCAGTGGCTACCTCAGGTATGTATTGGGTGAGGGATGTTTTTTTTTATGCTCCTTCGATTAGATGGTAAGATTACTTTTGTCTCCCACATTCGGGGAAGGGTGGACTTCATCAGCTTCTGATGCTCAACTGGGGCTCTGGCCTGCACAGGTTACAATGGCAGCCTCTCCTATGGTGGCCAGAATCATTGGGTTCATGTTCAACTCCAGTTGAATACGCAAGAAACCTTGGTGTCATAGTTGACACAAGTCTATCTTTCAACCTGCAGGTTAATAGGACTGTATCCTCTTGATTTTAGATCATAAGGACCCACAGACTGATATTCCAATTTCTTTCACTTGGGGCACGTACGTAATGGTACATAATGCAACAGCAAGATTTGTACTAGACATTCCTACATACCATTCAATCTCAGCTGCCATCAAGAATTTGCATTGGCTTCCGGCACAAAAAAGAATTTTATTTAAAGTATTGTGCCTAAGGCACTACACAATTCAGGACCAGAGGTAATCAGAAACATCTTCCTCTGGCATGTCCCTATCAGACAACTGTTACCAGCCAATACAAATCGGCTGGTTTTTCCAAGATACGAAAGATCATGATGGGGAGAAAGAGCTTTCTCTGTCGCATCGGCCAAGTTTTGGAACACTCTTCCTTTATCCATATCCGGCTTAAAGTTACATCTTCCTTTTACGCAAGGTCTTGAAGACCTGGCTTTTCACTCTGGAAACTTTATTTTTCATATTCTGCTCCCACCAGATATCTGTAATTGCTTTAGCACCTAGATGCCTGAGGGTATTCGTTCATGCTATATAAATTGCTCATTCAGAATTTCATTCATTCCTCATGACTGATGGCATCCAGCTGGCTACGATCCTTTTCTTTGTCCGGTGGCCCCTCTAGCAAATAGGGTTACCACACCTGCTCCTCACTCAAGTGATGTCCTGACTGACACAGCAGCAGGTTAATTTTCACAGTGCCCCCCTCTAGCATGCAGGGTCGTTGAGTTACACACCATGCATGGGCAGTGGCCTGAAGCGGTACAAAAGGGGGTGGTGATGGACGGAGCATCTGAATCAATCAAACACTCACACCCAGTCAAAAGATCTGGGTTTAATCCATCACCGTTCTTTAGCCCACTCTGCCACCCCAGTTCAGACATGGCTATATGCAAATCAGTCTGACCCTGTGCCTCATGGGAACAGTACAGCCCGAACTGCCAAGCCATGTCTTTCCTGGACCGGAAACCAGCTTCCGATGACCGGTTTCGGGCATTCCAGCCGTTTTCAGCCAGGCTTGCTTGAATCCAGTGGCAAAGTGAGCAAGGGACTCACGTCTGAGCATACCCTGCCACAACTTATGGTGGCCAAAAGCGGGAAGACATGGCTTGGCAGTTCGGGCTGGACTGTTCCCATGAGGCACAGGGTCACACTGATTTGCAAATAGCCATGTATGAACTGGGGTGGCAGAGTGGGCTAAAGAACAGTGATGGATTAAACCCTGATCTTTTGACTGGGTGTGAGTGTTTGATTGATTCAGATGCTCCATCCATCACCACCCCCTTTTGTACCGCTTTTGGCCGACATAAGTGTGGCAGGGTATGCTCAGACGTGAGTCCCTTGCTCACTTTGCCACTGGATTCAAGCAAGCTGGGCTGAAGACGGCTGCAATGCCAGAGACTGGTCCTCGGAAGCTTGTTTCCGGTCCAGGGAAGACAGGGCTTGGAAGTTCGGGCTGGACTGTTCCCATGAGGCACAGGGTCAGACTGATTTGCATATAGCCATGTCTGAACTGGGGTGGCAGAGTGGCCTAAAGAACGGTGATGGATTAAACCCAGATCTTTTGACTGGGTGTGAGTGTTTGATTGATTCAGATGCTCCGTCCATCACCACCCCCTTTTGTACCGCTTTTGGCCGCCATAAGTGTGGCAGGGTATGCTCAGACGTGAGTCCCTTGCTCACTTTGCCACTGGATTCAAGCAAGCCGGGCTGAAGACAGCTGGAATGCCAGAAACCAGTCCTCGGAAGCTTGTTTCCGGTCCAGGGAAGACATGACTTGGCAGTTCGGGCTGGACTGTTCCCATGAGGCACAGGGTCAGACTGATTTGCATATAGCCATGTCTGAACTGGGGTGGCAGAGTGGGATAATGAACGGTGATGGATGAAACCCAGATCTTTTGACTGGGTGTGAGTGTTTGATTTATTCAGATGCTCCGTCCATCACCACCTCCTTTTGTACCGCTTTTGGCCGCCATAAGTGTGGCAGGGTATGCTCAGACGTGAGTCCCTTGCTCACTTTGCCACTGGATTCAAGCAAGCCGGGCTGAAGACGGCTGGAATGCCAGAAACCAGTCCTCTGAAGCTTGTTTCCGGTCCAGGGAAGACATGGCTTGGCAGTTCGGGCTGGACTGTTCCCATGATGCACTGGGCCAGGTACAGACTAATTTGCATATAGCCAGGTTCTGAGCTGGGATGGTGCAGTGAGCTAAATAACGGTGATGGATCAAGCCCTGATCTTTGGACTGGGTAAGAGTGGTCTGCTTAATTCAGACACTCTGTTCATCACCACCCCCTTTTCTGAATCGTTTTTGGCCACTATAGGTGTGGCAGGGTATACTCAGACATGAGTCCCTTGCTCACTGCACCATCAGGATTCAAGCAAGCCAGGCCGACGACGGCTGAAATGCCAGAAACCGGTCCCCGGAAGCTTGTCTCCTTTCCGGTGAAGAATTGGCTTGGTAGTCTGGTCTGCCCTGTTCCCATGATGCACTGGGCCAGGGACAGACTAATTTGCATATAGCCAGGTTCTGAGCTGGGATGGTGCAGTGAGCTAAATAATGGTGATGGATCAAGCCCTGATCTTTGGACTGGGTAAGAGTGGTCTGCTTAATTCAGACACTCTGTTCATCACCACCCCCTTTTCTGAATCGTTTTTGGCCACTATAGGTGTGGAAGGGTATAGTCAGACATGAGTCCCTTGCTCACTGCACCATCAGGATTCAAGCAAGCCAGGCCGACGACGGCTGAAATGCCAGAAACCGGTCCCCGGAAGCTTGTCTCCTTTCCTTTGAAGAATTGGCTTGGTAGTTTGGTCTGCCCTGTTCCCATGATGCACTGGGCCAGGGACAGACTAATTTGCATATAGCCAGGTTCTGAGCTGGGATGGTGCAGTGAGCTAAATAATGGTGATGGATCAAGCCCTGATCTTTGGACTGGGTAAGAGTGGTCTGCTTAATTCAGACACTCTGTTCATCACCACCCCCTTTTCTGGATCGTTTTTGGCCACTATAGGTGTGGCAGGGTATACTCAGACATGAGTCCCTTGCTCACTGCACCATCAGGATTCAAGCAAGCCGGGCCGACGACGGCTGAAATGCCAGAAACCGGTCCCCGGAAGCTTGTCTCCTTTCTGGTGAAGAATTGGCTTGGTAGTTTGGTCTTCCCTGTTCCCATGATGCACTGGGCCAGGGACAGACTAATTTGCATATAGCCAGGTTCTGAGCTGGGATGGTGCAGTGAGCTAAATAACAGAGATGGATCAAGCCCTGATCTTTGGACTTGGTAAGAGTGGTCTGCTTAATTCAGACACTCTGTTCATCACCACCCCCTTTTCTGAATCGTTTTTGGCCACTATAGGTGTAGCAGGGTATACTCAGACATGAGTCCCTTGCTCACTGCACCATCAGGATTCAAGCAAGCCGGGCTGACGACGGCTGAAATGCCAGAAACCGGTCCCTGGAAGCTTGTCTCCTTTCCGGTGAAGAATTGGCTTGGTAGTTTGGTCTGCCCTGTTCCCATGATGCACTGGGCCAGGGACAGACTAATTTGCATATAGCCAGGTTCTGAGCTGGGATGGTGCAGTGAGCTAAATAACGGTGATGGATCAAGCCCTGATCTTTGGACTGGGTAAGAGTGGTCTGCTTAATTCAGACACTCTGTTCATCACCACCCCCTTTTCTGAATCAGACTGTTCCCATGAGGCACAGGGTCAGACTGATTTGCATATGGCCATGTCTGAACTGGGGTGGCAGAGTGGGCTAAAGAACGGTGATGAATTAAATCCAGATCTTTTGACTGGGTGTGAGTGTTTGATTGATTCAGATGCTCCGTCCATCACCACCCCCTTTTGTACCGGTTTCGGGCAATGGCCTGAGCAGGATGGCTAACTTCATGGCGGTCCACTATGGCAAAAGGGGTCGTTGACTCGGACCTCCAAAAGGGCAAAAACTTGATCGGTGATTCAGCCATCTCCTCACACTGGCCAGCCTTGCTCCCTCCGGAACGCTCCTTTTACTCACAGCAAAAAGAACAATTTATGGACAGAATTCTGCACAATGTCAAACATTCATCCCAGTACAGAGATATGGGTCTAAATCTATCGTTTTATTTTGCTGTTCATGCTATTCCAGTTCATCCCCAGCCATATGCAAATCAGTCTTGACCCTATCCTCCATGGGAACAGTCTAGCCCGAACTGTCAGGCCAGGTCCTCCCTGGACTGGAAACAAGCATCCTGGGACCAGTTTCAGGGCATCACCCCGTATCAGCCTGGCTAGCTTGACTCCAGTGGCATGGAGAGCACGGAACCCAAATCTGGGCATACCTGTACCTCTAGGGGTGACAAATTCAAAAAGAATGATTGAGGGACAGGCTGGATACAAACTGGGGTGGTATGGTGAGCAAAAGAATGATGGATTAAACCCAGATCTTTGTGACTGAAGTGAATGATTGCATTGTTCAGCATTCCGTCCATCATTTGTTCCTTTTCCTTTTACTTACAGGGTTCAGTGAAATTTCGCAAGCAGGTAGGCACTGGTGCTCTAAACTCCAGGTGTAGGTGCTCTCGGTTGTCCCTGGGTGATGTCCACTGACCCAGCTGGGAGATTAGAAGGCCATAGTCTCTTAGCCAGACGTCTTGCAGAGTTTCCCTTCCTCGAATAGCCTATGTGGCTGCTTGGCAGTTGACAAGTTTGGGGCCTCAAACTCTCCTTCTTATAGTCCATTTCCAAACACCAAATGTGAATTAGGGTCTGAGTCTTTGAAGCTTGTGTTGGGGGTCTGCTTCCTTTGGATGTGCACTCTCCTCTTCCCTGCCCTTCCTCCAGAAAGCAGCAGGTGTGTTGGTCCTGGTCCTTTTTGCAGGGTTATCCCCAAACCTTTTGCCTTCTTCCTCCTATTTTTGTGCACCTCCTTTTGTTGACCTTTGGACTCTGGGCACTCTACCACTGCTAATCAGTGATACATTGCATGTACTCTCTTCTTTCAACATGGTGAGATTGTTTCACACCTGTTTGGCATATTTAGTTTACTTTTAAGTCCCTTGTATAGTGGTATTCCATGTACCCAGGGCCTGTAAATTTCATTCTACTAGTGGGCCTGCAGCACTGCTTGCATGACCCACCGAAGTAGCCTTTCAAACCTGTGTCAGGCCTGCCACTGCAGATCCTACGTGCACAGTTTAATGTCCCATTGGCTTGGCATTTAAAACTTCTAGCCAAGCCTTAACCACCCCTTTTACTACACCTAGATCACCCCTAAGGTAGGCTCTAGGTAGCCATATGTGCAGGGTGCTGTATAAGTGAAAAGTAGGACATGTGCCTTTATTGTGTGGCATGTCCTGGTAGTGACAAACAGCCTATTTAGGTTCTCACTATGGAGAGGCCTACTCCTCTCATAGGCTAGCATTGAGAATTCCCTTATATATGTTTAAGTGGTAATTCCTGATCTGAAAGGAGTAGCGTTGCCATGTTTAGTATGTTTAGAATAGAGATGATAAATCCAGCTTACTGGTGTGTCTGGGTTTTATATCACTATTTTAGAAATGCCACTATTAGAAAGTGGCCATTTCTCTGCGCTTATAACTCTATATGCTTTGCAGGCTGAATCCAATCCATGTGTATGGCTTGGTAACAGCTACGCTTGGTGCAAACATTTGGGACAACCATCATTCAGGAAGGGTTGGGTGTGACAGGTTTACATCTGCATACTGATAATTTCCTGAGGTGGGAGAGAGGGAGGTGACACACTTGCATTTGTATAGGCTGTGTACTGCCCTCACACAAAGGCCTGATTTACTCCCTACTGATGAATGGTGCTAGAGCTAGGGTAGAGTGGGAGTGTTGTGCACTTTTAAGTTTTATTTTGAAGTTCCGCCTTAACCAAAAACAATTTTGGGGATAAGTAAAAGGGCTCTGGCCGCATGATTTCAGAGATCTTTTGGAACTGGGACTGAACTTCAATCAGAGGAACTGCTGCAATGCATGTTTGGACTGCTCTTCTGCTGCTGCCCTGCTGCCTGCTATCTGCTGTATAACATAAAAGACTCACTGGATTGTTTTTCTACTTGTTGCCCTTCAACCAGCTGCTCCCTGACTCTGTTCTGCTAGGACACTTTAGTGCTGCAAGGAGAGATCACCCTTACATCTGCTGGTCTGGTTGTACTGGCCTGCCTGCCCACTACTGTCTGCCTTACCCCAAGTGTTCTTCCAGGGGCCCAGCATGTGCTGAGCGTTGCCTGTTGCCCACATACTCAGAGCACATTGTAAGCGCTTTACATCCTTACTGTATTTTGTGCACTAGGACATGTTGAGCACTGTTTTGTGCCCCTGGTATCCTGAAGCAGCACGTGGTGAGCACTGCCCCTTATTCCTTGCTTGCCGGTGAGATCTGGCGATTCTACCGTGACAGCGGGTCTAGGAAGGATCCACAGTTATTTTGTGCACAAGTCGTGCTGCACAGACAGGGCGACGTTCACTGAAGAGCCACCCTTGCCGAGAGGAACATCACAGTGGAGAAGCCCTGTGACAGGAGCGCAACTGTGATCTATCCCTGGGGAAGCCTGGAATCCAAGATGGCAGGCCCGCTTCTGAGGCCCATGTTTATTAAGCGCACCGAGTGGAAGAAGTTCCTGGCCTGAAGAGCTCCCCTTCAACGCTGCCGCCCAGGACAGAAGCGACCCCAGGGGTGCCCAGGCCAAAAGGGACTTAAGGAGTTTACCTTTACAGTGGTGGCTGCTTCGCAAGCTCAAGCACAGCTGTACCTGGGTACAGTGACTGCAGCGTGTTCTTCATAGGTGTGCCTTTCCCCCCTTTCAGTAGGACCTACCTTGGGAGCATTTGTTCTTCAGTGGCAGGGTGTGACCCTCGACAGAGGCCCCTAGCCGCCATCAGGAGCCTAACTGACATAGGATTACCACAATACCAGTGGTAGATGCACTGGTGCTCCTGCAGCCTAGGGAGGAAAACCTACCAATACTCGTCTTGGTTTAGTCTCCGAAAGCTACCATAACCTGGCTAGTAGAAGCGCCATGCCTTATTATTGCCTGACGAGGCATGTGTCTGTACTATCTTATCTGCTGAATTTCATGCCCTAGGTATTAATGTTGGTGTTTTGCAATGGTGGTGATGACTAACGTGTCAGGAGTCTGGTCTCCACTCCAGGCTAGGTTACTATGGTCATCCATGCCTTACTGGTGAAATGTGGTATTTCATACGTTTTACTGCTGCATCTCCTGCCCTGTTGCTCTCAGGTATGATGTTTTGAATTTTGTATTGTCAGGATTAATCATATAGAAACATATTTTTTATATGTTCCGGTGTGGTATCTTTTGCGGTGGATTCGTTGTGTTACTGGTGTGAGTATGCTGTGCAACCGCTTTACATATTATCACTGATTTTAAACCTGACTGCTCTGTGCCAAGCAGCCAGAGGGTGAGCACAGGTTATCTATGGTGTGTAATTTACCCTCACTAGATGTAACTTACCCTGACTAGACTTGTGTGTTCTGTCTGGCTTAGGTGTGTACCCTAGCCAACCAGAAACCAAATTTGTAACAAGGTGTGATTCTAAACACACCCCACAACACAGGACATGGGAGTGACTAGAGGTTCACACTTGGATGTCGGTCTCAGTGATATGTGTATCAATAGGACAAACCAAGGCCTCAGCCCTACTCTTTCCTATTATCTTATCGGCTTAATTCCCTTCCTGAGATGTGCCCTGGCCCCTTCCCAGTGTCCTCTCCCTGAATCAAAGTGCATCGTTTGAAGTGTACTGCTGATCCTGGCTCTCCTTTCCTTCATTGTGTCCCACCTAGCTCACAGGAATGCAGCAATCCACAAATCTGTCCGATAGATTCCTCTACCTCCTTTCCTCATGTTCCTCCAGTCAGCCGTAGGTCTCCTAAAATAGAATTCAGAATCTTCAAGGTATTATACTATTCACAGGCACACATACACCCAGCAGATGCATACAACACATGTGCACTGCGCAGTACTACATACTAACTTGATGTAGGCCACGGTTAAGTTAAACACACAGCAGCACAACTTTACATGGGTGAGTCTGTAGGCCTCACTCCAGTGATATAGGTAGTAGGCTTGGTCACTTCTACTGATCACTACATGGTATGCTGCCACCAATGCACCTGTGCTGCTTAGCTCCTGGCACAGGCAGTAGACTTTCACCACTATGAGGGTAGCTCTTTGGGTGCCTCTCCCGGTCCTACAAGACCGCAATCCATGCCACAGGCCTATGTCATGGCACACACACATGATTGATCCGTGTTCACAGATGACAAAAAAAATCAGCACCCGAGATCTATAAATCATTGCCGCCGGGGCACTCAAGGCAGGAATACACATCCTCCACTGTGCAATTGACTTTACTATCCCAACATGCCAGCATTTAAAATGTACTCTTTAAGGCTCGAAAGAAGTGCAATATTCTCAATATAGTTGTATTTTTAAAATGATAATATAATTATGGTCCTATTTTACTGGCCTTCTACACATATTTGCATACTCTGTATAAGAAAAATGTTACGTCCAGGTTCTATGAGATGCAATGGCAGGCTCTAGAATGACGGAATGGGCAGGATCAATAGGATATGTATGTCATCTCACAACATCCACAGCCTTCCATGAGGAAGCTAACAAACCCTTGCAAAAAGAGATTTTCCTTACTGGTTGTACATATTTTTTTATCTCACCTTATTTAATTTTTGTGCAAGTAGAACAGTTATTTGCTGGTAACTTGGTACTCAGTACTAAAGTTGATGTCTATGAGTTCAAGGGCACAATTATCAAAGAGTTGTGTCACCCTTGAACCATGCCATGGGGAGCAAGAGAGGGGCAAACCCTTAAATTAGATTAATCAAGCCCTACGTAGCATGATAAATCTAGAGTAACACAATGCAGCACAAATCACTGCATTGCGCTACTCTGCCCCAGGGTGGTGTTCCATTGGTGAAGCATAGATGTTCCCACGCATCCACCCATGGATTTTGACGCATTCCCAGATTTACCATTACTGGTAGAGCCCTAGAATGTGTCAAAATGCTGGCCTCCCCAAGCGAGGTGCAACAAGGAGAAATACATGTATTTTTCCTGGTTACTTCCTCCTTCTTTTTTTGAATTCTGCAACACAGATAGAAATAGGAAAATTCCTCAGGAGATCTTTTTGTGCAGGAAGGTGTCCATCATGCACAAAACAATCCTGCTTACAGCGCAGGTACCCGTGCACCAAAGTTAGCATTAGGCAGCACATTGTGCTCCAGAGCAGTGAAATGACAGGAATAAGTCATCTTATATAAATAAAAATGTAAATGTTCGTTTGTTCAAAATCGCAAATCTACGAAAGTTCTTCACCAATTGCTTTGAAATTTTCACACAACTTTGGATTCAAATACGCGCATGTTTTTATATACACAACGTTGGATTCCAATATGTGTGTGTCGAATACGCACGTGTTTTTAATCGAAAGCCCGAACAGACACACAAAAATGCCAATGTTCGTTTGTTCAAAATCTTAAATCTACAAAAGGACTTCACTGATTGCTTTGAAATTTTAACACAACGTTGGATTTGATTAAGCGTGTGTTTATATATGCACAACGTTGGATTCGAATACGCGTGTGTCCAATACCCGCGTGTTTTTAATCGAAAGGACAAACAGACCCTAGTGATTTGGTTGCTGCGCAACAACTACAAGGGACACATAGATACCATAGTCTACATATATTAGGATGGTTAGTTGGTGTCAGGATGGCAGACCGGGAAGTGGGTGGAGGGAGTGGGGAGAAGTTGGTTCACTTTGCAACATTAAGAAAGGACGCATAGAGACAATAGTCTATATATATTAGGATGGACAGTTGGTGTCAGGATGGCAGACCAGGAAGTGGGTAGAGGGAGGGGGGAGGAGTTGGTTCACTTTCCAACATTAGCACGTGTTTATATATTCACAACGTTGGATTCCAATACATGCGTCTTTAATACGCGCCTGTTTTTAATCGAAAGGGCAAACAGACTCTATCGATTTGGTTGCTGCGCAACAACTACAAGGGACGCATATAGACAATAGTCTACATATATTAGGATGGACAGTTGGTGTCAGGATGGCAGACTGGGAAGTGGGTGGAGGGAGGCGGGAGGAGTTGGTTCACTTTGCAACATTAAGAAAGGACGCATAGAGACAATAGTCTACATATATTAGGATGGACAGTTGGTGTCAGGATGTCAGACCGGTAAGTGGGTGGAGGGAGGGGGGAGGAGTTGGTTCACTTTGCAACATTAGCGTGTGTTTATATATACATAACGTTGGATTTGAATACGCACTTGTACAATACGCACGTGTTTTTAATCAAAAGGATGAACAGACCCTATCAATGTGCTTGCTGCTCAACAACTATAAGGGGCGCATAGAGACAATAGCCGTGTTCAATACGCTCGCGTTTTTAATAGAAAGGACGAACAGACCCTAGCGATTTTGTTGCTGCGCAGCAACTACAAGGGACACATAGATACAATAGTCTACATATATGAACAGCTAAGCTCTCGCAACCACAAATAAAGTTTCACAATTCAATTGATTGGTGATATACAACACAAAAAGTAACATAGAAGCAGATCCTTTGGTGTGAATCCTGTCCCAGCAGGATGGAATTTTAATGGGTCCAGACTTGAGAAATAACAGTCAGCCGACACGTGTTTCGTCGTGTGCCGTTGAGTCAACACGACTCTTCAGGGCTTAGAGTCAACCCTTACGATGGGGTTGAGTGAGGTCTGGGCCTTATAGCGGTGTACCCTGTAGGTAAATTGGCGAGATGCTGTCACTAGGAGTAGTAGAATTTTAAGAAATTTAGTTGCAAAAGGATGGATTATCCTGTGGTCCCGAAAATAAAGTCACGTGCTAATCGACTAGTGACGTCTGTTTCTTAGTGGTATCAGAGATTTCCTGGTGCAGGGCCTCTGAATTAAGTCTTAATTCAGTGGATTGCGGGTGCGCGATATATAGTTATTGCAACTAACTATATATGCGAATTTCTTTGGTTTTGTGCGAGTAAATTAAGGTTTTGTAAATGCTAATTCCTAACTATATATGGTCTATAACCTATGGTTTTTTCAGTGAATTTCAATGGTTTTTTAATAGCAAATATCAAAAGCTGTAAAATGTCAAGTACGTGGTAGGTAAAAACATTTTGGTATTTATGCACGCTGATGTGCTTTGAACGCTGCCCCCCCCCCTCCTCTTTTCTTTTAGGAGTATTCTCTCTTTGCAGATAGTGAAGGGTAGGTAACGTAAGCCTTTGCCCCCATTGTAACCCGTCATGCCTGCTTCCCTCTACATTTGATTGATTGTTATCCAAGCATTTACTGTTTTAGAATTGGGTGCTCTCATGCTGACGCCAGCTTCAATCTGAAACATCCAGAAAGACTGTAGACTACCAATTCAATCAGTTCCGGTGGAGCCCCAACGTGACCCGGTAGAGAAGAACTTGCCCTCCCTTCTTTGACTGATTGTTCTTGTTGCCTGTCCCTTCTCTTGTCATTTAACAGAACTTTTTGGACTGCTGAAAGGGGTTGCATTCCGACCTCTGGTTGGTGGAGACATTTTGAGTATATTCTGGACCTGCGTTGTCGTGTAATGCGTCATATGACGCGCCGCGTTAGCGCACCCGGAAGTGCTCCGATGCGCAAGGCGCAGCTTCCCAGAAACGATCCAGAGCGCGGCGCGCAGCGCGTAACGTAAGCATAACAGGTCATGTGACTTGTTAATAAAACTTTTCATTGGTTCATTTTACTTTTGTTATTCTAATGATGAAAGGCTTGGTTATATGACCTAAAAATAACGCTTTTCATTGCTTTCGAACATTTTTTTTTTCCCAAGTGATGAAAGCCCCACCTTTTTTTTCTCACTCTGACTTGTAAAGCAAAGGACCCAGATGCATTTACAGTTTATCACTTACAATGTTCCAGGCTAATGTATTTTCCCGGGAAATTTACAACTGTCCTGCAAGTAAAATATTCCTTTTTCGAGAAAAAGGGCGTTTCTTCGTCCCATGAGGGAGCCGTTGAGCAGAAGAGGCTCGGCCTGCTGTCTTAGTCGCTGATAGGCAGGAATATCAGATTCTTATCGATCACTTTATGTTGCAGGAGTAGAAAACACAACAGCCCTTGACCATTTTTCTTTACTGCGTTCCTGCGTATTATACCTTTTAACAGTCATGTAATTGGACTGCTTTATTTCACTTGCCTTTTACTGATTCGAAAACAGTGGCTATTATTCAAAACTTTACCAATGTAGGTACTACTACCATGTTTTTTTAAAAAACCTTTATTGTGAAAATGTCAGTATACAAATACGGGCCTATAACCACGTGAGCCGGCCACGGAGCAAACTGGAATCGTATATGATGAGGGGACATTTACACTGTAGAAGAACGTAACGGGCGGGCCATTAGGTTGCAAGAAGTAAGGTGTCTAACAGTTGCGGAATCGATGGACGTACATTTTATAATTAAAGTACGACAGGGCCAGTTACAATAAAATTATCTAGATATACATTTGCGGGCAAGTACCATGGGTGACGTTAATTCGAACTTTCAATAGTACAGTAATCAATAACACATCAGAACTTAATATCAATAGGGATGTCAAAATGTTCAATCAATTCTCGTCCCTGCTCACCATGTGCTTCAAAACTGCATACGTATCTCGTGATATCAAGGTTGGGCAACCAGTACACAACAAGGAGTTACGAGTCCCATTTATACCGGCGCCATTTTGGGCGCGGCCGGGCAGGTCCAGGATATAGTCAAACATAACAAATGAGGCTGACGTCTCTGAAGCAGTTGACGCACAGCAGGACATAGCAAATAAACATGAAGTCTCTGAAGCTGTCGCTCAGAAGAACAACACACAAAATTCTGTAGTGTCTGAGGAAAATAAAACAGAGAAGGGCACTGTAGTTTCAGACACGCTTAACACTAATGACTTAACAAAGATATCGTCTGTCTATGAAGCAGCTGTCATGTTCACAGAATTGACAAAGAAGTGTGCAGACACCAATGCTATTAAGAAACACAAGGAAATCCCTAACGCATCAGCATTCTCGGAAGAGGTTGACACAGATGACATCTTAAGGAATAAAGAAAGACAAATTAAGGATGAGGAAGTTGAAACATTTGTGAGTTTAAAATTTTCGGAGAAGTATAATTCACCAATAGTTTTCTCTGTAGATGTTTTTCCATTAACAATCCCAGTTCCATCACCCGCTCAGGATATCACTACTGTTCCCCATGTCATAAAACCTTAGGATGTTCAATAACTGAAATATGGGTTTACTTACAGAGGACATCTTTTGTTCTGTTTTGTAAAGTAAAACTATTGTGAACGCAAGTATTATACACAGTAAGTGTTTAATATAGCATTTGTCAGTCATTGGTTAAGCAGCTAGGACCTGTTCACTCTTGACACCCCAGGTGCTGTGTATGGTGCCATCCGGATCTCAGCGCGTTCGAGACACATTGTACCGCAAGAGTGGGGGAAACTCAGCTGGACACGCCGTCTTTCGGCGCAGCATTGTAGGATGGCCACACCAGTGCGGCAACTTGCTGGACACCACCTCGGTGCCATCTGGATCTCGTCGCGTTGTGCTGCCTTCGGCGTACTGTAGCAGCAAGAGTGACCGCAACTCAGCTGGACAGGCCGTCTTTCGGCGCAGCATTGTAGGATGGCCACACCAGTGCGGCAAATTGCTGGACACCACCTCGGTGCCATCCGGATCTTGGCGCGTTGTGCTGCCTTCGGCCTATTCGCACATCGGTCCGCTACTGACGCCGCCTCATGGGCCAACGGGTTTTGTATGCTTTTTATAACCCAAAGCCGCATAACAGGTCATGTGACTTGTTTATAAAACTTTTCATTGGTTCATTTTACTTTTGGTTTTCTAATGATGGAAGGCTTGATCATATGACCTAAAAATAACACTTTTCATTGGATTAAAACATTTTTTTTTTCCAAACGATGAAAGACCCACCTTTTTTTTTCTCACTCGGCAATCAAAAAAGGTTCGTTAGATGACAACAGAGGGGACAGGCAACAAGAACCATCACTCAAAAAAGGGGAGGGCAAGTTCTTCCCTACCGGGTCACGTTGGGGCTCCACCGGAAGTCATCGAATTGATAGTCTACAGTGTTTCTGGATGTTTCAGACTGAAGCTGGCGTCAGCATGAGAGCACCACCATCTTGTAGCCCCGTCGTGGCCATTCCGCAAGCAATCATGGCAGCCGCTCCCTACCGGAAGCCTGCGGGAGTCGGGGGCCCCCAAGACTTTTGTAGAATCTTCAAGGCTGAGGGGACGCTTTCGAGAATGGAGCCCAAGCCCTAGCAGACAAGCGTCCGAGTTCCAAGGTGTCCCAGGGCCATTTTAGTGGACCAGGCCCAAATCCGAAGAGCCGGCCACCATTTTAAGAGTCCTGTGGCAGCCGCCTATCGCTGCACCGCAAGAGTGGGAGCAACTCAACTACATGGTGAGCGAGACGCTGTAGCCGCAAGAGCGGGCGGTAAACAGCTGAATGGCGGAAGAGGCACAGTGTAGCAAAAGCGGGCGGAATGGCAACTGAAACGGTAAAGGGGCGCCCCACTACAGCAGACGAGCCTCCACCTGGGGAGGCCCATTCACGCGGCCTCCCCCCCCCACCCCCTCCGGGGCGCCCCACGCCGTTTTTCGGAGCAGCATTGTAGGATACCAAAACCAGTGCGCCAACTTACTGGACATCACCTGGGTGCGGTCCAGATCTCAGCGCGTTCTGCTGCCTTGGGACTATTTGCACAACAGACCGCTACTGACGAGGCACAGTACAGCAAAAGTGGGCGGAAAACCGCTGAATGGCAAGTGAAACGCTAAAGGGGCCCCCCACTACAACAGAAAAGCCTCCAGCTGGGGAGGCCCGTTCCCGCCGCCTCCCCCCCACCCCCCCCCCGGGGCGCCCCATGCCGTTTTTCGGAGCAGCGTTGCAGGATACCAAAACCAGTGCGGCACCCAGGGGCGCATACAGTGCATACGTATCTCGTGATATCAAGGTTGGGCAACCAGTACACAACAAGGAGTTACGAGTCCCATTTATACCGGCGCCATTTTGGGCGCGGCCGGGCAGGTCCAGGATATAGTCAAACATAACAAATGAGGCTGACGTCTCTGAAGCAGTTGACGCACAGTAGGACATAGCAAATAAACATGAAGTCTCTGAAGCTGTTAACTCACTGCAGGACAAAACAAGTGAACCTGAAACCTCTGGAATAATTGTCGCTCAGAAGAACAACACACAAAACTCTGTAGTGTCTGAGGAAAGTAAAACAGAAGGGCACTGTAGTTTCAGACACACTTAACACTAATGACTTAACAAAGATATTGTCTGTCTATGAAGCAGCTGTCATGTTCACCCAATTGACAAAGAAGTGTGCAGACACCAATGCTATTAAGAAACACAAGGAAATCTATAAACTATACTTGGTCACCATGGGGTTTAAAGAAGGGATGGTTCTTCACCTGGGTGCCGTCCAGAACTCAGCACGTTGTGCTGCCTTGGATCTATTCGCACAACAAACCACTACTGACCATTGTTGCTTCTGTTTTAATAAAAAAAAATTAAGGTGTTTACTGTTTTTGTTGCAATGTATATATTTATAAGTTATTAAAGTGTTATAATCCTACTACTTTGTTGGAGTGCTATATATTTTTAATGTGACACATAATTGTGAAGACTTTGATGTACAAAATGGCATCCCTGGAATCTTCTGCTTCAGGCTCGGTCCCACACACCCTTACAGTGAGAATCCCCTCCCCAATCACAATACAGGATCGTTATCAGATAGTAGGAACGCGTGTGGTGTGATGGATCTCATGGGGTGGGGGCCATGATCTACTGTAACTCCTTTGAAGAGGGGTGATTCTTTACAGTTGGGGCCATAAACTACATCCGCAGGGCTAGGTGATAGCCTGGGACCGGCCTGGACAATCGGACACAGAGGAAGAAGAGTGTCAGAGGGTGCGGTAGTGAATAGGGTGAATGGATGTTATCGTGCAGGCACAGGGTGTGATTCTCAGGGAAGAGCAGCGCAGATAGGGGGAGGTTTATGGCCCATGCATAAGACAGAGAGCGGGGTGACCAGTGCGTGGGGGAGATGCTTGCGAGGGTGGGGAGCCATGCTGAGGATCGGCGGCGTTCAGAGAGTGGGTCTGGTCAAGGCATCTAAAATGGCTGCCGTGCACGACAAAAGTGTGGCATTGGAAAAAAAGCAAGATGGCGCAGACAATGTTTATCAATACGGATTAATTTATAACAATTATTTTTAACAATATATTTACTCGCAGTGTCAAAATGGCGGTCAACACTTCCTGATTTCCTTCGAATCGAACGTTAACAGACGTCACGATCGGCGTCGTGCAGAGAGTGGGTCTGGTCAAGGCATGTAAAATGGCTGCCGTGCATGACAAAAGTGTGGCATTGGAAAAAAAGCAAGATGGTGCAGTTTTGGGACCCCCCTTTTTTCTCGGCCCCCCCTTGACGAAACCCCCCCTCAGGGGCTGCTCAGAAACAAACTGTGCCATTTTCCTGAAAATTTCAGCCGATTCCGTCCACAAACGCCAAAGTTATTAGACATAGAATTTTCAAAAGTTCCATAGAGAAAAAATCCTAACTATATATACCTACTGGCGACCGCCAGTAGGTAATATATATATATATATATATATATATATATATATATATATGTGTGTATATTACCTACTGGCGGTCGCCAGTAGGTAGTTATATTTAGGATTATTTTGAATAGGAAAATCGCAACATTCTATTGGGAATAACTTTGACGCCGGTTGCTGAATCTGCCTGAAAATTTCCTCAAAAATGCCTGCCGGCGCTCCGCTCCTTCCCTGAAACTTTGGGAGGGATTCGTCAAGCGGGGGCTGAGATAAAAGGGGGGTCGCAAAATGTGTTTTCCCCATGTTAATTTCCATAGGGCGGTCGACCTCACTTTTAGCCCGAACGGCTGAATGGATTTCCACCAAACTTGGCAAAATTGTAGGGACTAGTAGCTCGATGTGCCTTTGCTATGTCTCAAGATATGTACTCCAGTGGAAACTAACATTTTCAAAAAAATGGAGAGACCCATACCAGTTACAACAACCAATTCAGTAATTCCACCATCTATATACACTTCCACTCATTCAACAACAGTTCTCACTCATACATATACTCACTCTTCATATGTAGTAATACACCTATATATCCTGTTATACACCAACAGTCATCCAAAAGTTACTCACACACATGCTCACACATGCAAATAAAGTGTTGAACATCCATTTATTTGCATATACAGCTACACACACACTACCACCTTACTTGTAACGAAACTTAGACATACTTACTCTCTTAAATAATCACTTATAGAAACACATACTTATTTAAATAAGAACTCTTTCAATCTCTCAAGAACTCTTTCAATCTCTCACTCTCACATATACTCACTTATATACATCAATACTCACATATACGAGATTAAAACATATGTCGTTACTGATAAAGACAATAGTGAGACAGTCATTCACTCACTAACACACACATATACACTCTCATCCACCCATACAGTCCTGCACATATGCTGTCAACAAAACACATACAAACAGTGAGTCAGTCACCAACCCATGCAGTCACTAATACACAAAGTGAAACACTGATACATATATTTCAATATTTAAAAGTTACTCGCTAATATATGTATTCACTAAGATACACTTAATAAGTCAGTTAACCAATCATTTAAAAAAAAGAAAACCATCCATTTACACACTTATTTAACCATTTATTCTTCCATCAACCTTTACAAATACATATATAAAACATATTTATTTTTCAGAAAGACACACATTCACTGGATGGTGTCATCAGTGATGTCATGAGTGATGTCACTGACCATGTCATGAGTGATGTAATATGTGACATCATCAGCAGTGCATTGCAGGCGCGCTTGTTATAGTGAGTCCAACTAACTATAACGTTGGAATTTCAATGGTTTTATGTCAGTAAAATTTCCATATAACTATAACTGGTGTGAAACCTATGGTTTTTTCAGTGAATACATATATATATATATAGGTATTGGTTCAGGAATCGGCTTCAAAAGTGAGCTGAACCGAGAAGACTCATCGCTCTAACATCCTTCAACACGGGAAAACAAGCGCCGAAATGCCAAGCATCTTCATGCTCTACCCACTGGAGGGTTATTATTAGACGACGTCCCTGATTGAAAACCCCGATTGAGTGTCATAAATTAATAAAGGCAGAAGAACACCGAGTTGGACACTCACAGCAACACAAGAAAGGATTTGAAAATAAATCGGGCTGCCAACCAAACTGTCAAGAATCCATGCGCAACTACAAATCCCACAATTCATTTTTCAAACGGAAGTGATTCCTTAAAAGAATGCCACTGGAGGCAAACAAATGAACGCCCATTACATCGAGCTGTGGGGGGAAGCGCGAAGGATTCCAGAGCTGGCTTACCTTGATGAAGTTCCAGGCGGAACGAAACATGTTGGGACAATGCCACCGTTTGTTTTCTCCACAATAAAAGATGCGAAAAAATGAGTCTTCAGGTGTAACCAGAGTTTCCTTCTCCGGAAGCGAACATTGTGAGAATATATATATATATATATATATATATATATATATATATCAAAATATGGCATGTCTTAGAATATCATTGAAATGATGGCATTAGGAAAATCAGTCTGTGCAGATTCTGAAGCTGCTCAGTTCACTAATTATTTAGTGTGCAAGCCCTTAATTAAAGGCATACAGAACTGCCTCATATACTTTAACAGCAAGACATAATCCCTTTTGGCAAATCCTGAAGCATTAAAATAAGATTATTTTGTCAGGGGATCATTCTAGTGCCATTACTCATTATGGCTATGAAGAAATAATAAATGAACTTGAATGAAACATGCGTGTCTGTAATTTTCTACAAGTTGATATTACCTTAAATAAACTGTGCAATTATTAGTTTCTAAATAATTAAACTATTCTTGGTCATGTATGATATATGACATAAGAATGGCTGCAACATGTGTACAATTATATAGATGTAGTGTCCTTACTGATTCTTATTTTTGGTATTAAAGTTGTGCTGCAACATCAAAACATATTTAGTTCTCCTGCAATACCTCATAGTGCATTTGATATCTAAATATTACAATTACTGGGAAGGTGTCTCAGAAAAGCATTTTATTCTGATAGAGATTTCCAAAATTGTGACAGATTTTGCTAGGTTGTAAATTAGGCAACATTCAAGTACATGAAGGTTAGGTGTAAGATGCCTTAAAAGTCTGAAAGGTGATGTGTGCAACAAGGCACTGCTAATGCTATTCTACATTGATTGCAAGCAATCTTCATCTACACTGTGCGATGCATGTGTTTCAGGATAGAGTAGACAAGTATTATGCTGAATGAAGTTAAGGTCTTTATATCCCAATAGAATGTCATAATGAGCTGTCTAGATAAGGAAGCTATAGTGTTCTATTTCATGAAAGAGGCAGGAAACATATGTAGGTTTCTGAAGTTTATTCTTCCCGAAGATCTCCTCCACCAGCTGAGGTTAGCCACACCAACTGAATTGGAGCCCCAAAGCTTTCATCAGTTTACTATGACATAAGAACATTCCAATGGCAGATATGCATATGACAACTAGAAAGGTAACCATAAAAGCATAGGAACCATAGAGACTTACAGTGTTTTATGATTAAATAAGGAATTAAAATACATCAAGCAGGATATCACAAATAGTTTGGAAACTGAAAGCCAATGAACTTATTACCCAATAAATAACATCAAGATACTTTATTGCAGTCTGGTCTGTGTGACAGCTTGTGTTGGACACATTGAAAGGGTCCCAGAGAAAACTGGTACATATGTGATGGAGCTGTGGAAAGTGACCAGACTTTGATGTAGGGGTCCTTGAAAGAATCTATTTGATTTTTGTTTTTATAGTGTTTATTGGCTTTTTTAAACAAATTCCAATACAGTATATTTGTTACATTACAATAGGGTGTGGAAAGCAGTCATGTGTCTAAATGAATATGTATAGGCAATACAACAATAGATAACATTGTGATCAATAGAGGTTGGGCGCCTATATGCAAACGCGAGTTAGGACAACAGTAGTAGCAATAATTAAATTAGAAAATGGTAATCCAAAGTTCACTTAAGTGAGGTCCGTTGGAAGGTAAAGATGACAAAAAAATGTTATTGTCAACAATAATGTAAAAAAAACAACTCAATAGATAAAGAATAGATGTATTAAGAAAACTAAGAAACCAAATAAGCACTGCACACATTTGAGATGACAGTATAGCATCACAAAGGTTGCGAATTCGGAGGGCACCAGTGGGGCTACACAGATTAGTGTCAAGTGGTAGGAGAGTCCCATGTGTCATATAGCGCATACATGATGTAGTGTGGAAGGAGGAGGGAGAGGAAGAAGGATGTAGACCACAGGAGCTGTTAAGGGGGGTGTAGAGTAGCTGGTGCCCCCTCGTGGAGCTTCTCCAAAAGAGTATCCCACGTCTCAGAAATGAGGGGGCAGATTTACAAGCTTCTTGCGCCACTTTTGCATCACTTTTCGCATGTTAAAAGTGACGTAAAAGTGTTGAATGAATGAATGAAAAATAATTTGTATTGCGCAGAACAATAGCCCGAAGGCATCAAGGCGCCTAGCCAAAGGTCAAGAGGGACCAAGAGAGGAAACATTAGAGTCTCAGACGTAGGCTTGCTTAAAGAGAAAGGTCTTTAAGGTAGTGCGAAAAATCTGTAGAGATGGAAGGGATCTAAGATCCAGGGGAAGTTCATTCCACCATTTAGGAGCCAGAGTGGAAAAGGCTCTGCCACCCCACCTGGCTTTCCGTACACGGGGAACTGCAAGGAGCAGTTTCCCAGAGGAGCGCAGGTTTCTAGGGGGAACATAGTGGGAGATGATGGAACCAATTCCCGTGTCGCTCTTCTTGGCGATGGCTCTATAGGTCATACACAAGACCTTGAACCGAATACGCTGTTCTATCGGCAGCCAGTGCAGAGTTTTCCTGGCTGCAGTGGCTGAAGAACGTCTAGGGATATCCAGGACAAATCTGGCTACGGCGTTTTGGACCACCTGCAAGCGCTGCAGCTGTCCTTTATTGAGTCCTGCATACAGCGCATTGCAATAGTCCAAACGCGAGCCGATGAGAGCGACCGCTATTTGTTTTCTTGCCTGTAGGGAAAGAAATTTCCTGACCCTACGGAGAGTATGAATCAGGCCCCAGCAAGTGGAGACAGTTCTGCTCACCTGGCTGCCTAAGTCAAGGGCAGGGTCTACTATCACCCCGAGGTTTTTAGCGGAGGATGTAGGGGAGGGACAGGTACCAAGGGAGTCAGGCCACCAGTTGGCTGACCAGATGTTTTCTTTTCCCCCAAACACCATCACCTCCGTTTTCTCCCCATTCAGTTTCAGAGAATTCAAGACCATCCATTTACCGACCGCCTCCATGCAGGATCTGAATTTGGAGGCGATTAGTTCATCTGAATGGGGTAGAGAAACGAGGATTTGAGTGTCGTCGGCGTACGAGACTACCTCCATCCCGAAAGATCTTATGAGTTTGGCCAGTGGGGTAACATAGATATTAAAAAGGGTCGGACTAAGGGCCGACCCCTGAGGAACCCCACATAGCACAGGACGGGATGGAGATAGAAACTCCCCAAGCTTGACTCTTTGTTCCCTACCTGTAAGAAAGGAGGTCAGGAGATCCAGAGCTGCGTTCTTAACCCCCACCTCCCTCAGCCGAGATGTAAGTACCGAGGGGGAGAGGGTATCGAACGCCGCCGTTAGGTCTAGCAGGACCAGGAGAGATGTCTGGCCCTCATCTACTGATGTACGGATCTTATCAAGTACGATGGTGAGGGCAGACTCAGTGCTAAATTCTTTCCTGAATCCATGCTGAGAGAAGTCTAAGCATCCAGAGCTTTCGACAAAGGCAGCGAGATGTTTGTTGAGATGAGTCTCAAGCATCTTAGCAGGAGCGGGGAGCAGGGAGATCGGCCGGAAGTTTTTTAAAACCCCCGGATCCAGGGACGCCTTTTTCAGCAGGGGTTTCACTACCGCCTTCTTCCACTCTGCAGGGAAGATACCATCTCTAATGGCAAGATTCATTATCTCCACCAAAGGAGGTAGGAGGGTCTCCCTACACTGTTTAATGATCTTCAGAGGACAGGAATCCAAAGGTGATCCGGACTTAGTCTTAGCTAACAAGAGCTCGAGATCTTGTACAGTCAAAGAGGGAAAGGTGTCTAGAGTGCAGGGAGTGGAGATTTCAGTGATGGTTAGACTCATCTCCACACCAGATGTAGATGCACTGAGGACAACTCTTTGTTCCTCCAGGGCTGAATAAATGTCCTGGATTTTAGAATGAAAGAAGGAGGCGATCTTCTCACAAAGATCCTGCGAAGGGATAACAGGGTCAGGCACTTGCAGTCTGACCAGGGAGTCAACAGTTTTAAAAAGTTCCTTCGGGGAGGAAAGCGAGGAGGTCACTGTGACGAAATATTGTTGTTTAGCCTGCAAGATTTCCGCCTTGTACTTTTTAACCAGAAGTCGATGCGCATCCTTGTTTTTGAAATCCCAACTGGCATGCCATAGTCTCTCCATTCTCCTCACTTCTTGCCTAAGGAGCCTAAGGGCGTTGGAGAACCAGGGGGCAGAAGGTCTCTTTCTAGCGCGGCGTCGGGATTGTTCTGGAGCCAGTTGGTTCAAGGCCTCAGTCGTGACCTGTTCAAAATGGGCGACTGCAGTCTGAACGCTACATGGGTCAGTGATGGCAAGGTTTGCGGCCCAGGGCACAAAGGAATTGCTGTTGACATTCCTAAAATTCCTCGTAGTCTCTATTGTGTGGTTTGCTAGTGGAGGGGAGTTGCAAGGGGCTTGTAAATCTGCCATGAGGTATTTACGGAGACCCTTCACCTCTTTCCTGCCCAGCAGTACGCTCTACACCAGGGCCCACACCAACATGTATAGAACCCACACAGAGGCCACTGAAGGGTTTGTTGTTTTCCACTTACGGATGATCAGCCGCTTTGCCAGAAGGAAGACAAGGTCCGCAAAGGGCGTTGCATCCCTGAGCGTTTTTGGACGGCGGCAGAGCCCCAGGATGCACACCTCTCAAGTGTAGGTTACCACAGTCTCCCTGCAGCGTGTCAAGTGTGTAATTACTCCTTTCCAATATGTGGTTAGTGAGGGGCAATACCAGAGCATGTGAACTAATTCCATGTCATGTGTTAAACAATGGGGACACACAGCATCCATGCGGTGAAAGTAACAATTTATTTTAGTGAGAGTTAAGTTGGTGTGGTCAGGATATAGAATTGAATTAATTTAAAACTGGTGTTTTCAACACTAAGGAAGAATAGGTGAAAATAATTTGCCACTCAGTGTCAGTACAAGCACAGCCAAGATCTGAGTCCCAGTGTCTTTGCAGTGTGGTGAGAGGAACTGCTGTGTGAATGTGTAAATCGCAGACAACAATCGGGTCTGGTGGCCACCCACACCTAAGACATGTAAATGTTGGATGAAAAGATGTTTTGGGGGCTCCTGTTGTATCTCTCTGCAGGACTGGCTCAGCACACTGATGAAGCAAGCGTGTAAAAAGTATTGGCCTGGTGGGAGTTCCGAGCCAGTAAGTCTTCTAGGGAGAGGAGATTTCCATAATGATATTGAGAGAATGTGTTTGATGTTAGGAATTAATGGATATCCGCCCTAATGCTAGTTCTTCATAAATATCAAGAAATTATTTGGTCTTAACACAAGTGCTCATTTTTGCAAGCACATTGATTTTGGGTCTGTTATCGTCCTGCCTGAGCTCACAATTGAACACTAGATTAAAGAACTCCTAACATTTGCAAAATATGAAAAACAGATGTATTATCAATTTAAACTTTCAGGTTATGGCTATTCTTTGATAGATTGCAGCCTTAAAATATATTTGTTTTGCTCCTTTTCCTTCTTTTTGCTTTAATTTTTAGGTCTGTTTTTTGGTTTTTTTTTTACTAAAATGTGTATCTCATACTCATGTATTGGGGCTTTTAGTCACCTCTCTTCATACATTGGTCTGTTGTTGTGTACTATACACTTTGCTTCTGCCCACTATAGCAAATAACTTGGGATAGTGGGTCAGTCTACTTAAGCCACTTCTTAACTTCACTGTGAGTGACTGCATTGTGTTCTCTCACAAGGAAGCACATCTATATACAAGCTAAATCCCTTCAGTGCCAATGTTTTTGTCTTTATTTTATAATTACTTTTGTGTTGCCTTTGTGTTTACAGCCTTATGTAATAGCAGGATGCTTCTGATGCATGGTCTATCTTTATCAGATCCCATCTCCTGCCAATGCTGTTGTAAATTCCTTTTTCATTGTTTTGCTTTTCTGACTGCTGCTATTTCACAATACCAGATTGTGTCTTTCTGAAACTGTTTGTTATTACGTTATCCTCTTTTTACTTTGTTTTTCTCTTGCTCTTTCTTTCTCTCTCTCTCTCTCTCTCTCTCTTTCTTTCTTTCTGTTTCTTTCTTACTTGCCTTCATTCATTGTTGCTTTTTCCTCTTGACTCCTTTTTTTCTTTCTCTCCTGGCTTCTTTCATTCCCTTTCCCTCTATCCTTTTTTTTTTCTTTCGTTCATTCTTTCGTTCCTTGCTGATTTCTTTGCTTTTTTTATTTATTTCCCTCTTTCCTTCTGACCTTCTGTCTCTCTCTCTCTTTCTTTCTTTCTTTCTTTCTTTCTTTCCGTCCATCTGTCTTTTTTGCTTTCCTTCTTTTTTCCCTCTTTCTTTCTTTCTTTCTTTCTTTCTTTCTTTCTCAAAGGCAAGAGGCTTGCTGCCAATGCAAGACCGATTGACGGTGTTAGGCCTGTGTTATCCAATTCCTCTTGATTTTAGTAAAAATATCTGTGCAACATATTTACTCATAGGGGTTGTAGCAAGACTTTATCTATTAGTCGGTGGTTGGTGTCATTCAAATTGTTCTTCTACCCACTCCAGCATGCATTAAGGGACAAAGGATCAGCCCTCTTTAGCCATTGGCTGACTTCAATATGAGTTCGGGCATGCCAGCATTTCACAAGTCATGCATCCACACACAAAGTAGTTCCCTTCAGTATCAGGGAGTACTATGGTAATGAGTGTTTTTTGTGAGACCCCAAAAACTTTTTTGTCTGTAGTATATTATTTTGTTTAGACTGATGATGGCCCAGCATATTCACATACAATAAAATTTAGCAAATAACATGACAAAACAAGAATTTCCAGAATGCTGGTGCTAATGCCAGGCCTATTGGGTTGCCAAAATTTGTTGATATATGTTTTCCACCCTTGATACACTTTTCTTAATGGTACAAAAATCTGTAATATGCTATTTTAGCTGTATTGAGTTATGAGTGGATACTGATTAACCTATTAGTATATCAAAAAAATTGTTTCATAAAAATGAATATTAAAACAGTAACTCATTTCTATATGGCCAACTGTCCGGGTAAACAGGCTTAGACTGGTCTGTTGTGAAATAAGGCTATGGTTTTCTGGGACAATATCGGCTTGCTTTCCAGGTCAAAATGGACTAGTCTCATAATGCTTAGTGCTGTTTTGCCTGACTGTCTGTAAGGGCTGAAGAGCAGAGGAGTTAGTGGGGGTTAGCTCTTAGTGCAAGCATAAGGAAATATCCCTAATACACATACAAACACCTTTGGATGAATAAGTTCATTTTTGTGCCTTGAAATATATGTTACATTGATTTGTATAGCACACTAATCACCCAAGAAGGTATCCAGGTGCTTGGGCAGGTGTGTAGCTGTGAGGACCCCGAGGTGCTTATACGATTTGCCAGGTCTTCAGCATCTTGCAGAACTCAAGACGTGAAGAGGAGGCTCTGATGTGTTGAGGGAGGTTGTTCAATTTCTAGTGTACAATGTAGGAAAATAAGTGACCTCCATTATTGCTTTTGTGGAAGCGGCGAATAAGTGGGATTGAGAGTGAGGCATAGCATAGGTATCTGGTGGGTTGGTGAAAGTGTATGCGTCTATTCAGGTATTCTGTTCCTGTGTTGTGTAGTGCTTTGTACATGTGTGTGAGAAATTTGAATTGGCTGCGCTTGTGAATGGAGAGCAAGGGAAGCTTCTTGATGTGAGTGTGACATGGAAGGTCAAGTATGAGTCTTATATCTGTGTTCTGGATGGCCTGGAGTCTGTGTAGGAGTTGTTTGGAAATTCCAGCGTAGAGAGAGTATTGCAGAAGTCCAGGCTGCTGGTGATGAGTGCTTGTGTGACGGTCCTTCTGGTGTTCTGAGGCAATCATGTGAAGATATTTTGTAGCACACTTAGGATGCAGAAGCCGGAGGTGCACACTGTGTTGATTTGAGCTCTCATGTTGAGCTTGTTGCTGAGGATGATCTCTTGATTTGTTGCATGGTCTGTGGGTGTTGGTCCTAGCTCCGATGGCCACCTGGGGGATTCCGATGGGGAGGTCTTGTTGTCAGAGACAAGTATTTATGTCTTGTCGGAGTTGAGCTGAATTCATTGCCAGTAATGTCTTTAAATGAGTCTTAGAGATGGATACCATTCTATAAATTGCTTGTGAAGATGCCTTTAAATAGCTTCTGTTTTTGTCCCATTGTGCTGAAAATATTTATTTTATCATTCACCATTTGACACAATTTGTCTGAAAGCACACTGTCCACCTCTTACAGAATAAGTGCATTGCTGAAACTCCTAATCAATATTTGCAAATTGGGGAAGCATTTTCTTGGTGCCTATGTCCATTTATTGTCCTAGCCTTACCCTAAAAACATGTATGTCCTGAAGTATATAGGGGAAGAATAGTAGGACTCTTCTGCATAAACACTATTGGGTTCTATTCCTGTGCACAACTAAGTTTAGATATTACACTCCTTTCCACAGGCACTATTTTACAATTTGCAAATCTTGAAAGTGAAAAAAACATAAGGAAAGATACACTTTGGTTGACTGCTATTTTCCTACACTTCTAGTTTGCAGTTAGCGTGCTAACTGCTTTACTGTTTTTTGACTAAGAGGTCACATGCCTGCAGTCGACATACCTTCACTGGCTCTGGTATAGGCCAGAATTCTGTTTAGGATAACTTGCTTGTCACTCTAACACTCATCCGAGACACCACTCTTGTATTTTTCTGCTAATGTGCATCAGCATTTGCTCCCCATATAGGCAGGAGTTTCCTTCAAATCTGTATACAGCACTTACAAAAGACTAAGGGCCTGATTTACAGTTTGGGAGACAGGTTACTCAGTCACAAACATGACGGATATCCCCTCTGCCTTACTTCACGTGTCATAAGATGTCATGAACTTGTAATAAGGTTGACGGGATATCCGTCATGTATGTGACAAAGTAACCCATCTGCCAAACTCTAATCAGGCTGTAAATTGTAAAATATGAAGGCCTCTCCAGAAAATAACTATAAAGCTTCCAAGAAACACGTCAACTCCATTCTGAACAAGTCCACCTGCATTAGGTCCCCAGGAAAAGATGCACAGCAATTGCTTCTTGTTCGCCTTGTTTCCGCCCTCCTCACTCCAAAATGATATCTCCCTAAACATTCAAAGCTCCCTTAAGTTGCTTTAGGGCAAAATTGTAAAAATAAAAAACACCTGTTTTATCTACTTCTCTGTCACAGGTTAGCAGTATGGCCTGTTAATCCAGCCCCCACCAAAATAAAAGGCCTTATGATGTACCAGGATAAACAAATAGTCAAATAGTGCTGATGACCCTGCACCAACACATCATCAAAAATGCTAAGTTTACTTAACCCGGAAAGTATGGGATGGTAATTGAACACAATTTGGGTTGTGGGTGTTGGATAGCCCCACAGCAATCAAAAGTTACTGGATCCAAGTTGTACAACTAGGGTATTTTGTTTCTGATGGGGCCTCGTGCTGCAGACTATAACAACTGCAATGAAGTATGCCTTTAGCACTCGAGTACCAGGGTAGAGAGGCATCAATCCAAGGCTGTAGCCTACAGTCTCAGAACTCAGCAATGCAACAAATATAACTCAATACATCAATATTCAGACAGTAATTTATCTTCTAAAAAGAAAAAGTAATTTAATGCATGCAAAACAAAATATAATGCACACAACTTAAAATGTATACGAAATGGAACATTAAAAAATCAACGGGGCATCCTCTACAGTGACTCACAAGCTGCAGGGGGCACATGCTAAATATAGGTCATATTAAGCACCACCAAAATATTGACTCTGAGGCACCTTTAACAGTTTGCATGCAAGGCCCTAACTCCCAGAATCACCATATCCCCACCATTGCCATATATTGCAATCATGTGGTATGTATTTGAAACAAGTGACACCTAGTCACTTTGTCACAGTGAATTAAAATCCATTCAACTATAAAATTACCACACATATCCATACAGTTTGCCTCCTACTATTAAAAACTATACCTATCGGTTTTGAACAAACAATGTAAACCAGCAAGTACTTCAAATACAACTTAATTCCACTTAAAGCAAGTTACCTAACAGCTAGCAGAACACACCAAAAACAAAACCCTTAAAAAGCTTGCCTAGAGCTATCCCTCCTTCCAGAATACGAATGCAATATCCCAAGACACAGAGGTTGACAGAAATTTCTTAAAGGTGTGGGACATAGGTGAGGGCCGACGCTGTCTTAGGAGCATCTAGTATCAATAACAAGCAACCAAAAACTTTGGGGTGCCCCTGCTCCATCAAGTCACCACATACAATATTGAAATTAATGCCTCCTTGCACTATGAGGCACGATTTCTTCCCAGAGTTATCTTATGCTCGCCTTTGTTTCCCTTTGATGTGGCTTCTGTCTGAGGGCACACATATATACTTTATTTCTTAGATTGACCATTTGGTGAGGCCATCCACGAACCATGTAGAGGTTCAACATTGTGCCTGGTTCTTTGAGTCTCCCCTCTCCCCAGCACAGATTTCAAGTAGTTGGCTGGGGAAGAAGCCTGACCTACTTTACCTGAGCACTGCTGTTTCAAAATGCCAGGAACAAAAGCGTCTGTGCAGTAGACACCGTAGGTTCTGGAGAGCCTTGCTCTCCAAAGGGCTGCCTGATGAGGATACTGGTCTCCTCACCTCCAAATGTGGTTCAGTTAGAGAAAGCATTATGGCACACTTATTCCCATCGGAGAACTAAGCCGCTCACCAGTTCTCCCAGTGACATTGTGGAAGCCACTAGTTGAAGTTGGGATTTTCGTGACCAGGCAGCTGTACAGACTCAGGGGTTTCACTGGGAGTGCTAGAATACCACATATGAGTGTCAAAGTAAAATAAGATAACTCTGTCCCCTAGGCACCTATGTAGGTGCTGTTGGGTGCATTTTGCTCCTGGTAGTGTGCTCCAGTCACTAGGCATGCCCTTTTGAGGCTTCCCAGCCTCTAAATGTTGATCTTTTTTTCTGGATGGTCCCAGGTTGCTTCCTTAACTTGATTGAGAAACCCTTGGCACTTTCACTCCTCCTCACATATTTTACTTTTATGAATGTGTGACTGAATTTTAAAATTAAGTTATCTTTCGTTAATTAATAACTGACCTATGTCGTCGGGGTTCAGAATTCTTAGTTCTTTTTGGAGATCGCCGCGCTGACTTGTGTATATGTGTGGACTTTTGTAATGATGCAGGGACAAAAAAACAATCCTTCTGTTGACAAGACATAAGTCAAAGGTGGACAATTGGTCGAAGGACTTGAAGGACCATGTACTCACCGAAACAGCTTATCGCAACTTCACAACTTGTCTATCTATATTTGAAGCTATCTGGAGATGTTTCTAAGAATGCTAAGCATAGCCAAATGACATAACCTATCCCCTTTTAACATAAACTTTGAGAAAATAATAATTTATTTTTGTTTCCGTATGTCCATTTTATTAGATTGGGGTACTCTGGGCTGGCATTTTTCTATAATTGACTACATCAACACATCAGTACTGAGATGCCACACCATGATTAATTTTGTGTGACAATTTTGTGTGACTTGGCAGGTTATTTGAGCTGTATCCCTTAAGTCCAAAAATAAATGTCTTTAAAGTGCAGTCGGCCTTTTTTTTAATCACACATCTGGCACTTAGACAAGATGTATCTCTTTTACCCACTAATGTACACCCTCCGGAGCCTCGATATATCATCCTTAAAAGACCACGACTACACACCTGAGAACTTTCTGTTCTCCTTAATGTGTGTGCTTTTTAGTAATTTTGCGGTAAGATTGATCTTCTCTGCTTCTGCCTGGCTAGCAAACTAGTTTTGTGTGCAGGATGCAATATATTTTCATTCAATTATGTGTACTGTTGTCAGAATCAGTGATAAGTCCTGTCCTGCCTGAGCGCGTCCAGCATTAATTAATATTAAGTTAAATCACTCTAGAATCAATATATGCCTCCTTGGAGCCACGCTCGAAAAAAAAAGCCTGGAATTAATACAAAGTCTAGGGGAATCGGCATTTGACTGGGCAAATTGTGAGTCAATGGAGGCTCCGGTATTGATTTGGGTTTACATATTGAGTTTTTGTCTCAAGTGTGAAGGACACCACAGCGCATAAAATGGCTGCCAGTTATTACAAAGCAATGGATCACACCACGGCGCCCTGGAAACAAGATATCGTTTTGGTTTCGAGATTGCTTCTCTCATTGGATTTTCCTTAATGAAAAACACTCAGGACTGAAGTCACCATGTTGTTTGCCTTCATAAGCAGAGCGTGGTTCATTCAGCGCTTAGTTAAGGCAAAGGCATCATTATCATATGGCAAACAAAAAGGCCGCAGTGCTCTTTGCATATGTTCCTCCGGGTTATTATGTGAAAATAAAACTCATAGGGCCACATTAACACCAGAACCTGGGCTTCTATGAGAATTCACAAGGGCATATTATCAAGCCCATTATCGCCGCTTTAGCGGCAGTTTCCTGACGATAAAAGCAGCGATAATGTATCGCCCTTTCTTGATAATATGGCCCATAGTTAGAAATTGAATGATTTGTTGATCTTCATAATCAGGTGCACTGGAATTATTCAATTATGCAGGCCTCAGTGTTTTCCGCATATTTATAGATTTTCTACCTGCTGCAAAAGGAAGAGGAACTGTTCGCTATATAAATAAAAACTGATGCACGTTTGCTTAAAAAAGTGCAGCTGATCTTAAATCAAACATTTTTGTTTATTTTACTGATTAAAGCCTCTGTGCTGTTGTAATTTTATGGTCTGGTCGAATTTCATGTTGGCTAATTGGGCTTTGTCTGGCCTTTTCTGGATTTGTGGGACACCTGGACCCCCAAAACAGTGCTTCACTCACGAGGAAGTGCTTATTTCATAATTTCCTGTTTTCATGGTAATCCTTTTTGTAACTCAGAGCTTGCCATCTCAGTGATTAAATTACATATCTATACTGTCTGCCTTGGTCCCATAGGACACACAGCATAAAACAGAGCCTTATTACACAGAACATATTAGGGGGTTATTATGATGGTGGTGGGTATTGTGGTGGACGGAAAGTCTGTCCCCCGCTTTTTCACCGGTCGTCGATCGTTAAGATGGCCTGCCGGGCGGAACTGGGGCTCATATACGGTGGGGGTGCCTAGCAGGCACCGCAATTCATATTATGATGTTTGGATCGTGCCTTTCCATGGCGGCGATGTCGCCATGGAAAGGCTGACGGGGACTTACTTTTGGGGCCCGTTGCGGGCCCTGGGGTTGTGGAGGGTTGGGGGGTTCACTTGGGGGTTACCTATGGTGCCTGCCACCCTGTGCATGGAAATGCATGGAAATGCACAACATGGCATCTTACCATTGCGCTGGGTGCTGCAGCCAGCAGCACCCGCTGCAAAATTAAAATGCCAGATGCAACCGCTGCAGTGGCGGTCGCATCATGATCAAGGGTGCGGGACCGCCGCATGGCAGGCAGGCAGTCCTGTTCCCGCTAGGATGGCGGGTGGACTCCGCCCGCCATCCTAATAGGCCACTTAGCTCTCAATGATGCTAATGATCATTGACAAATATCACACACAAGCTCATACCAGGAGACTTTATACGGAACACTATTGATGCTTAAAAGGCAATTTAGGTGCACATGATTGCTCCCAAAAACTTGAGGTGTCCAAGGCATAAGGTATTTTTTTTTCCTACAACTTTTGTGAAGTTTTATGGAAAACTTCACACATTCACAAAGTTGCCAAGTTTAACGCTTCTTCTTCACATTGTGTGCAAATTGAAACGTTTGCAATAAATGATATCAGTAAAGGTTAGGTACTCAGAAATACTAGACATATACTTACTATTGTAAGTTTAGTACCACAAAAAGCCACTCACAGGTTCTGTAATACATTGCCACAGAAAATAATTTTAATTTAATTATTCTCACTTTAAAAGCTATCTATTTATCTATCTATCTATGTATCTATCTATGTATCTATCTATGTATCTATCTATCTATCTCTATCTATCTATCTATCTATCTATCTATCTATCTATCTATCTATCTATCTATCTATCTATCTATCTATCTATCTATCTATCTATCTATCTATCTATCTATCTATCTATCTATCTATCTATCTATCTATCCATCTACTCACTGAAAAAAATAACGGTTAAAGGTGCGGAATGGGACATGAGCTAACATTAAAGAAAGAAAACCCAATGCAATACAAAAGTTATAATTTACACACAAAAACTATACTTTCTGCCCCCATCATGCATCAGCCTTCGGCCTGGACCTGCACCCATCCCTGTTCAAATGCACAACCTACATCCTTGTCCTTTTTTTAACTTCTCATAAGAGATGTAATAAGTGAGGTCATAAGCAGTACATGAACTGGTGTTTTTTTATTTATTCCTGTGTTAACTCATGTCTCATTCCAAAATCTAACTATAACATCACTTATACCTTTGTTTTTTCATTACATTTCTAGATTATTTTTGATCATATTCTAAATTGGACCAAGAGCCAAATCCTTCGCATGCAGCCTCCCCTGCCGTAGACAATCAAAGTGGCAGGGCTTGTGCTTAAATCTCAAATGCAGCCAACTCCAGATTTTATTTATTTGAGAGTTTTACAGAGCACTAGCAAAACCTGAGGTTATCAGAGAGCTTTACATCGGTACCAATTCACATCAAAATACCAAGTATAACCAAAACATTTAAGTCAAATCAAATCGAGACAATAATTGAGCATGATTTAGGAAAAATAGCAGGGAAGGCGTACAAGGAGAATTGATGATGGAGATTTCCTCTTGTGGCGCAGTAGATGACACGCTAGTTGAGGTGTCGACTGAGGAGGAGATCCTTTATCTGTCTCTTGAAGCTCAAGAAGGAGGGGTTCGTCCTGATAGGTATTGGTATGGAGTTCCATATTTTAGTGGCATTGCTCAAAAAGGAGTCAGCCAGAGTTTTCTTAGTTGTGGGCTCTGTGTGAGATGGGAAGTAGGGTGTTTAAGCCTCTGAGGTTTCTCATCTGCCCTGACTTTTTGAGTTTAGAAGAGAGTGTAAAGGGTTTGTGGGTGAGGCAAGCAGATCTGCAGCTGCAGGGAGCATCAATCAGGGGCCATTTCAGTTTTTTCGGGGGGAGATGTGGTCATATTTTTGATTCCTGTGACCATTTTTGCTGCTATATTGAGCGTAGATCAAAGGGGTGCATGGTGTGATTTAGCAGTGCCTGTGAGGGTTGCATTCCCGTAGTCCAGTCTAGACAGCATCAGCACTTGTGTGGCAGAATTGAGATAAGGAAGGTAGGCTTTGATTTTGTTCAGAAATTTCAGGTTGTACAAGGTACTCTTCGCACTATTCATAATATGATCTTTCATGATCAGTTTGGAGTCCAGTGTGCTACCTAGAGAATTGATGGAGTTGGCTAATGTTAGCAGGTCAGAGCTCTGTGGAGTTTATCTATTTCATGTATCTGGGGGGAAGATGCTCTGTCTTGATATGAGCAAAATTTCTGTCTTGTCTTGGCTGAGGTACTGGTGGTTGCAAGATAGCCAGTGTTGATCTTTCTGAGGGTGAATTTAACCAGTGTATGTCCTAAATTTACATCTAGACCTGGGTGTCATCAGCATATACATGGAAGGGGATTTTATCTTGGTTGAGGATGACAGTGAGGGGTACCATGTCAATATTAAACAGTGTGGGATAGAGGACGGAGTCTTGGGGGGCACCTCAGGTTCTTGCCATTGTATCAAAGATCTGATTGCTTATTTTTATTTGTTGAGAGCAGTTTTGTAGAAAGGATGCAAATCAGCATAGGACCACCCCATCTGCTCCGATTCTTTATGGAGGGAGTTCAAGATAAGTTTGTTGTTGACCATATAAAAGGCTGCTGAAAGGTCTAGGAGTATGTGTAGGCAGCATTGTTCTCTATCAAGCGATGTGTGTAGGCCATCTGTTCAAAATAGTTGTTTCAATGCTGCATCCTTTTCTGGAGCCCGATTAGTGAGGGTACAGAAGATTACTGTTTTCAACGTGTTGCTTAAGTTGCGAGAGAACACATATCTCTAGAGTTTTGTCTAGGAAGGGGAGATTGGAAACTGATCTGAAGTTATTGAGGTAATTCGGGTCTTCCTCCAGTTTTGTGAGCAGAGGTATGACTTGATGGGGTTTCAGACAGTCTGGCATTACTCCAGTCAGCAGGGAGCTGTTAATAATCTTAGTCCAGAGGGGTGTCAGGGCGTGGTTCAGTTTTTTTGCCAGGGAGGCTGGGGGAGGCTCCATAAGGTGGGAGCAAAGTTTGGATGTATCCAGCAAAACAGATATGTCTGCCTCCACAAATAGGTTGAAAACCTTCCAGCTTGTAGGGTTTGTGTGGGGCCTTTGGATTAGATTGCACTTGTTGTTTTCCTGTTGAATGCTCATTGCTAGGGTGGCCATGGAGGGAGGTGGGTTGTAATCTTTATTTCTGGGATGGGGTTCCCTTTGGATGACTGGTTGAGATCATCAAGGGAGAGCTCGATCTTCATGATTTTGTCATTAAAGAAGATGACAAATTTATCATAGTGTTCTTTGGATATCTGTTTTTTTAGTGCTGGCCTGGCAGATTGCTGTCTGTTGAAGTTGAAGAGCTAGTTTGGGTGTTTTTGGCCTTATCTAGAGTGTTGTGGAAGAAAGAGTCTTTTTGATTCATAATGTGTTTTTATATTTCCTGACTTCACTCCTGAGCTGGTCCAAGTGGACTGTGGATAGATTTGGTCTGGACTAGTTGGCTGTTCCATGGGGCACGATCGGACCAGTCTGGGCGCTCTACCTTGATGCAAGTGTGACATTAGAAAGCGCCTACCCTGAACAGACTATGATGCAATAAGCCTGTGAGGGTATTTAGACAAAATATTGAGTTGGAAATGTCGATCTACACAAATATTGAGTTGGAAATATCGTGACACAAAAATATCGACACCAAGAATATTGTGGTCAAGAATATCGACTTTAAGGTAAGAAAAATTGTTTAAAAAAATATAGAAGTCATTAAAATTGTTTGCAAAAATATAGTTGTTTAAATATCGTTTTTTAATTAGTGTTATATATTTTAAAATATATTTTAAATGTTTGTGATGCTTTTTTTGCATAATTTTTGTTTGTTTTTAATATGTGCTAAATATTTAGTAGTTATCAATTTTATTTTAATAAAATGGTGTGTTTATTAGTAATTTATTAATAATTAGTTGTTTATTAATATTAATTAATTCATTGAAAATTAAATATGGAAACCCCATAAATAATTTTGGGGGCAGTTTGTGGGGTTTATAAGGGTAAAGGGTGCAAAGTCTTTTATGTTCAATTAATAAATATTTAGTTCATATTTAATAATAATTAATTGACAATCAATTAGGGTAATTGTTTGATTTTGTTATTGTGTGGGTTTTGGTTTTATTGGGGTAAAGGGTAGGGAGTAAGTTACTTTTACTTACCTTATAATTAGTTGTTAAATACAATACGTTTTGAAATTGAAAATAAGTTTTAATTGTGTAATTCATTTTTTTTATAGTTTTATTTTAGGTGTGGGTTGTGGGGATTATAGGGTAGACGTTGGGAAGGTAATACATTTTTACGTTTTTTAATTTGTTTTTAATTAATAATATTTCTTTTTTATTTATAATTAATTATGTTAATTATGGAAGTACATTTTTTGTTTTAATTTAGATTTAGCCTGTGAATTGTGTGGTGTTATATGGTAGGAAGTAAATAAACCAAATTTATGTAATAAATAATGTTTTTGTTTATTTCAAACTAAAAATATTAATTTGTTTCACAATTATTTTTAAAATTTTATTTAACATGATATTTGTAGGTATTTGCAATATGTATTTAACATTATAACATGTTATTTTTTTCAGTTTTAATGTTAAATACATTTGTATTTAAATTTTTACCATATATATTTTTTCATTTATTTTGTTTTTTAAATATTTTTTACTGTTGATATTTTGTTTGTTTTTAATTTTGAATTGAGTGGAGTGGGAATAGTAATTTTTACCCCTTCACAATCCATCACTTTCCCTACTGTGCCACTGACCGGAGAGGGAATAGTAATTCTTACCCCTCCGCTATCTAACACTTTCCCTACTGTTGAACTAATTGGAGTGGGAATAGTAATTTTTACCCCTTTGCTATCCAGCACTTTCCCTACTGTTGCACTCACTGGAGTGGGAATAGTAATTTCTACCCCTCCGCTATCCAACACTCTCCCTACTGTTACACTCACTAGAGTGGGAATAGTAATTTTTACCCCTCCGCTATCCAAAACTTTCCCTATTGTTGCACTCATTGGAGTGGGAATAGTAATTTTTACCCCTTCGCTCTCCAACACTTTCCCTACTGTTGCACTGACTGGAGTGGGAATAGTACATTTTATTCATCTGCTATCCAACACTTTCACTATTTATTATTGCACTCACCGGAATTGGAACAGTAATTCTACCCCTCCGCTATCCAACACTTTCCCTACTGTTGCACTGACTGGAGTGGGAATAGTAAATGTTATTCCTCGACTATCCAACACTTTCACTACAGTTGCCCTCACTGGAGTGGGAATAGTAGTTACCCCTCCGCTATCCAACACTTTCCCTACTATTGCACTGACTAAAGTGGGAATAGTAAATGGTATTCCTCCATTATCCAACACTTCCCCTACTGTTGCCCTCACTGGAGTGGGAATAATAATGTCTACCCCTTCGCTATCCAACACTTTACCTACTGTTGCACTCAGTGGAGTGGGCATAGTAATTTTTACCCCTCCGCTATCCAACACTTGCTCTACTGTTGCACTCATTGGAGCCGGAATAGGGAAAGCGGATGGGTAAGTGATTAATAATTCAATGTCTGTAAAGTACATTATAAGTGATTGATTTACTATCTTAAAAAATGTTATTCTCTATAGTGCAAAGTGTGATGGCTCAAAACCATATATTTGTTAAAAGTCCATTGTCATCTGGTTTAAGATGTTTTTTTAATAATATCAACCAAGGTTTGTGGATAGCAGCTCTATGAAAGAAAGTGCTCAATGCAATGTACAAATCATCTTCCAATTCGTCCTTTCTTTCTTTTATCTTCTAAAGTAGAAATTAATTTTCATTTTCATTATTGTAATACAGCTTGGATCAATGGACTAATAAAGTCTTTCAACAGATCTGATTATATCGCATTTGTCATTTTCTTGCACAGGATGTTGTGTTTTTCTTATGATTTTCTTCCATTTTCTAAATTTGCCACTCATCAATTAATTTCCTCCTTTTGGTAAAAATTAAATTCTTTCATGGCTTGTGTTTTGGACATGTCCTTTTTCTGTGAAAGTACTTTTTTTTCTCTCTTTGTTTCTTTTCTTTTCTCTCTTTTTCTTCTTTGTTTACTCCTTTTCATTACTTTTTCATTGCAGATGTACATGCAATTCGGCATCCAGATTATGGCCAAACGGATTTTCCATCCCAATGGCTCCTCTTTCATTTTGTTTCACCACTTTTGCACCAAAGTATGTTAGTAATTGATTGTCTGTGATTGAGTGTTTTTCCACAAAGTGTTTTGCCATGGGCTAAGAAAGATCCTTATTCTTTATTGCTCTGAGATGCTGGAGTATCCATAATTTCAATTTATTAATGGTACTCCCAACATACTGTTTGTTGCAGGGACATTCCAAAATATATATCACATATTTTGATTCACTTGTGATATGGTCGGTGATCTGCTCCACCTTCCCATTCTGCTTTCGATATGAGCATGTGTTTCAACCATGTTCACAGGCTCTACATTTAGAACACTTCCAAAATCCGGGTGTTGTTAGCCATGATGTTACTTATGGTTTTTTAAACTCCAGATGGCTATGTGTCAGAAGATCGCCTAAGGAGGCTGTCTTCCTATTTGTAACTTTGGGTGTTGCTGGTAATTTCCTCCTCAATGTTTCATCGAGCATTAAGATACTCCGATGTCTTTTTATAATATAGCCTTATAGCCCGCCGTAGCCGGCTATACCGGCTATTAAAGGCCCGCTGAATCGTTAAAGGCCCGAGCCGAAGGCGAGGGACTTTAACAAAACAGCGGGACTTTAATAGCCGGTATAGCCCTGCTACGAAGGGCTATTAGGCTATTAGAACATTCTGCCACTAGAGGGCAAAATGTTCTCACAAATTCAACAAAGGGTTCTCAAAGCTCGAGGGGATATAAATCCCCTCAAACTTCGAGAAGCCTTTGTAGAACATTGGAATGTTGCTCTGCGAGCCTTTACTGGCCCGTAGAAGCAGGGAGCACTCCATTGTCTGCAATGGAGCTCCCAACATTCCAATGTTCTAATGGTTCTTAAGATCTTGTGTTCGACAATGAAGTCCATGATCATACGTGTTACATCATTCTCTTCATGGTTCTCATTAGCTTCCAGTAATTCTGATCTTGTTTTGAGCTTTACCTTAGCTTTGGCACTTCTGATAACTCCTGGCGGATAGCCCCTCTCTAGGAATCGTACACCCATTTCATCAAGATTTTGCTCGATGCCTGATGTTTCAGAACAATTCCTTTTGGTGCAGAGCATTTCTCCATAAGGTATGCTCCACTTCAAATGTTGTGGAGGCCCGCTGTTTGCGTGGAGAATGCTGTTGCTGGTGGTTGGTTTCCTATGCATCCTTGTGCATATCCTGTGATCTTTGGTAAATACTTCCACATCTAAGAATGTTACTTGGAGTTTGCTGCATGTAGATGTGAAAGAGAAGTTATAGTTATTGTTGTTCAATGTCTGGATAAAGGTTTCAAGATCTGACGACTCCCCTTCCCATGTCACAAAAAGATCATCTTTAAACCTCGTCCAGGTTTTGATGTTCGACTTGTACCTTCCTTTCAGTACATCAGCTTCCCACACTGCCATAAATAGATTTGCATATGTGGGGCCGAAAGATGTTCCCATTGCTGTGCCGAGCTTTTGTAGAAATATCTCTCCATTGAAGAGGAAGACATTGTGTCAGACAAAAATTCAGCATTTCCATGATCATTTCCGAATGTTCCAGGAAGCTTAGTGATCTTGTTTTCTGAAATTGTCTGACCCCTGCTAATCCGTCTGTATGAAGAATTGATGTGTACAAAGATGTCACATCTATGGTAACCATGGTTAGATGTTCATTCCAACTCATGTCTTGTACCTTTTTCAGGAAGTTTGTTGTATCTTTTAGATATGAGGGGAGAGATGTAACATATTCCATTAGAAAGACGACTATATAATGAGATGTTTTCTCAAGCAGAGATCTTATTGAGCTCACTATCGGTCTCAGCCGGGGGGGTTATAGATTGACTTATGCACCTTTGGTAAGAAGTAGATGGTTGCTATTACAGGATGGTCAACCTTAATGTACATATATTGTTCGAAGTCAATCAATCCCCTCTCCTTCCATATCTGTAACTACATGCGATATTCTTTAATCCATAGCTCCATTGGATGTTTCTCCAGTTTTCCGTAATGTTCTTTGTTCCCCAATTGTCTGTTCGCTTATGCTATGTATTGCTCCAGATGTTGCACCACAATGTTGCCACCCTTATTGACGGCCTTTATGATGATTTTCGGATTTTCTCTTAACTCTTTTAGGGCTTTTTGTTCTCCCAAAGTTAGATTCCATGATCTTCTCTTATTTTTCATGGTTCTTGATAATTTATTGATTTCTTCCACTATGACTTGATAGGAGGGAGTTGCAGACAAAATTTGGATTGAACTCTCAGTCCACTTTCTCCAACCTTGCATGTTATTATGCCTTCATCCTGGCATAGTTGTATGTCATACTCTATTCTTGAAGTTAATGTTGTGCTTGTATCTGTGACAGCAGTCCCTAATGTCATCAGGGCTCTCAGGGTTGTTAGATCATCTTGATTTAATGGGGTTATGGTAGTATGCATCTAATTGAAGTTTCGTACATTTGGTGTATTTTCTTCATAGTATTTCTTGAGTTTTACTTTACGACAGAACTTGTATAAATCAATTTGGTTTTGAATGTCCATGTTGTAATTAGGAGAGGTTAATCCTTTATTTAATAAGCTTATTTGGTTGGAGGTCAGGGTCATACTAGAGATGCTAATGGCCAGATCTTTTTGGTAAGATCGGCGGCCTTCGATACGGTCCATCACAAACTGTTGGTGGACCGGTTGAGGGCCTGCGGAGTACATGGTAAGGCGCTGAAGATCTTACAGGCCTTCCTCTCCAACAGGACTCAGGTAGTGGCACTGGGGGACTTTGAATCATGTCCCTTTTCACTCCCTTGTGTCCTACTCTTTTTAATGTCTACGTTTCCACGCTAGCCCCGATAATTCAAACCTTTGGATTCAACCTTACAGCATATGCGGACGACACGCAGATTGTGGTCTCTCTGATGCCGGGGGATATAGATAGCACTGCGGACAGGTTTAAAGGCTGTATGCGCGAAGTGGGCGTTTGGATGGCCCAAAACTGTCTTAAGTTAAACTCATCAAAGACAGAGGTGCTACTCTTTGGCTCCAAAGACAACTTCTGGTCACCTAGATGGTGGCCCGAAGAAATGGGAGCCTTGCCCGCCCCTGTGTCCAAAGTGAAAAATCTCGGCATTCTGATGGATGATTTATTGTCCTTTAAACATCAGACTAATGCCCTGGTTTCATCCATCCACTTTGTTCTTAAAACTATTAGGAAAGTGCTACCATTCTTGGATCACGAACATAGGAAAACAGTAGTCACCGGTCTAGTTCTTTCTCGGTTAGACTACTGTAATAGCCTTATGCTGAACGCCCAAACTGGCTTACTAAATAAATTACAGACATTGCAGAATGCTGCCGCTCGCCTGATAACTGATACACCCAAGTTCGCATCGGTGGCTCAGGACCTGGCAAATCTTCATTGGTTACCGGTGCAGAAACGAATCACCTTTAAGTCACTCTGTGTGGTCTTCAAAGCACTACATGATCTGGGCCCTATTTGCATGAAGCAATTATTCTTCTGGTACAAACCGGCAAGATCTCTTAGATCTGGTCAGCAGGCACTTGTATCAGTCCCCAGAATCAGGAGAGCAAGATGGGGTGGGAGGAGCTTTTCCTTAGGAGCTGGAGTAGCCTGGAATAAGCTTCCCCTTCACATTAGACAATTGCCCGATCTTTTATCCTTTAGGAGGGCATTGAAGACCTGGCTCTTCACTCATTAAATCTCTTACCCACACGCACCAGCTTTAATCCATTAGCGCCAGGACACCTCCGGGTAACAGAGCGCTCTAGAAATGTAAAAAAAATAAATAAATAAATAAGATTTCCTCATTATTTTTTCTTTTTCTTTTCTCCTCCTCTTTTGGGTTTAACTCAGTCTCCTGCTTCTTCAGGTTGGGGTTTGCTTTGTCCCCTTCCCCACGGTGTTCCCCTTCCACTTCCTCGTAGTTGCATCACCATTTATGCAAATCTCATTTCCCTGCAAAAATCCAGCATGGATGTACTTGCTTCTTCTTCTTCTGCTGAACTTAAGTCTGAGCTATCGACCATGCCCGAGGTCTCAGAGCCTGTGCATCTGTCCATTGCAGCTCTATTTCTCAAGGAGTCATACTTTCTTGTAAGAGTATAAATCCGGCCATTTGCATAGTCAATTCGATCACAATTGAATTGTTTAGCCTTCCTTTTTCCTACGTCCATCTCATGTTTGTTGATCTTTTTCTCCATTGTATCTATCAGTTCCTTCTTTTCATCATTGTCTGGGAACTTGTCAACTTCTTCTTCCAACTCTTTAATTTTCAGAAGTGTGGCCTCTAATTTCCGTTCTGCATGAATGATTAAGGTTCTCATCAATTTAAAAGAATATTCATTGGTGTCTGTTTGCCACTGTTTAATAAAGTCCTGGTCTAAGTGATTTAATGTAGGCATAATTAGAATTCTCAGGCCCCTTGGCACTCTCTTGAATTCTATATATTTTTCTACAGTTGTTTTCTCCCACCATTTATTGACTTTGACTATTCTAGTTTGTTGTAATTCTCTGATGACATTATGAATTTTGTTTCTTCTTCCTTCTGTTTGTGTGTTCCTGGGATTGGAGTTCTCACTCGTCGCCATGTTATCATCCAATAATTCATTAGCTCTTTGAGCTCGGTTCTTGCTCTTTTCTGCCATATTAAAATTTATTTCTGGGTCAATGAGGGTTCAATATAGTGAATCTTTTGCTAGCACTGGTTGTACTTTTGATTTATATAATTTCCTTTTTTGCTCTTCTTTCTTTTCTTTTTTGTGGTTATTTCTCTACTTTGTATACTGATTTTATAAAATCATGTATATCCATTCAGACAAATGCCACATTGGAATTACGAGTTTCTTCGATATGTTTAAAGTTATTGGGAATTTCACAGGAGGCGGTACTGAGTAAGAATTGCTTCAGGTCTCCCAATGCCTCTATAGGCTATGGCGGCTTTCGGCAAAGTCAGAGTGAACTGATATTTTGTACCACTACATTTATGACATCAATATTTTTGGGGGGATATTTTTGTACTTACCATTATAAATATAGGATGCCGATATTTTTTGCATCAATATTTATAACTCAATATTGTGGTACTGAGATATTTTAGGTGTTGATATTCTGTCAGTGAACCACCTACAAGCAGTAGGTTAATGCCCCTGAAATTTTCAAAGAGAGTTAGGTTCTCTCTACATATGACCTATGGTACTCTGCACTAACTATTTGGGAGTGTAGGGACACATAGTTTTGGCCCGGAAGAATGCCTGAGACCATCTAGCTCAAGACTATAGGCAGAAACATGTTGACAATATAGAAAAAATAATGCAGTGGTACATATAGGTCATAGTTACCATATGCGTCGCCTGATAATACCTTTTTTGTTGTTGTAAACAAGTCTAGGATACTACATGACTAAAGGATACTTTGTGGTTTATCCTAAGGCTTTTTTTAATTCAATAAACTGGATCCAAGTATTTTATCCAGAAAAAAATGAGTAATTTCTAAGCACTCCCTCAGGTCAGCCCCCTCCTGTGGTTGAGCCGCCCTGGTAGTACCACCTTATCAGGTTGTGCCAAGGTGACAAATGATAAAGCATGTCACCTTACATGAGTGAGCCTACCCTGTCGTATTCTTGGAATTGCCTTTTTCTTGGGAGGGATTGTAGAAGTAGGTAGCAAGGTAGACATTGTTGCAGACGTGCTTTAAAAAATTGTTTCTAAGCCCAAGAGTAGGGGTGGTGCCAATTTTGTGTTGTGGTTGTTTATTAAGGGCAGGCATGAGCCCAGTAGTGCCTTTCTCACTCCTTTTTGTGTTATGGGATGGATTTGTTTGCCAATGTCTTTCAGCTTCTCTCACCTGTCTTCTTTCAGTGTTGATGTCTTTATTGAACCAGAGTCTTGAGGGAGTGTTTCTCTCCTTTTTCATTGTCAGAGTGACTACTTGGTCCAGGATGGAGGACATCATTGCATTGTAGTGGGAGGGGAGTTCAGTTGTTCAAGTCATTCTTTCTTAAAGGTCCAGCAGAGGAACTTGCCTTATGTTTCTCATCCATTGGAGGATTTTTTAAATACAAGTTGGGTTAGAGAGATACTTTGTTGATGTAAAACAAAACGATGTGGTGGTCCGACCATTCGAGAGGGAGGATGCTGTCAATGGTTAGTGTTTCTTCATGAGCTATGATAGCATACAGGTTTGAGCCTTTATTATAGGTTTGGCATTTGCAATGCTGAGAGGGTTTCTTACTGAGTAAGGGGTTCTTTAAGGATTGAATTAGAGTATTTTCTTTTACCGTTCCAGTCAAGGTTGAGGTAACCTAGGATGATGTTATTGGTTTGTGAGAGTGAGCAGTGAATTATCAGGTCAGCTAGGTGCTCTGCAAAGGAGAGTGTGTTACCTAGTGGGTGGTAGAGAAGGTGACAGTTCATTGTTATGTTGTCTTTCATCCTTATGATGGTGCTGATATATTAAACTGTATTGTAGGATAGAGTGCCTGTTTCACCCACGTTGATGCTGTGCTTGTGGATAATGACGATGCCTCCACCGCGGTGGTCCATCCTGTTTATCTTGATGATTGAGTCCCCCGATGAGACTAGTGTATCCATGATCAGGTATGAGGATTCATTTAACCATGTTGTTCCCGTAATGAAAGCAATTTCAATGTCATGGTTCAGGATCGTTTCTGCTTGTTCTGTTGCTTGCTTGGCTGCAGATCTGCAGTTTATGAGCATGCATTTGGTTTCTGTGCCGTGCATAGGATCATGAGGGGAAGCAGTCAGGAGGATATGGAGGACGTGTATTGGTGGTCTGATCGTTTTCGTTGGTTTGGGGTTTTCCCTAGTCTCATGATAACTTGGATTTTAGAGGAGGGGTTTTGACTTATAGATTCCAGGTTGTAAGATTTAGCTAGCTCCGCTGCTTTTTTCAGAGACATTGTGGCGGCCATTCTTTTGGGTCTCTTAACTTTGTTGTTGAGAGGTGTTGTAGTCCATTCAACCAACACTGTCTTCTTCCTTTTATTTTTTAAAGGTTTTCTGAGTTCCAGCCCATGTTACACCAGCACTGAGCAAGCTTCCCCATTGAAGCGTTACCATGGGAGAGAAAGCTTGTACAGCAGCAGCGGCTGCTACTTAATGGTGCTGGTTGAAAGCGAGTTGTGTTGGGAATAAAAAAAAAGACACGTATCTGTGTGCTGCTGCATTTTGGTCCTCTTCGCCCACTTCCAGGACTCCAGGGGCAGGAAGCAGCCAGGCTCCCCTAGCCAATCACAACTCTGCTGATAGCAGCATTGTGATTGGTCTGAGTGCTGTGGTTTGACGCTTAGAGAGGGACTGGAAACCTGGCCATGTTCTCCACCAGGCTGTGCAACACAGCCCAGTGGAGCACATGCTAAGTGTGCATGACTGTTTGGCCAGGCCAAGACGGCCGGACAAACTGTCATGCACACTTACAGAGTGTCATCACTCCTCACCCATCTCCTCTGACACAGCCCAGCCCCACCCTGCCCCAACCAGCTAAACAAGGACGTAAAAATAAAATGATAATAACAATGTGTTATTATCATTTTATTTTTCCTTTTTCATCTACTCACAGATCAGTGAGGCGACGCTCCTCTGCCGTAGCGAGGAGCTGCCCCTGTTGTACAGCAGTTTTCACAGGAGTAATGTAGTACTTCAAGGGAGGGCTGCAGAGAGACCTGCGAGAATGCTGTGGTACTCATGACCCCCCAAAATAATTTTAAACAGTGTGGGGTCCTTCTGAGTTCCCCCACAAGTGGCTGTGGCTCAGGGTTTCCTTATCCCTCACCCTGATGCCATATTTCAAAAATCTTTTCAGGGTACAGGAACGGAGTCCCTTAGTTCTGTAATGACCACTTGATCTGTTGTAGCTGGCCAGTCATACCACAAAGGACTGTGGTATGGTCCTGGGTATTGCGTTACTGCCTAGATTGATAGGAGAAAATGCTCCTTCAGCCAGTGGGATACGAGTATTTCAAGACTTTTTGGTACTGCAGGAGTCCAGTAGTGCATAATGGTCAAATATCACCTTTTCCAGGAGATTAACCCTTTCATCACTACTCCTGGGGCACCTATGTAAATTCGAAATTTCTCAAAAAATATCAAACCTATTTGTACTAAAAAATTAAAAGTATACTTTATAAATAAAGTTCTAACTTTCTGCCAATTCTTTCTGTAATTCCGCTCTGTAACTTTTTCTGTATTGAAAAGCAAAGTTTCTTATGGGAATTAACATAGGAATTTGATGTTTAGGGATATCCGTTTTTCTTGAACCACTGTTTACAGATCAATCCAAAACTTTCCAAAAGCAGAAGTGAGGTAACTTTTGTTTTGAAAGGGGCTGATCTTGCCTTGCCCGAAGATGGCTGCTTTCTAAGCATGCTCCTTCGGCCACCACATCTATCCCACAGCATCCTGCACCATCAATAGACTGCCACGCTCTATGCTGCCTGAACTGGTGTGCCTGATCAAATCCAGCATGGCTAAAGGCTGAAATCTGTGCCACAGAGGCGGCCTGTGACTGTGTTGGCTGGGGAGTGGCTTGCACAACTGGAGTCATGCTATGGCGTGGATAAGACGGGGGCTGCTGGGTGCTCGGCGGACTTCCCTGAGCCTCTGCACGTGAAGGTGCAGCCCTGTGCCTCGATGGACAGAGCCTCAATCGGCACTGTGATGCCCAGTGATCGAGGTGGACATGTTAGGTCTCAGGCTCATGAACCGACTGCCCTTAGTCGGTGAGTGCAGACGCTAGCTGGGGGCCTGCTGCGGGATCCTGAGGATGGCCATTCTATTGCAGAGGTGGGCTGTCGGCCCCAACTGAGCCTCTCTGCTTGAAAGCCCATGCAGCTGGGGTAGTGGTAGCACCCCCCTTCTGACCTACCTGCTGCTCCTGGGCCTAGATTGGCATCAGTGCTGGAGGGACTGTGCATTGGCTCACATGGTGAGGCGGCAATCCTTACCTGGGGGGACAGCTCTAGTGGCTTGTCCCTGCATGCCATAGCTGTGTAGGGAAGCCTGATGGCCTGCTTACTGCCTTTGGTGCCTGTTTCTTCACCCTGCATCTGCCCTGCCACTTGCTGACACCCGAGCTGACCAGATTGCACCTGCTGGGGCCATCAACGGGCATCTGTGTGTTTCCCCTGTCAAGTTAACAATAGCAAACAACTGGGTTCCAGAGATCCCTTCATGTGTGCTGGGCAGCGGTGGACCCATGGCCAAGGATGTGCAGATCAAGCTGCGGATCGTCCTGTAGACCTGTGCTGAGGCAGGTCGTCCGAACTGATGAGGTGCAAAGACACTATCAATAGCCCTTATTTGTGACCACACATGTCCAACTGTACTCAACCCCTCAATCGCTCCTCCAAGCTGCTGAGTGGAAGCACTGCCAACTCATCTGCTGTAGACCTGTGGACCACCAAGTATGGGCATCTCAATTTTTCTCCCACCCCACTATAGCACAGGAGCAAGACTATGGGGAAAACAGACAAAACACAGCCCAAGCTACACTTTGAACAGCGCAAGTCCTTGGGGCAGTGCAGAGATAACAAGGTGGTGATGGGTCCGGTTGCGGAGACCTCAGAGTCCGGGACTGGGGATGATTTATGCCAAATCCTTTCCACAATGCAGGTCACGCTAACAGCCCTTGAAGGGAAGTTAGACGCTCTTACATATCGAGTAGATAGACTGTTGAAGAGAATGGAAAAACATGCAGAGCTCCTAGATATGGTGGAGCGTAGAGTCCAATACTGAAGACGCACTGGGCTCCACTGCAGAGTCCCAAAAATGGATGGAGAGGGCAGTGGAGTCACTCCACACCGAACCTGAGGATTTGGAAGCACGCTCAAAGCGTAATAACCTCAAAATGACCGGTATTGCTGAATCCACAAATGCAGGCAACATGGAGAAATTCGTAGAAAATCTGCCAGTCGATCCACTGGGGCGAGATTTATTTTCATACATATTTGTAGTGGAACAAGCTCACAATTGGCTTACACCCCGGCCGCCACCTGGGGCCAGACCTCACCCCATTATTGCAAGGATCTTGAATTACAGGGACTGTGTGATGTGGCATTGCATCGCTCCGGAGAACTCTCAGATATGAGGGCACATAAATATCTATTTTCCTGAATGTCACATAACAGGTTCAGGAGGCACGTAAGAAATTCCTGCCAGTAAAGAGGAAGCTACAGGAAATTAACATTACCTTTACTATGCTCCTCCAGCTCACCTGAAGATAATCGTAGACAGCAAGCCAAAGAACTTCAGGGATCCTAAAGTATACAACAGTTTCTGCAGAAGCAAGAAAGGGCAGGCAGTCAACAGAAATCTCCAAGAGGGGACACTGGCGAACTGGTATCTTCCTCCAGCTTGGATTAACCTGGCTATAGTTACATTGCTCAGCATTGTTCTAATATGTACTGCGACAATGCATGCATTTGATAGCTTGTTAATGGACCGTTGTGCATGTTTGTAAGATGACTGCCAATGTTTGATCTTTCAAAAATTGTATATAGGGAGCTACCCTTTCTGACAGGAAAAGGATTGGGTCAACAATCTTGAAAAAACAGGGTTCCTTCTCCTGAGTTCGATAAGTCATAGGTGGTGTTAAGATCCCCTAAGGGGGACGTTTACGTCAATCGGAGGGATTTGAATGTTGCACCGGTTATCAAATTTACAAATAGGTGTTTATAGGGCCCAAAGGTACCATGGAAAACATGAAAAACATGAAACAATTTTTATAAAAACATTTTTCATTCATTTATTTGAGAAAATTTAAAATTTGATAATAACATATTTTTGTATTTAAAATCATATATATAAACGTTTTTCATAAGTTTCAGAAATTAAAAAGCATACAGTATTCTTTAAAAATTTCGAATCTAGCAATATTTCACACAAACATTACAACATCATAATTACTGATCAATGGATTTTTATAGGAACAAAATTGTTGACGCTGCGTTTCGTTGCCTCTTTTTTTATCCTGCACCTTCTTCAAGGACTCGTTCACAGCTTAATATTATCCAGGTAAGATCTTCCCTGGTTCTGATTTATAGGTCTCTCTGAGCACGTGTTACATCCGCTCATATATTGCTTTCATCCTTTTATTCTTGAATGTAGGTTTTGTCCAAACGTCCTATGCCCAACGTGACTTCCGATCCCTGGATCTGTATCTTTATTACCTTTGCACTCAAGCGCATTTCATGCACTACTGGCAACACTCACACGACCATATTCCTCACGTCGCTATAGAATCAGATGACGTGCACCTGATACCACTGTCTACCCTTATACCACAGAAGAGACCAGGCATCCCTTGCTTTTTAATAAACCCGGCTCAGAGCACAATTATAGTATGGTGCAAAATGATACTTACGCTTCCGGCTAGCCAATAAAACCTTTTACACATCCTTCCCTCGAGAATCCCCATCACTTCACTCGTTACAAACACTGCTGATGGCATCCTCACGTGTGCACCTCATAAACAAACTCTACGATGCAACTCAACATGAGCAATATAGGGAATCTGAACTAGCCTTAGAGAGATGGAATACTGTGCTCGACACACCTCTGTCCACAGACGACTGTGGTTTTGTTGTATACTTACAAAGCTGTTAACACCAAACTGTAATCTGCGCATAGTCCATTACATTTTTTTACAACAAATATACTACACGCCAATACAGTTACACAAATATGGATTGCAGGGAGACGCCAAATGTATATGATATGGGGACCCTCAGGTGGATTTTTTGCATGTTGGGGTGTCATGCCCTCAGGTATGACAATAATGGAAGGATGGGGCAGACACTATGAGCACTATGCTATCAGATCTGATCCCCAACACATCTCAAAGTTGTATACTGGGCCTGGTGAAGGCCCAGAGGCCCCCCAACCTCAGATTAACAGCTGTTACCCTTTTACTGGCCAAAAGACGTCTTGCTATGAGTTGGGGCAGCAGACGAGCTCCTAAAATGCAGTATTGGACAACTGACATGGCATACTGTAAAGAGCAAATAGGAATATATGTGGAGGGGCTACCTGCATTCTCAAGGCCGGGAGATTTTTGTGGTCCATTGGTCCAATACCTGGAATTGCAGTACAACACATAGGCAGAGGATGGAGAGGGTCAAGAGTCTAATGAACATCACAATATGGAGTAGGGAGCTCATATAGATGTTGTAACACTGCATAATAAGCCGCAGGAGAATGTAAAATGTCAAAGTCGCACTGTCATGCTACATGTAATAGTTTTATATGGTATGGCACTTTATGACAAAATCAATAAATAAAATAAAAAATAAAAAACATTTATTTTGGAAAGTGCCTTGTTTATAGAAAGCCAGACCTGTCTATAACGGCACTGGCACTGGCGCTCCCAGAATAGGAGGACCACTCAAATGTCAGTTCACCCCTTGTTGGCTCTCACAGGAGACTTTCTTGGCTGGCACCAGTATGTAGACAGTTGGGGACCTATAGTTATAATGAAGCTCTACGTATTTTGAAATCAGACACGAGACCACTCTTTGTATGTGCAGTCACGAAATTTCTTGGCCAGTTTTGGGTAACCAGGCGAAGGTTCTTGACTGCATGGTCCAATCAAATTAGCGTTCTATGAACTGAGAGTCTCCTCATTTTAAAGATATCGCTGCTAAATCTGGTTTTAATGCATTTTTAATGTGTTTTTGTTTATTATTCTGATTTTATTGTATGTTGCGGTAAAGGGCTTTTAAAAGACTGGTTTATGGTAGAAGGGGTGTACATTGTATCAGTTCTGACAATTGCCGGTTAATAATGCATTCGCACTTTAGTCTCATATCACAGTATTCTTGATTGAGATGGCAAATAGTAAAATGTGTCTCTTGTCAATCTCCTCTCATGTTTATATACTGTAATATGAAATATTGGATCCTTTAGGATTTGATATATGGAAAATTCCCATTATTTTTAGCCCGGTTACTATTGATAAGGATGTATGTGTTTGTTTCTTTTATGGTGTTACAAACTGAAATAAAGATTTTATGACTGACTTAAGACATGATACCTTCTGCATGGGTGCCAATTCTTTGCTGCTCATCCGTTATTTATGTTACAAATTCATGAAATGTTGGCATGCATTTAGTTCAGAAATTAGGATTTCGCACATGGTAAACAGACAATGGCTAATGCTTAAATAAATAAATATTTGCCACTGGACTTGGCACAATTTATTTTGAATCCTGTGTCTTCAGTCCGAGTCTTTTTGTTTCAAAAACAGCATTTTTCAAATATTGCAATTATTGAGGCTGTGAGAGTTTATCATTATGGGTTTTTTATTATACAATTAGGTATCGGCAGTGTACATTGTAGCCATGGTTACTGTAGCAACGAGTATGAAAGAGGGGGGTGGTTCAGTCGATACTCTGCCAGCCTTGATTTCTAATTGATGGGGTGTGAGGGAATGATTAGACATATAAAATTCGTATTGATCCTAGAAGCGATGCATGTTCAAAGCTTCCTGGAAGTAAACTGTCATTTTCCAGGGATACATAATTAGAAGTTTACTCTGATTTTCAAAGCGATGTTGATGTGCTATCGCTGACAGTCCAGGGCAATTATTGCAGCTGTAATGGTAGGGTTCCTCGGAATCAAGAGAAAACGGAAGGCAGGGTTTTGAATATACTTTCATCCTGCAAGATGAAAAGCTGGGCTTGTGCATTTAGGGCCTCATTTACAAGGTTTTGGCGCAGGGCAGCGCTGCCAGGAATCATGCGGCGCAGCCCTGTGCCGAAAGGAAAGAGAGAAATAAGCTGTATCTCCAATAAATGTTAATTCCTGTCCTTTTCCCCTGCGCTGGTGCACAATGGGCTGCCATGATGCGCCAACGAAGGCACCTTTGCGACATGGTGCAAGAGTGCCTGCGTTGCAGGGCTGATTTATTTTATGCACAAAGGGACACTTTCCTGCACAAAATCAATCAATTGAGGCAATTTCCTCTTTACACATAGAAAGAGGAAAAAAATTGGGAGAAATGAAAACATTTCTTTTAGTTGCGCCTACCTAACGCCATTGCGGGGTGGCGTTAGAATCTGACGTTTTGCCCAGGTTTATGATTCCTGGTAAATCTTGGAATGCTTCAGATCCCATTGGTGCACAGCAACACCCATGGAATGCCCCTTTCACACAGTGTTCTGTGTGAAAGGTGCACATATTTAGAAGTCCATGAAAAGCCACATGAAGTGGCTTGTCTGGCCTTGCAAATATGCTGCGGCACATTGCGCCACCAGAGCGCCAAAAAAGTGACACCCCGGCGGTGCAAATGTGCCACAAGGGGCCTTAGAAGTGAGGCCCTTAACTCCTTGCATGCTGGTGACGGAACCACTCCGCCACCAGCCACGGACGCGCTGTGCTGGTGATAGAATGGTTCTGTCACGGCCTGGCCACCGCGCCTACACGGCATCAATTCCATGCCTGCACAGCATGTTCTATAGAGCGGGCGGGGCAATGACGGAACCACTCCGTCACAAGCACAGCGCACCCGTGGCTCGTGACGGAGTGGTTCCGTCACGAGCATGGCGGCGCCGTGCGGCCCCCCTTCTCCCCCAGCTCCAAGGGGTTAAAGTGCATACGTACCTGAAAAACAACACTAATTTAAATATTTCATTTGATTTCAGTGGAAAGGTGTGGTGCAGCGGCCAGGGTATCTGCCTTCTGAGCACAGGGTTCACGGTTCGATCCCTGGATCCGGCGGCAGCTCGGCTCAGCACCCTGTGACCCTGGGCGATGGCTCAATTAATTACCATGATGGCCCCCAGCGCCTTAAGACACGTAAGGGTGAGTAGTTTCCACTTTACAAATACAGATTTACATTTACATTACATTCAGTTTATCCCTCAGTGGAGAAGTGTGGCTCACTGGTTAGAGCAGGCAGACCCTGAAGCAGAGGTCAGACCCGGGACCAGGGTTCGATTCCTGACGCGGCAGGGTGTTGAGCTCAAATGTCCACGGACTCGAAAATTCTTGCTTCGGTGCCTGACCTAATCATGGGTTCACACTCTGCAACTCTGGGCATTAAGCTTGCTTAATCTCCACAACAGCCCCCCGCGGCGGGATGCCTGGCTTTCACCTTGGGGATGCCCTGTAGGGGCTATCTCATAGGGAAAAACCAGGACGGGTTCCCAAGGCAAGCGCGGAGATACCTCTTTGGGGGTTGATTCTGGCGCTATATAAGAAATATAATAATAATAATAATAATAACCCTGTCAACTTTTCTCTGAACTTCCTAGTGAAGCATTAATCAAGTGAAGCATTCTTGGTACAGGTGGGACGGCAGGCTAAGGCACATGGAAATTCCTTCAAGTGATATCATGTAAAAAGTTAAACTTGCGCCTGCCACTCAACCAATGCAAAAAACAACAATTGATGGATGGAATGTTGCACAATGGCAAAATATTCATCCCCAGTCAGAGATCTGGGTTTAATCCATCGTTATTTTGCTCACCACACCACCCCACCTGAACTTCCAAGCCATGTCTTTCCTGGACCGGAATCAAGCATCCTGATAGCCAAAAACCGGTCCTAGGATGCTTGATTCCGGTCCAGGAAAGACATGACTTGGCAGTTTGGGCTGGACTGTTCCCATGAGGCACAGTGTCAAGACTGATTTGAATATGGCCATGTCTGAACTGGGGTGGCTTGGTGAGCAAAATAACAATAGATTAAACCCAGATCTGTGACTGGGGTGAATGTTTTGCCATTGTGCAGCATTCTGCCCATCATCTTGTGTGTTTTGCTGCCACTCAACCAATGGCAGGATTTCTACTGAAATAAGTCTGTGGCCCCCAGGGACAGCTTTTTTAGTAGAAACGGCCATATAATCCCCATGAAGAGATGCAAAATGTCCATTAACGGTGAGGCTTTGGAGCTGAAGAATTTGGAGTCATCATTAAAATTGATGCACAGAATGTATTGAACATTAATTGGAACGCTTTTTCTTCATCTGTGTGGTATTGCGTAATTCCTTTGCACTTACCTCTACTGGTACACCGTATTGCTTCTTTAGCTACTTAAACCTTGTACTATAGACTTTGACAGTGGGATAATAACAATAAAACATCATAAAGTGGAGATTGGTCATGCCAGCTAGTTGACCATTGTTGATGCAGCTTTGTGGCACATTCAACCCACCAACGTCGGTCAGCAGTACCACTTCACCTGCCGCTGCCTTTCATAAAAGTCTGCAACTACCAATGCAGTAAAACATGCAGTGAGGGGAAGTACAGCCCACACAGCCACTCATTTCCTGTCTTGCAGTCCCCTACCCTAGTCTTTGCAAGCCACTGGTGAAATTAATTACAAAATATATACAGTGTCCATCCACCTTTTCACAGTCAGAAGACATATGCAATCTGCAGTCCTGCCAGTTGGCAGCTCTGCCAACCACTAGCACAGCAAGGATTACCCCATGCAGTTACTCAAAGGAATTGTATGCCATTAATCCTACCCAAAAGCTGTTGCATTGATGCTCTTGAAACCTCCCAAAACATCATAGCTAAAATACCAAAGCACTCAGCTTTGGTATCTCTATCTACAGTGTTTACATAGAGGGACTTAGGAACTGATGTGTGTTGACACCACTCCTGGTAGTAGGGTGCTGTATATCATAATAGTACCAACATAGCTAATTTGTTTCCTCAATACACATTCCACATATACTTGTGCTGAGAGGTGCAGTCCGTTAACTACTACTACCAATTGTATTGTATACCCCCAAAGTATCCATAGGAAATGCTCTGCCACATTCTGTGACTCCAGACTGAGATAACACAGTTAGGCTCAGACATGTACACCAGCACAGCCACCTGAACACTTAGACCTGCCAAGACACAGCACTGAAGTTTTATTTAAAGCATTGCCAAGAATTTCCAAACGAGTACCGAACATCTGAAACCTTTGAAAAGGTAGAATTAAATCTCAGAATCCCCATGATTAAGTGCGTCATTTTTAGGTGATTTGTAATCCCAATTCAAGTGCAAACAGCCCTATCTGTATGAATAGGGACTACATGTTGTGTCAGAACACCACACATTCGCTAACTTTCTATATTCACATGGTACCAGGAAAAGCATGTTTAAATATGAATGTTGAAAACTGCCCGGAAAGGGGAAAAACATGAGGTAATCGGGGTGCAAAACTAAGATAACGCATCCTGTACCAAGCAAGAAATATCAGTATATGCAGTAAATACTGCAACCTACTGCATTGGTATTCATTGGGTGTTGTATTATAATATAGACTGTGCCACTCGGGATGAAGCTTGATATTAACTAAAATTTTAGTCAAACTCCAACGCACATAGGGGATTATTTATGAAAACTGTTGCATCGCTGCGATAAAACAGCGATGCAACAGTTTTAACTGCGCCCTCCTTGCAACACAATGGATGCACCGTATGAGCCCCCACATGCATCATTCATGCATTTTGCATTTCTTAATTTGCGAAAATTACCGAATCGCAAATTAAGAATTGCAAAATGCTATGCATCATTTTTTTCGGTATTTATTTGTGATTCGGTAAAAATCGCAATTTTTACTGAATCGCAAATAAATACCGAATTCCCAACTGCTTTTTCGCAAATCCCATTGATTCCTATGGGCCGAAAGGCCCATAGGAGTCAATGGGAAGGCATTTACGAATTCGCAATTTGTTGATGCATTCCAAGGGTGCAGGGGGGGTCCAAAGGACCCCCCCTGCACCCCTGAAATGTATTTGAAAGTGCATGTTTCAAACACACATGTCCTAAGGACATGTGTGACTGTAACATGACAGTGTAAAAAATGAATTTTTTTGCATTTTGAAAGATTTTCGCAAATTAACACGAGGGTCAACCTCGTGTTAATTTGCACTTCCAATTTCAAAATTCGCATTATTCTTAAATTGATGCATTGCATTTAAGGAATCGCACAAATGCGATTCCTTAAAAGCATTCGCATTTTTAAGAAATGCAAAAAAATGTGAATATTGAAAAAGTGTTTGATGCATCCCAAAAACGTATTTAGGAAGTGCAAACGGACGAATTTACCGATTTGCACCGTTTGCACTTCCTAAACACGTTGATGCATGTGGGGGATAATGTATGGCACTCCATGTAGCAAGGAGTTACAGATACGCCAGTGTTTCTGATGTATCTGTAGGCGCAGTAATGACGCATTGCTGGACTGTGTCCCAAAAGTGACGCAGGTCCTGCAATGGGTTATCACACTTGGGCATGTCCCATGTTAAATGTGCCTGCGTCAGTCTTATGCCTGCTGTGAGGCAGTAGTAAGATTTTTGACACAGTGGCGGCCTTAGAAGTGGTGCAGTGAAATCAGATAGATTTCACAGCATCACTTCTACAAGGCTTTTTGCGGGGGAACGCCCAACCTGCATACATTATACCTGAATCAGGTATAATGTAGATGATTTAGAAAAGGGGGTGGTGATGAACAGAGTGTCTGAGTTAAACAGACCACTCTTACCCAGTCCAAAGATCAGGGCTTGATCCATCACCGTTATTTATCTCACTGCCCCATCCCAGCTCAGAACCTGGCTATATGCAAATCAGTCTGTCCCTGGCCCAGTGCATCATGGGAACAGGGCAGACTAAACTACCAAGCCAATTCTTCACCAGAAAGGAGACAAGCTACCGGGGACCGGTTTCTGGCATTTCAGCCTTCTTCGGCCCGGCTTGCTTGAATCCTGATGGAGCAGTGAGAAAGGGACTCATGTCTGAGTATACCCTGCCACACCTATAGTGGCCAAAAACGATTTAGAAAAGGGGGTGGTGATGAACAGAGTGTCTGAGTTAAACAGACCACTCTTACCCAGTCCAAAGATCAGGGCTTGATCCATCACCGTTATTTATCTCACTGCCCCATCCCAGCTCAGAACCTGGCTATATGCAAATCAGTCTGTCCCTGGCCCAGTGCATCATGGGAACAGGGCAGACTAAACTACCAAGCCAATTCTTCACCAGAAAGGAGACAAGCTACCGGGGACCGGTTTCTGGCATTTCAGCCTTCTTCGGCCCGGCTTGCTTGAATCCTGATGGAGCAGTGAGAAAGGGACTCATGTCTGAGTATACCCTGCCACACCTATAGTGGCCAAAAACGATTTAGAAAAGGGGGTGGTGATGAACAGAGTGTCTGAGTTAAACAGACCACTCTTACCCAGTCCAAAGATCAGGGCTTGATCCATCACCGTTATTTATCTCACTGCCCCATCCCAGCTCAGAACCTGGCTATATGCAAATCAGTCTGTCCCTGGCCCAGTGCATCATGGGAACAGGGCAGACTAAACTACCAAGCCAATTCTTCACCAGAAAGGAGACAAGCTACCGGGGACCGGTTTCTGGCATTTCAGCCTTCTTCGGCCCGGCTTGCTTGAATCCTGATGGAGCAGTGAGAAAGGGACTCATGTCTGAGTATACCCTGCCACACCTATAGTGGCCAAAAACGATTTAGAAAAGGGGGTGGTGATGAACAGAGTGTCTGAGTTAAACAGACCACTCTTACCCAGTCCAAAGATCAGGGCTTGATCCATCACCGTTATTTATCTCACTTCCCCATCCCAGCTCAGAACCTGGCTATATGCAAATCAGTCTGTCCCTGGCCCAGTGCATCATGGGAACAGGGCAGACTAAACTACCAAGCCAATTCTTCACCACCCCTTGTTGTAAATATTTTTGTCCACCCTAAGCGTGGAAGGGTATTCTCAGATGTGAGACCCTTGCTCATTGCACCATCAGGATTCAAGCAAACCGGGCCGAAGACGGCTGCAATGCCAGAAACCGGTCCCCGGGAGCTTGTTTCCTTCCCAGTGTAAGAATTGGCTTTTGTAGTTTGGTTTGCCCTGTTCCCATCATGCACTGGGACAGGAACAGACTAATTTGCATACAGCCAGGTTCTGAAACTGGGATGGTGCAGTGAGCTAAAAAACGGTGTTGGATCTAGCCCTGATCTCTTGACTGGGTGAGAGCTTTCTGCTTAATTCAGAGACTCTGTCCCTCACCACCCCTTGTTGTAAATATTTTTGTCCACCCTAAGCGTGGAAGGGTATTCTCAGATGTGAGACCCTTGCTCATTGCACCATCAGGATTCAAGCAAACCGGGCCGAAGACGGCTGCAATGCCAGAAACCGGTCCCCGGGAGCTTGTTTCCTTCCCAGTGTAAGAATTGGCTTTTGTAGTTTGGTTTGCCCTGTTCCCATCATGCACTGGGACAGGAACAGACTAATTTGCATACAGCCAGGTTCTGAAACTGGGATGGTGCAGTGAGCTAAAAAACGGTGTTGGATCTAGCCCTGATCTCTTGACTGGGTGAGAGCTTTCTGCTTAATTCAGAGACTCTGTCCCTCACCACCCCTTGTTGTAAATATTTTTGTCCACCCTAAGCGTGGAAGGGTATTCTCAGATGTGAGACCCTTGCTCATTGCACCATCAGGATTCAAGCAAACCGGGCCGAAGACGGCTGCAATGCCAGAAACCGGTCCCCGGGAGCTTGTTTCCTTCCCAGTGTAAGAATTGGCTTTTGTAGTTTGGTTTGCCCTGTTCCCATCATGCACTGGGACAGGAACAGACTAATTTGCATACAGCCAGGTTCTGAAACTGGGATGGTGCAGTGAGCTAAAAAACGGTGTTGGATCTAGCCCTGATCTCTTGACTGGGTGAGAGCTTTCTGCTTAATTCAGAGACTCTGTCCCTCACCACCCCTTGTTGTAAATATTTTTGTCCACCCTAAGCGTGGAAGGGTATTCTCAGATGTGAGACCCTTGCTCATTGCACCATCAGGATTCAAGCAAACCGGGCCGAAGACGGCTGCAATGCCAGAAACCGGTCCCCGGGAGCTTGTTTCCTTCCCAGTGTAAGAATTGGCTTTTGTAGTTTGGTTTGCCCTGTTCCCATCATGCACTGGGACAGGAACAGACTAATTTGCATACAGCCAGGTTCTGAAACTGGGATGGTGCAGTGAGCTAAAAAACGGTGTTGGATCTAGCCCTGATCTCTTGACTGGGTGAGAGCTTTCTGCTTAATTCAGAGACTCTGTCCCTCACCACCCCTTGTTGTAAATATCAGGTATAATGTAGTGCAGGGCTTTACACAGTGACACATCTGCTTAGATGCGTCACTTTGTAAATAGGGCTCAATATGGCCCATTTTTTTCGCCGCTGTTGCGTGACAAAAAGTGATGCAAAGGCAGCACATATGGGTCGCAATGCCTCATAAATAAGGTCCATAGTCTCATTATCAGTGGCTTCCTAATTTCACTGGGGTTGGTGACTTTGGCTTAATTTGAAGTGCGAGGTTAACAGTAACTCCACAGATGTGTCTTTAATTCAGAGATTCCACCTCCTGAAAGAAGTGAAATTCAGGCGAAACCGGAATAAAGAGTGGCTTTGGTCCAATATCAGGTGCAGAAATAAAGATTCCCTTGGCAATTCCTCATTTTTAAGCAAACCATAATGATGGCACTCTTAATGCCTGGCATCTCTGTCCCCCGGAGTGACTGATGTCCAGTTTCAGCGACTCCACAGGACAGGATCAGTGATGTAGCGGAACTTGAGGGAGCCCCACTGCATAATTCATGGAGGATGCTCCCTACACCCCGGACCCAGTCAAGAGCTCTCAGGCTAGGGGCCCGCCACCCCTGCATAGTGCCTGAGGGTGCCCCCCTGGAGCTCAGCGCCCCCCCATCCCACACAGCAGGGTCTGGGGGGCTAATAATACACCACTGGATAGGATTACACAGCCAAACTCCAGAGTAACAGAAATGAGGTGATATTAATGCTAAGCATCATGCCAGAGAGAATTAGCTGATCGAGCCAGGTGGCTATGGAGCAGGACCAGGTTACCCTCGTCTATTGGTTAAAATCCAGATCGGTTCAAATTGGTTCCTTAGGGTAATCATGATACTGTGTTAGTCCTGTTTTCCTCCGTATTGAAAGTGCCCTTTGATTTTTTGGACACACAAACAATCACTAGGTCACAAAATGTATCACTCGTTTTAAATGTGATTCAGAATATTGGCAACACCTTTAATTGAATTTACTTAGAATGTCAAAAAATGTTTTCAAGTCAATTCGCTTCAAGACACATGATGGTTCCTTCCTTAGGGACATTTTCGCTTTTAGTTTGTTTGAAATCATGATATAGCAAATTCTCATGGTTATGTTACCTTTATCTCGTTAAGGAATAAGATGTAAAATGAAACGTTAACTAGTAATAGAATCTAACAATTTCTTTCTTAATTATTCTAACTATTTCAAAAGGTCTATTACTTTTCTCCTTAGAAAACATGTCTACTATCCTGTAAGGAGAATTCTAAATTAAGTATATATTGAAATTGAGCACATGGCTTCAAAGCACGAAGGCAGCGAGGAGTAACTAACCCGGCTTAGTTTGTACACTTTAAAGACTTTGGGGACGATTCACAAAGGGATGTATGAGTATGAGAAGCAGTACTCCTGTAGTGCTCGACACGTGCTCTACATGACTTCGAGAACTGGCACCAAAACATATACATGGGAATAAAAACGGGAACATTCTGGGAATACTCATATAGGATTATGACTGACAGAAAGGATTGTGCCATATTTGCATATTTACTAATACGAAGTTGGAGATGTCATTCACAAATACATGTGAGAGTACATAAGAAAGTCCTCCTCTTGTACTACTTCCCAAACTCATAAATGCTTTCAGAATCAGCCACAGTGTAGGTCTACCTGAAATGCTTAACTCAACTCTTCCACCACCCAGAAAGGCAGCCAGTAATCCTTGTATGCTATACACATGAGAATGTGATGAGAAATCACCAACAATACTTCACGTTTGTGACCATGGGCCAGATGTATCAACATTAGGAATTGTGATTCATTCCAAATTTGGAAATCGTAATTCCTAAAGTAAGGACAGTTGTATTTTGAAAATAGTGATTCCTAGTCCGCTGCAAATTGACCTACCGCTTGAATATTAATAAGGTAGGTTGCACTGTACAAGCCACTAGGAATTGCAGACATCACAGGGATGGTGCCCTGCTGGGGTCAGCAGACTACCATGTCTGTGATTACTTTTTAATAAAGCAGACTTTTTTAATGCAGCCTTTTTCTATCAAAGAAAATGGATCCTGGTTTAAAAAGAAAAGTTTCTTTCTTTTTTTGTTTGTTTATGAAGAAGTAGTGGTCCCAGGGACCACAACTTCCTCATAAACAAACTACTTTTTACATTCACAAAGTGGGAGTGGTCCCTTTGGGCATCCCTTCCCATTTGTGAATGCATTAACACTTCACTTCTGTAGTCAGTAAAGTATTACTGTTTGGCAACTGGAATTCGGTTGCAAAACATTAAAACATACCCTACCTATTAAGTATTTGGAAAGGACGTCCCTTCCAAATGCCAAATCTGTATTTGGTTGCAATCCCAAATTGAAATTCTGTAGCGTGTTTCAGAATCATAGTTTGGGCTTCATACATAACATAATGCTTTTTTCTTACCACGAATTGGCCGATTCTGTGAATCGGCCAGTTTGCAACCCAAAAAAGCTTGATACATCTGGCCCCAAGCATTTTAAATCTAATGTGATTGTTTTGTTTGATTGTATACAGCACAGTGTTTTGTAAATGTTTCAGTCAAAAAAATAGATGAAGGGAAAGATGAATCCCTTCTATGCCTCTGAGGACATAATAGTTATGTCCTCGGCTCTGATGCGGGTGTGCAGAGGATATACCCGTTACATCCTCACCAGTCAAGTTTCAAGTTCAAGTTTAATGTTTATTGCCTGATTAATTAAAATCATCACAACCCCCCCAACATAAAATAAATAAAGTGCATCTACACAGGCAGCTAGGATTGTCCTTATGCGAGCGATCGTATTACATCTGTGCTCTGTCTGCCATACATTTTGAGTGTATAAAAATTCTGTTATTATAAAATCATACTAAAACTGTGTTAAAATCGGGTTGCAGCAGAGAAGTAAAATCCTCACCAGTCATTTGACCAGCCAGAAATCCCTCTGCTGTAAACAGCAAAGGGATTCTCTTTTCAGATTGTTTGCCTCCAGAACAGGGTAAGAGCTCCTTCAGCCTTCTTAGGCATTTTATTTCCCCAATGCAATGACAATCACACGCATGCCACGATGATGTAATTACATTAAAAGTGAAACTGAAATGAGCTGATCGGCTCATTTCAATTTCACTGCTTTGGAGCTCATGGGTCTATCTCAGCCCCCAAGCACAGAAACACAGGGGAAAGGCATCATTGGAAAGGGAAGAATATCCCCTTTTCAATGGCACCTTACCTAGTGGCTACCTGCTTGGGGATCGCCGCAGAAAGGTGATCCCCAAGGGAGGGCTTTTGCTCATCTCCAATGTTTTTGGGAACATTTAGACTTTTTGCCCCCCCCGAGGAGCAGATGTGGGCAACAGCCCACGATTTGCCCACCCAGGGGTGGTAGAAAGACCATTAGGAAGCCAGGGACTATTTATCTAGTAGTATAGGAGTAGAGGCTGCCCAGAATTGGCATGCCAATGGCCCAACCACCCATAAAAAATAGCTAGTCTTTCTGCTCCCCTGGGAGGTAGATGGGGCAGTCACACCCAGTCTTTCCCCCCTGGAGGGTCAGAAAGCCCACTAAGCAACATTGAGCATTTCTTTTTAGCCGTAGTAGGGGTGCCAGCTGCTCAGAATGGGCATGCCAATGCCCCCACCCCACTCCAAAAAATGGGCACAATCTTTAAGCCCCCGGGATATATGGGGCAATTGCCCCAATCTACCCCCGGGGCAGAAAGCCAGCTTAGCAGTCTCCAACAAATAGCCTCAGTATTTCTCCCCACCAGGGGGAAGATGGGGGAAAGCCCCCAATCTGCCCCACAGGAGGCAGAAAGCCCACTTGGAACCAGGGATATGTGTATGAGCATGTCAGTGAGCTGCCACTCAGGCAAGGGTCGCTCCCTCCTTTTTTTTAGAGCACACATTATGGCTGTTGCTGCCCATGGGGGCAGATCAGCAATATATTTAGGCTCATCTACCCCCAAGGCTTTGGGTAGAAAATTACCAGACACTAGGAAAAGTTTTGTGTGTGTGTGTCTGTGTGTGAACTGGAGTTCAGCTGATGTCTTTGTGTACTGGTGTTTGGCTGGCAATGTGTGTACCTGCATTTTGCTGGCATGTGTGTGGACTTGCACATGGCTGGCAGTGTGTGTCGGCTAGTGTTTGGCTGGCAGTGTGTGTGGGCTGTCGCTTGGCTAGTGGTCTGCATGGAGAGCGCTTGGAGGGTGATGTGCATGGACTGCCACTTGGCTGGTGGTGTGCATGGACCGTCACTTGGCTGGTGGTGTGTGTGGATGGTGTTTGGCTGATGGTGTGCATGGATGGAGTTTGGCGGGTGGTGTATGGATGATGCTTAGCTGGCGGTGTGCATGGATGGCATTTGGCTGGCAGTCTACTGGTTGTGTGAATGGATGACGCTTGGCTGGTGGTGTGTGTGGATGACACTTGTTTGTTGGTGTGCTGATGTTTGCGTGGCTGGCACTTGGCTGGTGATGTGGGATGCGTGGTCCTACAGTATTTTATCACCCAGAATTGCGGGATCAATGCACCAGCACTCATTTTCTACCACCCAGGGTTCCATTCGGTCTCCTGATAAAAATGATACCTCACTTGTGTTGGTGCCCAAGCAGAACTAGCTAAAAAGTGTATTAAATGAAAAACTGAGAGGGAAGAAGAGTGGGTTCAAAAGAGCAGTTTTTAGGCTGACTCTGCTTTGGACACCCACACAAGTGAGGGATATTTGTTATCAGGTGACAAAGGGGAAAACTGGGTGGTGGGAAATTTGTGCCAGTGTGTTGATATCACAGCTTTCCGACACAGAAATGTGAGGAACATTTGATTTTTTTAGCTATATTTAAGTTTTGGAGGGGATTCTGTGTAAGAAAACATTGGGGGATCCACACAATCCACAACTCCCTGGACTTACCCGCTAGTCCAGTTTTCAGAAATGTCTGGGTTTGGTAGGCTTCCCTAGATGGCCACCAAACCTGGGACCAAAAACACATGTGCCCTCTAGCTATCATAAAACAACCTTTTTTGAAAGACTTGGTGAAATGCTGGGTTGTTCGAAGTTTGTGGCTCCCCGCAGATTCTAGAACTTTCCATCACAGAAATATGAGGAAAATTAGGTTTTTTGGATACATTTTGAGCTTTGCATGGGATTGTAGGTAACAGAACCTGGTGTGAACCACCCAAGGCACCCAGCCAGGATTCCCTATGGTGTCTAGTTTTAAAAATTATACAGGGTTGCTAGGCTTTCCTAGGTACCAGCTGAGCTAGGGTCCAAAATCCACAGCTAGGCACATCGCAATAATAGGGTCAGTAATGTAACATGGCCATGTTGCATTTTGGGCTGTTACTTGTTGCAGGCACTAGGCTTACCCACACAAGTGAGGTATCATTTATAACCGTGGACATGGGGGAATGCTGGGTTAAAGGAAGTGTATGACTCTCCTCAGATTCAGGAGCTTTCCAGCACTGAATTCTGAGGAAAGTGTATTGTTTTAGGCAAACTTTGAGGTGTGCAAGTTTTTCTGGGTAACAGAACCAGGTGAGAGCCACACTAGTCACCCATCCTGGATTTTGCAACGTTTCCCTAGATGCCAGCTGCACTAGGGCCCAAAATCTACAGCTAGGCACGTTGCACAAAGGGTCAGTTTTCAGTGGAATTCTGGATCACACATAGAAGTATCAAATAACCATTATTTAATGATTGTTTTTGTGCAGGAAGAGACATCATGAATTGTGTTTGCATTTTCTATGTGTGCTGTAGAAAGCAAAAGCGAAGAGAAATAAAAGTATTTCTACTCTTTCGCCAAGTCTAACACCTGCTTTTGCATGGTTTTAGCTTTTGGCACTGCCTCAGATTTGCATATCCTTGTAAATCTGGGGCAGCGTTAACAATCAATGGATGTTGCAGTGGAATGCCCACAGCAACATCCATTGCATGCTCCTTTCACCCAGATACCTTTGTGAAAGGGTACCATATTATCAAAGCGGCTTTGGACACGCAAAGTGGCCTAATACCACTTTGTAAATATAGAGCAGGTCATTTTGCCACCAGATCGATGGTAAAAGTGACTATCTGGTTGTGTAATCCCCTTAACCTTCAGAGTAATCGGAAACCCATGACTATGTAGTGTAGTAGATTAGTGCACACCAACCTTCGTTTACAATGTGGAATTGAAGGAGAGAGAAAGAGAAAGACAGAGACAAAGAGAGGTAGAGAGAGAGAGAGAGAGAAAGAGAGAGAGAGAGAGAGAGAGAGAGAGAGAGAGAGAGAGAGAGAGAGAGAGAGAGAGAGAGAGAAAGGGAGTGGATGTTTATTCTCTGGAGTAGATGTATTAAAAAATAGATATTTTCAAACAAGGTGAAAATAAATAAATATTTGCAGCCTTTATTAAAGATGCCACCATCACATATTCTTGTAACTGAACACAAACAATCAATGATACACCAGGAACTGAACACTTAGGGCCTTCTTGATGGGAAGTGTTGCATCACTGTGACAAAGCAGCAATGCAACACTTCTCAGTGCGCCCTCCTTGCGGCACCATAGATGTGCTGTATGTAAAGTATGAAGTGGCTCATTTCTGGGGTGTATCTGAAAAGAGACACAACTCCAGCAATGTGTCCTTTCACATAGGGCAATCCCAGGGTAAAAGGACCTACATGACCCATACGCCTACCGCCAGACAGGGGTAAGGTTTTCAAGCAATGGCGTCCTAGAAGTGTCGCACTGAAATCTTACAGATTTCAATGCACCACTTCTACAAGGCTTTGAAGTGGGGGAATGCCCACCCTGCATACATTATACCTGACACAGGTAAATTGTAGTGCCGGGTATTAAAAAGTCACGCCTAGGCAGACGCCTCACTTTGTAAATAGTGTGCAACATGATGCATTTTTTTCACCACCTCTGTGTCACAAAAAGTGACGCATGGTGGCACAAAGGGATCACAATATAATATAATAAGCCCCTTAACATTCAGAGTAAGAGTATAAGGGCCAGATGTATCAAATTTGGTTTTTGTGAGTCTATAATAGCGATTTGTCCCGATTCACAATTATAGACTCGCAAAATGCAATGTGTGTAGGTTTCAGCAATTTTTTGGCGATTACTACACATTCCTTATTTGTGGCTCACAAATTGCGAGTCGCAAATAAGGAATGGCTTCCCATTTCATTAGCTGCTGTGACTCTACTTTCGAAACTCTGCATTTATCCCTAGAAAATATATTCTTTCTTCATAGTCTTCTTCATCCTAATCTAGAAAATGAATACTATGGAGCTAATTACTTTCCCCTCTGATCTGTGTAAAACTTTACACATTTCTTTTACTTAACTGGACGGAAGTCAGAACAAGTTGCTACTTATTTTATTACAGTCAAGCAATTCTTCATTTTTGAAAGTCAATAAATCAACAAAAATGCAAAAGGCCATTCAAAATATCAAGCTAGACTCTTTTTCAACAGTCTTCCAGACCACTTATTAAACGAAGTACAGAAGTGATAGATCAACTTGTACCCCTAATCTAGAAGACCACCAAACACAAATCCACTTAGGAGGCAAATGCCATAGGTATCAAGTGATACCTTGCAATCAAAAAGCTCTGACGGAAGAGATCAGGTCCGAAAATGTAATACTTTCAGAACTATATAAATACCATATAAAAACTTCCACAACGACCCAAGATGCTGTGTATTTTTTCTTAAATTGTCTTGGCAAAGTTCATTCGCTGGAGTGACAGATAATGTCTTCAAAACTGAATGACCCGAAGGCATACTTTTATTGCTGCTGGCTACGCATTCTTTTTAGGTCGAGCTGGTGTAAGCAGCACGAAGCTCTGCTGTCCAGCGAAGCCTCTATTGTTAGCGACTTGCTCTGGATGTGGGACAGGGGATGGGCACAAGCTTTTGGCGATTTAAGCAGGTGCACGCGCACGTACAGCCGCCCACCGTGCACATCTCCTGTCCCGCTTCCGGGGCAAGTCAGCCTCCTACAATAGCATTATTTTAACTGACAAGCACACACACGCACACACGCACGCACACACGCACGCACACACAGGCGCACACACCCCCTCCCCAGCCAGTGCACGCAACTTGTCTTCAAACAGCCTGCAAGCTCTCACTTACCGGCTCGGTCCTTGCCAGTCTCTTGGCACGCCGTGGGGCTTTCCTCACCACTCGGGAGTCGCGTGTTGCCTCTGGTGCCATGCAGTCTTCGCCCGGTCCCTCTGATGGGGCCAGGGATTTCAGCATTCAGCCTGCAGGGTTCCGGACGTTCTCCCGGCGGTTCCTTCCTGTTCCTTTTGCAGGCCCCGCCCACGTCCCAACGAAGGCTGCCTGACTTCCGCGATGTCGCCTCAGTTCTTCAGGTCAGTATGATCTGCATTTCAAATTTTGTTTCTATTGCTTTTTTTTCTTGAGTTCTTACAATTCTTCCCCCACACAGACAGTATGGAGTGGTGTTCGTATGATATCACCTTTGCGTTGTTATCACATTGCTCCCTACGAGTTCTTTCTCCGTTCTGTTGTTCATTGTGCACTATGCCCAGAAACCACAATCACTTTTTTTTCTTAAACACTTTATTGCTAGTATAAGTGTTATTTTTCTCCAGTTCCTGGCACAGCGTACTTTGTTCCTGTTTACACGACAGTGTGCAATTTAAATGCATTTACAATGCAATATGGGCTTCCAGTGACTCGAGCCTACGCAAAGCTACATTCCTTAATTCCAAAGCTTCATGTGTTGGTATGTTTCAAACAAATGCACATACTTAACAAAGGTAAAAATTCTCAGGCACTATTTGTTACACTACATTGTGCGACTTGAAACTTTAATGTATTTTGTAATAGATGAGGTATGCGCTCCTTTATTTTCAGTCGAGTTTGTCACATTTACCAGCAGTGCGTTACTGTATTTTGTCTCAAGGTAATACAAAATTCCCAGTATGATATGCTGGTAACGCCCCCCTTAACATATGAGTGATTTTTCTAATCTATTGAGCCACAATAAAATTTTCTTTAGAAACGTTTAGGATCGCAACCACAAATCAATGATCGCGAGGTGGTTAACATAGATTAGAGAAATAACAGTTGAGGTGCAGAGAAATTGTGCTGACTGTTTGACAATGGTTGGTGAAGAAGACCCATATATAGCGCAATTATTTCTCTAGCTAATGCAGCAAATACATACTGTACAGATTCAGAAAAGAAGGGGCTAGCAATCACTTCTTTTGAGTAGAATTAACTGTACTAATAATGCTATTTTGAACTCTGAAAAGAGGGGTGCCACAGATGTCTGGTAGTTGGGCGGTGCAATGCTTGTGGGTCTAGCAGGTAGAAGGACTGAAATTTGGGCAGAAACCTGATTGTGACCGAAAGGTGTTCTGTTTGTGTAATGTTACATGGTGTCAGGTAGTTAGGAACCAATACCTTAACTTCTTTGTTTACCAGTTTCGGTAGCTTGTATATGGCTCTGTTTATGAAAGTTAGACAGCTGGCTTCATGAAGGGGAAGGTATAATTACGCAGGGGTATGCCTGAGTAAATTATAGAGTTCAGCTATCAAAATTTAGTAGCATGTCTAGTGGTGTGACGGAGTAGTGGGGGGCTCAATAACTGACTGTTGAAGTGTTCTGGTCTACTGAATACCAATGACATGTTAAATGATTTAACATGTTTCGAATTTTATGTGTAAGAAAATCTTGCCTATGTTATGAAGGTGGAAAAATGTTTCAGTAGCTGTGTTGCTTAAGAGGTCTTCAGTTCTTATGGAAGGACAGCCCGCAGCAATCTTATGTGGCCTTGGGCTCAGGAACCAAGCCATGCATTGAAAAATGGCTGCTCAACAGACTTTCCGAAATACACAAACACACACACACAACACACAACCACACACACAACCCCACAGACACAACCCCACGCACACAACCACAACCACACAACCACACACACACAACACACACAACCACACACACAAACACACACAGCCACACACAACAACACACACAACCACACACACAACCTCCAAGCCATGCATTAGAGAATGGCTGCACCACATACTTTCCAAACCCCACAAACACACACACAACACCCAACCACATAGACAATCCCAAACACAATACACACAAACCCACACACACAAACCCACACACACAACCCCACGCAGACAACCACAACCACACAACCACACACACACAAAACACACAACAACACACACAACCATCTATCTATCCATCTATCTATCTATCTATCTATCTATCTATCTATCTATCTATCTATCTATCTATCTATCTATCGCCCTCCCTCCGTCTATCTATCGCCCTCCCTCTATCTATCGCATCACCACAGCATCACTCAGCACCACCATAACATCACTATGCACTAACACAGCATCACTGAATGCCACAGCATCACTCGTCGCCACCACATCACTCAGCGCCACCACAGCATCAATCTGTGCAACCATTCAACAACAACTAGTTCTCTCAATGTGTCAAGCTTTGTTACAACTGTCACAAAAAGAGGTTATTATTTCACTTCTGGTCTTGGATTTTCATCACATTAAAATACACTGAACATAATCTCCACAAAAGTTATTTACAAAAGTTTAAGCTATTGCCATTATAAATTACAATAACTTTCATTTAAGGATTAATTATTAAAAATAAATAAAAGCCATTATTATTTGTAATATCAATACAACTAAGTCATGTAAATACAACACATATTACATTACAAATGCTATAGGTGTCACATTTGCGAAAGATAAAACTATTGGCATTACAATACCAATAGCTCAAACGTTCCTAATGCGAGACCTATTGTATTGCACATGCTTGTTTATTCTGTAGAAATAAACTTACTAAGTGGGGTTTCTTTTTGAAGAGCAAATTAAAAATGTCCCTGATTTCAGGGAGTTTTCTCCTTATACGTTGGGGAAGTTTTTACCCTTTTCCTGCCTGGAAAAACCCATGTTTTGCATGATGGTACTGGGCTATACAAATCAGTGGGGGAGGTATTTATTAGATTTTCCATTTCTGGTTGTGTGTGGAATATGCCTCAACTGCAGATTGAAGTAATACCAGCTAAGATGTCTTTGTTGAAATATGATGAAGGTGTAATTGGAGACATGTACAAGACCATCATGAAGAAAAGAAAGAGAAGGGTAACGGGATGACTATAAGGTTTTCACATGACCTCTTGTCTCTAAGCTCTCTAGTAAATTTTTTGAACAGTTCATTGGTGTATCTCTATATTGTTATCATCTTTGAAAATGTATGCATACTGTCTCTATTCCTAGTGTTTATACCTGTCAACTTTTAGTTTTTCTCATTTTGTTTCTGTGCAAATAATATTTCTTCTAAAATGTCCTGGTAATATCATCCCTTGGTCACAACAGTGGCCCTGGCATCTGGATGTTAATGGGTAATTATGCCCCAGTTCAGAGAAATGTCAGTTGCAGAGGAACTGCCTTGAAGCCTAAATGCATTTTAATGGTGCCCTGCTCTGTACCTAAAAAATCCACTTCATCCTTCCTCAAGTCTTGTGTTCATCTTTCAACAAGTAACTAGTGTGCATGTCAGTCTGCATACATGCAAATCATTCCCTGAGTGTACAAGCAATGACTTTAACTACACGTGTTTTCTTGTTGGCAGATCTAGTTCTCCCTCTTAACAGTTCACAAAAACTCAAGATCTCAATGTTAACTCATGTAAACTACTTTAGGTTCATCTTTGATAACATGCAACTTTCTAAAACTCCCTTTCAGGTTCTCTTAGAGTTGTTTGTAATATAGAGTGGTCACCAATTGTGTATCAGCTGTAAATGTGACCTTCATTGTCCTTCATGATTGTGTCTCACCATGGTAGATAATCAGATATTATATTTTCAATAAATATTTCCAACATGTAGACACCCTTTCTGTATCCTTTCTTTTTCTACAGAATTCGTTTTGTATTTATTGCCATTCTTCTTCCCATTCCGTTTCTATTGATCTCTGTATAGGAAAAGGCCTATGCTTCACACAATATCTTCTATTGTTATTTCTTATTGGCAGCCGTTAAACAAGGGCAATTTATTGCTGCTACCATAACTGAAAATGCAAGAATCCTCTTTTATATTTGGTTTGTTGTCTAAATCAATCCTCTTGTTTTGCTTACTGCAGAAAACACAATTCAATCTTTTTTTCTCTGCTAATTTTGCTATAACATATTCTATTCAGTACACTTCTTACTGTCATAACTACTTGACTGTGTTTTGATACATTGACTGCTGTTACTTCGACCTCATCCTTACATCAACATGACTTTTACATTGACATGGCCATTACCTCAACCTACCTTGACCTCGGACTGCCCATTTTCTTAGAGTTTGGCAGATGGTGCACTCCATTAAAACTTACAGGATATCCCTTCTGCATTATTATAAGTTACAAAGGCTTCGTGAACTTGTAATATGGTCGGTAGGACATCCTCCACATTTGCACTGGTGTATCCCATCTTTCAAACTCTAAATAAGGCCCTCAGTATGTTCATGGTCATTTGTCACTCCATGGCTGCTCATAAATTGGATATATTTTATTTCTTAGTGGAATCAGTACCGTATGTGCTTTTCCTCACTGAGACCTGGCTATATGAAGGCTCCGCTCCCGATGTGTCCCAAGCCCTGCCTCCTAGCTACTGTATTATTAGGTTTGACCAATGGGGCAAAGGAAGTGGTGGGATAGCCATTATTTATTAGGAAACTCTAAATGGCATGTTCTCAACTCTTGAGATTCAGACTTGCGATAGTTTACTCTTCACTTTGACACTTAGGGGATATGTACAAGGAAGTGGCGGAGTGAGGCATTAGCCATCATGGTTGAACGCCTCACTCCGCCACTTCTGAAACGCAAGGCTGCACCATATTTACAAAGATACAGCCTTCTGTTTCCCCCTGTGATGATGCTACACTTAGCAATGTAGCCCCTACGCTGGTACCCTTGCACCATAGTGCAAGGGTGTCTGTGTGCAGGGGAGAATTGTGTGCGTGTAGGAAGGTGTCCATTCCTGCACATAAACAATCCTGAAATGCCATTTTGTCACTTTCATGTGTGCTGCTTAATGCAGCACTCATGAAAGTCACAAAATGGCATTGTTTATGTACAGGAAAGGGGACCTCCCTGTACATACTCAATCAATGGCATTTTGCTTTTTCCATGTGTGCAGCATAAGGCAGCACACATGGGAAAAGCAAAACGAGGAGAAAAGAATGCATTTCTCCTTGTTTCACCAAGACCAGGTTTGGTATTGCCTCCTACGAATGCTGCCCTTGTACATAGGGATACAGTAAAGGGGGGTCCCAGTACATATAGATTGGGAGAGAACACTATTTTGAAATAAATTATTCATTCATGAATACAAGATAAAAAACTCAGTTAGTCACACTGTTATTTAATCACAATGTGAGCGAAGATACATTTTATCATGAATTTAGTGAATTCACAATTGGTGCCCCAAAGGAGAAAGGGTACGAAAGGTGAACGTGAAAGGAAAGTTAGTGCAAGATTCACATGAATACAAAACCTTGCTTAATGGCTAAAAGCTTGTTGGATTAATCAATGCTAGCTTCAACATAGGGCCAGCATACAAAAGAACAATCAATGTTTCAAAATACATTTCCGTAAAACCATGCTACAAATGCGCTGTATCAATCTCCTCAGTGTGGGTAGCACAAGCTGGTTGGGAGTTAGGTTGTCGACGTTTCGACCCCAAAATTATATTAAGTAGCCAATAAAACCTTAAAGAGGGGTCTTCATCAGGACGGTGGTGGTGTAGGGAGGGGCGGGGTTACCATGTAGGGGAGATTGAGTGGGGGGCTGTCCGGCTCCAGAAAAGAGGGTAGTAGTACCGAAAGATGGATCAAGTGAGAATCATGATCCTGACTCTAGGGTGAAAGGCACAAATGTCCCATGCTTTGCTCACATGTTATTGGATTAACAGAGTATATCATATGTGTATTTGAACGAGGACCGGATAGATGCTGCTCAGTACTGCATACTGAGCAGCATCTATACAGGACCCCGAGCTGCAACTCCGGTTCTCAAATTCAAGTTTCAGGTTTCGCACTAACAGCGGCCCCCGTTTCGAGTATGCGTATGAAGTTGGGACTATCCTGTTGAAAAAAGTTACACACAAACGGCGGTCCTTGTTTGAATACACATTTGAAGTTGGAACTACTCTGTTGATCCAATAACATGTGAGCAATGCATCGGTCATTTGTGCCTTCTACCCTAGAGTCAGGATCATGATTCTCACTTGATCCATTTTTCGGTACTACTACCCTCTTTTCTGGAGCCGGCCGGCCCCCCATTCGATCTCCCCTACATGGTAAACCCACCCCTTTCTACACCACCACCGTCCTGATAAAGACCCTGCTTTAAGGTTTTATTGGATACCTAATATAATTTTGGGGTCGAAACGTCAACAGCCTACCTCCCAACTAGCTTGCGCTACCCACACTGAGGAGATTGATACAGCCCATTTGTAGCATGGTTTTACGGAAATGTATTTTAAAATATTGATTGTTCTTTTGTATGCTGGCGCTATGTTGAAGCTAGCATTGATTAACAACACACGCAAGATGATTGACGGAATGTTGCACAGTGGCAAAACATTCACCCCAGTCACAGATCTGGGTTTAATCCATCGTTATTTTGCTCGCGAAGCCACCCCAGTTCAGACATGGCCATATGCAAATCAGTCTTGACCCTGTGCCTCATGGGAACAGTCCAGCCCGAACTGCCAAGCCATGTCTTCCCTGGACTGGAATCAAGCATCCTAGGACCGGTTTCTGGCTATCAGCCGTCTTCAGCCAGGATAGCTTGAATCCAGTGGCTTAGTGAGCACGGGACCCATGTCTGGGCATACCCTTCCCACATAGGGTGAAAAGCAAAACACACAAGATGATGGACGGAATGTTGCACAGTGGCAAAACATTCACCCCCAGTCACAGATCTGGGTTTAATCCATCGTTATTTTGCTCACCAAGCCACCCCAGTTCAGACATGGCCATATGCAAATCAGTCTTGACGCTGTGCCTCATGGGAACAGTCCAGCCCGAACTGCCAAGCCATGTCTTCCCTGGACTGGAATCAAGCATCCTAGGACCGGTTTCTGGCTATCAGCCGTCTTCCGCCAGGATAGCTTGAATCCAGTGGCTTAGTGAGCACGGGACCCACGTCAGGGCATACCCTTCCCACATAGGGTGAAAAGCAAAACAAACAAGATGATGGACGGAATGTTGCACAGTGGCAAAACATTAACCCCCAGTCACAGATCTGGGTTTAATCCATCGTTATTTTGCTCACCAAGCCACCCCAGTTCAGACATGGCCAGATGCAAATCAGTCTTGACCCTGTGCCTCATGGGAACAGTCCAGCCCGACCTGCCAAGCCCCCATGCCTTCCCTGGACTGGAATCAAGCATCCTAGGACCTGTTTCTGGCTATCAGCCGTCTTCAGCCAGGATAGCTTGAATCCAGTGGCTTAGTGAGCACGGGACCCAGGTCTGGGCATACCCTTCCCACATAGGGTGAAAAGCAAAACACACAAGATGATGGACGGAATGTTGCACAGTGGCAAAACATTCGCCCCCAGTCACAGATCTGGGTTTAATCCATTGTTATTTTGCTCACCAAGCCACCCAAGTTCAGACATGGCCATATGCAAATCAGTCTTGACCCTGTGCCTCATGGGAACAGTCCAGCCCGAACTGCCAAGCCATGTCTTTCCTGGGCTGGAATCAAGCATCCTAGGACCGGTTTCTGGCTATCAGCCGTCTTCAGCCAGGATAGCTTGAATCCCGAGGCTTAGTGAGCACGGGACCCACGTCTGGGCATACCCTTCCCACATAGGGTGAAAAGCAAAACACACAAGATAATGGACGGAATGTTGCACAGTGGCAAAACGTTCACCCCCAGTCTCAGATCTGGGTTTAATCCATCGTTATTTTGCTCACCAAACCACCCCAGTTCAGACATGGCCAGATGCAAATCAGTCTTGACCCTGTGCCTCATGGGAACAGTCCAGCCCGACCTGCCAAGCCCCCATGCCTTCCCTGGACTGGAATCAAGCATCCTAGGACCTGTTTCTGGCTATCAGCCGTCTTCAGCCAGGATAGCTTGAATCCAGTGGCTTAGTGAGCACGGGACCCAGGTCTGGGCATACCCTTCCCACATAGGGTGAAAAGCAAAACACACAAGATGATGGACGGAATGTTGCACAGTGGCAAAACATTCGCCCCCAGTCACAGATCTGGGTTTAATCCATTGTTATTTTGCTCACCAAGCCACCCCAGTTCAGACATGGCCATATGCAAATCAGTCTTGACCCTGTGCCTCATGGGAACAGTCCAGCCCGAACTGCCAAGCCATGTCTTTCCTGGGCTGGAATCAAGCATCCTAGGACCGGTTTCTGGCTATCAGCCGTCTTCAGCCAGGATAGCTTGAATCCAGAGGCTTAGTGAGCACGGGACCCACGTCTGGGCATACCCTTCCCACATAGGGTGAAAAGCAAAACACACAAGATAATGGACGGAATGTTGCACAGTGGCAAAACGTTCACCCCCAGTCTCAGATCTGGGTTTAATCCATCGTTATTTTGCTCACCAAACCACCCCAGTTCAGACATGGCCATATGCAAATCAGTCTTGACCCAGTCCCATGCTCTCCACACCACTGGATTCAAGCAAGCCGGGCTGAAGACAGCTGGAATGCCAGAAACCGGTCCTCGGGAGCTTGTTTCCAGTCCAGGGAAGGCATGGCTTGGCAGTTCGGGCTGACTGTTCCCATGAGGCACAGGGTCAGACTGATTTGCATATGGCCATGTCTGAACTGTGTTGGTGTGGAGTGCAAAACAAACGATGGATTTAGGCCCAGATCTCTGTACTGGGGTGAATGTATGACATTGTTCTGCATTCTGTCCATCAAGTGTGGTTTTTGCTAGCATTGACTAATCCACCAAACTTTTAGCCATTAAGCAACGTTTTGTATTCATGTGAACCTTGCACTAACTTTGCTTTCACATTCACCTTTCCTACCCTTTCTCTTTTGGGGCTCCAATTGTGAATTCACTGAATTCATGATAAAATGTATCTTCGCTCACATTGTGATTAAATAACAGTGTAACTAACTGAGTTTTTTATCTTGTATTCATGTATGAATAATTTCTTCCAAAATAGTGTTCTCTTCCAATCTATATGTACTGAGACCCCCTTTACTATATCGCATTGCACCCATGTCCCAGTGACTTTGAATGGATTTACCTTTTTGACTGTAACGTACCTTGTACATAGGGGGCAGCATCAAAATCAATGGATGTTGCGGTGGAATGCCCACTGCAACACCCACTGCCAAACCCTTTCACGCTAACCATAGTGTGAAAGGGTGCCTTATTTACAAGGCAGATTAAAGCCATGTTAAGTGGCTTTATGCTGCCTTGTAAATAAGGCAAAGCCCCTATCGCCACGGAAATGTCACAAAAAGTGACGTTCTGGTGACAATGGGGGCTTGTACATATGCTCCTTAGTCCCACCTTTACCTTCTCTGGAAGCTTGTGGTGTAGACCCCTGGGTCCGTACGCTCATTTCCTACAGGTTCTTTCTGATTTGGTTGTGGGCTTAACTAGATATAGGGCTAACTTCACCTTGCTTGGTGACTTCAATGTACATACGGATGACATCAATAATGGTGCCTTATAAAGGACCTTTTAAAAGACCTTGTGTTTCCACAGTTGATGCAACTGGTGGTGGGCCCCATTCACGAGAAAGGCCATGCCATTGACCTGGTGTTCAGTAATATCACTAATCGTCAGATGCAGAGCCCGATACTTCCAACCTGGTCGGATCACTTTTTGCTTCCTATCATTCTATCTGTCCCCTCCACGCCACCAGACAAACGGCTAGAGCGACCCTGGTACAATGTGAAGTTTGAGGACTGGTCTGTTGCCCTGGGTGCAATGAGAGCTGATTTATTTGACTAAGTAACTTTATCTACTTGCTGGATCACTATTTCATTGGACATGGTTCTACCTGCTTATAGCAGCACACATAGAAATTCCAAAATGGCTTTTTTTACAAAAGATTTTTTAGGTGCATGAAGGGGGACCTTCCTGTACATAAACAATCATTTGCCTTTTGCCGTTTCCACGTGGGCTGCATAACGCAGCACACATAAAATGAAAACAGCAAAAAAGAGGAGAAATTAAACCTTTCTCCTCGTTGCTCCAGGGTAAGAACAGGCTTTTCCTGGTCTTAATTATAGCGCTGCCTCCTATTTATGCCTCCTTTTTAAATAGGGGGCAGTGTCAGACTGAATGGGTGTTTACGGTGGAATGCCCTTAGCAACACCCAATGTCCTTCCCATTTACACTAAGCATTGAAAGGGGGCATTATTTACAAGGCAAGGTTAAGCTAAGTTAAGTGGCTTAACGCCACCTTGTGAATAAGGTGAAGCACCTATCGGCACAGAGACGTCATAAAAATTGACATTTCCATGGCTATAGGGGTTTGTAAAGATGCCCCTACCGTCTTAGTTTATTGCAGTAAACATGACAGTTCAGTTATTTTACGTTTTTGCCTGGTGGCCCTTTGGCACTAGTGGGTGGGAAGCCAATTGAGTATTTGTCGAGAAATGGACCCCATGACAGTAAGTAGCTGACGGTATCATTTTCCAACACATTTCACTCCATAGATGTACACTCATTAAGATGTGCTTTCATTGCGTGTAAAGCATGCAATAATTCATTTAGGAGTTGTATTTAGTGCTACACACTAGCTAGTGGTTACTTCAGAGCACTGTGCAGAACGTTTGAGAAGATATAGGGCACTGGGAAGTAAGAGTCCCATTGGATGTAGGAGAAATCCCCTATGCATTTAGAGAAATGCCTTTCCCCAACTTTCATTGATACCGAGGCCATTATATAATTCTGTAAATGTGTAATTTCATAAATTACTCAGACTGGAATTTATGCTGCTAGCGTCACCTGTGTCAGTCATAAACACCAGGGGCCTCATTTATGAGAAGTGACGCATTGTTGCGTAAAAGCAGCGATGCATCAATTCTCAGTGCACCCTCCTCGCGACATGATTGATGCGTCATATTTACTGTAAGACGCATCATGTTGCAAGGAGTTACAGATACGTCAGTATTTCTGACGTATCTGTATGGGGCAAAAGTGACACATTGCTGTAGTGTGTCACAAAATTGACGCAACTCCAGCAATGTGTCCTTTCACATGGGGCAAGCCTGTGTCAGTCTTACGCCTGCTGTCAGGCAGGCGTAAGTTATTGCCGCATTTGTGTCCTAGAAGTAACGCAGTGAAGTCTTATAGATTTCACTGCGTCACTTCTATGATCCTTTCTTGCATCAGAACATACATTATACCTGGCGCAGGGGTTTACAAAGTGACGCATCTACCTAGATACGTCACTTTGTAAATATGGTGCAACAAGGCACTTTTTTTACGCCGCTGGTACGTCACAAAGGTGACACACCGGCTGCGTAAAAGTGACACACGCCCTCATAAATAAGGCCCCAGAAGTTCAGGCGTTGAAAGAGATTGCAGATGCTCAGTTTCATCAGCCTTGCCTGTTGGTCTTTGCCCTTTTCTTCTCCCACCGTGCTCTGCATCTCTTTGTTGAGACTCTCTCTTGCTTGTTGCACTTTCCCCCTCTCTTGACTAGATCCCTTTCATTTCCCTACTGTCTCTCTGTGCTCCCTTTCATCCCTGTTAAGTATTGGTCTCTTCTTCAACTATGTCAATCCCTGGTGCTTTTGTCAGGCAGGAAGTTGCCTAGCTACCATCTTTTCAGTTTGCTCATGTATGAAGCTTCCGTGTTTTATTGGACATACGTGCAACATTTCAATGCCTGATATAATATACCTTCGTTGTCTTTTTATCACAGAGTGGTACAAGGCAGTTATGTACCTGCAGAGAGATAAATATTACACATTTTATGCAATCTAATATTTTTGTAATATTCTCAAATAGCTGCACTGCTCCTATAGTGTCTATGCAACGCATCTAACTGACTTCTGGGAGTTGTATCAGAATACCAATATTGGTCATTGCATCCTTGGCAATGCACGGGAATTAATGGTTTAAAACTGTATACTGCACAAGCACTAATACAAGATGGTTGCCAACTCTCCCATCTTACATGGCTCACTATTTTTTTGTTTTCTTTTTATTTGCATACTGACACTAGTTAGCTAGATGAAACCCTCCCTAGGCAGACATGCATCCAAGTGTGCAGAGGAGGCACAGTGGCCAAACGTGCCCTAAAATGGGAATCTTAAGTCATACATTCAGCCACTTCTGCTTAATTCACTCTGACACCACGTCCTTGCAATCTAGGACATTTGGGGTTGCCACTTTCGAAAATAATGATAAGATGTATGTCATAAACAAAATGCTTATATTTAAAAACATCATTGGTAAAACAGCCATTCCAGTAAATGTTTTTTTTTTAATGTTTATTGGAAATAAATATAGCAGCCACTTCTAGGTGATTAATTGTTCTGTTTTTTATATCTTTCTTTTGTGGCACATTCTTACATCACAAAAATTAATTTGTCATCACGCCAGCTTGCCAAGGATAGACTTATTGGCATTGTCAATGCTTGTTGTATGGGTTTTCTAAACGACCAGAACACGCTGAATATGTGATCCAAAACGTTAATATATGGCCAGGCGAAGAAGCAGTGATATGGGAGTTGGAATGAGTGCATCATTTGCTGCACATCTCATCAGATTTGGTTGCTAACGTTCAAAAACAAGCAGTTCATAAAAATAAACTGCCAGCTTTGGCAGGGGCAGCACCTCCACAATGGTGGAGGAGTATCGCCCCACTTGTCAGAGTCAGTCGCAGAAAAGTAAAATGATAAAACAATATCCTTTTATTTTTCTGTGACTGGCTCTGACATGCGTGTAGGGCGTGGTGGAGCCAGGCCAAGACAGGGAGGATTGGTGGGCACTTAGAAGTGCGCATGTCAGTTTGGCCAGCAGTCTTAGGTGGAAGGTGTAGGACTAAGAGTTGCAGCTCGGCCTCTTACTGGTGGTCTGAAAATGCCACTTTGTCTTTCCATCATACATGAGATGTGTGAACCAACATTGGAAGCTCTACCAACAGGTCTCCAGTTACAGTACTCAATGGCCCCATTCATGAAGGGCAGCGGTCATGGCCCAAAAGGTAACATGCAAGCCCGTCCATGTTGCTTGATCAATATCTACTCCTGTGTACACATCAATCATGACAGACACGGGGCAGCGTTGTATATGATTTCATAGAAAAACCGTCTCATGATTGCTAAGAAACTATTTCACCTAAACTGTTTCATTGATATTTCCAGAATGAATGGCATTTACTAATTCATAGAAATCAATTCCTAGAATGTATTTTTGATCGAAATTAGCTTTTACATGCTTACTTGAATGCAATGGTTTCAGATCTTACTTTCAGAAACAGTTTTGTTGGAAGTATTTATTTCAGTGCTATACTTCAGGGGACTTTATTTCAGATTGAAATTGTTTACATTGTCAAACAATTTCTTTGGATGATTTTAATTCACTGACCCCTCACTTCCCCTGAACATCATTCATCCTGACCCCGTGAAACCATTAAACACATCCATCCCGGCCTCCTAAACGCCCCTTACCACACCTAAACTGCACAAATCCCTAAAACATAAAAGCCTTTCTACCCCAATATTCCACCTATTCCAGAAACCTAAAAACTCCTTACTACAGCAAAATAACATCCATCCCTAGCACCTTAACTACATCCACCCCTGAACCCTTAAAGCCCTTTCTTCCCCTACTTGCCACCCATCCTTGAACCCGAAAACCCCTCACTATCTCTAAACTACACTCATTCCTTAATCCCTAAAAATGCTTTCTATTCCTAAACCCCACAGATCCCTGAACTCTAAAAACAGTGGTGCAAAGGCTGAGGAGCGTCTCCCCACTGCTTTTCGCAGTGTAAAAAAAGGAAAAATAAAATAATAATAACTAGACATTATTATCATTTTATTTGTTTCAGCTGCTGTGTCTTTGCGGGGTGGGGTGGATCTGCTCTGCTCTGCTGACAGAGCAGGGGAGGAGTGGTTTGCACTCCCTAAGTGCGCATGAATATTTGTCAGGCTGTCTCGTGCCGGCCAAACATATCATGCGCACTTACCATGTTCTCTACCCAGGCTGCATTACAGCCTGGGTGGAGAACATGCCAAGGCTCCCATTCCCTGGCTAAGTGCTGAACCACGGTGCTCAGACCAATTAAAATGCTGCATTGCAGTGTTGTGATTGGCTATGGGGAGCTTGGGAGCTGGGTGCTTCCTGCTTCTTGTATGCACAAGAGAAGCCAAGAAGAGGACAGAGAGGATGGAGGAGAGGCAGCGGCGGGACAGCCAGCCGGCCGGAAGGCAAGCAATTTATTTCCCGCTCCCTGCCCCACTGCTGCTTCTCAAGAGCATAAAAAGTAAAAAGGAGGCCCCCTTATCTGTCAACTTTGGGACAGGGGAGATATATTGTAAACCAAATTTGTCCCACAAATATACCACTAAGTTGGTGAAGAGTGGAATACTGGTACCAAGTTAGTTTTCAATGTTTAGCAATACCAATCACACAATTGTATTAGAAGCAGAAGGCTAAATTACAACGCATAGGCCAACTAATATAGTCATTAAACCACCAAGACTTGCAAAATTAAACCACTATGGCACACATTTCATAATTACAAGACAAGATAAAAAATGGTTATCTTGTAAGGCTTTCACCTTGGGGGTGCCCAGCTGGGCTATCCCACAGGGAAAAACCAGGACGGGTTCCCAAAGCAAGCGCCGAGATACCCTTTGTGGTGATACGTGCGCTATATAAGAAACTACATTACATTACATTAAGTATCAGGGGCAACTTCAGGTCCATGGTGGTAGGCGGCAACACCTATTAGGCAGGGACTGTGAGATTCTCACTGATCGATAGAAGGCAGCCACTCTCAGGCTGGTCACCAGATCTTAAAGCGGTCTCTAAACATTGCTGAGTCATGCTGCATTCCAATGTGCCAGCTTGCTTTACTTTTACTTTTATTTCATTTGTATAGCGCATAAATCACCCGAAAGTCTCAGAGCGCTTGCAGAAGAAACTCCTATCAGAAACCCAAACAAGGCAGAGGCAGATCTAGAAGAACCATGTTTTTAACTGTCTGCGGAATCTCAGGTAGTCCGGTTCCGTCCTAATCTGGAGGGGCAGGGAGTTCCATGCTTCAGGAGCTGTTTACTGAAGGCTCTGTCACCGTTTCTGGCAGTACAAACTCTGGGGACACTTAGGAGAAACTTGGTGGAAGATCTAAGTGTTCTCACCAGGTGGTAGACCTTAAGTTTTTGTTCTAGGTATGCTGGGCCATGCCCATTGATGGATTTGTGGACCAGGCAGCATAATTTGAATTTAATATGTTTTTGTATTGGGAGCCAGTGCAAGGTTTTTAAGCAGGGTAATGAGGGGGTAGGCGGGCTAGCAGGGTGGTATTTGTTGAAGCCAGGAGTGCATTCCCTAAGTCAATTCTACTAACAATGAGTCCCTGTACTAGAGGCATACGAGCTGAGAGGGGGAGCCACTTAAAGATTTTTCTCAGACTACGCATGAGGCCGTAGCTGGTGCCTACTACTTTGCTAATATGTTCAGACATGGACAGTTTATTGTCGATTATTACCCCTAGATTCCTCACTGAGGATTTGGGCGTGGGGCATGGAACAAGGGAGGCTGGCCACCAGTCATCGGACAGATTTTATCTGCCTTTCCAAACAGCAGAACCTCCGTCTTTCCTGCGTTCATCATTAAAAAGTTTCTGTCATCCAATCATGAATGTCTACCATGCAGTTTTTAAAACTCAATTTGGTTACGTCCGGGTTCTGATTGATAGTGATCAGTATTTCAGTATCATACGCGTAGGACACGGTTCCAAAGCCGTGTGCTTGAATGACCTTAGCAAGAGGGGACACATACAGGTTAAAGAGCGTAGAGCTCAATATGGACCCCTGTGGGATGCCCTTATCGTTATCATAGTAGTTGGAGGAGTGGGCACCAACTTGGACCTTGGACCGTCTGTTGGTCAGATAGCTTTTTATCCAGCATAGTGCGGAGCCTTCGACACCAACCTCGACAAGACGTTCTAAAAGAATGTGATGCGAGATGGTGTCGAAGGCCGCAGACAGGTCGAGCAAGACCAGTATGGCTGACTGGTTGGAGTCTAGTGTCAATCTTATGTTGTCCACAACTTCAAGAAGGGCAGTCTATCTGCTGTGGAACGCCCTAAAACCTGATTGTGAAGGGTCCAGGAGCTTGTTTATCTCCAGATGTGATTTGAGGTGTTTATTTATTAAGGATTCCATAATCCAGCTTGGGTGGGAAATGTGTGGGGAGAGTGTGGCACAGTGATATATGCTAAGCTGATGTGCATAACTAGAAGATGGCTATATATAGCAGTAAAGATCCTAAAAAGGAAGTGTCATACAAGATGCAAGATACTTGGCAAAACTGGAGATATTTGAATAGACAGGAAGAGAAAGAAATGAGTAAAGACAAAGGAGAGGTCAATGGAAAAAGAGTGAGAGAGAGTGTGATTGAGATACTGAGAACTTTCCAGCTTGCAATCCATAGCTACATAGTTATTCAAACACTGTTCTCCTTACACTCTTAAATCTGTGACACACCTCTGATTAACAGATAGCTGCATATCCCAGCCTGTGTACACTACTTACAATGTTCTACAATTGGGTGAGCAAACTGGCTACACCAAGGATTAAGCAGCATATTATAGGGTAAGTAATAAAAGAGAAGTAATGGAAAATAGATTTAAACTAGTACAGATTGCAGGATCATAACTTGTTTTATAATATTGGCACCCAAATATTGAACATCAGTCCCAAAATATTTACAGTTGTTAAGGGTGATTCAGCTAAGGCACAAACAGTATTACTACTGCCAACAAATATAAAATTGAGACACAAAACCTTGATTGCTTTACATCATCCCATAGAAAAGCTATGAGTGGCGTCCTTGAACAATTATGCATCAGAATCTTGCAAGTTATTGACCTTCTGAAAAAAGAACATCCTCTAGGATGCACATGTGTAACCAGTTAGATAGTTATTGAGGTCTGTGGAGTTTGGTGATGTATTCCTTTTCTGGAAGCTCGTAGCTAATAATGTCACAGCATGTGGTATACACATTTCAACAGATTGATCATTTTGAGGCCGCACACTATGCTGTAGATCCCTAGCCAATACCAGAAACAGTGAACACCAATACATTGAGTATGTTGCTTCAAAGACAGAGAAGCTGCTATGATTTTTCTGTGCAGTTGTGTTGACTCTTTTGAGAGCATAGAAATATATTAACCAATCTTGTCTTGATGTATCCCAGATGGTGAATTTAGACTTTGTAGAGTACTGCCGATCCATCACCTTTTGATTCATGTGCTTTGTGAAATAGTTGAAAACAGGATTATTGTCAAGTTCATGGCTCAAGTAAACTATTGCCTTTATAAACATGTTTTGCAGGTCAAATCTTAAATGCTGCCCTGACATCGCCCCATTGATTCAGTAAATTCCTGTTCACTCATTTCCAAACATGGGCAAATTGCTACATTTAAATACTGGCAACCGTAGAAAAAACATTTCATATTTATTATAAGAATGCATATGGAGAGACAGCAGGGATGCATGTCTTATCTTATCTTATCTTAAGTGCAATTTATAGAGCGCACTGACACCGTAGCATTAAGTGAAGTAAAAATACTAAATAACTTTTTATTCCATTAAAAGCATAAGACTAGCTGGACATTGGCACATTCTGATTTGAATCCGTAGATTAACAGTTTGTCTGGTTATAGAAATGTGTTTTTGCTAAGGACACACAGAAATAAAGGAGCCATTTTATACCATCATTTTTTTATGCAGCAGAAGATCTTATTTTCCTGGATCCTTGGTGGCATTCAACAATCACCTTATCATCCAGTGTGGGCGACCAGCCTCTAAATTCAAATTTCCACAAACATGCAATAAGCTGAATACATTGAATGAGAATTTGTTGGAAATTGATAAGATATACATTTTTTTTGGAAAGAGTTTACATATTCATTTTTTGGAAAAGGTTCGCGCATTCAATTTTGAGGTATTCAATTTTAAAATAATCCATGAAATCCAAGGTAGGGTAATCACATAAACTAACAATGTACCCTAGTTACAGGGTTTGGTCAGCACCAGGAAAGCAAGCTAGTTGAACCGATATTGAAGTATCTGTTTCAGTCCCATACTGAGATTGACCAATTGTACAGAGCAGAAACATGTTTTTTACCGACTATATCGAATTCAGGGCTATCTAATCCTGCTAAGTTCTTCAATCAATAAATCAGTATTAATTATTTAATGGCATGTAATGTGTCCTCTTCAGTTACTTTCTGGTAAGTGGCAAGGTCTAATGAGCATGTCTGGTTAACACAAGAGATTATAACTTTTCATCCGGGTAGAATGCAGGGTACATTCTATGTAATATTATATAAAATCACCATATGGCGGTCTACAATATTTTAAGTGGAATTCTTAGCTGCCAATATTCCTAATGCAGCAGAGGAATAGTTCATAAAAAGTACTACACAATGATAAAAATGAAAATAGAAATATGATGAAAACAACAATAAAAGTATGCGCCTTTCTCAATGGGTAAATGGCCCTGAAATGCACACAAATGATGGACAATTCAAATCCCAGGTACTTAACGACCACCAGATATTCAAAACATTAACATTTAATGCAAGCCGTGCACCTTTAAATAAGAAACATCTGGACGTTTTCACATGTTATTGCAATGGTCTTTACAATGAACTTAATACTCCTTGTTTGCTTTCCCATCATTATTACAATACTCTTCAGAAGAAAAATGCTGAAACCCTACCCCTTGAATACTATCTGTGATCTTGAAAAATGTAGTTGGAGTGGTGGTCCTAGTATTTCATTTTTAAAACCTTAGTACTTTGACTGACATTTTCCTGTTTCAAAACAAAACACCATGCCTGCCAGTCGACTTAAGTGCCATACCCAGATCCATCACTGACATCCATGTGTGTAAATCAATTGCATGTACCATATATTGTACCTTCTAGAGCATGGGTACTCACAAACTTTCTCTCGAGGGCCAAATTTACAGTGTGGTTTGTGTCCGAGGGCCGCACCGGTGGGGGCGGGGTCAGTGGGGAAGGGGCGGGGCTAGAGCAACAAACAAAACTGTGACCATAAAGTTGATCACGCCTTCGTCCACTGAGCCACCAGACCCGGCATAGACACACATCTCTCTCCCTCTCTCTCTCCCTCTCTCCCCCTCTCTCACCCTCTCTCCCCCTCTCTCTCCCTCTCTCTCCCCCTCCCTCTCCCTTTCCCTCGCCCTCTCCCTCTCTCTGTCTCTGTCTCCCTCTGACTCTCTCTCTCTCCATCTCTCGCCATCTCTCCATCTCTCCCTCTGTCTCACTCACTCTGACTCTCTCACTCCCTCTCTTCCTCTGTCTCACTCACTGTCTCTGTCTCCCTCCCTCTCCCTCCCTCTCCCGCTCTCTCCCTCTCACTCTCTCCCACTCTCCCTCTCCCTTTCCCTCTCCCTCTCTCTCTCCCTCTCTATCTCCCTCTCTCTGTCTCTCTGTCTCCCTCTGTCTCTGTCTCCCTCTGACTCTCTCTCTCTCCATCTCTCCCTCTGTCTTACTCACTCTGACTCTCTCCCCCCTCCCTCCCTCTGTTTCCCTCCCACTCTCTGTCTCCCTCCCTCTCTCTGTCTCCCTCACTCCCTGTCTCCCTCCCTCTGTCTCCCTCCCTCTCTGTCTCCCTCCCTCCCTCTGTCTCCCTCCCTCTGTCTCCCTCCTCTGTCTGCCTTCCTTTCCCTCCCTCCCTCCTACTTTAACAAAGGTAAGGTCCATCAGATTGGTTTCGACGTCTTCAGTGAATTTGGACATCCGAAGACAAATATGCAGATAGATACAAATGGATGTCCTCATAGTATGGGCAACGGAGTAGAGCTGTGTCCAGTCCAGATTTAATTATATGGCTGGAAGCATTCTGACAATCTGCATTGACCTCCTGAAATGCTCCTTCATGTTTGCGGGATTTGGGGCAACATCAATTGGGTTATACCCCATAATAAAGCATGGGTACAACAGGCGAGAAGGCAGTTGGCCTTTAACGATTCCAGGGCTGTACTCCCTGCTGAGAAGGCTTTCTTGCTCCATGCTTCCAGCCTTTTAGACTCCCTATCTGCCTGTACAGTAAATAAGGCACCACTCAATTGTGTACTGGAGAAAGAAGCTTAAATAACCAGGCTCTCTGGAGATGGGTGTGTGGAGAGAAAAAGTGAGTTGCTGCCTGGTACCGAACTGTACCTCTATGCCACAAGTCTATCCACCGCTGGCATAGATGATGGATTTTCCCAAGCTGTCACGACAGGTGCCATCAAAGCCTCATTGAAGGACAGCTAAGGTTCTGATGTGGCTGATGATGGCAAGAGAATCTCGTTAAGAAGATTGGACTTGGTCTCTGCTGAACAGAAATTCAAAGATCTCCACGGCATGTCTGCTTATTTTTGTAAAATATTAGGTCCAGGTGCTCAATTATTTTTAGGAGGCCACACCCACATCCTCTGGCTCCACCCCCTCCCCCGGCTCCACACACTTCCACCACTGGCATAACCCAATGACTCCACCCAAATTCTCAAACGGCGTTTCTGAAAGCCAGATGTAGTACCCGACCTGAATTTCTGCAAGGGAGCATTCCTTAAGTAAGATTTTGATAGGAGGTTCCTCCTGTCCCGGATAAAATTTTGAAAAAATGAATGCAAAAGTGCATGTAAAGCACTATTTTGGAATAAATTGGCTAAAACGACTAATGTAACTCCTGCAGGGCCACACAGTAGTTAGGTTTGACTTTACTAATTACAATGTATTTCTATCCAAACAAAACCTTTTTAGTAAAATTAAGATAGTCAAAGACTGGGGAAAAACATAACTTTCTAACTTGTACCATGCTGGTTGCATGTAGCGCTTTGATGGCAGTTCATAATTCACTGTGCTTGGTCATAACTTATGAAATGCACCGTAATAAAATGATCTATGTGACAAAAGCTGCATCCCACAGAGCAGGGTTAGTGTTTGTTGATAAACTCTACCATGAACCTTATGCTTGCTAGGAGTGTCCTCCAGACCCTGGTGTGAATGGCTGTTTGGATTTTCTGAAGTCACTCATCACAAACAGTCTCATGAGCAATTTCCCTACAGGTAAGGTTCATTCTCAGGTGTGTTATATAAATTTTGCAAGATGCAAAGAATGTGTACAAAGCATATTACAAAACAGTATTTCAAGAGCAATGCCCTGAAGAGTTAGATCAGAATTCAGCACTATTGCGAATCCACTGGTGTTGAGGACACACAATTTAGATGCCTGCCTCACTGCAAGGGGCGTAATTGTGCTGACACACCAAGTATATCAAGGTGTTGTTAAAATAAAGAATACTTTAATAGAGAATGTTTGGTTTCCTTGCAAGGAGCGGATTGGGGGTTAAGGCCATGTGAAGCTGCTGGCTGTGCCAGTTAACTAATGTTGTGGATTAACCAGCCGCAGCTGACCGATAAACCATGTAATATAACAGCTGCCAAGGTTTCAGATTGCAATGTCTGACATTTTCATAATGTCAGTGCAATTATGAGTAACATTTCAATGACTATGAGTGACACTTTCTCGTGAGCAAAATCAAGCAATGACGACGTAGGAAACATAGATCAGAAATTACACCCATTTAAGCAAAGAGATGGTCTTTCGAACCTTGTGCTCAAACACACGTAGTTAAGGTAATCTGACCGCATTATAACAAAAATAAGCCCATGTCCAACTTGAAGGGGGAAAAGGGATGAGGCAGATGAGAAATCACAAGGACCAAGGCACTGTGAACCTCAATGTAGAAATTCACGTGAGTGGGCAGGATTTCTTTACATAGGAAGGACTCCTACGACAGAAGATGTAAACAAGAAATGCTGAATCAGTAGTAGGCAACATCATACATAAGACAATAGTTATTTTAAGCTTTAGGTACATGACTGTAACAACAATTTAATACGAGTACTACATGGCTTCATAGGTCATTGAGCATAGTATTCTCCAGTAACGTTATGCACATTTCATGACATCTATTTAAAGTCAACAAAAAGTAACTATCACCAGAAGCCAGTATTTTTTAGACTCATTTTACACACACACACCAACTTTCCTGCTAGCATTGCTCAAAGGGGCTCCTCCGTATAAAACTGTCAACCCGTGCTCAGGCGAAATGCCTTTCCAGGGCAGGCATATTGGAAGTCATGCAGCAGATCGTATCATTGCTACAAGCCACAATGAGCACCGAAAAGCTCCGGCGCAAATTAAGCCCATGTAGCACTATTCCCTCCCTCGCTTTCCCTCCCTCTCTATGTCTCCCTCATTTTTTTTTTTTTAAAAGGCTGTCTGCAACTCGAGCTCGACTCCGAGACTCTGCTGCCTGTGGGGGCCGGGCGATTTTTGCCGTAGTCAGAGTGGGGCTGCAGGGGCGCTGAGAGGTGACAATAGCCTCATTAACATGCTAATGGTCTGACCATTAGCATGTTAATGAGGCTATTGTCACCTCTCAGCGACCCTGCAGCCCCACTCTGACTACGGCGGAAATTAGCATGTTAATGAGACTATTGTCACCTCTCAGCGCCCCTGCAGCCCCACTCTGACTACGGCGGAAATCGCCCGGCCCCCACAGGCAGCAGAGTCTCGGAGTCGAGCTCGAGTTGCAGACAGCCTTTTAAAAAAAAACTCGGGTAGATGTCTGAAAGGGCCGCGGGCCGCCAGAGAAGGCTTGCCGGGCCGCCAGCGGCCCGCGGGCCGTACTATGAGTACCCCTGTTCTAGAGGGACTCCAGATTGGTTGTGAGTGTATGTCTGCCATAGACAAATATATTTTTGATTGCCCCTCTTTTAGGCATGTCACAAGGTGGCGGTGTTGATACGGCCTTGCCCAGACAATTGAAGTGTGTTGCCTGCATTCATGAGCTGAAGCATGAAACTCCAGACACTAAAGTGTGGATATAAAAAGATAAGGCTGCCTTTTGGAATTATATGTGACCTATTTAGCAGAAATGCTGATTAGCCCATCCTAAGAGTTGCCATTTGGGTGATGAAGGGACAATGGGAGTAAGTTAGAAGCTTTAGTTGTTAGAGAGAGAGAGGTTTCTAGGCAAGACGTGGGCCATTTGCGTTCCTTGGAGTGGCCCATCCAGGAAGGCTGATGACAGCCATGTGCAGAGCTTCACATTCATATTGCTCATGTTATGGGTATTCCAGCCTAGAGCCTGAAAACTCTAGTGGCGGACGCTATTCACTGGAGGTGTGAGCATGGGGGATTGGAGGGTTGCAAATAAAAAAAACACTTACCTTCAGGCCAGACACCTGGCCTGCTGCCGCCTCTGCTCCTGGAAGCAGGAAGCACCTAGGCTTCTGACTCCCCTTGCCAATCACTGCACTGCAATGGAGCAATGTGATTGGTCTGAGCACCGCGGATCGGCGATCAGGCGGGTAATGGGAGCCCGGGGCATGTTCTGCACCCAGGCTGTAATGCAGCCTGGGTGCAGAACATACAAAGTGTGCATGGCAGTTTGGCCGGCCAAACAACTGTTTTGTTTTTTTGGTTTGGCAAACCACTCCTCCCCTGCCCTGCTCTGGCAGTCCAGCCCCGCCCCGCACCAGGAAAGGAACACTAAAATAATAATAACACCAGTAAAATGATAATTTTTGTCTTCTTTAACGACTGCTCACAGAGCAGTAGGGCAACGCTCCTCCGCCTTAGCAGAGGAGCCACCACTGGCATTCTCACTACCTGCTGTGAGAGGCATCAGCATTATTGTCAGCACTGCAGAAAGAAGATGAAGTTATGAAATGGTACCATGCCAAAGACAGTTCCTGAACGGTAGACAGTGGATCCACGCTCCCTGTCTGAAAGCTATTTATAAAAGTGGGACCCAAACTTTCCTACTTGATTCCAGTTTAAATCTGCTTCAATGGCCAAGGACGGTGGCACTTTGCATCTTACTTGAAGAGATGCTGTTATCCAGGGCTGATCTCCTTGATAGCCAGTCTCCCAAGGGTGAGGAGACATATTGCTGGTGAAGCTGTGGTCTGCCTAATATCTGGGAGCCTGCCTGTCTACTGAGCTTTGTGAAGGAGATGGCCTTGTCCCACAGGAGCTCTCCGCCCGAGGAAGAGAAGCCCAGCCACCGAGGCAAGGACAGGGGGGGGCCTTGAAGAAGCACTTTGCTATGAAATTGTGTCCTGAGCTAACCTGAGTGAATCTGGGGGTCCCCCAAACTCACTGCTTAACTAAAGACAAGTTAATCAGCAATGATTCATTAAAGCACTCTTTTCTCTGACTTCCACTCTGCCATCGCTGTACCCGAGGAACTCACTCCAGCACCTGGACCAGAGGAAAAGGATTCCCCATTGAGTGTTTGTTGGAAATGGGATCCCCGGCTGGCCAGGGCTCTCGCCAAAGTCAGTCAGAGACCACCACTCCCAAGTCAGGGCAAGGGAGTTACACGCCAAGATAACCCCTACTCACCCTCTAGGTAACGTGGCGCGAGCAGCAAGGCTAATCTTGGAGGCGATGTATGAGTTAAGTATTTGCGCAAGCACCCCAGCAACAACAACCAAAGGCCCACCACAAAGGAAAACTCCACAAAAGGTTATATAAAAATAGCCGTTGTATTATAATAAATATACATCAGATAAAACACACATCTTGTTACACTGTGCCAACAGGCACGGGCGGAATTTACAAGGGATATTTGTACAGGACAGGGCCACTTGGACCACTGTCAAGGGTATCAGCACTTTTAGAAGAAATACTTCAGAAATAGCACTTTAGAAGCAATACTTTCAGTAATAGCACTTTAGAAGCAATACTTTCAGTAATAGCACTTTAGAAGCAATACTTTCAGTAATAGCACTTTAGAAAGTAAAGTCAGTGTAGCACACAATATAAACATAGAGCACACAACCAGTAATCACTGGTTGCAGGACCTCACTAGCACCACCTGTACTAGGGAGAAAACAACCACCTACATATCACAATACCTGTAGGGGTGCAAGGATAAAACACATGATGTATTAACATTCAGAAGTGTAAAATCAATAACAATTGCGCCAAACTCACAAGTCACCACCTGTGACTGTCCCGGTGTCCCAATGTCAGGGCCTAAACGTAGCAGTTGCCCACAAAGTGCTGGGCAACTGTTGCAGGGAAAGTTAGGGCAAAGTTGGAGCCTCTCTGGGCTCAAGAACAAATGGGCAATAAGCATCTCTGGGCTCACAAAGCAATCTGCCACCTCGAGCCTCTCAGGGCTCAAAACCAAAAAGGTGCAGCCTCACTGGGCTGTTGGGGACCCTCACGGGGGAATGGCACCCTCAGAGCCTCTCTGGCTCAAAGAATAAATGGCCCCCAGGAGCCTCTCTGGCCTCTTCAACAATGATGTGGGCGTCGGGGCCCCTCACGGGGGCCCCTCGACCACGTGGGGCGCTTCTGTGGGTGTCCCCACCTCTGGGGGACTCGGGAAACAACTGTGCACCCTGGTGGAGCGGCCCGCTGTCACGTGGGGCCGCTCGAGTAGAGGCAGGGGGGGGAGAGGGTGCGCGACCTTGCGCCTCTCTCCCTGGCCGGCTTTCACTCACCGGCTGCTGGGCTCCTCGCTCCCGCTCCTCGGGGGCTCTCTCCACACTTCTCCTCCGGGGCCTCGAAGGTCCAGGACTCTTCTTGGGCGGCGGGGCTCCTCTTCTCTCGTCCCGGGGCTCTCCTCTCCACTCGGGGAGCCTCGGGGACCCGGCAGGCAGCTTCTCTGCTGCGAGGGGCGGGACTTCCGGGTTGCCTGTCTCGGGCCGCGCTGCAATTGGTCAGCCGGCCCAGTGCTTCCGGGTCGCCGCGGGCAGCGCGGCGGCTCGCTTTTAGGCAGGCAGGCGGGCTCCCATGATCCGAGGAGTGGGCTCCCTCGTGGATCAACAAAAACGGGCCAAACAAAGCGGCAATGAGCGGGGTGGCACCCGCGCCGCTAACTCGCCACACGGGGCAGTCAGATGCCGGGTGGGCACCGGCTGTGCACACCAAGCGCTAGCAGCGCTAGTAACGAAGGGCAGGCGCTCCCAAGCGCCTCCAGGACAAAATACAGCGCTCACAGCGCTATGGCCAAAATCAAGTGCTTTCAAGCGCTAGGCAGGCGATTTCAGCGCTTCCAGCGCTGAAGGGCAGAGAGCAGCGCTCTCAGGCTGCAGGCAAGGAATCCTCAGTGCTCCCCAGCACTGGAGGACAGGACAAGGCTCCAGCAAGGGCTGGAGGCAGGCAGGGGGGGGGGCAAGGCTGGGCCAGAGCCAGCACACTGGGTCTCCAGGCAGGGAGACACCCCAAGTGGCGATCCTCCTGGCCCCAGCAGCAGCAACAGCCCCCTCTGGCAGGATCCAAAAGCAGAACATTTTCCAAGGGGACACAGCCCCTTCTTTATACTGTAAAATCCTTTGTTTCAAGGTGCAGGGTGGGGGGAAAACCAGTCTCAGCTGGCTTTGGAGCACTCTTGATGGCCCAACCACCCATTTCTTTCACTGGGGAGGCTAGGGTCGTAAGACACACCACAGGGGGGCGGAGCCAGCATTGTGTGGGGAAAACCCAGCCCATCCAGGACACAGGTACACTCCTCCCACAAATCACTCATGCTAATCTCCCACTCACCACCGGGCAAACCCATCTAGACTTCCTGGAGCCTGGCATGCCAGCCAGCTCCAGCCAATCACGCTCCAGCACCCTCACTGCACACATATCTCAATGTTCAGAAGTAGCACTTCCCTTCTAGACACATACATGCCGCAGACACCATCTCCCAGCATTCACTCTCACGAGTTTACACATACTAAACTCGAGCCTGCACTCCCCACGCATCAGGAACTACCAGGGACACACACATTCCCCATGCATTCCTATGGGAGGGCAGGCCAGCCATACTACACGCACGCACTTTCACTCTGGGACTCAGGGGAAAGTGCGCAGAGACCCAAAAATCACTGACACAGGGTCACACATAAGGCAAAAAGTCTAGGGGTGAACCTGCCCTGCGGGCCAAGTCCAACACAACCCCCTTCCAGCCAAAACGCAGGGGAGAACAATCACCACCGTGATGGACTTCCCTGCTTGGGGCGATAGAACACGGACGCAGGCCCGCCACTGCCGGGACACCCTCCTGTTCTATGCGACGGTGAACCCCTAGGGTTCCTTCTAAAGCTACTGTAAGGACCAACTGGGCTACCCCACTGGTACTCCTCAGCTGTCCGCGGCCAGGACCAGGCCCTGGGCCACCCAGGTGCCACCGGTCCTTGCCAATTCGCAGAGCGGGGGGTAGTAACCCCTGGCACATAGTATCCATTTTCCACTCTCCCTGTCTGCAAGACAGGACTAGACTGCCACTGGTTCACCAGCCTTTGGTCTACAACCTCAGGCGGACCAGGAGTCTCAGGGAAGGCTCTCCTCCCCCTACCTCTTCTTTTAGGGTTCCTCCTCCCCGTGCGAGGGGGACACCTAGAACGCCATTCCAACCCAGGGTTTAACCCCTCAGGTTGCACCGGGGTCAGAGGTGGGCTTTCCCACCCTCTGCACCCCCTTCCAGAGGTCTGCCCTCTCCCAACTGGAGAAGTTCCTCTGGAAGAACCGGTCAGGACACTGGTTACAGTCGTCCTACCCTTCAGGTCAGGCCGAACCTGAACCTGGCCATCCAACCTCCGGTCTAAAACCTTTGGTGGAACAATTGCCTGGCACCCCAGGACTTCTGGGGACTCACAAGCAATCCCCCTGAGGCTGACACATGACCCATGTGTCGTGTGACTGTCTGCCTGGCACAGATCTCCCGCCTCCTGTCCACCAGACAGTGCGCAAAGATCCCCCAGCACAGAAGTGGCGCCACCCGGGTCCCCCCAAGAAGATCTAGCCCAACTGGCTAGTCTCTGGTCCACTGGTGCATCCACTGGGAAACTCATCCCCCAATCACTCCTCACGCTGGACTCCTGTACCCTCCCTACCGGAGCGGTAGTGCCAGCCTCTAGAACCACAGGAGCTCTGGTTACAGATGCTCCAGGTCCTCTACTCACTGGGAGATCCTCCTCAAATGGGCTAACAGGACAGCCTAGGTCCCCAACCTGGTGTTCCCTCAAGAAACCACCCAGGTTCTGAGACAGGGCTTCGGGCCTCTGGGGGCATTCAGCCACCCACTGACTCCTGCTCCACTGAGCCAGGTAGTCAGCCCCTCCACCCTTCTCGCTATCCTGGGACCTAGCTGGGCTACACTGAGCCTCTTCCACCACGCTGGGCTGGAAGATCCCTGAACCACTACTTTTGGAGTCACTCACCAATGACTCTAGAGAACCTCTCGCACTCTCCCAGCGCTCTCTGCTACCTCAGCAAGCGCCCAAGGACTAAGGGATTCCGACTTCAACAGGTGCTGGCGCAACTCTGGACCAACAACACTGAGCAACTGCTCTTTGAGAAACATATTCAGTACTCCGTCTCTCTCATCATCCGAGCTAGCCGCCAGCCAATCCCACATTGCATCAGAACAGTCATCTACAAACTCCCCCCACTCCTGGTGAGGCAGTCTCCTAAGGTTCCTGAACTTCATCCGGCACTCCTCCTCTTGGGAACAAGGGACCATACGTTGGGCCCTGGGTAGGGGACTTCCTACACTGAAGTCTAAATAGCTGCCACCACTGGACTCAACCCTCCCTGGGGGATCCAGAAAATTATGACTGCAGTCAGGGGATAACCTACACTCTAGGGCTATCTTCTCCCTGGCCAAGGCCCTCTCAGCCTCTGCAGTCCGCTCATTCACACCCAGCTGCGCCATCTCTCTGGCATACTCTAACCTGAGCTTCTCCATGGCCAGCTGGTGCTCCCTCTCTTCTCTCCTATCCACCCACTCCTCTGGGGACAGGGAAAGGGATGGGGTGCTACATCTGACACTGGACCCAGCAAGGGACTCCCTATCTAGGGGGTACTCGCTCTCTGCTGGCGCCCATCCACTGTCAAACTCACTCTCCACATCAGACTCTTCAGGGCTCCCCTCAGACCCACCACCCTCATGGTGTGCGGCCCGGGCCCTCTCTCTCTCATTGTGCTCACGCTCCCAGTCATTCTTCTGCCACAGGATCATGTTATCCCTAAGCTTGGACTGGGTGTCTGACTCACTCACTGGGATGTCTCTCTCCTCACAAAACCGTACCAACTCATGCACACTGTACTTAAACAGGCCACAAAGGTTAAAAGGAGATTCCATCTTGACAGGATGCTCACAGACACATGCAACACAAGGGACCTAGCAATCTGAAGTAAAAGTACACAATTCCAAAACTTCCACACTCTCCTTAAAAAAAAGAACTCACTCATGCGTCCAGGGTAACAAACCATTCATCACACACACCCTCCCCTCGGATCGGTAAGGCAGTTTCTACCACCCCTGACATCTCAACCTGACCACATGTGACACAGGTACCAAACTCTGGAAGCAGGGCGGGGGACAAATGTACTGAACACAATTATCAAATGACACTCTTCAGGAGAAGAAACAATGGAATTTTACCAAAACCAATAATCCCCAAAATGTGGTTATCTAACAATGTAGAGCTTTGACGTGTGGCCTGTCGCTACTGTGGTACAACGCAAACACAAATCCTTATCCTCACCGCTTGCCGCCAATGTTGGAAATGGGATCCCCGGCTGGCCAGGGCTCTCGCCAAAGTCAGTCAGAGACCACCACTCCCAAGTCAGGGCAAGGGAGTTACACGCCAAGATAACCCCTACTCACCCTCTAGGTAACGTGGCGCGAGCAGCAAGGCTAATCTTGGAGGCGATGTATGAGTTAAGTATTTGCGCACGCACCCCAGCAACAACAACCAAAGGCCCACCACAAAGGAAAACTCCACACAAGGTTATATAAAAATAGCCTTTGTATTATAATAAATATACATCAGATAAAACACACATCTTGTTACACTGTGCCAACAGGCACGGGCGGAATTTACAAGGGATATTTGTACAGGACAGGGCCACTTGGACCACTGTCATGGGTATCAGCACTTTTAGAAGCAATACTTTCAGAAATAGCACTTTAGAAGCAATACTTTCAGTAATAGCACTTTAGAAGCAATACTTTCAGTAATAGCACTTTAGAAGCAATACTTTCAGTAATAGCACTTTAGAAAGTAAAGTCAGTGTAGCACACAATATAAACATAGAGCACACAACCAGTAATCACTGGTTGCAGGACCTCACTAGCACCATCTGTACTAGGGAGAAAACAACCACCTACATATCACAATACCTGTAGGGGTGCAAGGATAAAACACATGATGTATTAACATTCAGAGGTGTAAAATCAATAACAATTGCGCCAAACTCACAAGTCACCACCTGTGACTGTCCCGGTGTCCCAATGTCAGGGCCTAAACGTAGCAGTTGCCCACAAAGCGCTGGGCAACTGGTGCAGGGAAAGGTAGGGCAAAGTTGGAGCCTCTCGGGGCTCAAGAACAAATGGGCAATGAGCCTCTCTGGGCTCACAAAGCAATCTGCCACCTCGAGGCTCTCAGGGCTCAAAACCAAAAAGGTGCAGCCTCACTGGGCTGTTGGGGACCCTCACGGGGGAATTGCACCCTCAGAGCCTCTCTGGCTCAAAGAATAAATGGCCCCCAGGAGCCTCTCTGGGCTCTTCAACAATGATGTGGGCGTCGGGGCCCCTCACGGGGGACCCTCGACCACGTGGGGCGCTTCTGTGGGAGTCCCCACCTCTGGGGGACTCGGGAAACAACTGTGCACCCTGGTGGAGCGGCCCGCTGTCACGTGGGGCCGCTCGAGTAGAGGCAGGGGGGGGGAGAGGGTGCACGACCTCGCGCCTCTCTCCCTGGCCGGCTTTCACTCACCGGCTGCTGGGCTCCTCACTCCCGGGCGGCGGCTCCTGCACGAGAGCTCCCGCTCCTCGGGGGCTCTCTCCACACTTCTCCTCCGGGGCCTCGAAGGTCCAGGACTCTTCCTGGGCGGCGGGGCTCCTCTTCTCTCGTCCCGGGGCTCTCCTCTCCACTCGGGGAGCCTCGGGGACCCGGCAGGCAGCTTCTCTGCTGCGAGGGGCGGGACTTCCGGGTTGCCTGTCTCGGGCCGCGCTGCAATTGGTCAGCCGGCCCAGTGCTTCCGGGTCACCGCGGGCAGCGCGGCGGCTCGCTTTTAGGCAGGCAGGCGGGCTCCCATGATCCGAGGAGTGGGCTCCCTCGTGGATCAAGAAAAACGGGCCAAACAAAGCGGCAATGAGCGGGGTGGCACCCGCGCCGCTAACTCGCCACACGGGGCAGTCAGATGCCGGGTGGGCACCGGCTGTGCACACCAAGCGCTAGCAGCGCTAGTAACGAAGGGCAGGCGCTCCCAAGCGCCTCCAGGACAAAATACAGCGCTCACAGTGCTATGGCCAAAATCAAGTGCTTTCAAGCGCTAGGCAGGCGATTTCAGCGCTTCCAGCGCTGAAGGGCAGAGAGCAGCGCTCTCAGGCTGCAGGCAAGGAATCCTCAGTGCTCCCCAGCACTGGAGGACAGGACAAAGGCTCCAGCAAGGGCTGGAGGCAGGCAGGGGGGGGGCAAGGCTGGGCCAGAGCCAGCACACTGGGTCTCCAGGCAGGGAGACACCCCAAGTGGCGGTCCTCCTGGCCCCAGCAGCAGCAACAGCCCCCTCTGGCAGGATCCAAAAGCAGAACATTTTCCAAGGGGACACAGCCCCTTCTTTATACTGTAAAATCCTTACTTTCAAGGTGCAGGGTGGGGGGAAAACCAGTCTCAGCTGGCTTTGGAGCACTCTTGATGGCCCAACCAACCCATTTCTTTCACTGGGGAGGCTAGGGTCGTTAGACACACCACAGGGGGGCGGAGCCAGCATTGTGTGGGGAAAACCCAGCCCATCCAGGACACAGGTACACTCCTCCCACACATCACTCATGCTAATCTCCCACTCACCACCGGGCAAACCCATCTAGACTTCCTGGAGCCTGGCATGCCAGCCAGCTCCAGCCAATCACGCTCCAGCACCCTCACTGCACACATATCTCAATGTCCAGAAGTAGCACTTCCCTTCTAGACACATACATGCCGCAGACACCATCTCGCAGCATTCACTCTCACGAGTTTACACATACTAAACTCGAGCCTGCACTCCCCACGCATCAGGAACTACCAGGGACACACACATTCCCCATGCATTCCTATGGGAGGGCAGGCCAGCCATACTACACGCACGCACTTTCACTCTGGGACTCAGGGGAAAGTGCGCAGAGACCCAAAAATCACTGACACAGGGTCACACATAAGGCAAAAAGTCTAGGGGTGAACCTGCCCTGCGGGCCAAGTCCAACAGTGTTCTAAAAGTGCCTGTCGCTTCACTGAGCCACTGCAGATGCAGAGAGAAGGCAGTGGGGCAACCAGACGAGCCTCAGTGACCACAAGTGTGACTGTTTTTCCTGTGTGGTTAACAAACACACAACCATGTCTGGATGATTCAAGTGTGCACCATGATCAGGTAAACCCAACTCTTGAAAGACATTGACTGAGGATAAGCTGAACAGTTTTTGGGTGGAACTTTGAGAGATAATTGTGACTTGCATGCCAAATCTGCCTAGGCAAAGGTTACTCACTGACTTTGGAGTCACAGATTGCATGAATAATACTCTACGTGAACCTGCACCCATGCTAACTTCTAAAATGTTATATTTCACTGATGAACAAGCATAGCGTGGATGCACATGCACCCCTATTAGTGCTAACTAACAACATATAAAAAGGTCTCCTCCAGTTAGTAGTATGTGACTGCAAAAAAGTAGCCACAGATTAATCTCGACATTCAGCTGGAGTATGATAATTACACCATGTCAGCTGTAAGATATACTTTGCAACTCACTATTAGAAGTACCCAGTGCCACTCAACACCTAAAGACCTGTATAATGTCTAAGGAGAAGGAGCGCTCTAACCACTGCCCCCTACTGCATATCACTGACATAGCAAACAATGTCTATTCTGTCCTACCTCTAACGACATAATGGAGGACTGTTGCTCTAGCCTTTCTGACAGTGGCGGCCCGTGCAGGTAAGCGTGGTGCGGCGGGAGGGGGGGGGTGAAAGTGACAAACGACACAAGCTAAGTGTTTTTTATTTATTTACTTTACATTCCCTTTCCCTTCGTTTGGCAATTTCAATGCTTCCCACCCCACTGCACTGTCTCTCTCTGCTATAATGCAGGCTACCATATAATATCATATTGCAATTCAATATCGATCTGTCATTCATCAACAGGGCAGTAATAAAATATATTGCAGGACCTGTGGAATCTTGCAGGCAAATAAAGGGTATAAGTACAGGCTATACCAGCCCGCATAGCTAACCACTCAATACTAGCCAACCAGAGGACTCATTTATGAGGCCGTCCTCACTTTTACGCCGCCGGTGCGTCACTTCTGTGACGCACCAGTGGTGTAAAAAATGCGCCTTTTTGCGCCATATTTACAAAGTGACGCATCTAGGTAGATGCGTCACTTTGTAAACCCCTGCTCCACATTATACCTGCGCCAGGTATAATGTATGCAAGGGGGGGCGTATCGACGCCTGAAAGGGTCGTAGAAGTGACGCAGTGAAATCTATGAGATTTCACTACGTCACTTTTAGGACGCCGTTGCGTCAAAATCTTGCGGCTGCCTCACAGCAGGCGTTAGACTGACGCAGGCCCTTTCACATGGGGCTTGCCCCATGTGAAAGGACGCATTGCTGAAGTTGCGTCACTTTTGTGACACACTCCAGCAATGCACCACTTTTGCGCTTACAGATACGTCAGAAATACGGACGTATCTTTAACTCCTTGCGACATGATGCATCATACATTAAATATGACGCATCAGGAATGTCACAAGGAGTGCGCACTGAGAAGTGACGCATCGCTGCTTTCACGCAGCGATGAGTCATTTCTCATAAATGAGGCCCCAGGTCTTCAAAGACCAAAGCGATCTGCTGCATTGTGCTTATTACAGGAGGACTCCCCCATAGTCAGTCCACTCTGCAAATCCAAAATAATTGCATGTCCTGTATACTGACATGTTTTAATGTTAAAAGGATGATTATAATGCATTGCATCCTGTGAAATGTTTCTCGCTTGACAGGTCATAATGGCAATCATATAGAGGAGAACTGCAATACTGTCTATTCAGGCATATCTCTTGCTGCTTCTCACTCTTTTTTACACTTGCTACCTCCCTCAGATCCATAGAGCTCAGAGTGGATGACCTCCTGTCACAAGGTAGCATAGGAAATTGAACTGAGAAATTAAAAGATATCTGGCAGTGCAATGAAAGGACCAGCACAGGGGTCAGAGCTTCCAGAATCCATGTCTATCTCCCACACTCCCTCATCACACCCCACAGCGATACCTCCCTTAACGGATAACCGCACCCCGGTGATCATCATGCACAAAATGGAAACACTTCCCACACATACTCAAAGCAACAACAACACACTTCCAACCACACATTTACTCAATGTAGCAGGCTACACATGTGAATACGCACTCCGATGCCTCACACAGGGGTAGTAAGCGGTATACAAATGGCATAAAACAATAAAACACAAGGATACAACTCGTCCAGTTAGAATACTAGAAGATCGAAATGAACCTGGGTGGGAAAAAGACAAGATCAAGGAAGAAAGCATGTGAAGTGCGAGCAGACACCTGATACAGACAGCAAAGCCCCCTAATGGCGAGCATGGGGCTGACTGACATAGAACTCACTCAGACTGTATGATTTGGAGGCAACATGTCTGCCAACAGACAGTTAAACATATATATAGCCGAGATCTAACAAACAGCACGTTGGAAGGCATAGTCGAACTTTGCATAGCTATTTTTTAAATGCATTCCAAAGTCATGCCTAAATTATTTTCTCAGCCTTCAGAAGATCTTCTATTTATATACAGAGCAACTGTGTCTGTGCTCATACCCTTGGTAAAAATAAGCAGGGCCTCTGTAAATGTAGCCGTTAAAGGTGGGTTATTAACAAGAAATGCAAGGCTGACAGTTTCCCTCCAAAGGAAGTAGTCATGTGGAGAATTCAGGGTGGACGAAGCCATGACGTGCCCGTATTTGACATTCTAAAATGAGAGAAATCATCCTAGTCTGTTTTCTCATTGAAGCCGAGAATGGGATTGACACGGCGCGTGAGCATCTCGCGCTCCACCAGCCTCGCGCTCTAGCAGCCAGAGTCTCATTCTCATGATCGATTCCGCCCTTATGCTGGAACCGCTGAGGCAGAAGAACCAGGCTCTGCCCGCCTTCTTGCAGGGAGACGATTTAGTCGTGGTGTTTTTAGAAACTACTCGTAACATCAAGTGCTATTAACGTGAGTTAATTTGTCTCACTTTTCTGGCAATTTAGAGGTCAAGATTAGAAACTCGATCTATTTTTTAAGATAGTGCATTCAATAGATTTTCTTTCAAATATGTGTATTTCCTTATAAAAATGTGTTATCACTCGATTCTTCAAAAATTGCGAAAAGGGAAGTTATTATATAATTTGCCATCTGGTTCGTACAAAGGAAGAAGCAGCAGGGTATATTCACAAGAGCGTGTCATAACTACCTCAAGAGTAGCGTAACACAACTTTGAACATCGCAGCCTATTGCGGTATAATAACCGCGTGTCAACGTGGAATTAACAACGCGGTGGTAGCATGCGATAGACGCCAGATAACGTGGCAAATGTCTGCGTGAAAATCAACGCCAAGTCGCAAAAATGCAATACGCCAACGCAAAAAAACATACAAAGAGGCCAACTGCAGTACAAAAAGTAGCGAAAACCAGCCGCAGGGCTGCAAATTCCACGCATCTGGTGGGACAATGCACCCTAAAAACCACATAGAAATTACACCAGAAACAAGCCAAAGCACATAGCAACATGGCCAGTTTAGTTACTCTCTCCCGCCCTTTCGTTTTTCACAGAATTGAAACTTTGCGAAGTAACAGCGGCATCCTATCCCGCGCCTCCCGGTTTTCCACGAGTAAGTCACTCACCTTTGAATTAGTTACCAGTTGTTTTGCGGACACACAAAATACTGAATCGGTGTCTGAATTCTTTCAGAGACGTGACCCGATCTGGAAAATTAATTTATCCACACGACGGCAGACACGCCGCAAGAGCAAGAGGATTTAAGGTAAAGAATTTTTTTCTCCCCCACCCACACGAGCACGAGTCCGCTCAATCTGGGAATTTTCTTTGACCCAAAATTCACTCTATTGCAGTTGACACCCACGGCATTGACTACACCTTAAAGCAAGCACACCCTTGGCCACGGAGAAACAAGGTATGCCGCATCGTGATGATGCAACTCCTTTTAAGAATTAATGGATTGAGGACCCTTTTGTAAAAATCCCCCTTTCTTTTTCTTTTTCTGTAAATAGTTCCCATGGACCTGATTAATACCGCCCTGATGAGAGTCCTCTGAATCAGAGAGTGGGACTCGAAACGCGATGGCATTCAATGCCAGCGATATTTGCTCATTAATTTGCATTTATTTTCCTGATGTGAATACGAATAGATTAACATTATATCAGGAATTGGGGTGATATTTGATAAGTTCCTTCACACCTTATGTTTTGTACTGATGATGGATTAATGAATTTTTCAGTCAAGATTAATTGTTCCATGTTTTAGCAAAATTGTAAGTACACTGTGTTGTTTGTATAATCACATGTCCACCATTTGAGTTTTGGCAATGTAAATATTTATGATTCGGTTTCTAGTGTGTTCGATTATATGGCAACACATGAGGTTGACGATGATCTTTGTTCTGTCTAGTTACAAAAAGAATTTGATGATTCAGTAAAAAGAAAAATGACATAAATCGATGTCAGGATAAACTAATAAAATTTTGGTTATCCTCAAATCAACATTCATTGTTTGAATTTACAGTAGAGGTCTAACTAGCCTCAGCATTAGTTAGCAGCAGTTTTCTTAACGCGGGCTATCACCAAAAACTATCGCCCTGTTAGCGATGTATTTACAATAAGCCTCTACATCGCGCTAGTAACAGTTAACCATGGTGAAAACTGCCGCTAACACTAGCATCAAGGCAATAAAAATGTTGATGTTAAGGAGAGAAAAGTGACAAAAGGCACATCCCAAAAAACTCATCTTAGTCAGCCCAACATGACTTTTTTGCCTCTAGAGGCAAAAATAGCCTATAAGTCCACCTCCAATGAAAAAAAGGAAATAAAGTAGGTAGAAGGGAGCAGCCAGGGTCAAGTGCAGCACAGATGAACAACCCCCCTAAACCACCCAACAGCCAGGGTGAGCAGTCAGAGTTCTAGGGGAAGAGGAAATACAATACCATGGCAGCCAAAACCTTCAAAGCGGGGACAGTCCCCGGGGCCCGGAGCCTCTCTGGGCCTGCGTCTGTGACCCTGAGTGGGAGGCAGAGGTGCTGTGGGGTTGCTGAGCCATGGCACTAGATATTGAGGGGTCTGCGATTGCCCTTACCAAGTGGTGAAGTCTGGCAGGTCACATGGAGACACGTTGCTGATCTATGTGAGAAGACCGACTGGTGCCCCTTGGTGTTGCGAACGGTAGAGGTGCTCCTACGCACCAACTTAGGGAGGTCTGCATGGCATACCAGGCACCACCACTACACCGGGTAGCACAGAGGATATTACCAATGGTGGGCAGCGTCTCTCTGCATCACAGGCTGGAGGATGTTGCCCTGGCCAGACGCTGTGAAGGGTGAGGCCCTTGAGCTATGCCAAAGTTGTGTGGTGAGAGCTCTGCAACTTCACGCCTAAGGGGGCCCTGTTACATCACCTGCATTGGGAGGTTTCCCAGCAGACTAGGCAGTGACTGCTGTACCCAGGCTTGTGAAAAACTGCCTGGCGGAGGCTCCTGCTTTTTTAGTCACAGATTTGGAGAGAGTGCAGTGAATTGAGGCCCTGTGTCAATGTCCAGGTGAGGAGAAGGTGGGACGTGTAGTGGAGGAGGACCAGGGCGAATCAGGCCCAGGCCTAGCACCTGTGGGTGATGCACACAGTGCCTGAGCAATCCCTGTGCTGTGGCTGGCCTACATCACAGAGGGAAGCGCACAAGACTGGTGGGGACTCCACTATCTAACTCAAGTCGCTGAGATCAGCCATTGGTGGCAGTGGGTGCTAGAGTTAAGGGGGCCAGTTCTGGCACAATCTCTTGGGTATGCAGCTTGATCCATTGTTACTCACTGGGGAACACAGAATCTGGTCGCCACTGTTAAATTGGAAGAGGCAACCGGGTGGTGCTGCCTTTCATTGCCCCCTGTTAATTTTTTGGGGCGTGTACAGGGGACTAACCCTTAGTGGACTTCTCTTACCACAGCGCTGCACCGTCTTGTTGCTGTCCCCATCTGCTGCTGCTGCTTCCTCTGACCCGGTGGCCAGGTGTTCAAGTTTCTCCTCCACCCACAGGCTCCTGCCTGCAAATATAACATGCTACAATGCATGCTATTACATTGCCTACTATTACAAGGAGGTCGTTACAACAACCGCGTTGCTAGTACGCAACACCTTTACATCGCAAGTTATTACAATGACTAGCTGCAGGGGGCGCGCTGGACTTAGGAATAGTATTATTTACTATTCGTAATCCAGTTTGCGCAACAGCAGGGAAGGTGTTGGATTTCATATCCAATACCTTGCACCCCGTACAGCAAGTCGTTCTTATGACTTGCGATGTAAAGGTATTGCCTACTAACAATGCAGTCGGTGTAACAACAGCATTGTAAAAGCACTGCATTGTAACAACAGCGTTGAAAACGCTGTTTCCCCTACCTGTGCCTCATCCCTCATGGTCCGATGGTAGAACGTCACTGCTCTGCAGCTTGACTACCGTCCTGTCCCTCTTCTATGCTGTTCCTGTTCCTCTTTCTGCTCTTCTCCGTTGCTTTTCTCCCTTTGACTTTTTTTATAATCTTTGCTTTCTTTTTCCTGTACTTTTTTTGCATTCCCTTTTTCCCTATCTTCTTCCTTGTTGCCGCTGCAATCACCTGCATCCCTACCCCCTCCTGTGTCCTTTCCTGCATTTCCCACCTCCCAGCTGTCCAGGCCCTCTGCAGCACTACTTATTGGCGGAATACTGTGCGGTCATGTGCAGCAGGGGTGCCACTGGTGTGCCAAAGGGAAGCCCGTCTGCGTCCATCTGCCCATGTACCGTGCCCAGCACCAGGAAACTTGCCACACAGACACTCCCCTGCTACAACGCCAGCATCCTCCTCACTCTCAACCCTGACGCCATTCAGCCTGCAATCTAGCATCACTGAAAATACCCTTTCACCCTGCACCTGCCAAAACTGCAAACAAATCTCCTGCCACATCAGCACACCAGCGCCTCTTGCCATCCAGCCGACCAACAGCACACCCAACTGGCTAAATGGCATCCTCCTCAATGTGTGATCCCTCTACAAGCACGCCACAGAAATCTGGGACATCCTCGATGCCACCTCTTCAGACATCGCCTTCTTCAAGGAAACCTGGACCAACCACTGCTCCGGACCGGTCATTGCCTTTCCCGACTGCTACAAAATTAAACGCTAGGACCATCCCGACCATCCAAGAGGAGGCAGTGCCATTGTCTGAAAAAGCACACTCCAACTGACCACAAACTCCAATGACCCAACGGCGAACATGGAACACCTCCACTTACAGATCCAAACCAACCAAAGCACCACCCTCCAGGGCACCCTCAACTACAGGCCCCTTTCACTGGTGCCATTGTAGACCTCATCGCACCTCAGGCTCTCCCATCCACTGACTACATCCTACTCGAGACCTCAATTTCCACCTGGACAACCCCAGTGAACAGAACATCACCCCCGTTCTGGGGAACCTCACCAACATTGGACTCAGGCATATAGTCACCGCACCAACCCACATAGCCGGAGACACACTCAAGCCCGTCTTCTCCACTAGAAGGAACTTCAACTACAGCCTCACCACAGAACTATCCTGGACCGACCATCATTGTATACATCATGCCTTCACCACGCCCACCGTACACCACTGCCATCATCACCCCCTGTCGCAGCTGGATCAAGGCCACTGAAGAACTTCTTGTCAACTCCCTCAGCACCACCACTCCTCCAACGCTTACAGACATCAACACCGCAGCGCGCAACCTCCACCAATGGATCTCCAACTGCGCCGACACCCTGGCACCCCTCAAGAAATAAAACAGGCAAACCAAGAAGGCCAAATGGTTTACTCCCGCCCTCCACTAGTCCAAATGCGCTGGCAGACGTCTCGAGCAGAGATGAAGCCACCACAATACCCCTGAAATTCACACAATCTTCAAATCAACGCACACCCCCCAGCCGAAAAGGAAATACCCTGGATTCATAGGGTTTGTGCAACACCATGACACAAGGGTACCGGCATTGGTGCATTTCACCATGTAGGGGAAAATGAGGCCCTAGACCTCCTTCCGACAGTTTAAAGTGAGTAATTTTCTTGACATACTTGCATCATTAATTTTGCAGTGACACATATAGGCATATGCATGACCTTGTCAAGCCCTGAGCCACATTATACCTGGGTCAGGTATGATGTATGCAGGGTGGGCGTTCCCATGCAACAAAGCTTCATGGGAGTGGAGCATTGAAATCCATCAGATTTCACTGCAACCATTCTAGGACGCCACTGTGTCAGAACCTTACGCCTGCCTCATGGCAGGCGTAATGGTGAAGCTGTGCCAAAGGCATAGGCTGGCCCCATACATTGCTGGAGTTGCATCATGCTTGTGACACAACTGCAGCAATGCGTGACTTTAGTGCTTACAGATACGTCAGGTTTCCAGATGTATCTGTCATTAATTGCGCTATGCAGCGCCATACAGTGAATATGGCTCATCCATGGTAGCGCAAGAAGGGCGCAGTGAAAAATGTTGCAGCGCTGTTTTGTCGAAGTGATGCAACACTTATCAATAACGAGGTCCAGGAACGTGCCCTATCTTATTGATAGTGTGCATTACTGCCCTTTTGTCTTGTCCCCGGGCAGTGCAGCAACGTTCCTCGCAGCGCTGTCCAGCACCAAAACCTCTGAAATGATGTCCCAAGTGTTTGCACCAATTTTAAGACTAGCTATTTTCTGGTCTTAAAAAACTGCCTCTAACTGGACTTAGCTGCAGTTTTGAGGGGTTTTCGCCGGACTGAAATTTCATTGTAAATATTGTGAAGTGAAGGTAGCTGCTGTTTTTGCATGGGAATGCCCACCTTGTGTCTCATTTTAGTTAATTCCTGCTAACTGTAGTGCCGATCTTGAAAATTAACGTTTACGCTAGAAAAGTGCCGCCAACTACAGTGAACAGCAAATTGTAAATAAGGCAATAAAAAAAATCTGCCATATCATAAAAAAATGTACGCTACAGTGGTGTTAAGTACTAGTAAATATGCCCCTTAGTGTTCTCCAAACCATGCCAAGTCTCTCTAAAGGCCTGAATAGAAGTCCATTGAACTTTGAGACATATGAAAAGTGTCCCGCAAAAAAGCAAAACTCATTTGAAGGACAAGAAAGGAGTTGTAATACTTGTGTGAGGCACCACAAGTGCAAAGACACCCAATGCCGGTCAGAGGGCCACCTTGTGGAAAGTTTGCAAAAAAGCTGTAGAGTTTCTGCAGCCTAGAAAGAAACACCACTGCCCAGGAGAACTAACATCTCAATCTGCCAACCTGAGAGTATCAACCAGATATGTGAGGGCACTGGCACCTCAATAAGGATGGAACACCCACCGGGACACAAAGCCAATTCAAGCAGTAAAGGGAACACCATTCTCTAAAGCCACCAAGAAGCCACCAACACCGCCTCCACTATCTCCCTTTAAACTTTGGCCAGCACCCATAGGATGAGCGGGAAAAAAGTAAGCCCACAGGAGACAATTCAGCCCATGACAGAATCATCTTCATGCTGGATGGTCCAAGTAGCAAGAACAGAAGTACATAAGTAACCACTGGTTTCCCTGGAAATGAAGAGATCCATGCTGGGCATTTTAAACCTCTGCAAAACCTCTGGAGGAGCCTCTTGGAAGTGCATTAGTTTTGGAAGGACTGGAGGAGGCTGTCAAATCCTCTCATTCATATCTCCCATGGTATGAACAAAAGTCAGGGAGGAAGACAAATGTCTGCCCAGTCAAAATATCCTACAGGTCACCAGACTGAATGCTCAGACCCCACTCCTACTGGAAATTGATAAATACCTTTGAAGTTGTGGGGTGAGTCTGGGCAATCATATTTCTGATACAGGTGTATTGTTAGACCTAGACCTAGGCCTGTCTCCCTTTGCCTTTTAATCTGCTTTTCTCCAAACCCAGTGGCAGGGCTGAAATGCCCCAGAACTAGTTTGAAGTTCCAACAAGGGAAGGCTTGCCCATTATCATTGCCATACCTCTGGGATGGCACAGGTATCTCTGACCAGGGGGAAAAGGACTTTGCCATTCTGGATATTGGTAGATAGGGGCACTGTGTGATAGTTTACAGGAAAACACACAGTAAAAGTGGGTTTGGCATACCTGGGAACTTTTAACCCATTGCATAGAGAGTGTAGGAGCCTACCCCATCCTCAGCTGACACTGGGCATGACGGTGAATGGGTATCTACATTATATGATCCCATATATTCATATTGTAACAATGGGGTCTAGTGTAGTAACATCATAAAACACACGTTCAAATGCTGAGTGATTTGCAAATATCACCTAGATCCTAAGATGCCAGCATAGTATCATTTTACACAATATTTATTATTTATGTTTCATATTACATGATCCCTTAAGATTAGTATACTTTCGAAAGTTTTGGAGCAATTGAGCATCACCGGACATTACATTTTTAGTGTTTTTATTGTTTCCCTGAGGGTGATTGCTATCTGCATTCTGATGGTTCTGATGGTTCTGACAGTGACCCAATTGGCACTGCCAGGTGTATATAATCCCCTGTAAATATTGCCATGTTTCTTGAGCCATTGTACCCTGGTTTGGGAACACAAGGACACTTGTCATGGGCCAGAGTGTTATGCCCTCGCACATCCCCATATAATGCTCCAGATAATCTGTAATTAGCCCCTTAAAAGAAGAAGAAGCATGTGTGTGATGAGGTAGAGGTAGTACAGGAGGAAGAGGAGCAGTAAGAGGACACATCATTATATGTGACTCTAACAGTGAGTGGGAGTGGGTCCTTCACACCACCTGCTATACTGCAGACAAACAGAAGAAAGTTAGTTAAGAGAGATGTATGACCATAGGAGGACGGGGACTAAATAAGAAAATAGACAAAAGGACAGTCATTTTTTTTCACAAGAGAAAGAACAGGAAATAGACAGACATAAGTCAGACAGAAGGAGAGAAATAAAAGTACAGCATAAAGAGGAGGAGTTGCAAGAGGAATCGTGTCAGGAAAGGCTGAGAGAAACAGAAAGCGGAGAGGGTTTACAGCCCAACTGGTGGCAGACCAGAGAATACACCAGACCCAAAGCAAGACATGGAGAAGCCGGAGTCTTGAGGGAGGCAACCACTTCAGCAGCAGTGCCTCCTAGATGACAGGAGGAACGGAAAAACACTCAGCCCCAACCACACTCAGTGGGATGTGGCTTGACCAGGTTAGTGCTCATATACAGGAATGGGGGTGAAAGGTTGGAGGGAGCAGGAACCACTAAAGGGTGATTTCGGGTCACAAGTGGACATACCCAGAATGAATACAGCAGACAGGTGATCTATTTCATTTTTGTTTTTTGCACAAATGTAAGAAAGTCATGCAAGCTTGGGAAGATTCCCCTCAAGTTATTTACTGCCTAAAAGTGTGAAGACAAGTTTTTTTTCTTTTCTTGAAAACTCTTTATTTAAGGTATAATGCACTCTTCGGTTCACCATAAACGGTGAACAAAGGGAAGGTGATTAAGGCTTCAAGAAAGCTAAATAGAAAGCTAAGGATAAGTGAGATAAGAAAAATGAAAGGATTAGAAATAGGGAGAAAAAAAAGAGAAATAGAAAATGGACACTTACTTACCTGTCAGTCTCGGTTCTGTCCAAAGCATCCGGTCCCCCTGGGTGAAGCACCTGAGAAGAAAAGAAAGGAGAACTTGTCAACACGGAAGAAGGGCAACAGTCCAAGGAAAAGACAAGAAAGAGAGATAAGTGAGAAATATGGAATACAGGACTCCCAAGACAATCAATCCATAAGTTTACCTTTAAAGAACTGGGGAGTTCATAGTCTCCTTTTCACTAACTTCAGCATTGCTTTATTCCATTTTGTATCAGAAGTGGGATCAGTTGCCATTGGGAACAAGACGGAGAACCTGGTACATCTCCTCATGAAATGGCAGAAAAAACTAGAGTGTGCACTGGAGCACTACATTAGATCGGCCAACATAGAAAGGGGAGTCTTTCAGGACACTCTAAAATGTCAAGACGATTGGTTATATCAATTGACCAAAAACCAGTTGCAGTTAGCACCAGGGATCTCTCACAGCAAAGGACTTCTCCCAGTTGGAGCTACTCCTGGCAAATATCAAACTTATTTCTAGACAACTTTTGAAAGAGCAGCCAAGGCCAGCTAGTTGCTAGAGTACAGATGGACACATTACTTAGCACCCTTATTAGCAAGGAAATCCCAAATCCCTTACAAGGCTGCCAATCCCACAGGAGATACTCCCTATCAGAAATGTAAGAGAAAAAATCTAGAAAGACCCAGCATCGGTGAGCAGAGTTATCGAGTCACTTTCCAGAAGGAAAGGGGGAATGCACACAATACCCCTAGATCTCTTTTTGTTTTTATTTAAAGATGCAGTGGACAAGTGGTTAAAACATCAGGGGAGCACCAAAGAAGAAATCATCAATTAAACCTATTCAGACAATTTATAGAAAAACTGCCAGACTTAGTCAGAGACGGCTGAGACAACATGCCGGTTTAACTCTTGAAAATGCAATAGATATGGCTGACTCGTTTTTTCTGAGTTCAGAACCCCAGGGGCCCATTACAACCAGTGCAGAATTCCAAAACAGTTTTATCAGACCCATATATTATACACAATAAACAGGTCCTGGTTATTATCTTAATCTCCAGGTGAATCATACTTGGGATATGGCCTTATTAAGTGTGGGCTGTACATTCTCTGTTATCAGAGAAAGGTTAAGTAGCTCCATATCAAATAATTTCTCAGAGGAAAGTCATCATTAAATGCATACATGGTGACCAGAAGGCGTATGATATTGCTAAGTTCCAAGTGGTTGGACCTCAAGGAGAGAAAACTTGCATAGAAGTTGGAGTGCATCCCAACCTACCATGGGAACTCATAATAGGGACCGGTAACCCGCCGTTACTTAGCCTCTTGAAGACTAGTTTGACAAAAGAGCATTTCTGGTCAAAGCAGGACTCTTTGCACATGAGGAAATGAAACCCCCAGAAATCCCACCTCCTACCCACTGAACCATGAGAACTGGACAAAAATGTTTGAGCTGCACACTTTAATCATAGTTCCCTCCAAAACACCTGGCAGAAATCCTAAGAGGATGAAAAATACGGGACTCAGGTATATCCCCATTTTGTCATTCAGAGTAGGCTGTTGGGATATCTCAGAGACAAACCTCAGTTGATCGTTCCTGATCCTTTTAAAGAACAAGTATTTTTTGCCCAGGGCATTTTAGGTTTGAGAAAACTTCAAAAGTCATTCTGGAACAATTTGATTGGCTGGGAGTCCATATCACATGAAAACTAATGCCAAACATTTCAAACTTGTCATAAGAAAAACCCATATCAACCCCATGTTGTAGCTCTTAAAGAAATGCCTCTCAGGTGTACTCCTTTTAAAAGGGTCAAGTTGTATTTATTAGGGCCCTAAATTGCTTTTTGTAAGGGCAGTTTAATCCACTTTGAATATGTCACAAGATACATAGAAGAGAATCCCCCCTAAAAGAAACCACTACTAAAATTCCTGCCACCCTCAAGATCAATATTTTTTCTCGAGAAGGTTTCCCAACGGAGACTTTAACCGACCCTTGGAATCCGAATGAATTCAACAGATCTGTCCGAATTTGGGGATAAAACACCAACATACCTCAGTTTACCATCCCCAAATTGATAGCCGGGTAAAATGCTAAAATGGATCCCTAAGGCTTACCCTAAAGAAATTATGACCCAGGAAGGTCGTAACTGGGGTAGTTGTTGGTGTTAGCCTTGTATGTTATTCATAAATAGGTTTAGCACAGCTTGGGACGTTCTTCCTTTGAGCTGATTATGGTAGAAAACCAAGAACCCTTATTAGAAAGACATGGGACACATAGGAAGAGACATCATTAAATGAGAAGAAACTTCTAGAGTTTACTATTCAGGTAAAAACTAGACTAGGGAAATTGTGAGAATTACCTAAAACACAACAAGATTACACCCAGCAGAGACAGCAAGATTTCTACATAACGGTACAAAGTGGAGAGACTTATAGTTTTAGGGTTAGCTATTGGTATTATTACCCTTCACTGAAAATAACCTGAACGCCAAGGTCCTTATTGAATAATCAAAAAATATTCACACAAGTTGCTGAAACGACAGACAAAAATACCATATAAATTTGCTTAAGAAGTGAATGGGATCGCCTCTTCAAGAAGTTAAATTAGATACCCCTATGTCACAGTCAGGAAACACCCTTCATGAAATCTCCTTGGGAGACCGTCTTAGTGTAACTCAAAAACAAGAGTTGACTTACACACTACTTCCCTACTTCTCAGTCTTCACTGATCTATCCATAGAACAACGTTAATCTCTCATGCCATTATTACAGAACCAGGAGTTGTAATGAAACAACGACCTTACAGAATACCAGAAGCTCATTGAGAGGGAAAAGGAAGGAGGTAAAGCAAATGTTTGAAATAGGGGTCATAGAACCGTCCTCTAGTGAATGGTCCTCCCCCATTGTTCTTTTCCCTGAAACAGGTTCCAATATCCATTTATCTATCAATTTCAGAGCTGTCAATAGGGACTCCGAGTCTGACAACTATCCACTTCAACAAATCGATGAAATGATTGAGCAATTAGGAGAATCTAAATACATTTTGACCACAGACCAAACAAAAGGATATTGGAAGATCCCCTTAAATGTGAATGATAAAGAGAAAACTGCCTTCGTCACTCCACATGACCTTAAAAAATTCACAGTACTACTTATTTGGGTTACATGAAGCCCCTGCTACCTTAAAAGACTCTTGAATACAATACTGAAGGCTCACCATCAATATGTGGCAGCTTATTCAGATGATATTATCTTCAGTTCTCATTGGCTTGGCCATTTAAGTCACTTAGCAGCCACCTTAAAAACCCAAAACCCGTAGAGAGTCACACCTCCATATTAATGCAAAGAAATCAAAGTTGGCCTACCGCAAGGTTAAATATTTTGTATATCTCCCAGGGAATGCAATAATTGCACTACAAAAGGAAAAATGTAAAACCATAATTGAAGTCCTTTTTTCCAAAAATAAGTGTGAAATGATTACATTCTAAGGCATGTTAGGTTACTACTGGAGATTTATCCTAAATTACTCCACCGCTCTGCCCCACTCACTGACTGGTTAAAAGAGTCCAGGGGCTCTTCGATGTATGTAAACCCACCGGGGGCACCTCTACGTGCCTTTTCTGTTTTATAACATGTCATTTCTTCGCACCCTTGTTCTCCAGTCCCCTGATTTTTGGGAAATGCTCTATTGTTCAAACTGATACTACTAACATAGGGTTGGGCTCTGTTCTCTCCCATTTGAATTACCGTCAGGAAGAAAACAAGATCCTACTCAAAAGTAGAAAGCTGTTCCCCTGTGAATTACATTATCCTCCAATTGAGAAGGAGGGTCTTGCCATCAAATAGGCCATTGACAACCTCTGATAATATCAGGAGGGTCTCCACTTTCTTCTTTATACTGACCATGCCCTGCTCAGTTACAGGAACGAGGGCCGTAATTCCAGAGTTTTTTGTTGGTTCTTTTCTTTGTAGCCTTATTTATCTGAGGTTAGGCACAGAAAGTGAAAGGACCATGTTAATGCTGACTTTTCATCCTGACCAATCTACACAAATGTCCCCTAAGGAATTATTTTTCAATTCTTTACTATTTACAAACAGTCACATAAAGTGAACGTATTTTGCATAACACATGGGATATTTCTCAATTCTTATTTATTCAAATCAAGATTTAGTTATGGCAACAACAATACTACTAACATTTCAAATCCTATTGTGAGTAGTATATAACATCTTTTGCTTTCTTTGCATGGACAGACAATATACCATACAACATAAATTTCAATTAGGCATATGACTGTTTTCAAAATGACACAGAGGTTCACTTGTAAGCAAATCGATGTTAAAAGCGTCGACGTTTCAGTCCGCTAATGGTGAAAACATTCCCCTGGACCATCCTCAGGACGAAAAACTGTTGCACATTCCTAATACTTCCAGCAGGAAGTATATGTTAATCAAATGGACATCAATGTCCAGAGAATTCACTCGGAGCTGGTGTCCACAATGGTTGAACGTGCTTAAAACGGAAAATTCACTTCTCAGGGGCTCTGTGTCTTTACTGACCACTAGAGTGAGGAAGCAACGCTACCATCTACGACCGACCGGTGATCCTAGTCTTTTTTGTTGGTTCTTTTCTTTGTAGCCTTATTTATCTGAGGTTAGGCACAGAAAGTGAAAGGACCATGTTAATGCTGACTTTTCATCCTGGTACCCTGAAAAATCCAGTGGCGGCTCCTCCACAATGGCTGAGGAGCATCGCTCTACTGCCTGGCGCAAAGCCAGCAAACGAAAAAAATAAATTATGCTACAACATCATTTTATTTTTCATTTGCCAACTTGTGCATGGAGGGGTGGGGCAGAGGCGGGTGGAGGAGGAGTGCCTGTGCACTCCCTAAGAGCTCACGTGTGTTTGGCTGGCTATCTCAGGCCAACCAAAACACACATGCGCACTTAGGTTTCTCCAGCCCAGCTGCATACAGCAGCCAAGCTGGAGAAACGCCCACAGACTCACTGGTCTGAGCAGGGCGTCTTTTCAGCCTGCTCAGTCCAATCCCTCTCTGCCTTGCTGCACATTGATTGGCTGGGAGTCTGTCACATGGGCTGCTGGGACCCAGGAAGAGGCCAGCAGGAGCGACGCGACGCAGGAGGCGGCACGCGGTGTTGGGTACATTTTTTACATTATTTTTAACCTGTCCTGTGTCATCCCCTACTGCTCCCCCTTGGGCCCAATCTCCCCCCTGCGCCCCCCCCTCCCCGTCTCACCACCCTTTCTTAGTGGAGGACCCCACTAGAAAAATCTAACAGGGTTGGGGTTGTGATGAGGGAGAAGGAGATCATGAAGGAGAGCAGGAGGACCCACACTTACAGGTGGCTGCATCACAGAGCTGGAGTGGGTCCCTCACGCCACCTTCTGTAATCTGTAATAGAGAATATGTGGTTGTGTATATTATATCTGGACTACACATGGTTTGTTAGGTAAGTTATCAGATTTTATTATTGAAACATACCTCTAAACTGTATTGCACCCTATTGATAAATGAGCTCACGTTTCTGTAACAGTAATGCAGATTTTCATACTGGCGCGGTTTACTGGTGGTTGTAAGTGACAGGCCAGAGATCTACACACTTGCAAAGCAATTAATTTACCCCTTATTAGGCACATTAATAACAGGCTTGCTTGTATGGGAATATATCCTCATTATCATAGTCCTCCATCACTCTAATTACCAAAGCAATTGTTGACAGTGTTACACTCTCTAGGAAATTTGAAAGGTGATGTCACGACTTTCTTCTTATAATATTATTTTTCTAGCTAGGATCACATTGACAGATAGGGCATGCATGTCTTAACCACTAATCTATACACTATGTCCTAATTGGCCTGGGCTTCATAGAACCAAAGTAATTAGCATGTTTTACATAACTAGCAACCTCTCATAAAGAGACCTTAGTAACTTTTGAAGAGAATCATAGTATTTATTACATCCACTGACAGCGCAGGTACAGCTGCTGCCTCCACTTCACATTGCATAGAAAACGTGACAGTTCACCAATTGACATGACATTTCGAGTTTTATGTCTGCGAGGCAGGCCTGATATAGTTTTAATCTGAATAAAAGTGTGTTTTTTGAGTTATAAAAAAAGTTAACCGGAAGAAGGTTACATAATTTGCACCAGTGCCGATGCAATTCAGCGTCTACATTTCCGATTTTAAAGATTGCATTCCTGCAGGTGCACTTTTGGTCCTACATTCAAACCGACATTTGCATTACCTTGCAAGTGCAACCAATATATCTGCACCAAGGCAAACAACAGGGGCATATTTACTAGAAAATAACGCAGCGCAGCACTGAAAGACATCTTGCTGCGCCGAGCTGCGTCATTATGAAAGTGCAGAAATGGGTTGTATTTACAGCAACAGGACCATACCTGTGCTTTCCTCTGCCCTGGCACACAATTGGCTCCCTAGCACCAACGCAGGCACCGTTGCACCAAAAACAATCATTGATGGCGTTTTCCTTCTTCTATGTCTGCTGCACAATGCAGCACATTTAGAAAGAAAGAGCAAAAAACGAGGAGCAGTCACAGTATTTCTCCTCATTGCACACCTTTAACCCCTTCGCTGCGGCGGCTATTACGCCGCAGCGCTAAGGGGGTGGGGCGGCCGCGCGGCGGTTCCGTGCTTGTGACGGAACCGCTCCGTCACGGCTCGCGGGTGAGCTGTGCTTGTGACGGAACGGTTCCGTCACGAACCCGCCCGCCCATTATTTCGTCAGCGCAGGCGCGGAATTCGTGCCGCGCAGGCGCGGCGATCGGGCCGTGACGGAACCGTTCTGTCACAAGCACAGCTCACCCGAGGCTTGTGACGGAACGGTTCTGTCACAAGCATGCAAGGGGTTAACGCCTTCCCCAGGGAGGAGTTAGAATCTGACAGATTCCCAGGTTTACAACACCTTTTAAATCTGGGAATTCGTTGCAGTCCATGGTGTCGCATGGAAACACCCACATCAACATCAATGGAACCTGCATGATGGTCTGCAGAAAGGGAGCTTGTAAGTCACATGTTCGCCACGATAATAGCAAGCCAATCGAAAGGGTCACTTTTCTCTTGTACCTGGGTATTCTATTCAACTTCAACAGCTTCTGGTCCAAGCATATCGAAAAATAACAAGCTAAAGATGACATGCCTGCGTGGACATTTGTAGGTTTGCACTAAGGTAGGCTGTAAATTGATTCTAGAGATGGTCTCAATTCATAGAGCGAAATGTGTTTCTGCAGTTTCGTATAGAAGTGGGTCAAGTGGCCTCACAGAAATTTCTATACTACAAATTCAAGAGAATATATTTCTTTGGCGTCTGCTTGCCGCACCGCAAGCCTCTCCAGCCTTTATAGTACATATGGAACTGGGCATGCACCATCCAGAAGATATCTTAGCAATTTGGCCCATTCAGCTGTGGCATTCTATTTGGGCTAAACAAGAGACCAACTTCACCGAAGCTATTATAAGGGATCGGCTTGGCCCTGACAACGCACAGAGAATTCTGTGGCTCTCGTATATCTCCAGACAGGTAGCCCAACTGAACGGACCTCTATCACTGAATAAACATGATAGCATAGCATCCTATAGTAAAAGAGAATTAAAATTTGAATTACACAAAAAAGTGGCTGATGCCAGTTTCAAACTCGGCCGTGGTCAGATAGCTTACTGGGGCACAAAGTGAGAGCCTTCGCAAAAATGAAACAATGGCCAGAGGCAGCTGTCAAATGTCCTTGCGATAGAAGATTCACCCAAACAAAAATAAATGTTATCCTTTCCTATACATTTTATCCTTTCCACCAATCAAAAAACTCTATATAAAACCTTTGGGCCTCATTTAGAAGCCCATTGCGATGCGGGTGCATCACCTTTTTTGACGCACCGGCAGCGCAATGGGCTTGTCCATATTTGTAAAGCCACCTAATGTCACCCTGCGTGACTTTTCATGGCCTTGTAAATATAGGCCCCGTTCACACATTACTCTGCGTGAAAGGGGCATTCTATGGTTGTTACTGTAGATGTTCCCATGCAACAGCCATGGAAACTTACAAATTCCCAGATCTACAATGTTTTGTAAAGCTGGAAATGCATCAGGATTCTATGTCTCCCTAAGGGAGGTGTAGGAGTGCAGTATGCATAGAAAGAGGAAAATGCCATTAATGATTGTTTTGTGAAGGAAAGTGTCCCTTCTGCACAAAACACAATCATCCGCATGGAGGGAAAACATGGCGGCAGCTGGTTAAGCGGCGGTGGTGCTCCGGAACGAGCTCCTGAAGAGATGGCAACGCCGTGCTGAATAATGGTCAGATTTAGAGGAATATGTTGTTAGACTAATGTAGGATGACAGCCAGTCGATAATTGCCCCCGTTTGTACCCCCCGTTGAAGAGTAATAACATACGTTGGTTTTTGGCGAACCGATGCGAAGCTGCTTTTCGGTATCTGACGAGACGTGCTGGGCAGTCCGCTTTCTGTTTCCATGTGGAACTGCGGGACTCGGAGAGAGTGAAGGACGCTGGCGGACGGGTTGCTTTCTCGTCGACTGCCCTGAAGGTTGGGACGCTGGTTATTCGGTTTTTGGGGGTGTAGCCGATTGTGGTGGCATATTGCGGAGATCCCTGCTGCATTTGCCACAATTGTTACGCCTGCCGTTTTGCAGGACGGATCACGCGGTGTTGCGAGAGGCAATCTCAGAGAAAGAAGGAGGAGATCTAGGAGACCTAGGAGTCCACAACGAGGTCGGTCCCGGTGGGGTAGAAGCGGAGGCTTTTTTTCATCCTCGAGGGCTTCCTGAATATCCCGTTGGATCCAACCCACGGAACACTTTACAGGAATCATCAGCTAAGAATTTAAAGCCGCAGCTACGCCTCTGGTCTGCCGCGCTGGAGCTGAGGAGAGGGAGGAAATTGTGAAGCCTGGAGCAGCCTTTTCGCTGTGGGTCTTATGTTATAAACTCACGTTGCGCTCCAGGGAAAGCAAACTCTCAGGAAATACAAGTTCATTCTCTGCTACCAACACCAGGATACAGTGGAGGGGTTATCTGCCCTGAAGAGTGGTAAGGCTGCTGTGGTTTCATTAGACCCTTGTACTGTAGTATCATCAGGGCGAGAGGGGGCACCAGGGGACAGTAGTGGTCCTTTGTACATCAGAGGGGGTGCCACCTAGCCTGAATAAGGGTCACAGTAAGAGAGGGCGGAAGAAGAAAGCGGTCTTGTCAGAGAGTAAGGGTGGGGAGTCAAGTCAGTCTGGTGGGGCAGTTGACTCTACTGGTGAGGTGATAACTAAAAAAAAATCCTCTTCCTATTTAAATATAGAGGTTAAGTCTAGAGGCATCAAACACAGTTTGAAGTCTAAGTCTAAGAATAAAAGCCCTACAACTGTACTATCTACAGGGTCAAAAATCACTCCCTCACTCCGCTCTTATTTTAAAGTCGTTCCCCAAATAATTCAATCTTCCAGAGGATCACGCCATGGCATCTGTTTTAGAATCCTCTCCCTCACCGGTGCCACTGGAGATAGTCTCTCCTCTACCAGGTCATGGAGTTGAGGATGAAAAAGGAATGGAAAAAGGGGTAACAGATCTGGTCGTTCAAACGTTGGACCTTGGAGGAGGGGATCAGGCTCAGCCTCCACAAGAGAGTGGGTTGGACCGTGAAGAGGGATTGGGGTTACAGCCTCCTCCGGGACGGCTGGAGTTAGAGCAGGGACGGTCTTCGGCTACCCCTTCAGGAGACCTTGGAGACGCAGATGGTATGAAAGTTAGTGTCGTTGGAGCCACTGGAACCATAGGAGGAGAATGGGCAGATGTGGAGAGCATTACTGGTCAGACTGAATGTCCCACGGCCCAAATCGAATCCGAGGCTAAGGATGATATAACTCCGGCTTCCATATTAGGTATGTTTTCTGCCCTCATGATGGAAATAAGAAGGGGTTTTGCGGAGTCTTCAGCGAACCAAGCCGAAATAAGGAGCTACTGTGAATCCCTTGATAACAAAATCGATGGGCCCACTATAAGAACAGGTGTCCTTGAAGAGACAACAGCATCACTAACGACCTATTTGGACCAGGCGAAACTTGACATCCAGAAGCTCTCCAGAGAAGAGCAAGCACTTAGCGAAAGGATGGAGTCATTAGAAAACAATGCAAGGAGGGGGAATCTCCGCATTTTGAACGTACCGGAAGGTTTTGAGGGTTTAGATTTAAAATAATTCATTACTGTGTTGTTGAAAGAGTCCCTAAGCTTGGAGCAATCATTGGAAGACCTAACATTGGATATTCAAAGAGTTCACAGAGATCCCTTCAAGCATAACCTCCAGAGATCTAAGCCCCGCAAAATTTTAGTCAACTTCCATACGTATGTGATGAAAGAGCATATTCTCAATCTAGCGCTCAAACTAAAATCTTTAGCAGGGAAGGGGTTTACCTTTCTAATTAGGTCAGATCTCACAAGAATAACTTTGGAGAAACAATGGGAATTTGGGAGGCGCCTGGAAGCCTTTAGGGCGCTGGGGGCCACAGCCCAACTAACGGTCCCGGCCGCCATGAAAATTATGTATAATAATAAAATGATTAATATCAGGTCAGTACGGGCAGCCGATGATCTACTGATGCAGATGGGCAGCAAAAAATAAAGTATAAATAGCCAATAGATTAGTCGGCATAGATAGCTGATTAGAGTGGTTTAACTCTTCTTATGTACCCTAGTATCTATGATGCTCTTTTGGGCCGAAGCTGTCTCTTCTCTTTCCTTCATTATTTTCATTATCTAGTGTATTGCGATCCTAATTTCCTACTAGTCATAAAGGAAAATATTTGATTTTGTATTATCCCTTTTTCATGCTTAGCGCGGGTGCATCTCTCCGGGAGTTCGCGGAGGGGCGCTATCAACTGGACACTGTTCCGGTTAGATATCGCAAGGGTTTTCCATGGGCTGGGAGGTGGGTGGGGGGGGGTCACGTAGGTAGGATAGGTGGTGGGGGTTGGCAAAAAGGTAAAAAGGTCCTCAGTAAGCCAAGATGTATTAGATGGGAAGGGAATAAACAGTTTTTTGGAGAAAAAAATTGGGCAGCGAGGGGTTGGTATAGCCTCATCTGTTTTTTCTTTTTACTTCTCTTTGTTTGTTTCTCATAACAAAGATGGGTAATGTAAAATACTTCTCCTGGAATGTTAATGGCTTGCGCACCAAACCAAGAGCAAATAAAATTATGCAATACCTGCGGGATACGGAAGCGCAGGCCATTATACTCCAGGAGACTCACTTAACTCATTTAGAAATGCTTGACCTGACCAAGAGAAATACGTGGATAGACTTTGCAGTTTCTACAAGCCAGACTACAAATACTAGAGGGGTCTCTATCATCTTTAAAAAAGGGGCCAAAGCCAGGCTGATATCTCAAGTGGTGGACCCAGGTGGCAGATGGGCCATCGCTTCTGTGGTCATAGCCGGGTCTCAAATTACAGTCCTTGGGTATTATGGTCCTAATCTGGATGATCCGTCTAAGTTGCAGGCTATTTTCCTTCATCTGCTTTCCTTTCCGGAGCCTACTATCATTGCTGGCGATTTTAATGTGGTACTAGACCCTTGGCTGGATAAATCTGCTAATAGTCGATCTTTAGTATCATCCAAGTCTAGGTCAGTGTTACAGTCCGCAATGAAACAATACGGATACCTGGACATATGGAGAGAAAGGTCCGGTAGACAGCAAGGGGTGTCCTTTCGAAATTACAAATATAATCATCCGTCAAGGATAGACTTTATTTTATTTAGTCGGAGGCTGGCAGAGCATGTTAGATCTATTGAATACCTACCAATACATCTTTTGGATCATTCTGCTGTGGTATTGGAACTAGTTCAAGGAACGAAGAGCTCTCCCTCTAGATGGTCCTTTGACCGGTCACTTCCCTCTCTCCAGATGACATGGCATTCCTCAAATCGGAATATGCAAACACAACAGGTGATGGACCGAATGTGGATCAATGTCACACACTCACCCCAGTCCAAAGATCTGGGCCCGAATCCATCGTTTTTTTGCACTCCACACCACCCTGGGGTAGACAATGGCGATATGCAAATCAGCTCTGACCCTGTGCCCCATGGGAACAGTCCAGTCCGAACTACAAAAGCCATGTCCTTCCCAGAACGGAATCAAGCATCCGAGGACCGGACCGGTTTCGAGGTAACACCTCTCATCAGCCCGGCTAGCTTGACTCCAGTGGTGTGGAGTGCCTGGGACCCATGTCTGGGCATCCCCAGTGCACTTAGGGCGGAATATGCAAACACAACAGGTGATGGACCGAATGTGGATCAATGTCACACACTCACCTCAGTCCAAAGATCTGGGCCCAAATCCATTGTTTTTTTGCACTCCACACCACCCTGGGGTAGACAATGGCGATATGCAAATCAGCTCTGACCCTGTGCCCCATGGGAACAGTCCAGTCTGAACTACAAAAGCCATGTCCTTCCCAGAACGGAATCAAGCATCCGAGGACCGGACCGGTTTCGAGGTAACACCTCTCATCAGCCCGGCTAGCTTGACTCCAGTGGTGTGGAGTGCCTGGGACCCACGTCTGGGCATCCCCAGCGCACTTAGGGCGGAATATGTTTGCAATTCCTCAAATCGGAGGCACATAATTTTATGTTATTAACAATGATTCAGCAGCCACGAGGATCATCTGGGACTCGTTCAAAGCTTTCTTGAGAGGGTCTTATTACAGGGAAAGTATCGTACAAAAGGAAGCAGTATAGGGAGCAAATTTCCACCATTGAAGCAAAGATACTTCAACTCCAAAAGGCCTTAGATACTAGTCCTGGGGCTGTCGATTTTACCATAGATAATCGTAGAAAGGAAATGGTGACTTCGAAAGCTAGCTTAGGCTCAGTATTGAATCTCAGATTGCAGCAGAGATGGGAGGCAAGTAAGTTGGCCCATTTTGAGTACAGTGAGGGCGTAGGCAAACTATTGGCCTGGAAGACCAAAGTAGATCAGATCCGGAACAATATAGCCGCCATCACTGTTGGTAATAACTCTTTTTCATCAGATGTTGATATCAGGAAGGCCTTCAGGGAGTTTTTTGAATCCATCTACAAGGAGGACAATGGAATTCGGCCAGAGGCTGTTGAGGGTTGGCTGAGAAAAATCGATTTACCTTACCTCACTCATGAACAGTCCCAATTTTTGGATAGCATCATCACTGAAGAAGAGGTTAGGGCCGCCATAAAAAAAAGCAAGTAAGGAAAGGCTGCAAGGCCAGATGGGATACCGGCAGAAATCTATAGAATTCTAGAGGCCGAGATAGTTCCCTTTCTGACTAAGCTTTTTAATCAGATCCTCCTTGAAGGTCATATTCCACCTCCATCATGGGACAATGCCTCAATCACGCTTATTTTGAAACCTAAGGACGCCTGCGAATTGTATAGGCCAATATTGATTTTAAATGTGGACTATAAGATCTTCACCACAGTTTTGGCTTCTAGGCTGGCCCTGGTTGTTCCTTCGGTCCTTAATGTCGATCAAAAAGGATTTGTGAAGGGGCGACAGTCATACGAGTGAACGTACGACTTAATAGGAGCTATTGATATAGCTGTGGCCCAGAACCTGCCCTTGGCCGCCCTCATGCTGGATGCAACTAAGGCCTTCGACAGAGTCAATTGGGTTTACCTGTCGGGGGCCTTGGCCAAGTTCGGCGTGGGTACGGGATTTCGTCGTACAGTTGGCCTGCTGTACAGTAATCCAACGGCGCGTCTATTGGTCAATGGAGATCTGTCGGACCCCTTCTCCATAACCAGAGGGACACGGCAGGGCTGCCCGCTCTCCCCCCTACTGTTCGATCTTTATATCGAACCCCTCGCACAACAACTGAGGGGAGAGGTCTCTATTCGACCCTTTTCTTACAGAAGGTGGGAGAGGAAGGTTGCCCTCTATGCCGATGACCTGCTTATCCTCACATCAGATGTGACTACCGCTCTCCCTGTTATTTTTGAAATTGCTCGGGGGTTCGGTCCGTTATCGGGATATCAGATTAATACGACAAAGACAGAGATGTTGGTCTGGAACGATAATGTGAGTGCGTTCGAGATACAGGCAGGTGAGTCAATGCGGTATTTAGGCCTAAATATAATAAAAGATATCAATAAACTTGCCCTAGTAAACCTCACAGCAGTGGCTAAAGAATGTAGAAAATTATTGCAGTCATGGTTCCACCTTCCATTGTCCTTGATTGGGAGAGTTAATTTGATTAAAATGTTGATTCTGCCCAAAATTTCATTTCTTTTTAATACCATTCCCCTTTATTTTGATCAGGCTTATATATCCAAAATACAGTCAGATATCACATCTTTCATTTGGAACAAACCGAGAATATTAGCCGAGAAATCGTAAATCTGGAGATGCGTCTGAATGCTATGCCACCCTAGAGGTGGTGTAGCGAGGCGCTACAAGGGGAAATATTTTCATTTCTCCTCATTTCTTCCTCTTTCAATGCATGTTAAATTCTACAGCATGCATTTAAAGAGGAAAATGCCGGTAGTGATTGTTTTTGTGCAGGAAGGTAACCCTTCCTGCACAAAATCAATCACCCCATGATGCAGGAATACTTGCACCATTGTGCAAAGGTGACTGCGCCAGCACATTGCTGCAGTGTGTGCACCAGTGCAGGGGGAAGCACAGTGATGCAACATATTCTTGTAAATATCTTGCTTCCCTGTGCTTCGGAAGTGCCGCAGTGTGGCACAGCCAAAGGGCTTGCAGTGCCACGCTGCAACACTTCCTTGTAGATCTGCCCCATTATATGGAAACATTAGTATTTTTCCTTGGAATTCCAGTTTTTCTGCTGATTTTGATAGCTACAGTATGTGGCGCCTGGTGAAGCCAGCATCTAAGAAATAATTGGTATCCCAGATATTTCTGAATACTAGGGAGGTCCGGCTTACATAGATCCCACCAATTCCTTTAACCCAGAATGCCTTGCCAATACTAACCTTTGGCTAAAATTTCAGATTTTCTTACATTTCTGAGAATGGAAGTTCACAATGTATGAAGAGCCACAAAAAGACCTATCACCCATTGTCCCCACACTATACTTGATAAAAAACAGTACCCCACTTGTGTGTCTGGGCTAACCACCCACTGTAGGAAAGGCCCCCTAATGAATTTACGAGACATCATGATTTTTCCTTGGTATTTCAGTAATTCTGGTGATGTGACTATTTGCGGTTTTTGGGCCAAGAGTCAGGCAGCATCAGGGAAAGCTACTAACAGCATACATTACTGAAATCTAACAACCTGGGGAGTCTAAAGGGGTTTGACTTAAGTTTATCCTGTCACTTTCTATCACCGAAAAAACTCCTGCAAATGTCAAAGTTTGACTAAAATGACTGCAATTTCCAGGGCAAGTGGGAGCAAGTTGGGATTTTTGGGGGCATTTTTTTAACATTTGCACCAGCAGTAAAGGACTAAACACCGTGTTGACCCTCCACGAAGGAGCAGAAATACTGTCTGTTGTCCAGGCGTGGGGCCTGATATAAATATTTTCCAACACCTAACTATTTACCTCTCTCGCTTATTCCCATGGTAGTCTGGTGGACATTCTATAGATTGGGATGTTTACCCTCTAACTGCCCAGAGAGTCAAAAGTAGATGCAATCTGCTGGGCATTGCTACAGAATAACGCTCAGAGTGAACAAAATATTCTTTATTTTATGTCTACATTTCTTGTGGCACCACACCAGCTTCACGTGGAACGGAAATGATTTTTGCATCTCTTGCTTAGTCCCAAGCAACACGCATTTGTTCATGGTTAATTTTGAAACAAGAAAATGTATTTGAGGATAATGAATAGAGAGAACATTCAATAATGTGCAGAAGATTCTTTGATGACTGTTTTCTTTTGCGCAAAGGAAACCGACTGAATAAACGAGTACACTTTCTCAATGCTACAAAGATATCATTATGCTTGCAGATGGTAGTATCAGAATCATTAAAAAAAAGTCTAGAGAGATTTGCACAATAAACCACCACACAGTAAAAATGGTTTACATTAGGAACATAAGGGAAGTTTTCATACTCCTTCATTAAAATCTCATTTACCAACATTACCATTTGTGCAAGTAAAGAGAATTGTGCCAAAGTTTACTTGACCTTGGAAGAACAAATATACACAATTCTGAAGCAATAAAAAACTAGGAAAATAGCGAAAGTGAACTCAACAGTCATACAAAACCTAGAAACAATTATTACAAGTGAGAACTTTAGGGCATATTTACAAGGGCTTTATCTCCACTTTTTTGGCTTAAAATGCCCAAAAGGCAGAGCTATAACCAGCGCCTTATTTACAAGGGGGTGCTAACATGCATATTCGCATTTTAGCACCCTTTTTCCCAACGCCTCCCTTTGCATCTCCAATGAGATGCAAAGTGGCCGTTACTGGGCGTAGCCCGGATGGACTACCTTACAGATATCGCTGATGTTTACATCGCAATATTTACAAGGCAGCCCACATACTTTTAGTACACATAAGATTTTGGTGAAAACGGCTGTTTTTGCCAAAATCTAACGTCTGCTAAAATCCTTACTTAGCCATCCCTAACATAGGGGTGGATTATGCTGATAAGACCCTGTGGGTCATATCAGCAAGGTTATCGCCGTTTTGCAGGGAACATCGCTGGAAATCAGCGATGTTCCCTGCAAAAGGGCAATAACCTTGCTAACTCTGGAATGTTTATCGCACTGGAGAACTGCGTTGGTAATAACGCGCTACCAGGACGATAAATTCCAGGGATAGCTTGCGATAATGTTATTATTGCTAAGCACGGCCAGCGATAATTATCACTGGCCGTTGATGATATGCCCCTAAATAGGATATACTAGAAAGAAGAGTGAGGAAGAAGCAGCAAGATCAGATAATCATATGAAAACATAGGGAAATGTAAAAGTTTGAGCCACATCAATTTACATATCGACATATAAAAACTACATTAAACAATGGAGAGTAAATGAGACATCGACCCGTTGCAAACAATAGAAGAAGAGTAAATAGTACACTTTAAAGACAAAACAAAGGGGTACGCATCCGTGTTTGACGATGCAAAGAAGTAACACACCTAAAAACTAGAAAATGTACGTAAGAAAAATAATATTGAAAATTATTGAGAAATATATATGGGAAGAAAGTAATACATGGATCTTGTAACGCTTATTCTCCTGTGCTGCTGTTGTCTCTATTGCAGTGTAAACAACACCTGGCTGATAAATATATTCCCACTTGCTGAGTAATTAAATTGCCGAACGGAGAGAGCATTTATCATGACTAATGCCATTATTCTCCTATGACTCTCTGTTTGCTTTGCAGTGTAAATACAACTAAGCTGGTGAAGTATCTTCTCAGTAAATGACCAATAAAAATTGAAGGACATAAATTAGCAAACATACAATTGGGCAAATACGCAGAATCGCCACAGACGTTTTAATGTAAGGGCAAAATGGGCTCTGGCCCAGGGCCCCAGCCTTTCAGGGGCCCCCTGACAGAGTTTTCCTTTCATTTATTTTTTATGTACCTGTTGTGTGAGAGTCTAGTACAGCCATTTTGCAGAAAATGTTGTGTTTATGTTTCATGCAATATAAGATTATTTGAAGTAATATTGGTGAGCTGCTGCTGTGTTACAATAATGCACACATAACTATCCCTGAATATTAGATGTAAACACATTTAGGGCCTTATTTAAGAGAAGTGATGCATCGCTGTGTGAAAACAGGGATGCATCACTTCTTAGTGCGCCCTCCTTGTGACATGATGGATGCATCATATTTACTGTATGAGGCATCATGTCGCAAGGAGTTACAGATACGTCAGTATTTCTGACGTATCTGTAGGCGCAAAAGTGATGCATTTCTGTGGTGTGCCTGAAAATATACACAACTCCAGCAATGTGTCCTTTCACATGGGGCAAGCCTCATGTGAGAGGGCCTGCATCAGTCTTATGCTTGCTGTGAGGCAGGTGTAAGAATGAGACGCAATGGCGTCCTAGAAGTGGCGCAAAGAGTACTCATAGATTTCAAAAAGCCACTTCTACGAGGCTTTTTGCGGGGGAACACCCACCCTGCATACATTATACCTGACGCAGGTATAATGTGGTGCAGGGGTTTACAAAGTGACGCATCTGTCTAGATGTGTCACTTCGTAAATAGGGTGCAACATGGCACATTTTTTACGCTGTCGGTGAGTCACAAAAAGTGAGGCACTGGCGGCATAAAAGCGAAGCAAGGCTTCATAAATAAGGCCCTTAGAATTTGGACAGGTGTTCCTTTGCACTGTCAGGGACCTAATGAAATGAACTGAAATAGTGTATTTAATAAAGCGCGCAGCTACTCAGACTAGAGTGTCCTGGTGCATGACAACGGAAGGAAAGCGTCCGTAAAAGACCCATAATTTATTAAAAAGCCAGGTTTTTAAGTTCTTTCTGAAAGAGAGTAGGCCTGTGGTTAGTCTCAGACACTCAGGAAGTCTATTCCACAATTCTGAGCCTAGAAAGCTGAGGGATCTGCATCCAGTTTTAGGCATGATGGGCAGGTTGGCATTGGAAGATCTTCGGGGTCTAGATGTTGTGTAGCTATTAGCTGGCTCCTAAGCTGTGATAAGCTTTAAAGAAGATGGTCATCGCTTTGAAGTCGATCCGTTCTTTTATGTGGAGCCAGTGTAAGGGCTTAAGAACACGGATCATAATAGATCTGGGTTTAGGTCTCAGGATGGCTCTGGCCGCCGCATTTTGTGCCACTTGTAGGCGCTGGAAAGGGGATTTGGGAAGACCGAGGTACAAGCTATTGTCATAGTCAAGCTTTGATGTCACCAGAGCCTGCACCCCATCTTTCTGCTCTCAAGCGGTAATTGTGACATGATTTATTTTTAGCATTCGGAGTATGCCAAGCAAACGCTGTTTAGATTTTGGATTTGAAAGCGCATGAAGAGTGTCTTGTCTATGACAATTCCTTAGTTTTTGACTTTCTCCTTTTCCGTGGGTGGCAGATATTTTGGCCACCAAGAGCTCCAGTCAGGCATTTCTTACCAAAGAAAACAACTTAAGTTTTGTCAGGATTGCACTTAGCTGATTGATCTTAAGCCAGTTAAAAATCTTTGTGAGGCAAGACTTAATCATTGCACTGTCAAAGTCTGTTCCTTTTTCACATGTAAAAAACTGAGTGTCATCAGCAGAGGAAACAAATTTGGCGCCCTTCTCCTCTACAAGAAATGCAAGGGGGGATAGATATATTTAAAAAAAAAGGTGGGGCTGAGAATGGAGCCCTGAGGGACATCTACATTTATGGCCGGAACTGGAGATGAGAAAGGGGGAGACAGATGTCCTGAGATCTATTTGCCAAGAAGGTTGACATCCATGTTAAGGCGGTAAGCCCAAGGCTGATGTTAGCAAGTCTCTCCAGGAGCCTCTAATGTGGGACCGTATCGAAGGCCACCAACAGATTGAGAAGTATCAGAACAGCCTTGCCTCCCAGGTCCAGCTTACCCTTGAGAAATTCAGTCACTTCCAGCAGAGCGGACTCTGTACTTTAGTTAGCCCTAAAGCCGGATTGGGAGTCATGAAGGAGCTTCCCATCTTCAATGTGTTTTTGGAGGGCCTTGTTTACATGCTTCTCTAATACTTTGGAGAGAGCCGGAAGAAGGGAGATTGGCCTGTAGTTATCAGGGTCCGTCGGTTTGGCGTTAGCCTTTTTAATCAGTGGAAGAATCTTAGCATTCTTCCATAATTTCGGCATGTTGCCTGAGGAAAGGGAAGCATTAAAGAACTGGTTTACCGTGGGGGTTTACGTGGGAGCTAATAGGTTCACGATATTCATTGGACATGGGTCGGTAGGAGAGCCAGACTTAATGCTTTGGAGGCGGGGCAGTGACTCTTCAAGCTGAAACTCAAGGAAAGATAGTAAAGAGGGAGGATCCAAGAGGTGAATTAGCTATTAGAACTAAGGTGGAAGGTCAGTTCTTCCTCTGAGATGTTAGTGAAGGCTTCTTGGATCACGGAGATCTTTTTGTGAAAGAATTGAGCTATTTGCTTAGACCATTCTTCCGTCCATGGCCCTTCCTTTGTGACAGCTTTTGGGGCTGTAAAGTATTTAACCATGCTAAAGATTTCCTTACACTTATTTTGGGCATTTTCTATCTTGGTTTGAAAGAAGTTTTTCTTGGCTGCCTTCACAAAAATGTAATGAGCTTTTAAGGTGTCTTTATACACCTTCCTGTCCTCAGGTAGATAGGATTTACGACATTTACGTACCATTTTTCTACAATTTCTTTTGCTAGATCTGAGGGAATCGTTAAACCATGGAGCTGGTGGGGCCGACCTCTTTGAGGAGCGGAAAAACAACCGGTACTGCTGTACCAATGTTGGTTCGGAGCCCTGAATCTATTGAGAGGGCATCCTAACCTGGACAGCCAGACAGCTCCTGTGAGGAATGACTGAGGGTGTCTGCTAACATCGGGATGACTATTTTATGGAACGTCCTGTAATTAGGGACCCTCAGCCCTGCGTTAGCCCGAGGGGCTGTGGCAGAGTTGGGAATGACAAATTTTCATAGGAGGTGGTCAGACCAGGTAATGGAAAAAGGTAGGTTGTGAAAGATTTGGTCTAGGGTATGGCTCTTCTCATGGGTGGCCGAAGAAATAGATGGAAACATGTTGCAGGCCTGCAGCGTCTCCAACAAGGAAATTGTTTGAGGGTCTTTTCCATTTTCCATGTGTATATTGAAATCTCCCAGAATAAGGCAGTTGTTGCATTTTAAGGCCAGGGAGGTGGTGGCTGTATTAAGCGTAGTAATACAATTTCCAGTTGCACCGGGAGGTCTGTAAATCGGAAAACCAGCTATGCTATAATGGGGGGATAAGGTACTGCGGAAGCCTAAGGACTCTGCACCCTCAAGGTTTTCCATTGGGATGGGAGAGCAGTCTAGTTTTTTATAGTCAATTATGGCGACACCACCCCCCTTCCCACTCCATCCTTATTGTTTTTACACTTATTGTTGTGTGGGAGGATCTTGGGTGCGAGTTTCCTGGGCTGGAGAAAAGACCAATTGCGCTTATTGCATCGAAAATCTACCTCCAATCTCAGATCAGCCACTGTACACTGACAAAATGGTAGCTGCCTAAGGCTAAGTAGTTTTTCCCATTGTAATATAGTGGAAGAAACTCGCAGGAAGGGAACTGGGCAGCATGGCCGGTGCCGGACGCCTCCAGGATGCCACCGGGCACAGACGAGCTTGCCTTTAGTGTTTCCATTATGAATATATCGGCTAATGCTTAAGATGCAAACTGGATCGCTAATGCAGCTGAGGAAGCAGAAACTGCATGGGTGGAAGTGAGGAGCCCGATAGTAGCCCTAGCCCTCTGCACAATCAGCGTATCAGCCGCGGTGATGGAGGAAAAACGAGATGCAAATCAGAGCAGCTAAGGAGGTGTAGGCAAGAATAATCAAGTAAAGTGCAAGTGCCCGTAGGTAGGAGCAATTGTTAAAAAGCACAGAGTAGTTCAGCCACACATATGCAATTTAAAAAGTATTAAAAACCTAGTAGCAGTGCAGGAAACACTAAATCCTACTGTTGTCAGCTGCGCGCGTCCGTTTACATCGGGAAGATATAGACTAATGCTTATGATGCAAACTGGATCGCTAATGCAGCTGAGGAAGCAGAAACTATGTGGGAAACAAGGGCTCACATTGGATCATAAATTCAAAGCTGTTCTGACCAGGGGCCCCCAAAATATGTTTGGCTCAGGGCCCCCAAAATCATTAAGATGTACCTGACGGTTAGAGGTGTAACGCAGTTGAGGCGACACTTGTTCTGTTGCAGCTGCCGCCATGCAGTAATAATCTAATACACTTCATTTAACTTACTTGGATGTCTCCACCTTATGTAATACTCTTTGCAACACTGGAGACAAGGAATTGACGGACCCTGCAGCATTTGTGCTGATATCGGTGAGCAATACAAAATTCCTAGTGGGGCAGGTGCAGCGTTCTTCCTGGTTTGCATATTGTTAAGAAGTAAACTCCACACAGGTTAGGATGAAGTAAAGGAATTTATTGGAACCGGATTCTTCAGTGCCAACTACTGGAGTGAGCTCCCCAACATTACAAGGCGAGCTTCACTCCAACATTCTACAGGTGAGAGGGACCAAGTAAGGGGAAAGGGAAAGCAGGGGGAGAGGGGCATACCATGTTATAACACATATATTATCAGGGGAGCAGTCACTTCAAAAGACCTACCATTTTCAGACGTTATTTTTATTTGGGAATTTGCAGGAATTGGGCACAATACTATGGCAGCCACGATTGCATGTTCTGTGGTGAAAAGTCTGGATTTGGAATCAGCCCAAACATGGAAAAGGCATCGGGCCAAATTCTTTACTAATTCATTTTGGATCCATTTTTTTATCATTAGTCCATTATTTTGCTTTATTCAAGAAACATTTTTGGTTTGGACAGATTTTTCTTGGAATTATCTATTTCCCAATTCAATCTTCTTCGAAAGTCAGCAGTATTATTTTTCTACACCATTTTTACAAAGTCTGAGGGTCAAGATGCAATAAATCCATCCTCCACCACCATTTCTACAATCTGCAGGTGAACTTCCCATCAGGTTGAAACTGTAGTCAGAGCACTCAATGCGTATTTGGGAGCAATAGATGGTTTTTAACTCAAGCTAGAAAGGAGATATGGCTTCTGCAACCCACTCTTGCTTTAGAAGGACAGGAGGTTCTCAAACAACTAGCTTCATTTTTTTCAGATGATATTGTTGATGAACTGGACGTGTTTGAAGAAGTGGTGAAAAGACTTAAAAGAACTTTTTCAAAACCACCTAACATAGTGGTTAGGAGGCACACATAATTTACATGTGAACAACAAGCCAATTAAACCATAGATATGTATGTGGCATCTTTGAGAGCATTGGCTTCTAAATGTGAATTCCCAAATTTTACTGACAACTAATTTGAACAATGAGTCACTTGGTGACCTAATAAGAAAATTCAAGAGAAGCTGCTTACGTGTAAGGATCTTTCTCTGGATGAGGCAATTGACAATTCTATTAGCATTCAAAATATGAAAGAATTTGCTAAAGTCTTAAACAATTCTTTAGAAGACACAGTATGTATTGCTTAGAACATAGAATCCAATCTTGAGAAAGATTCCATGTTTAAGCAGAATAGCAATTCTGAAAATATGTGTTTTGGATGCGGTTTAAAAAGTCACATTGTATCTTTTAAAATGTGTCCTGAAAACAGGGAAAGATGGGAACCATCCATTACAACTCAGTCATTACAATGACCTACTTTTACAACGCAACTCTTACAACCCAACTGCCTTTACATCCCATGCCATTACAATGCACGCCATTACAACGCATGTCACTAAAACGTTTGCCATTACAACACATACCAATACAACGCATGCCAATACAACGCATTATAAGGTAAGTAATGGAGATTTTTTTTGTATTAGGGTGGGTATGGGTTTGGGGTACATGGGAATAGTAATTTTTACCCCAACACTATCCAACACTTTCTCTACTGTTGCACTCACTGGAATGGGAATAGTAATTTGTACCCCTTCACAGTCCAAAACGTCGTGATCTTTACCCCTACACTATCCAATAGTTACCCTACTGTTGCACTCACTAAAGTGGGAATAGAAATTTTAACACCTACACTATCCAACACTTACCCTACTTTAGCCCTAAAAGTATTATGCATTGTAATGGTATGCGTTGTAATGGAATGCATTGTAATGGTAGTTTTAAAAAAAGGCATTGCAATGGCATGCGTTGTAAAAACATGCAATGTAAGGGTAGTTGTGATGCAAAGACTGCATTGTAAAAGCATGAGTTGTAATTGCATGCGTTGTAACACCATATGTTCGGGAAAGATGTATGAAATGTGGCACTGTCTGACATTTTTTCTGTTGTTCTTCTAGAGTCCCTGTTAAAGCCAACACAGTAGCTGATTTACAAGAAGACCATGGGATAAATGACAGAATTAATTGTCTAGTTTTGTGTATGAGCATCTATGAAGCAGATGCTCACTTGTCAAAAGATCCCATTGGGCATTTATGTGTTGAGGTTTTGTTGTGCCTTTACTGACAGATTCTGTACCAAAGATCACCATTATCTCACAGGCTATCATCGGCAAGAAGGGTTTACAAAGTGGTCTCATTCCTCCTGATATAAATCCTAGAGAGTATAATGGACTTAAAATTGATCTTAAGGGTTTTTTAAACTTCCATTTAATTCAGGAACAGAATGGCGCATGGGAAAGTGTGTGTGTCAGTGAAAGGACTGGATATTCTAGGATGGCACTACCAGGGATGTCTAGGCATCATCTTGAAACATGGGTGTTCCCAACAAGTTTTGTGGTTCGGGGAGTTAGAGAATGTGGTTTGTGGGGATGGATTACCCAAACCATTATCCTCTTTTCTTGATGTGTTCAAAGAAGAGTTGGGGGCAATAACAGACTTTGAGCATGTTATTAAGGTGAAGGGAAGATAAGAACTGGTTAAACACAAGCTACAATCTGTCCTGCTGAGTGTGCGGGGTGAATTGACAAAGCTTTTGATAAAGATGTGTGCAGAAGATGTAAGCCCATAGAATCTTCTTTGTGACTTTCGCTCATTGTGGTGGAGGTTAGAAGAACAAGGAATTAAGGACTGTATTGTTTTACATTGCCTCAATAAGACAATTGGGTTGATGGTCATCCCCTGCCTAGAGTTGATGACATGGTCACTACCTTAAATGGAGCTAAAAAAATGCATAAACTTGATTTACAGTCAGCTTACCAGCGAGTGATACTTGCCGAGGAATACCAGCACCTGACTGCTTTTGTCAGCCATGGTTTTCCAAAGATTGATGGATCAGATTTTGCATGGGTTTGAAGGCATCTTGGTGTTTCAAGATGATGTGCAATTTTATGGAAAGAATGAGGAAGAGCATATTGGGAGGTTAGCATGAGGTTTGAGTGTTTTTTTAGAGATAGGCATTAAGCTCTGGATGGGTAAAGTTGTTTTGGGTGTAGGTGCAATCAAATACCTTGGTCTTATGATCACTTCGAATAGTATTAAACCAGGACCAGGACTTATGGAGGCAATTGAGAAGGTGCCCAATCCTGTGGGCTATGAACAATTGTTAGCCTTCATGGAATGTGTCGATTCTACTCAAAATTGATTGAACATTTTGCAACCATCACTGAGCCCATGTAAAAGTTGTTTAAAAAAATGTCCAGTTTGTGTTTGGTAAGGAGCAGCAGCAAGCTGTTAGCTCAATGAAATCACTTCTTGTTCAGACTACTCTTTTGAAATCTTGTTCCTTGCAAAATATTGTGTGTTACTGTTGATGCCAGATGTGTGTGGGGTGGGGATGATTCTATCACTGGGCAGAGACTGCGAAGACCACACCATTGCCTTTGCTTCCTGCACTTTGAACCACTATGAACATTAGTACTTCATGGTACAGAGGGAAATTTTTGTTTGCACATGGGCTACTGACAAGTTCAGACCATACATTTGGAGCACAACATTTCTTCCAAGAACATACCATAAACCATTGGCACACGTTTTGAATGGTAGCAATAATAAATCATCTGAAGCCACTTTAAGACTGGCGCTGTTATGTTCAAAGTTGCTGGACTATCGCCTTGATGTAGAACATCTAGCAGGCAGCAAAAATAAAAAAAAGAAGAATGTTTTTCTCGGTTGCCAGTGAGTGAGAGTTCAGAGTCTTGGGTTTCTGATGACCAGGATGAAGAAGACAATGAATGTCTAGTTGCGAGTGTGTCTTGGATGTCTGATAAACATGTAGGTGAAGATTAATGAAGAAGAGAACTTTTGGATGGTGATAAAATTCCCAAAATTATGAACAGAGTGGTCAAAGGCTGGCCATGTGAGAAGTTTATTTCTCCCCAATATCAACCTTTCAGCAAGGTACAAAGTGAACTCTCACTGGAAACAGGTTTATTACTTCGCAATGACCAGTTGATTCCTCCTTTAAAGTTTCATAATAGGTTGCTGGAATTATCTCATGAGGGTCATCTCGGTATGACTGCTAATAAGAAATGAGTGAGAGCAAGATTTTTGTGACCTGCTATGGATCAGGACATTGAGTGTTGGATTGAGAAATGTGCAGTGTTTAAGACTTATGAAAAAGGTTTGTAATATAGAACTCCTCCTATGAGTACGGGAGAGTGTCCAAGTGATGTAGAGGAAAGGCTTAGTGTGGATTTTCTTGGACCTTTTCAGTTGCTGCCAGTGCATCAAAGGTATGCTATTGTCATGTTAGACTATGGGGCTTATTTATGAGAGAGTTGTGTCACGTTTGCACCACACAACAGGGTACATGCGTGTCGCAAACCTCTATGTTAGACTTTTGAAGCCACTCAAAGCCACGTTACATGGCTCTGAGTGGCCTAAAAAATCTGGAGTAACACAATGCAATGAAAATTGCATTTCATTACTCTGTCCTGGGTAGGCGTTCCATGGGCGTTGCGTGGGAGTTCTCACACAACTCCCATGGATTTTGATGCATTGCTAGATTTACAAGGACTTGGGGATTGGCCAAAATCTTACACCTACCTGAGGGAGGTGTAAGAATTTGGTGTCGTTTCTTCCTCTTTCTATATGTGCTGCATTGTGCAGCACGCATAGAAAGGGGAATATGCTTTCCAGGATTGTTGTTGTGCAGGAAAGTGCCCCTTTCTGCACAAAAACAATCCTGCATGCAACACAAACACCCTCATATCATAATGCAAGGGTGCCTGTGTTGATGCTAGGCTGCCAAAAGGTCACCAGTGCAAGGGGAAGGACAGGAATCTCCTGTATTGACTTAAATACTGGGCACTGTGACTTGCTTCACTGCAAGACTTTATCATTAATGACTCCCTATGTTTCCAAGTAGTTGGAGGTAAGGTGCTTGAGAGAACCTAATACTAGCAGTGTGATTGAGTTTTCACTGACATCTTTACAAGAGAAGGGTTTCCTTATGACATTGTTTCGGAGAACACAGTACAATACACATCACAGGAGATTAATGCTTTCTTGGGTGATGCCGGTATCAAGCACAAGAGGTGCTGTTTGTATCATCCGAAAATCAATGGCCATGTAGAAAGGATGAATGGATTGGTTAGTGAGTGCATCAGAGGTGCTGTCAATTCTGGATTGTATGGCAAAGATGGGTGGAAAGCAACACCTCGCACAGTGCCACTGAAGTTACACCTTACAGGTCTTTGGGGACTCATAATATTTCAGGTCTTTGGGGAGATGTAATGTGTGTGATATGTTGTTCCCCAGGTGGCCCACTATAATTAAGGAAGAAACAAGTGTGTTGCTGGAAGAAATGTGTGCACAGATTCTTGTCAGAGCTAGAAACAACATCATGTGTAGTCAGGCTAAAAGTAAAATTATATCTGATGTCCTAAAGAACACTTAAGACAAGCTTTGGGCAAATGGAGATTTTGAGCAAGTAAAACTGCCCAAGAATCAAGTTATGAAAGGGCATCAGAGGTTTGATCTTGTGCACAGGGTTTACATAATAAGTGCTGATGGTTGCACAGTGAAATTTTAGAATGGTCAGTGGTGGGATTGTGAAGGTGTCTTTAAAGTGAAGCACACTGAAGGAAATCTGCCCCCAGAAATGTATATTTGTCAGTGTAAAGATGAAGCGGGTGATGCCAGTGTTGTTAATAACCATTCTATACAGTATAAAACCAGGTCTTAGAAGGTGTCACTTACCCAACAGAGGAGGTAAATTCCACAAAGAACTTGTTGCGTACCTTCAAAGTATAAAGATTTTATTTTGTGGTGATTTATGGATATTATTGATTTTGATATGTTCTGTCGGGTGTCAAATGTTACTTGTGATTTTGAAATTCATTTTACCTGGGATCTTATAAATCATTTTTACTAGTTGTCATGAGTTATCTTCTAACTGTTCTTGGGTTATGTTTTCAATTGTTTTAATGCTGCATTCTTTTTGTTAGGGTCTTTTGGGAGAAAGGAGGTGTGTTGTATCTTGCACCTTTGCTTTCCTTTGTGTGGCGGGTATTTTCGGGCCCGGCTGTGTGGTGATACAGGCTCTGGAATGACCCTTCGCAAGAGGGAGACCGTAAGAGGTGTCATGTGGTGGAGGTGACAGTTTTTTGTTGCGGCCGCTGCCTCGCAGTAATTACCAATAAACTTCATTTAACTTACCTCAATGTCTCCACCTGATGCAATATTTGTGCGACACTTCCCTTATACAAAACTGGTCTTCATTTTTTACTACACAAACGCAAAGACGTGTTCATCCAAGGCTCCTCTTCTTAAGGGTATTCACGGAAATGGAGGCGGGGGTTCCATCACTCTTTTTCCCTACTACTCCTCACTTTAGTCAGAGGTAGTATCCTTCCACTTTGCTGCCTGAATTTTATAAAACAATTTTTTAGCAAATGAAAGCCAGTACCCACATACCCCCAATAGATAAAGGGGTGTGGCTTTAATAGTGTATCTAGCACAGGTTACCCCAATCTATGTGTTAAATTTACAAAAAAATTTGAAAGAACAAGATGGCACCTTACGTGCGCACCACCAGTCGAGCTTGCTGATTGGTACTCACCAACTATGCTCACTTTTCTCATCATTGGTAGCCATCTTGCCTTAAAATAAATATGTGTTCCAAAAATGAGTGCAAAAAATGATTATGCCACTGTGATGTGTACCTCACGGCTACCACAAGAACAAGACCCCTTGAAAATAAAACTGAAGTAAGTAGCACAATTACCAACTTTATTCTTCACTTCTGTACTTTTTCAAAATTTAAAACCAGCTGCATTAACGCAGACCACTTTATTACTCAGCCGACATGTTTCATTGCCAACATTCCTTCAAGGCAATTTCGTCAGGGCAGGGTCATCAATCACCAAATCTTGGACACTGGTGTTGTTCTATAAAATGACTGTCAAATGCAAAAACAAACATGACCTGGTTGCTCAAACAAAATTCTCACTCTCCAAAATTCAACACACATCACTGTTGGTAATGACAGTAATTATCTTTACCATGTGGGAGTCCGAGCCACTCGTACCAGCTCTCCACTCCGTTATGTTATGTTATGTTATGTTATCCATTTTGTAAAGCGCGCAGCTGCCCCAGCAAAGGGGAGTCCCGGCGCTGCCACATGAGGACACGATAACAATGTGGGCCAGCCTAAAAGAAATTGACAGGGAGATAAACTAGGGTGAAGGGAACAAGATGGTCTTGATGGCCTTTCTGAAGGACGACAGACAATCAATGGCGTGGATATGTACCGGGAGGTAATTTCCGACCACCTGTCCTGGAAAGCCTGATTCTAGGCACCGTCGCTAAGTGTAGCTCTGCTGAACGGAGAGGGCGCGATGGAACATAATGTGAGATTAGGTTACTCAGCAGGGCCGGACTAGCGCATTTCAGAATTTTAAAAGAAATACAAAGTGTCTTGAAATGAATGCGTCTGTCAATGGGGAGCCAATGCAGTTTTCGAACAGTGCTGGAGGCTGAGCAGAAATGCGGCAAGCCCACCAGAGCTCTAGCCGCAGCATTTTGAATGCGTTGCATTCTTATAATTTCTGCCTTATTCGCCCCCAGAAGGAGGGAGTTCGAATAATCAAGATGTGAGAGGATGGTTGCTTGCACAATCAATTGGCGAACCGAGGGGGCAAAGTATTTTAGAATGGGTCTTAGGCCTCGCAAGGTGCCAAAACACAAAGCGGCTAGCTGCTTGGTGTGCCTGAAAGGAAAGGGAGGAGTCCATCATGACCCCCAAGTTCTTCACTACATTTTTTGGGGATGGAATTGTTCCCAGGGCTGCCGGCCAGCACTGCTCATTCCATAGATTGACGTGCTTCCCCATCAACAGAACCTCAGTTTTCCCGGCATTTAGCTGTAGACAATTGGCTGCCATCCAATTGGCCACTGCCGCCATGCCGTCTTTGAATTTGCAGGCAGAGGGGGAAGAACCGTCCGCCAAGGTGACCACTAGCTGCATGTCGTCAGCATAAGAGACTATCGTAAGGTCCCACAGCTTGGCGACCGCAGCTAGAGGCTGGACGTATAAGTTGAAGAGCAGTGGGCTCAAGGCCGAGCCTTGGGACACCCCTTGACCAATGGCGTGGGTCTGAGAAGCATAAGGGGGTACTGAGACTCGGAATGATCTATTAGTCAGGAATGAGCGAAGCCAGTCTAAGGCTATGCCTTCCATCCCTGCTTCCTCGAGTCTCCGGAGTAGAATCTCGTGGGACATCGCGACAAAGGCGGCGCTGAGATCTAGCAGAATCCGCACCGCACTTTGACCTCTGTCCATGAGAGATAGTAGTTGCTCGGAGGTGGCCAGGAAGGCCGTTTCCTTACTGTGGCCCGATCTGAACCCATTCTGGGAAGGGTCTAAGATGCTGTTATTATTCACAAACTGGGTTAGTACGTTGTTGACGTGAGCGTCCGCGATTTTTGCCACCCAGGGTAGGAGGGATATTGGATGGAAATTTTCCGGTTTGTTGGGGTCTGCGTTGGTTTTTTTAAGAATTGGGGACACCCAGGCATGCTTCCCGGGGATCAGAACAGTCCTGGATAGGAGGGAGCTGTTTATTATATTGCAGAGAGGCTCCCTGAAGATGGAAAGGGAATCCTTAAATTGAGGTGGCTGCAGGGGATCCAAGGGGGAACCCAACTTAATTTTACCACAGAGCCAGGTAAATTCAGCCTCCGAAAGGGTCGTAATGGACATCAGGGAGGCCCTAGGTTCCACACTAGGCCTAACATAGGCCGGAGGTGTGCAGGGTTCAGGAAAGGATAAGTAGATGGTACGCACTTTATTGACAAAAAAAATTGATAATTCGTCACATAAGAGCATGGAGGGTACAACTGGGGTACTTTCTTTCCTGGTCCTGAGATCTTTAAGGATTTTAAAAATACATTTGGTGGGGTTATGACTGGAGCTAATCTTCATGGCATAAAAGGATGCGTGTGTTTTATAGACCGCTCTGTGATAGAGTTTTATCTTTGCCAAGTTGTGCCTTTTTTTCTTCGGTGCGTAATCTTTCCTCCAATCGCGTTCAGCCTGTTTATAGGCTTTTCGCAGGACGGCTAGAGAGTTATTGCACCAAGGATTGGAAGTGGAGATACGACCTTTCACCCATTTTGCTGGAATTAGGGCGTCGAGACCTCGCAAGATCCATTCGCAGAACCGATCGTAATCTCGACAATTGTCGAGAGGATTGGCGTTAAGAAAGTGGTGAAAGTCATCCAGCTTCAGCTTGTGCCAGGGCCGTTTAAGGACCGATCTTGGGATTCCGTTGCTAGGGGGCTCAGTTAGAGGGACGGACCATCTGACCAAGTAGTGGTCAGTCCAGCCCATGGGAGTGGGTTGATCCATAGTAATTGAGTGAAGATTGGAGAATAATGGATCAAGCAGGTGTCCTGCTGAGTGCGTGGATCCAGGGACTAATTGGTCCAGCTGGAGAGTAGCAAGGTCTGCTATGAAAGTGGCATTGTCCTGGATCTGGTCCAGGTGAAGATTAAGATCACCACAGATGCTAAAATTAGCCGAGCCTGCTGCAAGCTCACTGACAACCTCGGGGAGTGCTCCCTTGAACTTAGTTGCTGTACCCGAAGAACGATATATTAAGAGGCCTGATACTGAGTACTGTGAGCTCACGGCTACCTGGAAATGCACCGCTTCATAGTCTGCCACCTGCACTTTGTTAAATAGGCAAGAATAGGGTGATTTAAACACGACCGCTATCCCCCCTCCCCTAGAGACCCTGTTTAGGGTACATATGGAATAAACAAAAGGTAGAGCTAGGTTAGAAATCATTACCAAGTCATCATTTAACCAGGTTTCACACATAAACAGTGTGTCAGGAAGTTCTTCAGAGATAAGATCAAGAACTTCAGCGTGATGTTTTGCCAAACATCTGACATTGAGCTGTAGAAATTTAAGCTGAATCTGGGGTTTGGTCTGAAGGGCACATGTCGGGAGAGTGGAGGTCGGAATTGAGAAGGAGCCGCAAGCAGGGCAGTCCCACGAAGAGTCCCCTAGGGTAGAAGGATTGGCTGTGCAAGGGGCAGGGCCAGTATTGTAGGTCAGGAGTTCATCCCTACCATAGCGGATGGGACCGGGCCGACAACGGCCAGGGGTCCTAGCGAGAGGCGATGTACAGGCGATGACAGGGGCAGATGGCTTGCCTTTGGCGCGCCTTCAGCGCGCCATCGGCGCGCCGCCCAACACATCGGTAAACAAGGGGAAGGAGCGTGATGAGAACTATACCGCTCCCCCCTTCCACCAGAAGTGTGAATAATGGCTGGGCAAGAGATAGGAAGAAACTCCCTCCACACAACGAGCAAAGCTCGGGGTGGAACGGGGAGCGTGAGATAGGAGTAAGCAATTAAAAGTAAATGCAGTTTTAAAAAAAATACACAACACAGTGCAGGCACCCAAAATCGTACCCCCTGTGAAATCCTATCCCATCAATTAAGTAAATACAGCAGTGCGGTACATAGATCGTACCTCTAGCGTGTGGACCGCTGCTCGAGTGAAGCCCTGCGTTAAGAAGGGGAAGGAGCCTGATGAGAACTAGACCGCTCCCTCCTTCCGTCGGAAGTGTGAATAATGGCCGGACAAGAGATAGGAAGAAACTCCCGCCACACAAACGAGCAAAGCTCGGGGTGGAACGGGGAGCGTGAGACAGGCGTAAGCAATTAAAAGTAAATGCAGTTTTAAAAAAAATACACAACACAGTGCAGGCACCCAAAATCGTACCCCCTGTGAAATCCTATCCCATCAATTAAGTAAATACAGCAGCGCAGTACATAGATCGTACCTCTAGCGTGTGGACCGCTGCTCGAGTGAAGCCCTGCGTTAAGAAGGGGAAGGAGCGTGATGAGAACTAGACCGCTCCCCCCTTCCGTCGGGAGGGAATGGACACCAACCAACCTCAGGCCCTGGTTCTCCTCGACCTCTCAGCCGCCTTTGACACGGTGGACCACTCCATCTTACTTTCCCGTGTCAGGGCGGCGGGGATCGGGGGTACCGCGTTGGTTTGGTTATCCTCCTTCCTGAGGGACCGCACCCAGGCTGTTCGCCTGGGTGACTTCACTGCAGACTTCCGTGACGTTCAGTGCGGGGTTCCCCAAGGTTCCTCCCTTTCCCCCCTCTTATTCAATCTTTACATCTCCCCTCTTATCTTTTCATTGCAACAAATGGAGGTCACCGTATTTAATTATGCGGATGACCTCCAGCTTGTGTTCAACCTTTCCTCTTCCCCCGATTCTATTTCCAACTTTCAAACTGTCATGATGCATATCCGAGACTGGATGAACCACAACCATCTTAAGCTCAACCCAGATAAGACCGAGCTGGTGTTGACGGGTGGTTCATCCAGCCCCTGGTCCCCCATTTTCTGGCCCCCTTCCCTTGGTGCCCCACCCGTTCCCTCCACCTCGGTTAAAACCCTTGGCATCAAGCTCAACTCACAACTTACCCTTCACTCCCAGGTGAGTTCTGTGGTTTCTTCCTCCTTCTTGGCTCTTCGCACCATTCGCAAGGTGTCCCGTTTCTTTTCTTTTGATGCACTTAAACTTATCACCCTTGCCATGGTCGTATCCCGCCTGGATTATGGCAACGCCCTATATGCAGGCATCCCTGCATATAGTCTTCGGCGTTTGCAGCAGATCCAGAACCAGGCGGCACGCCTGGTGTTCAAACTCCCTAAATCCTCTCATACCACTCCTCTCTTGAAAGCTTTACATTGGCTTCCCGTCTGGGCCCGTGTCCAGTTTAAGCTTGCATCTATCACCTTCCAAGCACGACTGGGCACGGCGCCAGCTTTCATCTCTTCAGAGATCATTCCCTATGTTCCATCTAGGGAACTAAGGTCATCTTCCCAATCCTTTCTTACTGTCCCACGGTTTCGAAGAAAGAAATGGGGAGGCTCGAAGTTTGCGACCCTCGCCCCGACGTTTTGGAACTCCCTGCCTGCAGAACTCAGAGCTTCCACCTCATATCTGTTATTTCGAAAACAACTCAAGGCATATCTTTTCGCCAAATCCTTTAAATAATTCCTTAGTCTCTCTTTTTTCGCCTACCCCGGGACTTCTCCTCTGACCTCTCTCAGTTACTAGCGCCAAGAAACCGCAGGTGTACGTGCGCTGTACAAATAATTTTAAATAGAAATAGAAATAGTGTGAATAATGGCCGGGCAAGAGATAGGAAGAAACTTCCTACACTAAAAGAAAACTCCAAATGTGAGTTCCTCTTTTAGGCATGTACTCTACTGTAGTACAAATTCTAAACACAAAAGAAAACCGAGTGGTTATTCACACCCCTGCCTTTTCGTTTCCTAATCATCGTAGTAACTGCCTCTGCGTCTTAACTTTACTGCCTTCAACAATAAGCATCACATCTTGGCATTTTCTCTACAAAGGCTGTTCTGAACGTTTCCCACCAACCTTGTCATGTCGATAACTCATTCTGAAACTCAACTGCACCACTAGCAGCCTTACCGCTTTCATTAACAAGGAGCGTGTTCCATCATCCCTCGCTCCCGGCGGAAAACTGCTGCAGTTTAAAAACACACAACCGGCTGCATCACGCGTCACGATTATTATGTCATATGACTGTTATCTCACCCGTGGCGGCCATCTTAGAATTCACGTAGCCCAACCAGAGTGTCAATCGAACACACTTCCCAGGGTTACTAAGCCAGGAGTTTTCTCTCCTATTTTCAGGCAAAACATTGCGCCAGCTATAACCCCTTTTCCAATATGGTCCGAATTCCTTTACCCCTCATTTCCGGTATTCACGAGTTATGCAATCTACTCTAGTAAAAACTCTGTCTTAAAGGATAGAAACACCTATATAGAGTACAAATACCCTTTTCCCTTGTCAAATAGTGGTTTACCTTCAACACACAAAAACCAACTCTTGTAATATGCTTTACATCATTAACTCACGCAGTGGCCATTTTAGATAGGGGATGTTCTCTCAACAAACTTTATTGTTCAAATATGTTTTATATCATTAACTCACGCAGTGGCCATTTTAGATAGGGGATGTTCTCTCAACAAACTTTATTGTTCAAATATGTTCATCATGCGTTCTCCTGTAGTGTGCTAGGGCTTCCCTTTACATCACAGCCTAAAGCACTAATAAGGACTACTCAATATGTACTTCTGAAAAGGTTTCAACCTCACGGACACCAACAGAACTGGACTCTTCAATAATGGATCATACATGGTGTGTTAACTTCTTCTGACTGTATTCCATTCAATAAAATCGTTTAATCCAATTTGGTCACATTTTTCTTGGAAAATCCAACGTGCCTCTTTAATAATGTTAAGGAAGGGATGATGGTTTCTTTCTGGAGTGGTTTAGAGTGGGAATGCACCAGTTTATCCTTCAGGTTGCTTGATCTTTTAAAAGCAAACCTCGGAGGTGGCATTTTAAAATCGGTTGTAGACAGCAAGGCCAATGTTTCCTTATTGACTTCCTTATTGACTGCCTAATCTGAGTTGCCAAAGGGTCAAAGGTCATAACAACTGGCAGGCAGTCATCCTTAGTCCTTAGATTCTATTCTACTAAGGCACTACGGGGAGTGTTAAGCACTCTTTTTTTCGTTTGGTTCACAATTCTGCGCGGATAACTTCTCTGCCTAAATTCTCGCACAGTCTCTCCAACTGTTCCAGACATGATACTGTGGTGGAGCAGTTCCTGCGGTACCGCAAGAACTGACCCACTGGCAGGTTATCATGTAGAGCCCTCGATGGTATGATTGGTAGTGCAAAAGGGAGTTTTTGTCAGTCAATTTCTGATGTACCCCTGTACATAGTGTGTTGTTCTCCACCGTAATGTCTAAATCAAGGTACACAACCCCCTGACTACTCTAAGTCCATGTAAAGCGTAAACTGCTATCTTGGCTGTTCAACCATTTGAGAAACTCCAGCAGAGACTCCTCTCCACCAGACCAGATGCACAGCACGTCGTCTATATACCTCTTCCAGAGGCGAGTATTCCTCGGTAAATTTAAGACGCGGGGCAGTTACTGTGATGATTAGGAAACGAAAAGAAATGGGTGTGAATAACCACTCGGTTTTCTTTTGTGTTTAGAATTTGTACTAAAGTAGAGTACACGCCTGAAAGAGGAACTCACGTCTGGAGTTTTCTTTTAGTGCAACTGAGTGGAATGCTGGTACGAGTGATTCCGGCTCCCACATGGGATCATTTATAATTTAAGACCCACAGCTCTCTGGTTACAGATTGATCACCTGGTCTCCTGCCAGGCCATGGTAATAACTAAGCATGGGCTGAAAATTCGTTCCGCTCGCGGAATTTGCAGATTTTCCGCGATTTCGCGATCCGCGAGTCTCGCGAAATCGCGGTAAAATCCGCGAATCAGCGGGGATGAATTTTCAGCCAAGCACTTACAGGTTTACAGCAGCAGGTGCAAAAGTTGAAGCTAATTTTTTGTAACCTTTTACAAAAGGGTTACAAAGAAATTAACTTCAACTTGGGCACCTACTGCTGTAAGCCCGTAAGTGCTTCCTGGCGCCTCGTTGCCTACTTGCAACTATTCTCTGACCCTGCTCTGACCCTTGAAGCAGGATCAGAGAATAGTTACAAGTAGGCAATGAGGCGCCTGCCACGAAAATTAAACCTCAACAGGAAGCACTGACAGATATAAAAACAAGCATTTGCAATGCAATAAGTCTCGCATTAGGAAAGTTTGAGCTATTGGTCTTGTAAATGACAATTTGTTTTATTTATGTGTTGGTTTTGAAAATAGCTAAGTTAATAGCTTTGTCATTTACAATGCCAATAGTTATAACTTTCGCAAATGTGACACCTATAGCATTTGTAATGCAACATGTTTTGTATTTACGTGACTTAGGTGTATTGATATTACAAATTACAATGGCTTTTCATTTTTTTAAATAACTAATACTTAAATAAAAGGGATTTTAATGTATAATGGTAATAGCTTAAACTTTTGTAAATAACTTTTGTGAAGATTATGTTCAGTTTATTTTATTGAGACGAAAATCCAAGAACAGAAGTGAAATATTAACATCTTTTTGTGACATTTGTAATAAAGTTTGAAACATTGTGAGAACATATTTGAACCAGTTGTTGTTGAATGGTTGCGCAGATTGATGCTGGGGTGGCGCTGAGTGGTGATGTGGTGGTGCTGAGTGGTGCTGGGGGGAGGCTGAGTGGTGCTGAGTGATACTGGGATGGTGCTGAGTGATCCTGGGGTGGTGCTGAGTGGTGCTGTGGTGGTGCTGAGTGATGCTGTGGTGGTGCTGAGTGATGCTGTGGTGGTGCTGAGTGGTGCTGTGGTGGTGCTGAGTGATAATGTGGTGGTGCTGAGTGATGCTGTGGTGGTGCTGAGTGATGCTGTGGTGGTGCTGAGTGGTGCTGTGGTGGTGCTGGTTGGTGCTGTGGTGGTGCTGAGGGATGCTGTGGTCGTGCTGAGTGATGCTGTGGTGGTGCTGAGTGATAATGTGGTTGGGAACAAAAAGGTGTTAGGTCCTTTACGTGGTGAGGGCTAGACCCTATATCAATAGTAGACAACACACAGTGCCCAAACCACAATTATTCAAAACATTTTTTGATGAAGGGTAAGAAACCAATTTATTGTCGCTTCCCTAGACAACTATTATTTTGTGTCAATCATTTTAGATTTTTGTATTTTGCAAAAAGTTCATAGCAGAAAAAAAGACATTACATTTAAATATTTACAAGACTAAATTACAAACGTTAAAGGCAAACATTATTTACACATTAGAAACCATTATCACATATTAGGAAATGTTCTTGCACCAAACATTAGACAAAAAAATTATTACAAAAATGGTAAATCAAATTTTATCACAGACAACAAATATAGCAAACAATCAATGAGAGAAACTGAGGATTGGGAAGAAAATATATAAGTCGGTCAATGACTTGTATATATTTGAATACTGGACCAGCCGGTCCTAGTGTTTGTTAGACAATGATAGTTTATATCTCCCAACCAGCACTGCTGACGCGTTTCAAGACCAGGCATGAAGTTGCTGGTCTGTCATCAGGGCTGTGTATATCTTGTATCTGTAAGATACAAAAACATATATTTATCTTTAAACTAGCGTGTGGGCTCCTTTTTAACATCAAGTAGCTATAGAAACGTCCTGTGCTACATACCAAGCTTGTTAGCAAAAAGGGGGTTCAGAAAAGGTCTTGAGGAGGTCCTTTTGGATAAAATGCCGTGGCCAACCTGGGGTGCCTGAAAAGATTTTATGAATATTTTGTGAATGTTTGTGAAAGTTGCATTTGTTGGTCGATTCATTACGCTAATGACCAGAGCAAGTTTAAAAGGTGAAAACGTAGCTTATTCTTTAAATGATGCCATGTTATGGCAGGTTCAATTTGAAGCGGCGTGACCATCGAAATCGGTTCTATGATGCAAAGGAAATAGGCATCAAAGAGCTTAGCGGCGTTCAGCCATTATGTCCCACTTGTTAGGAAGGAATGGGCAGTCTGAATTGCCTACCTTGTAGCGTTTTCTTATTTGCGCATGAAACGGTTTGTTACTGTCACCGTTCAGAGGAAGAACACAAGTCAGACTCGGTTCTAAGATGCAAGAGAGATAGGCATCATAAGTGCTTAGCGCCGTGTAAACAATAGATCGCACTTGCTGGGAAAATCGGGACAATGTAAATAGCCTATCTTATGGCGTTTTCTTATTTGCGCATAAAACGGGTTGTTGCTATCACCGTTCTAAAGAAAAGCACAAGTTGGCCTTAGTGAAATTTAATGAAATTAGTTGAGCGCGAGTGCAAGACAAGCGCATGATGTCAAATGGACAATTACCTGCTCCTTGGGCCGCCTCTCGGTGCTAATGGATTCGTCTTTCTCTCAGTAAAGATGGCCGCCACTATTTCCTGTTTATTACATAAGGAATTCTGGGTCCGTGCATTGTGGGACATGTAGTCCCATGAAGTGCAATTGGTGGGAAATTTTGATTATTAGTGAAAGAGACATAGATTAATGTTCCGCTCCGTGTACGTCATCAGCGATGAACTAATTAATTAGTTCAGAAATGAGTAGTATTTCTTTACCAGGTATGCTGAATTGGATATATAGTGGAGTAAAAAGTGACTCTCCCGGAATGAAAATAAGTTAGGACGGCATCACAGAGCCAGGGACCGTATTCGTTATTAGTCTCTTTAAATGGATGACCAAGACCAACGGGCAAACCGGGGATGTCAAACCGGTGCCAACGGGGCTAACATCAGATGTAATTAAATGTGCGCTATCTCAGACAGACTGTTCAAACCAGTGTGCGTTCTATTGAATTTTAAAATCAGATACGCTTCTTTTTGTAACAGAGCACGTTCAACGTCTTGGCATTTGGATCTGGAATTCACGGTATATAGTACAGACCATTTGCATTCTTGTTCACTGTGGGACTTTTCACAGAAATGCTCCACCATCGGAGCTGACATAACTTTTCTATCTATATTGGTAAAACCAGCCAGCAAGTTAACCAAAGGATTAGCCAGCACCGATCAAGAATTAAGAAAAGAGTTATATCAGCGCATTGCTGGAGCTGCGTCGCGCCTGCGACGCAGCTCCAGCAAACCTCTGGAGGGCCCTATCTCCCCAATTCTGCGTCAAGCCTTGCGCCTGCTTCAAGCAGGCGCAGGGTTTTGACGCAGCATTGGCCTAAAAGTGACTGAGTGAATTCTTGTAGTTTTCACTCAGCCACTTTTAGGAGGCGTTCCTGTGCAGGAACGCCCTCCCCTGCGCCGGAACGCCTCCTTATGGCACAGGGCTTTACAACGCGACACATCTCTCAGATGCGTCACCTTGTTAGTACCCAGCACCATGGCGCATCTTTTGTCTCGGTAAAGGGTGGGAGTAGTGAACTAGAGGGTGGCAGTGATGAACCAGAGGGTGACAGTGATGAACCAGAGGGTGGCAGGGGTGAACCAGAGGGTGGCAGTGCTGAACCAGAGGGTGTCAGGGGTAAACCAGAGGGTGGCAGTTATGAACCAGATGGTGGCAGGGGTGAACCAGAGGGTGGCAGTGGTGAACCAGAGGGTGGCATGGGTGAACCAGAGGGTGGCAGTGGTGAAACAGAGAGTCGCGGTGGTGAACCAGAGGGTGGAAGTGCTGAACCAGGTGGCGACAGTGGTTAACCAGAGGGTGGCAGTGGTGAGCCAGAGGTGCTGTGATGAACCAGAGGGTGGCAGTCGTGAACCAGAGGGCGGCAGTGGTGAACCAGTGGGTGACAGTGCTGTACCAGAGGTTGGCAGGGGTGAACCATAGGGTGCTGTGATGAACCAGAGGGTGTCAGTGGTGAACCAGAGGGCCGCAGGGGTGAATCATAGGGTGGCAGTTTGAACCAGAGGGTGGAAGTGCTGAACCAGAGGGTGACAGTGGTTAACCAGAGGGTGGCAGTGGTGAACCAGAGGTGCTGTGATGAACCAGAGGGTGGCAGTCGTGAACCAGAGGGCGGCAGTGGTGAACCAGTGGGTGACAGTGCTGTACCAGAGGGTGGCAGGGGTGAACCATAGGGTGCTGTGATGAACCAGAGGGTGTCAGTGGTGAACCAGAGGGCGGCAGGGGTGAATCAGAGGGTGGCAGTGTGAACCAGAGGGTGGCAGTGCTAAACCAGAGGGTGACAGTGGTTAACCAGAGGGTGGCAGTGGTGAGCCAGAGGTGCTGTGATGAACCAGAGGGTGGCAGTCGTGAACCAGAGGGTGGCAGTGGTGAACCAGACGGTGACAGTGCTGTACCAGAGGGTGGCAGAGGTGAACCAGAGGTGCTGTGATGAACCAGAGGGTGGCAGTCGTGCACCAGGGGGTGGCAGTGGTGAACCAGAGGGTGACATTGCTGTACCAGAGTGTGGCAGGGGTGAACCAGAGGGTGCTGTGATGAACCAGAGGGTGGCAGTGGTGAACCAGAGAGTAGCAGGGGTGAACCAGAGGGTGGCAGTGGTGAACCAGAGGGTGGCAGTGCCAAACCAGAGGGTGACAGTGGTTAACCAGAGGGTGGCAGTGGTGAACCAGAGGTGCTGTGATGAACCAGAGAGTGGCAGTCATGGACCAGAGGGTGGCAGTGGTGAACCAGAGGGTGACAGTGCTGAACCAGAAGGTGGTATGGGTGAACCAGAGAGTGGCAGTGCTGAACCAGAGGGTGGCAGTGGTGAACCAGAGGGTGGCAGGAGACAACCAGAGGGTGGCAGGGGTGAACCAGAAGGTGGCAATGGTGAACCAGAGGGTGGCAGTGATGAACCAGAGGGTGACAGTGGTGAACCAGAGGGTGCTGTGCCCACACTCGACCACATGGGTAACTTCGCCATGCAAGCGGCCCGCGAACATGCAAAAAGCCCCGCTAACACGCAAAAACCCCGCGAACACGCAAAAAACCCCGTGAATACGCAAAAAACAAAAATCGCGGAACGCAAATTCGAACATTTCGCCCATACTTAGTAATAACCTTCATAGAAAGATGGAGGGCATTATGGTCACTATCACATCTATCTATAGTCTTCATATCCAGTACATCTCTCCAAAGACGCAGTTCCACCATTATTGGACGTGAAAATCTTGGCCTGGTCCACCCAACATTTTGTCTTCAGTAGCCTTTTAACCATGTCTCAGCCCTGTCATGGCAACCTATGTGTGCAGTTTCGAAATGTAATTTCGACTTGGCAAAATAAACCTTTTGTCAGGCTTGAACCTTCTTTTTTAGTACATATATATCACCACTAGAGAATGCCCTACATAACCTATAGGGCAGGGTTCATTATATTTAAAACGTTGGACACATATTTTAAGTTTTACTTATCCTGGTAATGAAAACTCTTAAATTAGTTTTCCACTACTCCAAGGCCTGCCTCTCCCATAAAATACCAATTGGTACCTTAGTACATTAAATAAGTGCTACCTTTCAATTGGAAGCAGGTAGGAATGTTGCGTTTTATGTCTAAAAATGTAATTTAAACCCAATTTTAAAGATGAAGTCAGATTTTAAGTCACAATTCTGAAAATGGCACTTTTGAAAAGTTTGCATTTTATTGACCCAACTATTTGGTGCCTGCAGCCTGTATCCTCAGTAACACCACTAGGTTTAGCTGGCAGTTGGTCTCAATGTAGTACTCCCGTATAGTGAGACAAAGGGTGAATAGTGGTTGGCAGGATGGACATTCTCTGACTTGATATTGGGGCGGGCGGAGCTGTCACCTACCACACTTGGAAATTATAGAGACTCTGCTGAGCACACTCACAAAGGTTTTCATACTAGTATTTTGTGCCCCAGACTATCTGGGCAAGGGTAGGGATGAAGGAAACTCCAAACACCTCTGTCAGGTGAGGACGATAAAAGCTTCTCCCATTTCAAAGTAGGCACATGGTGTAAATAGCGGTCCCTCTGACCAAACTCTGTAGGATGCATCTCTACTAAGCTAGGCGGAAAATCCATTCCACTCGCGGATTTTGCGGATTTTCGGTTAATTCGCAATCCGCGAACGCTCGCGAATTTACCCAAAATCTGCAAATTCGCACGCAGCGTTTTTTTTTCTTGGTGATACAATTTTGCGGCGCGTGGCGTTCACTTACCGTCATTCAGCGTTTGCCGAGTTGTTTTTCTCGATATTTTGCGAGTGCTGCGCCATTTTGGATCTTGCTGCGGGATCCCGCGGGAGTTTGGCGAGCGCGATTACGTCATCGCGGCATGCCACCTTGCACTGCGAGAGTTTGTCAACGCGAGTACGCCGTGATCACGTATCGCGGGAGTTCGCAATTGCAAACTTGTAGCTGCGGCGGGCAGCAACAATCTGGCACTCGCGAAAATAAAAAATTTGCAATTCTGCACAAGAAATCCACCAGCAAGCAGCATAAACCTTCTGGAAATTATGATTTTTATCAGAATAACTTCTCAGGTTGACATTTGCCTGCACTTTTTTTTGCAAGGAGTCCATTTTGGGGGGGGGGGAGGAAGGAAGTGCCCCACAGTCTCCAACTTCCTGTTCGTGTCCAGCAGGCTCCTCCCAGTGCTTTCTTCATGTGCTGGTCACTTTCATTCGGATTCTTCACCTGGAAGGATTACTTTTTGTGGATGCTGCTGGATATTTGGATTTGAGGACTTTTTGAATTTCTTTGGATCACTTTTGGATTAGAAATTTCACAAGTAAGTTTGTTTGGGGCATTACAGTTGCTGCAACTACTATTTTGGAATTTTCGATTTTTGGGCTGTTTTGGGGCCTTTTGCCCAGGGGTACTCAGTGGTGGGTGGACTGAGTCTTTCTGTGGGGTGCCTTGAATTTAAACATCGTGGAGGGCCTGGATGGCTTGGGATTGTGCTGATTTTTCTGTGATTTTCGTTTTTTTGGGCTGTTGTTGTGGCCTTTTCACCAGGGGTAGTGAGTGGTGCATGAGCCTAGTCTTTCTGTGGGGTGTCTTGAATTTAAACATCATGGAGGGCATGGTTGGCATGGGATTGTGCTGATTTTTCTGTGTTTTTTGATTTTTGGGGGTGTTCATGGGGACAGGCCATGTGGGTGGGGGACATTTTGAGTGCTGCTACAGGCAGTTCCTGGCCATGTGCTGGGAGGCAGGGGGCCATTTTGAATGCAGGCAGTGTTCTTAGGTCTGCAACCATTTTGCCTAGCTTTCAACCTTTATGCCCAGGGGTAGTGAGTGGTGCATGAGCCTAGTCTTTCTGTGGGGTGTCTTGAATTTAAACATAATGGAGGGCATGGATGGCATGGGATTGTGCTGATTTTTCTGTGTTTTTCGATTTTTTGGGCTGTTGTTGTGGCCTTTTCACCAGGGGTAGTGAGTGGTGCATGAGCCTAGTCTTTCTGTGGGGTGTCTTGAATTTAAATATCATGGAGGGCATGGTTGGCATGGGATTGTGCTGATTTTTCTGTGTTTTTTTTATTTTTGGGGGTGTTCATGGGGACAGGCCATGTGGGTGGGGGCCATTTTGAGTGCTGCTACAGGCAGTTCCTGGCCATGTGCTGGGAGGCAGGGGGCCATTTTGAATGCAGGCAGTGTTCTTAGGTCTGCAACCATTTTGCCTAGCTTTCAACCTTTATGCCCAGGGGTAGTGAGTGGTGCATGAGCCTAGTCTTTCTGTGGGGTGTCTTGAATTTAAACATAATGGAGGGCATGGATGGCATGGGATTGTGCTGATTTTTCTGTGTTTTTCGATTTTTTGGGGTGCTCATGGGGACAGGCCATGTGGGTGGGGGCCATTTTGAGTGCTGCTACAGGCAGGCCCTGGCCATGTGCTGGGAGGCAGGGGGCCATTTTGAATGCAGGCAGTGTTCTTAGGTCTGCAAACATTTTGCCTAGCTTTCAACCTTTATGCCCAGGGGTAGTGAGTGATGCATGGGCCTAGTCTTTCTGTGGGGTGTCTTGAATTTAAACATCATGGAGGGCCTGGATGGTTTGAGATTGTGCTGATTTTTCTGTGATTTTCATTTTTTGGGGCTGTTGTTGTGGCCTTTTCACCAGGGGTAGTGAGTGGTGCATGAGCCTAGTCTTTCTGTGGGGTGTCTTGAATTTAAACATCATGGAGGGCATGGATGGCATGGGATTGTGCTGATTTTTGTGTTTTTCGATTTTTTGGGATGTTCATGGGGACAGGCCATGTGGGTGGGGGCCATTTTGAGTGCTGCTACAGGCAGGCCCTGGCCATGTGCTGGGAGGCAGGGGGCCATTTTGAATGCAGGCAGTGTTCTTAGGTCTGCAAACATTTTGCCTAGCTTTCAACCTTTATGCCCAGGGGAAGTGAGTGATGCATGGGCCTAGTCTTTCTGTGGGGTGTCTTGAATTTAAACATCATGGAGGGCCTGGATGGTTTGAGATTGTGCTGATTTTTCTGTTATTTTTTATTTTTTGGGGCTGTTGTTGTGGCCTTTTCACCAGGGGTAGTGAGTGGTGCATGAGCCTAGTCTTTCTGTGGGGTGTCTTGAATTTAAACATCATGGAGGGCATGGATGGCATGGGATTGTGCTGATTTTTCTGTGTTTTCCAATTTTTTGGGGTGTTCATGGGGACAGGCCATGTGGGTGGGGGCCATTTCGAGTGCTGCTACAGGCAGGCCCTGGCCATGTGCTGGGAGGCAGGGGGCCATTTTGAATGCAGGCAGTGTTCTTAGGTCTGCAACCATGTTGCCTAGCTTTCAACCTTTATGCCCAGGGGTAGGGAGTGATGCATGGGCCTAGTCTTTCTGTGGTGTGTCTTGAATTCAAACATCATGGAGGGCCTGGATGGTTTGGGATTGTGCTGATTTTTCTGTGATTTTCGTTTTTTTGGGCTGTTGTTGTGGCCTTTTCACCAGGGGTAGTGAGTGGTGCATGCACCTAGTCTTTCTGTGGGGTGTCTTGAATTTAAACATCATGGAGGGCATGGATGGCATGGGATTGTGCTGATTTTTCTTTGTTTTTCGATTTTTTGGGGTGTTCATGGGGACAGGCCATGTAGGTGGGGGCCATTTTGAGTGCTGCTACAGGCAGGCCCTGGCCATGTGCTGGGAGGCAGGGGGCCATTTTGAATGCAGGCAGTGTTCTTAGGTCTGCAACCATTTTGCCTAGCTTTCAACCTTTATGCCCAGGGGAAGTGAGTGATGCATGGGCCTAGTCTTTCTGTGGGGTGTCTTGAATTTAAACATCATGGAGGGCATGGATGGCATGGGATTTTGCTGATTTTTCTGTGTTTTCCAATTTTTTGGGGTGTTCATGGGGACAGGCCATGTGGGTGGGGGCCATTTTGAGTGCTGCTACAGGCAGGCCCTGGCCATGTGCTGGGAGGCAGGGGGCCATTTTGAATGCAGGCAGTGTTCTTAGGTCTGCAACCATGTTGCCTAGCTTTCAACCTTCATGCCCAGGGGTAGTGAGTGATGCATGGGCCTAGTCTTTCTGTGGGGTGTCTTGAATTCAAACATCATGGAGGGCCTGGATGGTTTGGGATTGTGCTGATTTTTCTGTGATTTTCGTTTTTATGGGCTGTTGTTGTGGCCTTTTCACCAGGGGTAGTGAGTGGTGCATGGGCCTAGTCTTTCTGTGGGGTGTCTTGAATTTAAACATCATGGAGGGCATGGATGCCATGGGATTGTGCTGATTTTTCAGTGTTTTTCGATTTTTTGGGGTGTTCATGGGGACAGGCCATGTGGGTGGGGGCCATTTTGAGTGCTGCTACAGCCAGGCCCTGGCCATGTGCTGGGAGGCAGGGGGCCGTTTTGAATGCAGGCAGTGTTCTTAGGTCCGCAACCATTTTGCCTAGCTTTCAACCTTTATGCCCAGGGGTAGTGAGTGATGCATGGGCCTAGTCTTTCTGTGGGGTGTATTGAATTCAAACATCATGGAGGGCCTGGATGGTTTGGGATTGTGCTGATTTTTCTGTGATTTTCGTTTTTTTAGGCTGTTGTTGTGGCCTTTTCACCAGGGGTAGTGAGTGGTGCATGAGCCTAGTCTTTCTGTGGGGTGTCTTGAATTTAAACATCATGGAGGGCATGGATGGCATGGGATTGTGCTCATTTTTCTGTGTTTTTCGATTTTTTGGGGTGTTCATGGGGACAGGCCATGTGGGTGGGGGCCATTTTGAGTGCTGCTACAGGCAGCCCCTGGCCATGTGCTGGGAGGCAGGGGGCCATTTTGAATGCAGGCAGTGTTCTTAGGTCTGAAACCATTTTGCCTAGCTTTCAACCTTTATGCCCAGGGGAAGTGAGTGATGCATGGGCCTAGTCTTTCTGTGGGGTGTCTTAAATTCAAACATCATGGAGGGCCTGGATGTCTTGGGATTGTGCTGATTTTTCTGTGATTTTCGTTTTTTTGGGCTGTTGTTGTGGCCTTTTCGCCAGGGGTAGTGAGTGGTGCATGAGCCTAGTCTTTCTGTGGGGTGTCTTGAATTTAAACATCATGGAGGGCATGGATGGCATGGGATTGTGCTGATTTTTCTGTGATTTTCGTGTTTTTTGGGGTGTATAACTGGACTGATGTTACTCCGTCTTCCATTGCTTTTAGGTGCACAAGACTCAAGAGAACCACCAGTGCCGTGAAGAAGTCCTGCAGCGGTGTGTGTGTGCAGCATAACGTCACGCGACGTCACGTCTGGAAACAGACAACTCTGCAACTCGTGCAACTGCGGCCTGCTGTTCTGAACTGCTCTGAAGAAGATGGTCCCAAAAAAGTTCCCCGTAGCTCCTCTAGCAAGAAAGTTGCCAGTAAGGAGCAGAAGAAGCAAGTTACCAAGGAGACTGGTGTGCCGCCCGCCACATTTTTTGGGAGTAAAAAAAAAGGTACGCCTGCAGCAGCAGCGGGATCTGCTGGGGACCAAGCTGGGAGCAGCACCCCCGCTCCATTGGGCTCAGTGCCACCACCACCCCCATGCCAACTTTAGTCCAAGCCCTTGAGTGCTGCAGAGGCAGCCAGTGTACTTCTTCAATCACGATCGACCAGTGATGTTGGCTCATCGCAAGAAAGTAGCAGCAATGTCTCTCAATCAACACAGGTTGTTGTAACTCATCTGACGAGTGTTGAACAACCACAGCCGCAACAACAACCACATATGCAAGTACAAGCCCAAGTACAAGTGGAAGGAGAGGCAGCGCAAGGAGATGCGCAACCAGAGGTGCATGGAGGGTCACAAGTGCCCACAATAGTTGTTCCTCCCGAAGTAGGGGCACATCAGGAAATCGACAATCAAGGCGAGGTATCATTTGAGGAAGCCACTCCTCCTGATGATCATTCATTGTCTTCCACACCCCTAGCAAGGAAGAGATCAAGGCTGGTGTCTACATCTTCTTCAAGCACACCTCCTTCTGATGATACGGATCACAATTGGGAACCAGCAGCACCACTGCCGTCTGAGAGTGAGGCACACCATGATCTGACAAAGGTACTTAAGCGTAAAAGGAAGCTCGTCCAAAGTCTCATAGTTATGGAGTGTGATGAGGCTCAACAAGAAGTGGCGGATACTGCTGCTGATGAAGGCTCTCACGACGACGACCCAGTCATCATAAAGGTCACTGCAGCCCCAGCGGGCATGCAGCAAACAGACATCTTGACCCTAGCCTGAGAAGCTGCTGAGCGTGATGATGATGTTGACGAGGAGGCAATGGAAACACAACAATCATTGGAGTTAACTACTACACCAACACGTACCGCTTCCATATTTCTTCCTCGCCAGAAGGGACCTCAATCCACCTCGACCTCAATTAGTGGTGGTGAAAGTGCACAACGTACTAAAGTTCGGCAATCCACATCCTCCACTTCATCTGGCATTAGCAGCATGACCACCACCACCAGTATTGCCGCCTCCTTCAGCCCCCACAGACAATTCAAGTCCCCAGCTTGGGACTTCTTTAGTGTTTGCCCAAAAAGGGAAAACTTCGCCATTTGTAGCATTTGTAAGCTTGCAGTTAGTCGTGGTAAGTTTGGTACCAACTATGGTACAGGAGGCCAGAGAGGTCATCTTAAGAGACAGCACGCTGTCCAATGGTTTGCGCACCTACAGGCGATCAAGGAAGCCCGAATTGCACGTCAAGAAAACGTTGATGTTTCATCTGATGATGACGAGGAGGAAGAAGACGTGTCAAACACTTCACTTACATCCAGTACCCCTGTCAGCAGCACACCCCATGTGAGCCACACTAAGAGTGTGGGAGAGAGTGAGACACCAATGCGAAAAAGTTCATCAGCGAGCGTAACTGGGTCGAAGAAGTCATCATCATCATCCCGTAAATGCTTGGTCCAGGGTAACATTAGAAACATGTTGTTTACAGAAGCGCCATATGAACGCAACCACCCACTGACGCGTCTGTATAACACTAAGCTGGCTAAAATGCTAGCTCTGGACCTTCTCCCTTTTTCTTTTGTAGAAGGGGTTGGTTTTCTAGAATTAGTGGCAGAGCTCTGCCCTAAATGGAAGGGTCCTAGCCGGTTCTATTTTGCCAGAGTTGCGGTTCCAGCACTACATGAAGATGTGCTGGAGGTGATTGGGGCAGCTTTGCAGAAGAGTGCTGTTCACACTATACATCTGACAACAGACATGTGGACCAGTGGCGCAGGCGCTGATTACATGTGCATCACTGCACACTGGGTCTCTTTTTCAGGGGTTAAAGCAAAGCTAAACGCAGGTGTTGACCCGGACCAAGTTTTTAAAGCTGCTCGGAAACATGCAACACTAGCCAAGTTTGGCTTGGAGAAACGTCACACCGCACAAAACATTTTGGATGAGTTTACCACAAAGGTCTTTCACTGGCTGTCCCCAAAGAAATGCCAGATTGGTTATGTTTCCACGGATAATGGCGCCAATGTAGTTAAGGCCATGGAGCTGGGTCACTATTTCAGAGTGCCGTGTTTGGCGCACTGTATAAACCTGGTTGTTAAAAAATTCTTGAGTGATGAAGACAGTCCAGCGTGCGAGGTAGTGGCCACCTGCCGAAAAATGTGCAACCATTTCAGCCATCCTTTTAAGGCCCGGAAGCATCTGAGGAGCCTGCTACATGAACGTTGAATGCCAGTGAAAGCACTCATCCAGGAGGTGGCAACACGTTGGAACTCAACCTTCTACATGCTTGAGCGTCTGTATGAGCAGTATACGGTACTCGATCACTATTTCTTAAAACAGGGTACAGCTCAGAAGGACCTGAGGATGGATGCAGCGCAATGGGACCTAGTTAAAAGCCTGACAGACATGCTTCGTCCTTTTGAGGTCTTCATGCGTGCAGTCAGCAAGGAGGACTGTAATTTGGGAAAAGCTATCCCATTGTTGTACATGCTGGAGCACCAACTGAAGGCGGTGTCTTCTGTGTTTCAAAAAGATGAAAAAAACCAAGACCCTTTAGTTTTGGCAGAGGAATTATTAGAGCGCCTACAAGGTGATGAACGTCTTCAAATGATCCACTCAGAACAGCATTACATTTGTGCTACTATTCTGGATCCACGCTGCAAGAAGGCGCTGGCAGGCCGAGCATTCTTTCCTTTTGCTGATGAAGATGTTACAAAGTACAAACGTTGGCTAGCCTTGTCAGCCAAGAGGTTTGAAAGAGAACGGCAGCTCATTGAAGGAAAAGGCAGTACATCAGCATCAGCATCAGCAGGCCATCCCCAGTCAAAACAATCCACTTCTGCCCCTGTGGCTGGGGCACAAGTGACCTCTCAGCCATTAAAGACACCGGCAACCGGATCATCTGCACCAGACACAACAGTAACATTGGATGCTGAAGAGGATTGGCTAACTTGGTTTGGGTTTGGTTCTCAAAAGGTCACAGCAAAAGCTAAGCAAAGTGGAGGAACCTTGGAGGACCTTGAGTCGATGGTGCAGGACTATCTGAATGACTCAACAGAGGTCTATGTTCATGCTGACCAATTGGCGTATTGGCATGGGAAAAAAGAATTGTGGCCACAGCTCTCCAACCTGGCTTTAAACTACTTGTCTTGCCCACTCGCAAGTGTGTCTTCTGAACGTGTTTTCAGTGCTGCTGGTGGCATTGTAACTCCCAAACGGAGCCGCCTCTCGCCCAAAAATGTGGAGAGGTTAACAATGATCAAGATGAATCAGCACCTCATACCACCAGATTACAAAGTACGAGAAAGCACGCCGGATGAAGACGAGGTGGACAGCAACGTAGATGAGGGAATTTCTTCTCTGTTAGGTGACACTGAGCTCACCCTGCCTGAATTCGCAGAGTATGATGACGAAGCCTTATTCTTATTCACTGACACCGAGCCCTGAAAATGAGACAATGAATCAATAACTTTCTTTTTCGTCCTTATTCACTTTTATTCCTGTGTGTCTGTCTTACTTTGTTGTGCACAGTTAATATAATTCAAACTTTAATCACCTAATCACAAAAACAAGCCCATCAGCAGAACTGTCTTCACTTGTTTGCTTATTGATTTGAAGGTGCCGTAGTCTGCATTCCTCAGGTTCACAAGTTCAGAAGAACATGCTCCTCTATCCTCCTCCTCCAAACTCCTATTTCCCTCAAAGCAGAGGGCTGGATTACGCCCAATGAAGAAAGACTCAGCACTTGTGGGGGTGTTCTACTTCTTTGCGGGTGAATTGATGGCTCTGGGGCCATTGCTGGGAAGCTCTAATACCGGATAAAAGTGGTTTGGACCAAATCGGAGGCAGAATTTTTTTTGTGTTTTTGCTGACTTGCTTGCCTTTGAGGTGCTCTTTGGGGGGGTTCCGGGTGTTTGTGGGTGAGTTTTGGGGTCTGGGAGCACTGCTGGAACAATCTAATCCTGATTGCATTTGCTTTTCAGGAAATCCGTGGTGGAAAGCGGGAGTTATGACCTAGCTGCACAGCGCGTTTGGACCGAAGGCCGAGAAATATTGTAAGTATGAGATTTTCCTTTTTGGCTGTTTGGGGGTGTTGTGCTTTTTTGCGGGTGGGTTGGCGGGTCTTGGGGCATTCCTGGGAAGGTCTAATACAGGATAGAAGTGGTTTGGACAAAATCCATGCAGAATTTTTTGTTGTTGCTATTTCTGACATTTTGCTCAATGTAGCATTTTTGGGGGCCTGTTTGGGGGGCTTCCTGGTGTTTGTGGGTGGGTTTCGGGGTCTGGGAGCACTGCTGGCTATGGATACTTTAGTTTGCAAGAGGTTTGAAGCAAATCCATGGTGGCAGAGGGGAGTTAGGGCCTAGGTGCAGAGCGCGCGCGGAGTGATTTTGGAAATTGGCAAGAAAATGACTAAGTCCCCATTTTTGTACTTTTCCTTTTTGGCTGTTTGGGGGTCTTCCTCTAGTTTTATCCTGGGTTTACGGCTCTGGGGCCATTGCTGGGAAGCTCTAATACCGGATAAAAGTGGTTTGGACCAAATCGGAGGCGGAATTTTTTTGCGTTTTTGCTGACTTGCTTGCCTTTGAGGTGCTCTTTGGGGGGGTTCCGGCTGTTTGTGGGTGAGTTTTGGGGTCTGGGAGCACTGCTGGGACAGTCTAATCTTGATTGCATTTGCTTTTCAGGAAATCCGTGGTGGAAAACGGGAATTATGACCTAGCTGCACAGCGCGTTTGGACCGAAGGCCGAGAAATATTGTAAGTATGAGATTTTCCTTTTTGGCTGTTTGGGGGTGTTGTGCTTTTTTGCGGGTGGGTTGGCGGGTCTTGGGGCATTCCTGGGAAGGTCTAATACCGGATAGAAGTGGTTTGGACAAAATCCATAAGGAAAAGCCTTTTGGCACTTTTTGTAACTTAGGGTTTGTTAGGGTTAGCCCTAGCAGCAGGATTGCATGTGTTTCGGGGTTTTCTAGATTTTAGCAACTGAGTTCTGGGGTCTTAGAGCACTCGTGAGAATGTGTAATTTTGGTTGCAAGTCATTTGAAGAAAATCCATGGTGGGAAAGGGGGGATTTGGCATAGTTAAAGTAAGCCGTTGCCACTATTCTTAACTTAGGGCTCGTTAGGGTTAGCAGTATTTGTATTGCATGTGTTTGGATGGGGGGCTGTTTGTGGGGGGGTTTGCGAGTCTTGGAGCGATGCTGGGTATGGATACTTTTGCTTGCTTGCAAGTGGTTTGAATACAATCCACGGTGGGTAAGGGGGTATTTGGGCCTACTTTTACTTTCAAAGTACGTTTTGTCACCAGTTCTCTGCTAGGCCTCGTTTTTTGAGATCTGATTGGGGGTCTTCTACATTTTTGCGACTGCCTTTAGTAAGGGTCTGGGTGGGAGCACTGCTGGGAAGGTCTAATTTTTTTCTAAAACACAGTTTACAGTACACCTAGCTTGAGGGGAAAGATCCGCTAAATTGATTTGCCCATACTTATTTATCCTTCAAAAGGTGACTCAGACAGAGTACGCACTTTCAAAAATATTGTACTGTCTATTAGGAAAATCAAAGTGTGACTTTTTGCACTACACAGCGTACATACCTTATATTTATTTATCAGTGGTGTTGTAATATATCACTTCGTGTTTTTCTTTCAATAATTACAGGCCGGGTTTCAGTCTGTGCAATGGGGAAAAAAGGATGGAGTCAGGCTTCACATTAGCGAGCCGCAATTCAGAATCCGCCAGGCAGGCAGTGGACATGGTGTCTTCTGGTCACCAACTTTGATGGACGAAGCGTCAGCTGGAATGGAGGAGTGCCGCTAATAAGAGGAATTGTTTGCTGCATGCAACTTACTTACCAAATTCAACAGGACAACTACAACAACATACAGATACAGTATCCATTGTTTTCTTCTATGAATGTGACTGCATTTCTTGGATCTCTCTCTGCTTCTAAATTGATCCCTACAGCCATTCTATAGGTTTTACTTCGGCTATTTTTTAAACCTAATTTAATGTAAGAAGTGTTTCTCTGAGTGCAGAGATAGGCAAGTGAAAACGCTGCAGCCCTGTACTGTCGCATTCTAGTACTACTTACTTTTCAGTAACAATGCGTGCAGTAGTGCATGCACTTCCTTTATGTCACTTAAAAGATTTATGGTTAGCTTTGTACCCAAAGATTTCTTTATCTTCAATTATTGTTTGTCCATGCTGTGCTTTTTTTTTCTTCTCTCAACAAAACCTACCCAAAAAGAAACCCCCATTCCCATCCATTTTCCAAACCCTAACCCTCTTCCCCCGGGCTGTGTGGTTTTGCTTGATGTGTGACTAAATGACATCAATAATTCCACACACTTGCTGGGGAGGATAAGGTCATAGCAACAGGCAGGTGAAGGAATCCGAGGATATATTCTAGACTTACTCAGCTTCAGTACTATTTCTTGTAGTAGTAGCCAATGTCAAAGGAATCCAACACAAGTACAAGTTATACTTTCAATACTTTACCATTTGTTAGGCTACATTGTGGCACTGTTCTAGTGTACTGTCACCTGCTATATTCTCTATCGTACCGTTGTAATGCTACAGTAAGGACAAATCAGGTTTCATTTTCTCTTTTTCCATAGGCATGCAACTGCCACTGTGTCACACAACTAGTACCACCGCAATGAGGAGGACATTTCATCCGCCCAGGATTGCCAACCTTAATCGCCATTTCCCGTGGAGCCAGCCCTGGGCCTAGCCCTACTTGCAAACACAAATTACAGGTAAGATAAGCGTTTGGTTGGAGGTAGTATAATGGAGTATTAGGAGAGATGAGAGATTGACGGTAGTCCTACTAAAGTCCTAGGACTATTCAGGAAAACAAACTTACTGTTAAACCCCCACCCACCAGACTCAAAAGCAGTAAAAAACAGGTATGGTCAGATAAAGTTTCAAAAAGTATATTTTTGTAGCCCTAACAAAATAATCTCCCGCAAGACCCTACCTAACCCCAACGATTGTCCTTCAAAAGTCCCAAAAACAACCCAACTCCCAATTCCCACCCCCCAAAAGTCTCTAAAAAAGGGGCAAGGGACACTACGGCAGGGTGCTGTTGACTTTAGCGGCCAGGGCATCATGCTCCTTGCGGAGGGTGGCATGGTCGAAGCGAAGGCCCTCCACCAAGTTCTTATAGGTTAGGACCTCCTGCTCCAGGTAGGACACTCTGAGGCATAAGCGGCGCTGGCGTGCCTTGCAAATCCTGTGGGGGGGCAGCTGCTGTCTTTGCTGCTCGGCGGTGGCGGTTGGCTTTGGTAGCCTGGCTCCGTACCGCTGGAGCACTGCGCTGGCTGGCAGCCCGTGGGGGCACGGAAGAGGATGCAGCTGTCCCAGTGGATGTTGTTGTTGTACCGGTAGACTGCGTGTCCTCCTCCTCCAGGGCAACCAGCCGCCGATATTCGGCGACAGTGGCATCCAGCCTCCGTTGCCGGGCCATTCGAGCCAGCTCCCTCCTCCTTGATGGTCTGTTTGATTTGGAAGGAGCAACCATATGAAGAAAGAAAGACATAGTCTGTAACCAATGCTCCTTAAGATTAACACAAAATGATTGAGCAGAAAGTTGTGTCACAGTACAAGTAGCAAATTGAAAGCACAGTACATAACTATTGAGGACAGTATCTATGTAACCTCCGACTTCTTCATCCTTGCTCTAACATTAGTGGGAGTTTAAGGAACAAATTCTACGAGCACTATGGACTTCCATTACAGTCGACTATGACAGTACACCAGTCTTATTCTTCTTCTTCTCTCTTGTTTAGGAAAATTGATACGTTATCTTATGCAAGCCGGCATAATGCCAGCGCAGTGAACTTGCACCCGAGAAAAACAGACGCACACCATGATGAGTGAGACAGACTTGCGTTAATGTACCGGTCCAGTATATGCAGGTTGTGAAGCTCTTACTTTTCTATTACGGGTGGCACTGAGAATACTCTGTTAAAAGGGCTACTGCTTAATTAATTTAGCTTTCACCCTACAGTGCAAATGAGTACTAGAAAAGGAAAATGAAGAAGCTAAATAATCTGATTATCTATCACTTCACATGGGATGTATTTGATGACATATGGGATGACTTTAGGTGCTTTGCTTATTATTGAGCGAACAGTGATACACCCACACATGAATGACGTACTACTACTAAACTAAAGTTATTAAGAGAGGTAGGGAGTGTCCACTGTAATAACCGGATATATGCTGTGCTTGCAGTTGCAATACAAACTACTGCTACTATTCATGGTAGTATTTGGACAAAATTACAACTTCTTTTCCTTGCCTTTCCTACACTGGAACGGACGTGTGGGTGCGGTGTTACATGCTCTTCAAAGTAACACTTAGTTCATCCAGTGACCGTCTAATCTCTCTAGATACACATATGCTATCTAAGAGTCAGATAGTACCATGATCCAGGCATCCATCCATTCAAAGTATATGCGCACATACAGTTTCTGTTTCACCTACCCAGGCTGTTCCCCTTCCACCCATCCTTGCTTCATCATTCACCCAGCCATGCACCATACCATATTCTTTCCTTCTCAGCCACCTCGGGGACCAAGCAAACACATATCATTCTTCTTTGCCAGTCATCATTACATTTCTCATCCTTCCACACCTACTTACACCCTTCTTTCGCTTTTCGTTCATCCCATCCATCAAGTTCATCTCAGATCTGATTGGGATTGTTCTCGCCAAAAACTTCACAGCTAAGTCAAAGTACATTTAGAGGAGGCTACTACCTGGTTGATTTATAATACACCCGTGCAGAAAGCACACTCTGCAGTCTTCAATCTCAATAAGTAAGGAATATATAGCTTACCTCTGCCCACCACCACCGTGTTATCCCGCACAGGCATGTCCGGCACTTGCACCACCTCCTCCCCAGAGTTGTTCCCCTCGTCCAATACCACAATCTCCGCGCTGGCCCCGCCTCCAGATGTTACACCTACAAGGTACATTTAAGAATGTTAGAATACACCACTCACTACTATATAATATTTGGTCTAGGAGGAAGAAAGAAATGTGAAAAAAACAGAATACAATGTAATAATTTGTGACTGTCTACTCTAAAGTAAAAATGTTCCTTTTTCCAGGGAAGGCTGTTGTCTTGCTGCACTTTTTGGCACAACTGATGAATGCTTGCTTTTTATTTTTAACACGCACCACTTTTTCTCCTAACAGACAGAAGCTTGACTTCTAAGAACACGAGCAGGATCATGTTCAAACCAGGTGAGAGCTCGGTTCGACCACAAGAAATGTGTCCAATTAATCGTCAGCACTAGGCACTTTTCCATTTTCAGTTAAACGTTTACTTTTATGACAAACTTGATTTGAATAAATGTGTTTACTTTTAATAAAGCTTTTAAACTTAAATAGACTCTGTGGTTTTTGGTCCTCCAGACTAGAGTGGATGAGCTAAAGGTTTTGGAATTTTTGCAAGCATGAGTCCGTGCCTCTGACATCATTGGGGATCAATCATCGGTGACTTTGGGAGCTAAATGACTCTGCCACACTATCTAGTCAGTAAGGAGATTGGGGGTTCAACTACAAAGTCTGTTATCACTGAGGTATGTGGAAAGTCTAACAGCACCTATTATAATTGATAAGCTAAGCAATGCATTATTTAGTGTCCATAGTTCTGTTTGTGCAGATTTGTCCCTGCAACAGTAGTAGAATGGATTGTCCTACTATCCAAACCAAAAGTAAAGTAGTATCTTATTCTTTCTTGGTGGTCATTCACCTTTTTATTGTTGGCAATTGTCAAAGCATAAACATTTAGAAGACTTGAAAAGACATTATGGACAATCCCAGAGGACTGCACTCAGTGCATAGAGCTATTGCTGACTAGAATGGGAGTCCAATGGAATTGCCAAATGTGCAATCTTAGTTAGCTACACAGACAGACTAATAAGAATAATCTAGTAATACCACCGGGAGTCATAGTCGAGGCAGGATAAGAATTTAGATCCAGTCTACAAGAAGATCAAAGACGATTTAGAAAGAATCGAATGAGGAACGCTAGGAAAAAATAAGTACTTTATATTAAAATTAAAACTTACTGGGGCCAGCAAAGGAGCCCTCGCCTGCCCGATCCTGGCCTGCATCCTGAACAGCACCCTCCTCCTCCTCCTGTGTCCTCTTGCCCCTGGGGGGAGCTGATGTACAACATGAAAGAAAGAAAGACCTGAAAACATGGATGATATTTGTCAACCAAATCAAACATTTCAAAAGAACAATAACAAAATATTTTGGCGAAATAGCAAATAGACAACTATTCCACGGGATATATTGACCGATCTCATGTGGTCTACTACGTTATTAATATTGCTTGATTTGCGGACTGTCGAATTGGAAAGTTCTTATGTATCTCACTAAACAAAGTACTAAAAATGTTAGCCTAGGATTGGCAGGCAGCAGTCCACAGCACGCGAAGTGACAGACAAAGTTCATCGTGATTGCACTGGAGTCCAGGTCCGCTTCCGTGTTGATTGGGGCAGGCGATATCAGCTGGCTGCTTGACGAATACACAGAGTTTCAGGATATTATTGGCCGGGTGGCTACGCATGCTACGGAAGATCTTCTGGTGGATCCCCACCGAGACCAGGAAGACCGTCACCCAGGCCCTCGTCACCAGCCGACTGGACTACGGCAACGCCCTCTACGCCGGTACCACCGCCAAGCTCCAGAAGAGACTCCAGCGGATCCAGAACGCCTCAGCCAGACTCATCCTCGACATCCCACGAACCAGCCACATCTCCGGACATCTGAGAGACCTTCACTGGCTCCCCGTCAACAAAAGAATCACCTTCCGCCTCCTCACCCACGCACACAAAGCCCTACACGACCAAGGCCCGAGCCACCTCAACAGCCGCATCAACTTCTACGCTCCCAAACGCCACCTCCGATCAGCCAACCACGCCCTCGCCGCCGTCCCCCGCATCCGAAGAGCGACTACAGGAGGAAGGTCCTTCTCCTACCTGGCCGCCAAGACCTGGAACTCCCTCCCGGCCGACCTGCGCCTGACCCAAGACCACCTCTCCTTCAGGAAGAAGCTGAAGACCTGGCTGTTCGAGCAGTAGCGGCACCCCCCCTCCCCCAGCGCCTTGAGACCCTACGGGTATGTAGCGCGCTCTATAAGTGTCATTGATTGATTGATTGATCAGCGACAACACTAAAGTTTCCTACTACATTAACCAGTCATTAAAAAACTCAAACTATCAATCCACCACCACTATTTTTTCTTATCGCCATGTGTACAAAGGAAGGACTGGACTTGATTCTGTAGGGGCTGATTTAGAAGCCCCTTGCGGCTCTTTTGCTCCATTGTTGCGTGACTTTTGTGATGCAGTGGCAGAACAAAAGAGGCGCAATGATGCGGCGTATATTAACAACGTGACGCATATGGGAGATGCATCACGTTGTAAAGCCCTGCGCCATCAGGGGGCGTTCCGGCGCAAGGGAGGGCGTTCCTGCGCAGGAACGCATCCTAAAAGTGGCTGAGGGAAATCTACAAGATATCAATCAGTCACTTTAACGACAATGATACGTGACTCAAACCCTGCGCTTGCTTGAAGCAGACGTACGGCTTGACGCAGCATTGGGGAGATAGGGCACCCCAGAGCATTGATGGAGCTGCGCCATAGTTGCAACGCAACTCCAGCAATGCGCCGCCTTTACGGCACAGATGCGTAACGCTTTGGTGACGTTTTGGGCCCATGGTGCGCCGCATTGTAAATACGGCGCACCATGGGTGATGGTGGCGTGGCGCACAATTACTGGCGCATCCCTGCTACTTTGCAGGGATGCACCGGTAATTAAAAATCTGAACCTTAGTGTCTAGCATTATGCAGTTCTTTAAACTACACTCATACATAATTTCACAGGCCAATGAAATGAACACAAAATCGAAAACAAATAAGCATAGTAGCAACACTACTGAGAAGGAGAGCAGTGCACCTGAAATGCACAGAAGATTTTGAAATATAATTTACCTACAATGTAATGAGCAGCATTATTGCTCTTGGTAAAAAACAAAAATTTGCAATATAATAAGACACAGAGCAGGAGAAAACAGAGTAGTAAAGAAATAGCTACTACTACTCACCAAGCCCGGGGATCTCAAGGCCAAGCAGGTCGAGCAGATCGCGTTCACGGTCCAGGACATCCGTCCAGCGGTGGGTGGCCTGGTTGTAGGTGCGCCGGATCCGAGAGTGGTGGTACATGGCCCGGCACACCTTCTCCCACCGCTTCCGGCGCTCCCGGATCCCGTACCCGCTACCGATCTTGCCGCCTGCCATGATGGTCCTGGGGAGGCGGCGCTGAACATAAAAAATTAGTGCAGCCACCTCCTCCGGGCTGAAGATCTCCAGGGGTATGACCTGCTCCCCCCTCAAACGCCCGCGCGGGAGCTGGGTACGGGGTGCAGGACCCTTCCCCTTCTCGGGATGCTTCCCGGCTCCCTTCACCATGGTCTGGGCAGAAAGGAAGCTAAATAATAAAGAAAATAGAATAGGGAAGAGAAGAAAAGTAAAGAGTTGAAAAAAGTAGTTTAAAATTAACCAAAAGTAGTAGAAAACACAAAAATATAGAGCTAGAAAAATAGAGAGATAGATAATAAGTAAAATAGATCCAAAAAAGCTTCAAACAAGCAAAGGATGGCAGAGATACAGAGAGGATACAAAAAGCATGCCCAGAACCATAGCAATGAATGAGAAGCAAGATGGCCGCGCCCGTTCACGACCGCGCGGGTAAGTTCGCGCAAGATTTTCCTCGCGAACACCCGCGAAATTGTACTAGCAAGCCGCACACTTTGCGAGATTACACTTCGCGCCCGGAAACGGAAATACGTCATGCAAACAAGATGGCCGCGCCCTTGAATGACCGCGAGGGTAACTTCGCGCCTTGCGCTACAAGAGGCTCGCTAAAACGCACAAAACCTTGCGAACTAACACGCCGCAAAAAAACAAATCACATATTCGCACGAATTTGCGGCTTCCGAATCCGATCTCGCGCAAGTACGCGCCCCGCGAATCCCCCGAAATTGCAGAAAAACGAGTTTTTCAAAACTGAAAGCACTCAGCAGGTGCAAGAGTTCAAACTCACTGGGGCCCCTCCAGAGTTCAGTTGCTAGTTGCAAGGTCCTGGAAAAAAAATTGCACTGCAACAGAAAGCAAATTACTGATAAGGAAGCAGGTGCCAGACCTGGAATTTTAAAACAGTGACACATTAATAAACCAACCCCAAATTAATTCATCTCAGTTGAAGCAGGGCAGGTGTGCTTGCTTTTCCCCCCCCATAATCTACAGTGATGATGAACCAGAGGGTGGCATTGATGTACCAGAGGGTGGCATGGGTGAAACAGAGGGTGGCAGTGGTGAAACAGAGGGTGCTGGGAACCTGTGATGATGAACCAGACGTAGAAACAACATAGTCGCGACCGTTGCGAGCCGACAAGTAAGTTTGCAATTGCGAACTGGTACCAAACCCTCATGAACTGGCAGAAACCCTTGCGAACACAAAAAAAAATCCGCAAATTCGCGAGAATTCGTGGATTTTGCGGATTGCGAGTTCGCAAATTCGCAAAATTCGCGAACGCCAGATTCGCAAAATTGCCCATGCTTAATCTCTACTTGCCGAAGACTCTGAGGAAGGACTGCTGTGCTGCTCTCCTGCCAGAAGGACTGCTATTCTGCTACCCAGCTACTCTGCTGTCCTGCTACCTGACTGAGAAGGAATGGACCATGGACCTGCATCTTGAACCCAGGACCAGCAGAGTGACTCCAAGGGCTATTTGGCTGGCCTCCTGATCAGAGCTTCAGGGACCGAAAAGGCTCCAGCCATCTTGAACCCTGCCCCTTTACTTTGCCTGCTGTGAGTCCCAAACAACCCCCAAGTGGTGCCTCTCAAGTTCTGGACTCTTGGAAGTAGTGATAAAGGTGCTCTGCCAAACCAGCTGTTCTCCCAATCAGAACTAATGTGAGGCAACGTGATGCAACAAAAAGCCCAAAAAGTCTGTCACTGCTGCCAGCCTCCTCTGAATCAAGGCCAAAAGATGCAGAGCCCCGCAACACTATGGTGCCCAGCTGCCAGTTTCATCAGAACCAACACAGAGTGACGCAAAGCCCCACCAAGCTTTGCTGCACAGCTTACCTGAACTGAGGCAGAGTGATGCAAATCCCCACAAAGCCTTGCCGCAAAGCTTCATCAGAACCGATGCCGGACGATGTAAAACCTCGCAAAACAATGTCTTGCATATCAAGCACTAAGGACATAAGGAACTTTCTTTAATGGGCTTAACTTCGTCCCTGTATCCGGCCAGCTCTTCAATTCAATCGGCTTGAACAGAGTCAGCATGACCAATTAACTACAGTTGGTACTTTGTGCTTTTAAGCACTGTTTTCACTTAAATCTTTAAAATTGCATATCTCCAGTACTATTGATTGGATTTTTGCTGTTTTGTTCTAAATTCATTTATTACATTTTACTAATTTTTTCTAAATTGGTGTGGGATTTTTCTTGTGTTGTCATTTCAATTTATTACTGGTTGAAGTGCTGTTTGAATGCTTTACACATTGCCTTTTTGTTAAGCTAGATTTATTTTGTGCCAAGCTACCAGAAGGTTGAGCACAGATTAATTTGGCATTTGCTTGTGTTTCACTCTGACTGTAGCAGGGTTTCCTTTCTCCCACAGAACTGTGCACAGAGATCTAGAACCTGGGTGAGTTAGGGTGACCCAAAACTCAACTTTGTTTCTTAAATCCCCTTACCAAGCTAGCTACAGTGTCTCATCGGTAGTAATTACTTCCCGATGACTTAGACAATCCAGAACATGAACTTAGGGTACCTCAGGTATCGTGGAACACATGAACACTCTTTCATTATATAATCATTATAAACCGAAACTGGGAGGCAAAGAACACACGTGCAAGTTTGAAATGTTTATTTTTCAATGCATAGTTCTCAAACGCAGTATCTTGTATAATACCAACATACATATTATAAAAATCAGAGTTAGCAGCATAGTCACTAATCCATAATAAGCAAAAGGTGATAGCATGTTATGATGCAAAAATCTATTGAATTCTGTATCACCTATATTTCGCGCACCCTATTCAGTATATTATATTATATCTAAGAAGGTCTCGTTTGGGTTCTAGCTGGGCGGGCCCATACCTCTAATTCTCAGTAGGAGTAGATCACATCAACAGCTACCAGCTCTCTGCATGCGAAGCATCAAGTGTCTTGATTCATTCCCTGTAACTCTATCTTAAACCCGTGTAGAGCCCAATGTTGGCAGCAACATTATTTGTGTTATGTCTAACGTGGTGCGAGGATCAGGCCTTCAGCAACCTTGTGTTAGGTTATTCTTAGAGTGTGCAGTTCTCGGTGTGCAGACAGTTGTACCAAGTGTACCAAGCACGACTGATACTAGAGCAATAACATATTATTCTCAAATAAATCACATCTTTCGTCTAGGTTGAAAGCTACAATAACAATTAGGTGTCGTGTGCAAACTCAAGCTGAAAGAAAATATTGCGTTTAAACATTTAATAAGCTCATGCTAACTTAACACAATATATAGAAACGTAGTAACCATATGACACCCCCCCAATGATCCGAGGACGGTTAAAAAAGAGAAAACATAAGCTAATACCATATGAGAGGTAAAACATGAAAGCAGAGTTCAATGATATTGAGCCAAGCTAAATGTATGTAAATGTATATAAGATTTTAATAACAAAAATATGTATGAATGCTTATAGTGGCCACACAAAATATAAAAGTCGAACTTAAGGCCTACTCCCAGTTCATAGGCCCAGAACATATGAAAGTCGAATGTTCGTACTAAAAATGGCACCATTCAGAATTACTAAAAAGTCACCTGCCATAAAAAATGAAAGTCTTCAAAGTCACTCATGGGTTGAATGAATATGCAAAATAGGTAGCTACAGCTTCCAACATGAAATCACTGTCATCATCCGAAAACAGTTCAGCCATCCAATTAAGCAATGGGAAAGAACATACGTGCTCCTCCAACACCGATTCCTCTAGCAACATCAGAGGACAACTCAGTGGGTTCTCGAGAACGCTATGTGCCAGAAAGTCATGCGCCGCTGCGAATATATCCCACTGACCCATTAGTCCATGCATCGCTGCCACAGCCATAACCCTTTCGCCAGAACAAACCAACTCGTGAGCAACTACGGGGCTCATCAGATGATCAAAGTTGACGTCAGGAGAAGTCGGTAAGCAGAGACACAAATCAATGGCCCAGACGAAATCACAGCTCAGGCAATGAAACACGGGCTGGACACATGTGAAATAGGAAAATCTGAACGATAATCCAAAAGCCGTGCTTAAAGTCGCAAGCGGCAAAGAGCCATAGTAATCAAGCATCCGGTTGCGAAACTGCATCAGTAGGGGCTGAGCGTTTCCTTGCGCAGGATGGGCATCCATGTTTTAGAAAGCAAAATATCACCAGAACGCCTGCAGCCACAGCCAGCAAAACAGGAAATCCGCCAAACAGGCTTGCGAATATAGAATGAAAGAACGCAGGGATAATACCAAATACTTTTTCAAATGTAGTCACGAGACCACTGCTAACCAATTTAAAAAAATGTGCCAGACCTGTTGTGGAGGAGGCATTGAAGATCTGATGAACCAGCTCTGGGAAATGAAAAGGCAAATCAGTATTTAAAAGCGCCTGCACTTCTGTGCGTGTGTTAGCTATGTGAAGGACATAAGTTTCGCGGGCAGAGCTCAGGGCCACTTGCTTCTGAGACAATAGGGCTCTTATACGGCTTAAACCATTGAACTAGGCTTTCAAGGTTGGTATTCGTGGCCAAATTGAAACATCTGAATTCCCATGCGTGGGTGGATATAACACATTCTTGCAACAAACCACCCTCTCTGAAACGGTAACCACATAAGCGATACCGACCTGTAACCCACAACACAGTTCGTTATTCAAAAGTAAATAACTACCGTTGGACAATAATGTGAACGTGGGAACTATTGCAGGAACCGGTGTCCCCTTCAAAACACAGGCCAAATTAGGCTTGTCCTGATTACAAGAACCATGCAACTGGATGTGTCTGCATATTAGTGAGCAGTCAGGCGACTGTGTACATTCTTCACCATTCAGATTCACTTCACTCCCCTCCTTTAGGCATCTGTAAGGGTATGGTAAAGACCATGTCTCATGGAGGAAAGCACTGCCTAATGGTTCATATCGCCCTATAGCCATATATTTCATACAATTTGTAAATTTATACAGAGCAAAAGGCAAGGTAATAACACCATGGATAAGCCATGTAGCAGCAGTCACCTCAGCCACCGAAAAGGGCAAGGATTCTAATTTTTCAATGTGTAACATAGAAAATGATGCATCTCTCATTGAAAGCATATGCTGTTTTTCAGTTAAATTAAATGGGGCAAATAGTGATGAGACGTTCATAAAATTCCGAGGTACTCGACCAGACTTCAGAGTCTGTAGTGTCCAAGCAAACTGCATCACAGAACGCAATTGATTTTGACCATGATATAACACGGACACTTCATCATGTACAATGTCAACGACAGAAGACACAATATTGTTCAATGTATAAATTCGGGAAGAAAGCGTGTTAATACTGTTATCGACTACTGCAAGCACTTTTTCTAAATTTGCTTGATCAATAGCCCTCAGGCGCTTAGCAGCCTCAATTTGGGAAACTTTCCAAATTTCATTGTAAATATCATAAAGCCACCGTTTAGATCTACCTTTAGCTGGGCCTTTTATAAAATCATTCCAATCCACATTATCATTCAATTGAGACAGATGTAGTTTAACTGCAGCTAATGTGGAATGTTGCAACCAATTCTGACACAGTTTCCCCACAGAATAAGTCGTGACAGTATAATCTTCTTCAAAACGGGGATCGGATCTGACTTCTGTGAACCCTTCCGCCAAACCCAGAAAACGACGTTGGCAAGAATCAGCACTCTTATGCCACATCAGCCATCCCTTGGAATCCAAACTGGAAATGTTAAAGGACGAATTGTGCAATAGAGCTTGCAACTCATGAATGGACAATTCAGTAAAGTTACCCCAACCTGAATATTCCTCTAAATCTGGGATGGTTGGTGTATTTAATTTTTTAGAAGTAGCCAATCCAAAGCATGTCGTTTGGAAAATGGATGAATTTAAAAACAACATGTGATTCGGGATGAGACATGCACGGTGCAAAGCCTCAGTGCCTTGTACCTGCCAATCCTTGGTACCCCAAACCGATTTAAGGTCAATTGTTCCTTTCCAAAACTCGTAGCCATCTACAGCCAACCTGTCTAGAAAGGACTTCGAATACAGTAATTTTGTATCGGTAAGTCTAACTTTGGACATGGACTTTTGTGTCATTTTAAAATAAAATGACTCGGGATTAGATTGATTAAAGTCTGTGAAATAAGTATATTTTTTCAGAAACGTATTGGAGATGCCACCTAATGGAGCAGGGCAATGTTCCCATTGTGTATAATTTACAGCAACCCTCCTAGAATTTGTCTTATGCAAAAAATGATTACCATAGTGTTGAAAACAAAACAAATCACCATAATTAATAGAATCTAAATACAGATCCTCAGCATCGAAGGCAGCATAATATATCAAATCAAAGAATAATGCTTCTACGGCCTGAATATCCCAATCATCAGAACGTATATTTTGTTTAATCACATCTCCCATGTTTACTCTAAGCACATTTGGAACATTAATCACTTCAGTGGGCCCATGTATCTGAAACCTAACCGCATCCCACACAATCCCATCAAGGACAGGCCAAGCAGTAATGTTAACTGTATTTAAGTTTCGTTTCAGTCTGTGCGCTGAATGTGAAGAGGAAAGAGGGGCCAATGTTCCATTAAGGTACCGAATTCCTGTTCTTTCTTTAACGTAGTGACCATCGATCAGGCGGAAAAAATAAAACACAAAACCAATTGACATAAAAAGATAAAAGGAAAATAGGATCAACCAAATGTATGTCCAAGGGGGAATTAAAAAATGTTTTTTAAACAACGTGGCATATCTTGCAATAGTTGAGGGTTTCTTTGAAGGATCCGAAACAGAGTCAAAAGAGAATCTGGACTGGTCGGCCAAACGAGTCTGTAAATCAGGCATTGATAAATCAGCAGGATAGGTGTAGGTCAGCTCATCAATGTTAGTAACAGGAACAGAATTTAATAAAGGACTGGATATGGCAGGCATCTCGAGGGACACCTCCTGTTCTGCACCAGATGTAATAGCCAGCACAGAGTGCCTCACCATGGAAGGACAGGAAACAGCCGGTGTCATGCTATGAAGAATCGGCCACCCTGTGTGTCTTGACATTGTCAATAGAAATAAATCTGTTTTCCTTACGACCTGGAAGTGGTGGTAAAATTACTGCTCTTGTGCCCTTCACTCCAAGAACTCGAACCGGTGCACGATATGAGGGACCAAACTCTTTCTTGTTATCGATCTTCTCTCGAACCAGTTCTCCAACTTGGGGTAGCCAGCCAACTACCGGGATCTGCAGCGCATCATCCGATGTGGAGGGCAAATGTTCCTTTGCAAGACTGTCTCTTGTCTTTTGTAGATTCTGTAAAACATTGCAATGTTCATCTACGTCAAAGGCCGTGGCCTGGGCCTTGCAGTCTAGCCCATCGAGGTCAGGGACATACATCTTGATACCAAAGAGCATTTCGTATGGGGTCCGCCCACCCAGAGACCTTCTAGGGAGATTATTAAGCACACGCTGCACGCCTATGAGGTGGGCTAACCAGTTTCTGCCAGCGCCTATAAGTCGAGCTGTCAAAGATTGCTTTAAGTCGCGGTTCATTCGTTCAACTACACTATTGCCCTCAGGCCTGTAGGGACTCGAAAATTTGACTTGGACCCCCAACGAAACCATTGCATCCTTATACGCCCTAGAGGCGAAAGCCGGACCCTGATCCGAATGGAAGGTACCACAGGCAAAAATTCCCACAAAGACTCGCAAATCCTTAATGACAGTACGTGAATCAGCGCTCTGATGTGGCCATACCCACACAAAGCGTGTGCATGAATCAACTGCTACTAAGATGTACTTGTACGCAGTTTCAGAAGAAAATGGACCGCAGTGATCTAAATAAACGCATCCAAGCGGTTTATTCGAGATGTACAACTGTGTCTGAGGCGGACGCGCAGCAGTCGAAGGCTTAATCTGCTGGCAAATGTCACATTGAAGGACATAATCGCGCGTCTGTTTGTACAGTCCCCGCCACCAGAACCTTTGTTGTAGCTGAGTTACCGTGGCCGAGACGCCCGCATGCGCAGACGCCACACCTTCATGAGCCGCTGTAATCAAAGTAGCCCTGCGATCCGAGTTGGGAACTAGACGTTCGCCAACATCAGGGATTTTCACATAAGGAACCTTATCGGGACTTAAGTGGTATGTGTACTTAGAAGGGAACCCCGCAGGATATTTACTTCCCTTCTCTGTTGCAGCAACTGCTGCCAAGATGTCATCATCAATTTTGCTTTTGGACCTCGTGACTGCCGCAACTAAGTATTTTGATACCGCTGACTTCGCTGCTTCATCAGCAAGCGAATTGCCAACAGCGTGGACCCCCACGCGCTGATGACCGAGAGTATGAATCACAAACACGAGTGGCAACTTCTCTTTAAGTTCCGCCACTCGGACCCAGATCATTTTATGTTTTATTGTGCTACCTTTGGAATCACGAAATTCATTCTGAATCCAAAAGAACAAGTTTTCATTGTAAGACTGGACACAGTAGTAAGAGTCACTTACGATCAAAGTCATCACACTAGGATCAGCGTACTCCAATGCAAGCATCAGAGCACGAAGCTCTGCTAATTGTGCGGTGCAGTCCCCAAGCGTCTGCGTGTGCACGACACTGGATTTGAACTCATCGTTCACCATGGCACCGACCACAATGGCGCAAGCGGAAACGTAGGCATGTTTAGAGCCATGCGCAACCTGCGCCGAACCATCAGTGTAAATGATGCAATGGAAATCCTCCAACGGCCGCATTGCTAAAGGAGCAGGATGAACAAATTCATACTGTAAATACTCCTGCGACCGTAAAGTGGCGTCAAAAACAAACGTGACATCTTGTGACGTCAAGGATGCAGCCCATTGAATCCACCGAGGGTGCAAAGCTTTGGAATTAGGTACACTGGCCTTCGTAACCGCCTCCAATGCAGGACACGGGGTAACAACTAGCATGCGTTTTCCCTGTGACAGGGCACGTTCCTTAAGAATTGCCATCTGTACAGCCGTTAAAACTTTCTCCACAGTGGAAAAACGCAATTCAGCCGAAGTGTACAAGTGTGACTTGTAAGCAATAGGTACTGTGTCTCCTTCATTAAAGGTCAGGTACGTGAAACCCACCGCCCCAGGGATAATTCTTATCACCAGGTTGGACTGGTTATCACGAGTCTGTAAGTATTCAGAAGCGAGCAAATCAGCCTGCAAAGACTGCAAAATGGCCGAATGCTCAGGCAGCCAGCATGATTTGGAGAAAGATGGTTGTATCAAAGCATACAAAGGCTTGATACGCTGGGCATATTCCGGAATGTAAGTTCTCCCGAAATTCAAAAATCCCAGCAAAGACTGTAATTTTTTCAGTGTTGTCGGAGAGCGCAATTGTGCGCATTTCTCCAGGAAGTGAGGGGCTAACCCTTTTCCCTCGTTGTTAAGCTCGTAACCGAGAAACAACACTGTGTACTCTGCAATGTGCGACTTTGCAAAGTTAAACTTGTAACCAATGTCAGCAAAGTTACAAATTATGCTATTTACTCGACACAGATGCTCCCAAAGGTCGTCGTCTGTGAGATAAATGTCATCCACATACGAACAAGCAACCGGGTCGATGCCCTCCAGAAGAGAGACAATGCGGGCGGAGAATACTCCTGGACTGTTCTTATAGCCCATTGGGAGACGCCGAAACATTTTTTGCACACCGCCGCATGTAAAACTGGTCCATTGGGAACTAAGACCGTCTAATCTATGTGAATAAAAACCATTGGAAATGTCGAGCGTGGTTTTGAACCGTTTACGCTCAAGACTATTCACTAAAGCAGAGCCATGAGTATTCTGTACTGCGCAGTTACGGCAATGCGAGTTTAAATGCCTATAATCCAAAACCAAACGATATGAGCCGTCTGGCTTGTTCACAGTAAAAAGGGGGTTATTCATCGGTGACACACACGTTTCAATTACACCTTGATATTCCAATTGTTCAAGGATAGCCACGACTGAAGCTTTGGCTTCACGCCGTATGGGATATTGAGGTTGAGGCTGAGGCTGAGACCGCAAAGGAATCTCGTGGCTCGGTGACAATTTATCCCAGCCACACTGATTGCGGTACACAGCCGGCGCAAGCGCCAGAGCCCACTCTTCTGCAAAATGCAGTGCTTCCACTCTCGGTACAGTGTGCGCGAAACTGGGCAGGATTACCTCCTCCCCTCGCGGAGCTGCGAGAACAAAAGGTGGGGGCCAGTCAGCCTCCGAAAGCAAAATGTCATACGTAGACGAGAGATTTTCCCAAAACACCCCTTTTACAGTTCGCTGCATGTCACCTTCAATTAACAGGACAATTTCAAAAAGACGTTCAGGGGGAGCAACATGCGTATCAGCAGTTTCAATCACAACATAAGTGTCAGTCGCTGTCACCTTCAACAGTGGACGGAGGGCCTCTCTCACTATGGTAATCTCTGCTGCGCTGTCCAGCAAGGTCAGAGCCCAAGTCAGATTCCGAAGCCGCGTTCTCACTATCTGGGGCATATCGATGCGCTGTCAGGGCGGCGACTTTCTTCGTGGCAAACTGTGGTCTCGTGGGCGTAGCGCCTTCCTGCTGATCTCCACCGGCTCGTGGGCGGGGCTGACCACGTCCTTGCTGGCCACCCCGGCCCCTGCCGCCCCCTCCACCACCGGTTGACGGAGCCGATGAGTCCTGAAAGGAACGAGGAGAGCGTGGGTCAGAAGCCTGAAATCTTTCAGGTGACTTAATCATCGCGAGATCGCGCAAATCATAAACCCGATCTGACTGCGCAGGCAACGGAGACGCAGGAGTAGAAACATGTGTTTGGTGTTGTTGTTGCTTACCCTGATTCTGCTTTTTAGGCCAATTTTGTTTTTGGGACTTTTGTTGACCACTAGAATCCGAAGACTGACCCTGGGGCTTTTTCTCCTTATCAGGAAAAACTTTAAGCCCCATCGCATTGCGGCCAACCGTTTTATAAGCGGCCACAATGATCCTTGCTAACCTACGCGGTCTCTCGGCCTCGGGAACCAACGCCAATGCGTTAGCTACTTGAAAGTTCACTGCATCCCCCTTGACATTCGCAAGGATCAGATCGCAAACTATATCAAAGGTGCCACACAGGCGCATCCCCAATTCGACCGCCGACTCCGGTCCGTGTGTTCGTCTTGAACACGTTTAAGGACCGCACCCAGATTGGTAACAGACGTGGTACCATAGCACCTCGAATAGACCGCTGCAAAAGTCCTACCCCAGGACTCACAGTCAACAAGATCAGGCGCTAAATCTTTCGGTAAACTCAGTGTAAGAATCCTTTGCTTATCACCAGGACTCGTGTTGGGAAACACAGCTTCTAGCTGGCCGAATTTCTCAGCCAGCCAGAACGGAAAATCATCCTTATCTTGGGGCTTTTTGCCCATCACGGAATTCACCATGACAGGATTGATTTTCAAACCAGCCTGTTCTGCACGAAGCTGCGCACCCCTAGGGAGTGCGTCTTGAACATTACGGCCAGTGTATTGAACAAGCGCTCTAATCACCTCCACAGCGACCTCATGAAGCCGCGGCAGATCAGCCACATTGCAAGTGGCGCGATCAGGGTGAGGAGTGAATCCAGCCAAAGCGGGCCATGGTGTGCCCGGAATGGACAAAGGACCCAACCTCGGAGAGGTTAGAGGGTGTGGTAGGGCACCACCAAACCAAACTCCATGCTGCCAAGCATCAATAGGAACCTCCAGTGCTCTGTACGGAGCATACGCAACCGGTACAGCTGAAGCAGAGTACGAATGGAAAACACCAGAATTAGCGCTCACCGGCGGAAACGTCACCCACGAATAAAATAGTTTGTACGGGTAAGCATGTTCCGCACTCACCACTAGAACAACAGCCAAGCCTTCCACAGGGACATTATAAGCCTGCAAGTGGTCACGCACCGCAATGCGACTATGCTGGGGGATGTCCACGGCTTGTGCCATGCCAGCACTGGAAGATGAAAAAACAAAGACTACTTTGTAGCCCAACTGGGTAGTAATTCAAAGAAACCGTTTTAGATAGATTCAAGCTTGAAAAGACCTATTTCAAAAAATAGGTAGGTTTTTCCGACACCGCCGTTTTCCGGAAACGGGAATGAAGGTGTTAAGGTTTGAATGATATACTACTCGAGTGTCATGATATAAGGCCAATCAACGTATGGGCACCATGTAGCAGGGTTTCCGTTCTCCCACAGAACTGTGCACAGAGATCTAGAACCTGGGTGAGTTAGGGTGACCCAATACTCACCTTTGTTTCAGAAATCCCCTGACCAAGCTAGCTACAGTGTCTCATCGGTAGTAATTACTTCCCGATGACTTAGACAATCCAGAACATGAACTTAGGATACCTCAGGTATCGTGGAACACATGAACACTCTTTCGTTATATAATCATTATAAACCGAAACTGGGAGGCAAAGAACACACGTGCAAGTTTGAAATGTTTATTTTTCAATGCATAGTTCTCAAACGCAGTATCTTGTATAATACCAACATACATATTATAAAAATCAGAGTCCGCAGCATAGTCACTAATCCATAATAAGCAAAAGGTGATAGCATGTTATGATGCAAAAATCTATAGAATTCTGTATCACCTATATTTCGCGCACCCTATTCAGTATATTATATTATATCTAAGAAGGTCTCGTTTGGGTTCTAGCTGGGCGGGCCCATACCTCTAATTCTCAGTAGGAGTAGATCACATCAACAGCTACCAGCTCTCTGCATGCGAAGCATCAAGTGTCTTGATTCATTCCCTGTAACTCTATCTTAAACCCGCGTAGAGCCCAATGTTGGCAGCAACATTATTTGTGTTATGTCTAACGTGGTGCGAGGATCAGGCCTTCAGCAACCTTGTGTTAGGTTATTCTTAGAGTGTGCAGTTCTCGTGTGCAGACAGTTGTACCAAGTGTACCAAGCACGACTGATACTAGAGCAATAACATAATATTCTCAAATAAATCACATCTTTCGTCTAGGTTGAAAGTTACAATAACAATTAGGTGTCGTGTGCAAACTCAAGCTGAAAGAAAATATTGCGTTTAAACATTTAATAAGCTCATGCTAACTTAACACAAGATATAGAAACGTAGTAACCATATGACATGACCAGAATTATTGTTACTGGTTGAGTAGAGTTTTACCCCCACAACCATTAACCCAATTTGCAACACCCATAATTTTATCAATTCTATTTCTACAGTTGGTTTTATCAAAGGTGTGGCTTCCATCAATACCAGAACATATTCGACCATTATGTGTCCTGGGTCCCTGTGCCAATGTTAGGGCAACCAACTGGAGTGCAGTGGAAGTCCACTTTTTTACAAGGGGAGAGTGCAAGTAGGGGCATTAGCTACTTCTTGTCTTCCTCTTCCTATTACTAACAGTTCAAAAGTAGGGCTAAAGGCACCTGCAACTAAACTAGATCCAGATTCAGAATTCATAGCCCTATGTTATGGCTTTATTTATGACCCCATATGGAAATCTCAGTGACTCCTAAAATATCTCTGAAATAAATATCAATAAGTTTAATTTTGTAATTTAAGGACATTTTTATACAGAGTACTAGTCCTCCATATGGGCGTCCTGCATGCTTATTTGGGGCTGGTATATATTGATTTGTACATACTGATCTGAATATCAGTGTGGGGCTCCATGTCTCTTGGAAGAGGCAGATGTCATACTGATCTATGAAAGAACTGGGTTCTGGCACTACAACTTTTGTTTTGACTTATGCTACATTCCATGACAGAATATTCAGAGTATTAGTCTGTGCTTTGGCACTGACACTTTTGTACCATAAATCAGCGCTCGCTTCACCCTGGCATCCTTTCCTTTGTTTTTGTGGTATCCTCTTCTACAACTGTTAGGGTTTGGCATTACCTGTTTCATTGATTCATTCACGTGTTCAATCCAGTCAGTTAACCATGTGTAAGCAATTAATCCTGTACATGGAAAACAACAGTGTGTAACTTAACTAATGTGCTGTGGTGATCTGAATCTGTTGGCTGAATGTGCATGAATCTGACCTGAGAGTTTGTAAGAAGGCTCCTAAATAAATCCACCCCAATAAGCCCATTTACCAGTTTCCTACTTTTTAACCATAGTTCTATGTACTCTAAAAAATTTGCATAGATGACAACAGGAGAAGTCGCCTTGCTCATAAAATTTCAGAACGGATCACCGATTGACACTTTCAAATTGTATCCAGTGAATTCATTCATTAATCAATGAGCACTCGTCCTCTGTAATCAGAGAGGAGAATTTGGCTACATTAACCATTTATACAGATCGAGCATCAATATCCCAGCAACTTCTGCTTATGACCCTATCTGGCGGAAGGTATGGGATTCACTCATATATCTCGTGCTCCCTTCTCGAACCTTTCTCCAGAAGATGATTTGGTGTCTGCGAGACCCTTGAACTTGGTATCGTGACTCCATTACCCATGACTGAATCCTGCATGGGCAATATCCTTTTTTGTTGCATAGAGTTCTTTGTTACAAATGGAGAGGGTGGTAGGCTTGATTTTGCCTCTCCACAGGCACTCCCACTCCCCACCAGTGCTGCTTGGGTATAGACAGGTTCACCTTGCACTTGGGTGTCATGCAGGGTATTTACTAGAACTATTAGTTCTTCTACCATGCTTGTAAACGAGGGCACCTTTGCTTTCAGCTCATTTACCTCTGCTGCCAGAATTCTAACCTGTTCGGGGGGTTGCTGCCTTTCCTATGACTATCACCGTAAAATGTGTTGTACACTCCCACTCTGGACTGGCAGCAGTATCTATTCCCGGCTCTACAGTTTTCTGTTCTGGGGGTGGGGGGGGGGCTATTTTTACATATGATTAAAGGCTTCAGTGGGATGACAGCAAGCCCAACAATGGTATGGTGCAATTTGCTTATTGATCTAGGTTAGTTTCCACTGTTATCACTTCACCTTACTTTTGATTCAGCTACTTTGGATTCTGATTTATTTTAAACATACCAGGTTCCTTAGGAGATGTTTTGGGAGGTCGTGGACCAGGGATCTTATCCTTACTTACCAGTGTTTCTACCTCTTCTATGAGTGTATTAATCTCATCCACTGTACAATTCACCCCTGTTTTTGGGGCAAGTCATCTTTTTTCCCCAACCCTTGCAAAGACTCAGCTGCCTTGCATTTACCCATTTGAGCAGGCAGCCATTGGTCCAAGAATGGTTTCTCTCAGAGTCTCAAGGTCAGCTTGTCATAATGCAGTGCGAAATAATTAAACTTTCAAATCTTCTGCTATAAAAACTAAGGAGAAGTTAGGAAGATTGTTAGGCGCTTTTCAATCATACCTTATCCTCATCAGGACAACTCCATTCGAGAGGAGCAAACAAGATTTATCAAATTTATATCTCACCGCCATCGATGACTCTGGTCTTTAATAACAAGTCTAGGAGGGGTGGCCCAGGGTCTTCTGGCCGATGACGAACAAAGACTTGTATGTCATTGGCCTGGACATTGGCAGGGTGCAGCCCTTGAGTGTCCCACACAGCAGGAGTGCCATTGGCGCTTTGTAGTGCAAGCTGCAGGGTAGGTCCGTCTCTTCCTCCACCTTGCTCCTGCCGAAATCTAGGGATTAGCGTCTACTTGCAGTCTCTTCTCTCTTGTGCACAGGGAGTACCACTGGTGCTTTGTAGAGCAAGCTGCATGGTAGGCTCACCTCCTTCTCTCCTTTGCGCCTGCTGAATTTTAGGGCTGAGTCCCCTTGCAGTCTCTACTCTCCCCCTAATCTAGTCAATATTGTGTTTTTCTATATGTGTTATATTATCTATATATTTTTTTAGTAGGAGAAAAATTTTGTTAAAATATTTGTGTGTTCAATATTTTAAATTTACATATTTTTGATGCCGATATTTTTGTCATTGATAATTGTGTTATTTTCAATTAAGTAAAGGATGGCAATATTTTTGTAAACTATATTATTTTGACAATATTTGGGGATTCAAGTTTGTTTTACCTAATATTCTGTCATGGAACTGACTCCAGGAGTCTCAGGATTTTGACACAAATTGATGTCTGCAATACTTTGCAAATAGGGATTTGCTTCAAAACCCATGGTTGTTGTTTGGGAATGCTCATGCACCATTCAAGGAATAACCCCTTTGTGCAAAACAAAGCAAGGCAGCACATTGCACAGCTTTGCATTAATTTTGGTTATCTCACACAAATCGCAATTTGTATGTAATGTTAATTCCAACACATTACTTTGGGCCCAATATGGATGTCAGGCGGAAAGCCTTCCATCTGTCTGTCAGAGGCTTTCTGCCCGACATCCAGGGTTTCCCTCCGACTGCTTTATTATGATGACAGCAGTTTGCAGGAAACCCATGGAAACCGAAGAGCAGAATTGTAATCCCTTGAATGACAGCAGAGCCAGCCTCAGCTCCGCTGTCAGGATTACAATGTTGGTTTCCAACAGCCTTTCTATGTAGGCCTTTCTGACATGAAAAGGATGTTGGAAAAATGACTTTTGTCCCCAAGCAGGGCCCCCTTTCCCCTGGTCCTCTGCTATGGGGCTGGGGGCACCATCCCTGCACTTTGTGACAGGCACCGCATGGTGCCTGCCACACTGTGCAGGAATGTTCACAAACACCCATTTTTTAATGGAAGCTTGTGCTGCAGACATTTTCCACCCACTGCACAAGCTTCTATTGAAAAATGGATGCTTGCGCTGTCACATCCTCATCCTGTGGTCGGAAGCACTGACCTAAGGTCGAGCAGTTCCAAACCACAACTGTGTCGGGCTGACTTCGTAATGAGGCCCTTTGTGGTGGATTTGCATTTATTCACCTATATATGCATGCTTGTGTGTCGTATTAGGTGTGACCCTATATTTGTTATTTGTGTGTATGGGTACCAGTGTGTGCACACGTGCCCTGTATGTCTCTTGGGCTGCAGGTGTGGGTGCCTTTAAATAAGCTTTTCTGTGTGTATGGATGCCTGAAGGCGTGTTGGTCTGTGCTGGCATGTTACTTATCTCTTTGTTCACATGCATTCTAAAAAATTCAACCCTAGTGATAATGTCAATTCATGCTGCCTATGCTTTAGCTCAGGTTTTTTCTTTTTTTTTCGGTTGTCTTTCGAAAGTCTTGTATTGGTCATTTTCCCACATTTCAGGATATCTTTTACCAGATGGTTTATGCCAACTAGGCCCAGATTATACATTGAGCAAAGTGGAATTTGCTTTGGGGAATTCTGATACGCCTAATCATGAGTGGGCTATGCAGGATTTAATGGGTGTGAAAAAAGTAAACCATATTGTATCCAACAGAGAATTCAGCAGGTAAAAAAAATCACATTGGGAATGGGATCCACTAATGTTTGAACTGCTCCCTGGTGCACATCCAACCCTCATGGAAGGACTGGAGGTAGCATGTAATGTTCCACCTACCAGCCTACATTTCCCCCTTGCTTTTCCTACCATTCCTACACTCTACTTCAAACCAATGATTTAGAGCAGCCTTACGGACGCATTTACCAACTTCTCAGTGCATGGAGTAAAATGTGCATTTATCACCCTCTCAGAGCAGTTTGTAAATGCTTATGATAATGGCAATCCAGCTGGGAATTCCTGAACATTGGACTTATTCCACATTGCCAGGGGGTTAATTTATAACTGAAAGAATTGTATGTGTAGATTATATCCAGTATTTATAATTCTGACTGCCAGAAACTCCACATTTAATTCCTCGCAGATCGTAATGAGGGCCATTCTGGGAGGGCATATTTATGAAATAGTGGCGCAGTGCACCACAGCAAGTTACCTTGGGAAAGGGAAGGAATGTGCAGTATTTAAGGCCTTCGGCATGTTCCTTGCTTTTTTCCACTGCCCTGGCACACAATGGGCCGCCTAGCGCCAACACAGGCACCTTTGCACCATGGTGCAAGGGTGCCTACGTTGCATGCAGGATTGTTTTTGTGCACGAAGGGATACCCTTCTGCACAAAAACAAACCTGATGGGCATTTTCCTCTTTCAATGTCACATACAAAGAGGTTGTAATGAGGAGAAGTAAATATATTTCTCCTCGTTAAACCTCTTCTGGAAGGTTTACCATTTTGGTGCATTGCCAGGTTTACAAGGCCTTGTAAATCTGTGAATGTGTAAAAAATCATGGAAGTTGTGTGGGAACAGCCAGACAGGGCAACCCAGGGCAGAGTAATGCAGAGATTTGAACTGCAGTACACCAGATTTTAGCTTAAAAAATCTGACTTAAGGTTTGCGTTGCTCTTGCACCGGGAAATTACCTTTATTGTCCTGGCAGAGCCATGTGTGCAGTTTCGCTGCAAGCACAACCACGCATGCCGTAACCACGCACATGCCTTAACCACACATTTGCGTGGGTAAGGCAGTACGCAGTCTAGATGCACGGTTGGGTGGGCATAGGAAGAGGAAGGATCGAGAGAGGATGCGGACTGATAAGTGGGGTGGGTAGTTTTCAGGGTACTGCAGTGGCGGCTGCCTCAGAACGGGGTGGTGCGGTGGAGAGAGGATTAAAAAAAAAAGAAAACTTACCTTCTCTGACGCTTGGCCAGGCCGCCACGCTGCTGCACGTCTCTCCCACGCTGTACGCCTCTCCTCCGTCTGCTGTGCTGGAAGCACCTTAATCCTCCAGGCTTTCGGACTCCTGCAGCCAATCATGATGCTGTAGGAGCAGCGTCGTGATTAGTCAGAGAGACCTGTTTCGAAGCTCAGTCAGTGTCTGGGGAATCTGGGAATGTACGTCACGAGGCTGTGCAACACAGCCCAATGGAGAACAAGTCAAACCGCCAGTGCACTTAGAGCAGTGCAAACCACTCCTCCCACGCTCTGGTGTCACAAGCCCAGCCCTGCCACGACTCCAGCATAGAAAAATAAAAAGATAATAACGTCCTGTTATTATTATTTTATTTTCATTTTTTGCACTGCTAAAGTAGCAGTGGAGCGACGCTCCTCTGTCTTAGCAGAGGAACCGCCACTGGGGCTCAGAGGGGGAGGGTTTTTTTTATAGGGCAGGGGCCAGGATTTTAGGGCTCGGAGGCAAGGCGGTCAGGGTAGTTTAAGGTTTTAGGGTGGGGCTAGTTTTTAGGGCTAGGGGGTCGGGTTAGTTACAGGGCAGCGGCCAAGGTTTTTGGGCTCAGGGCTGAGGAGCTAAGGTGTTAACCTTACCACACATCCCTTTACCAATCATGCCTTTACCACGAAATTGTGTGGTAAAGGCATGCTTGGTAAAGGCATGCGTGGTCAAGGAATGCATTTTTGAGACTTATCCGTTGTTTGGGCTGCGTGGTAAAGGCACGCCTGGTTTAGACATGCCTGCTTCTGTGATACAACCTCTTACACTACGTTGTGTGGTGCAAGAGCGTTGTAAACTGGGTCGTAAATATGGCCTTGGGTCTCTGCGTACTTAGCACTAAGACAACGTAAACCGGCCTACAATGTGATTTGCACAGATGGAGATCAAATACATCTATTTGTATCATACATAGTGCTTACAAATTAGTGCTGTAAGAGTACCCCCAGGCTTGTCAATCAGTCCATTTAAATGCACCAGTACCCCTATTGAAAAATCAGAATTTGGCATAGTTTGGAACCACAGCATTTTTGTCAAATCCCTTGGCCCCGGAGTTTCCCTCAGATCTTCTCGAACAACATAAGCAAAGTTTAAAATAGCTTTGTTCCCATGGCTGCTGGTACATATTTGAAACCATTGAATGCTTTCTTAGCACACGGGCCCAGATATATCAGCTCACTGACGGAATCTCCCTAGGGACATTTGAGGCAGTCTTGTTCTTCACGGTTCATTATAACACGTATGAGGGATGCCATGGAATTGATCAACCGAATAACGAGTCATAAAACAACTGCACCCTCTCGACGCCGCCGTTGCCCCAGAAAAGCAGAACGCAACAAAATGGCCTCCCGGGCGTCACTGGGTGCCTCAGCAATCCGCGCAGTGTGTTTCAAAGTGCGATAGAGGATGCATGAATGACAGCCCGCAACAGGTGAAGGAAAGATTGCTAAATACAACCCACCACCCCCAACTGTGAAGCCGAGAATAATAAATATCTTCATCCTATCTTTGAAATTATTTCCAGTTAAGTGCTGTTCCGCCGAGCTCCGAGCGTAAATGCTGAAGCATCATAATAAAAGCGGCCCAGGAGCAGATGGGTGTTTATTTTGCAGAATGATATGCACCGCACGATCTTGTTATTCTACATGAAGGTGTTAATTCTTGGCAGCGGACAATCTGTCCAAGAATAATTGCTTTATTTCTGGCGCTTGCTTGTGTGGTGGGAGCACGCGCGGTGTTTTAATATCTTGCATTTGCTTCCATTTAAATCCTTGGGTCAGTGTGGCTGCTGAAGGCAAGCAGCAGAGGCAGACAGTCAGCACATTTGTTCCTTTATAAATAGATGAGATAGACTTTCTAAACCTAATGGGGCTTTTTGAGGAGGGGATGCGGGGAAGAGATGGAATCCTCTCTAGAACGTGCTCATCATATAAATTACTTGATTCCCTGGTTCCTTGATTGCTTTAATGTGTTTTTGCTTCAGAAAGACATGTTGCCTAAGAGCATCGAATGCGCATCTTAAGCCAAAACTAAAAATATTTGTATTAAATATATGGAAATTGAAGGATAAAAATAAAGTGAAAAAAGCAAGCTACTATATGGTCCATTGAACCTATTTGAATAATTTCTTTCATTTAAAGAATGTGAACAGTAGGAACATGTTAAATAAGTTTAACATGTTATGCCACATTGTCTTTAACTGTTTTTCAAGTGGATGTAATAGATACAAGCCCCAATAGAGGGAAAAGAATGGAGCAATGTATATAGTTACAGATGTAGTAGATGAAAGGCAGCTGAACGTCACAGTGCAAAAAATGTTCAGCTTGAGATGAGATCGGATGAGCTGTGATTTTCTATGTGTGATATTAAATGTTAGGTTCGTGATTTTTAAAGCACTGCTTGCTAAAGGTTCTGTTTGGCCATAAAAGAGCAGATATATCGCCTGACCCGGTGATCTGTCTGAATAGGCGGGCAAGTATACACGCCTCAAATAAATGGGCACCTCACGACAGTCCAAATACATTTATTTATGCACTTTCGGCGTGGACATTGCTGGCAAACCCATATTAAAATAAGACAGTGCAAACTTTTAAAAATAAAAAATAACACAGTGAGAAGTAAGGAGTAAAAAGCAAGATATGTAAGAAGGAGTAGCAATTCAAAATTGTAAATATAAAAACATTTTCAGCTGTGTTTATCTTTCCATTATGGGGTTGTCATGTTAATATCTGAGCCCCTATCTTTCCGTTATGCTTATTTCAAGTGGTTTTATTTCTCTTTCAATGATGAACAGATTTACTTAGTTTGGGGCCTCAGGCTGTTTTTATAACCAAAGTGCCTTGTGCTTGTTCATTTTCTTATCTGTGAGTGACTTTGTTGCCCCATAGTTTCCATGCTTGGACAAAAACATTACAATCTTAACCGTGACTGAAGAAGAGACATAGGGTCACATTACGATGGATCTTCGGTCGGAGGCTTTCCGACCACCATTGTCGGTTTCAATTCCAACTAGCCGATTATGTATCAGACGGTCTGAATTGAAACTGGCCAGTGATTCAGGCTGACTTCTGACTGGTTCAAGCGGCCCGTTGGCCAGTCGCAACCGGCTTGTAATCCCAAAGGGTGGGTTTTTCTGCCTTTGGGAATACGATGCATGGTTTCCGGCATGGTTTCCATGCCGCCCTGTCTGACTTGGAAACCATGTCGGAAAGCCTATTTAGGGGGTCCCTTGTCGGTCCCCTTTTGTGTGCAGCCTCCAGTTGAGGGCCAAGGGGTCACTATTGTGATAGAGCGCGCAGGGACCAACTAGCTCAGTTTGCCATACTCACCTTGGGCCCTTATAACATTGACACTTCGAACTAGTAGTCCTGCCTAACCAATTACTAAATCAGTCACCCTATCAGTTCCCCAGAGGTCCGATTTAGGACTTATACCTGTAAACCATGACGTACCAATCCTTGTCACCTTACTATAAGTCCTGTGAATCAGAGATTTAGAATAAACAGGTAGTATTTAAACTCATTTTACTTTCGTAAATAATAACCACATACTCATGGAAAGTTTAACAACCTTTATCTTTAAGAGATTTTCTGAGTCAAAATGAAATGGCCACAATCTTGTGACCATAAATTTTACAAGCAAGAATATAACAAGTAGGACATAAAGTTTGTAAGAAATCACAGCAACACCTTTAGACATTGGCACCTGGGAAGGGTGAGAAAGGGAAAGAGCACATGGACATACCACATAGATTATAATTACCTAGAATGATGCAATGACCAATCCGGGCCACAGGCTGGAGCAAAATATAGATCAGGACCAGGCTCTCGACTAATCAGGTGCCCACGGGAAAAGACAGGTGCAGATCAGGACAGGTGACCTCACCTAAGTGCAACGTCCGCGTCACACCCCTCTCTCTAGGAAAGCTATTAGTACCCCGATTGGGTAATCGATTCTTCTGACAGAGTGCTCCGCCAGCACCAGTTCTCGTTCGCCTATTGAGTGTGTTGGGTCAGTGACAGGTCAGCTATTCGGACAAGTCGGACAATTTCTCTATCTAAGCCGACCTTAGTTATACCATTTCGGGGGCAATGTACCACCCCTAAATGTAGCAAATGTATGTGTTCTCCTTCGGTGATTGGTTGGAATGACGAGGAGAGGTCGTCACACCTTACTAAAATGAGATCATTCCAATTGACTTGCATTGATCAAGTTCCCACCCATAAATTATTTCTCATGATTTTATTTTGCCCACCAATAATATTTCATTTTAGCATACAATGTTGAAACATTTTGTCAGTCTTCTTCCTTTTCCCAGGTCATGGGGTGAGGTTCTCAGGTACATCGGGGGTAATACAATCCTTGGCACAGTTTCAATGCCACAGTTCGAGGTCTCTTGTTTCTCCCGGCACATGCGCAGTATGTATTCAAAATGGCGATTCAAGACACCCCTCAGGCCCAAATACGAGCTAGTAACAAAGAAACATATTAGAATACAAGAATAAATGAATGCACTGTATACCACTTATCTCTTCTCTAACCCCATTACTTTATTTTAACTTGTGCGTTAATAATTAAGCAGAACAAACAATCTTAGTACAAGCTGCAGCATAAGCATTAGCATGTGAGATTTAAAGGAGCCATCTTTGGCACTAGTGCGCAGAAATAAAGATTTTCCACCAAGCAGAAAAGACGTCACACCTTGTGAGTGTGGCGGACGCATGCGCAGTGAAATTCCTGTGTTGCGGTGGCCATTTTAGGACATTCGAGTTATTGTTAGTAAAAGCACATTGTCAAGCTTCCCCTAGAGACTGGAAATGTCGTGAAATGTAAATATTAGTAAACAAAACATGTTGGTTAATATATTACAGGTTATTTTATTTAGAGAGGGTTGAGTACAAGCAAGTCTCAGTATATGTGAAACCTTGCTCCATCAATGGTGCCCCCTTGTTGATCCCTGCACCCTGTGGCAGGCACATTGAGGTGCCTGCTACAGGGTGCAGGGATGAACAACACCTCTCATTTCCCTATGGGAGCATGTATTACCGCTGGTTTACAGCCGTAATGCATGCTCCCATAGAGAAATGTCAAAATGCAACCGAACAGTATTCAGTCACATCCTAATGAGGCGGGAGGGACCACCGACTTGAGGTCAGTCCCATTTACCAGACAGTGTCTGGGGCACAAAAGTCTGCCCGACATTGTAATCACCCCATAATGTTTTTTATGGGCCCCTCTTTTTTCTTGATTATTTTGAATGCTTTAGTACTATGAGCACCATGCTACTACATGTACTGTGCATTGGTTTTTTCTAATTGGCTTAGGTACCTTTCCAGTAAGACCATGTTAGATGATAAAAGAAAAGGAAGTTAAATGTTGTATGTTGTCTTCAGTATATATTTACACCACCTGCATATGTAAAAAAATCAGAAGGTGCTGGGGCACCATTGTTTAAAAGAATTGCAGTGAGGCATTGCAGGGAAAAGTGTCTTTGCCATGTAGGAAACCTGGTTTTATGTATTAAGTAAGTTGCTCCCACAGTGTGATTTCTAAACCTACAAGGGTAGGTGCTTAAAATATTTAAAAAGTATAATGCTATATTTTGTGATTGGCAGGTACACTCAAGCACAAAATACCCCAAAGTTGTTGCTGTGTGGGCAGGCTGAATTTTCATTGAAAAGGCCTCGTGTTCACTTGGGAAAATGTTATCAGAATGATTCAAAGTTATTTATCATTTAGTTTAAATTATATATTATCAGCTGTGATTTATATATTATCAGCTGTGATTTTAGAAGACCATAGCTTGGTATCTGGGCTCATGAAGGCAGGGGTGTTATTGACAACTGGCCACTTTGAAGAAAGTAGCTATCTGGGAAAGGGAAATAAAAACATTTGGATAAACAAAGGAAACCTTCCCACTCCATCTTCGACTTGGTAATGCCAAATCCTGGTGGCTGGATCTGCTCACATTAGGGCCAATGTAGACTGTATGGCTACACCCCCAGCAGGACGGAAAACTGTTTTTTTACATAAACGAAAGGCCATTATTGGGTTTTGGGTAGACAGGGTGAGATAGGGTGAGACTAAATACCTGTAATGGCGAAGTGCTCCTGGTTAACAGGAGTTCAGGTTAACTATGAAGAGCGTCAACAAAGTCTGCTGCTGCAAAGTCTAACTTACAGAAGTGGTCATCCATTATCTTTTCTAGCAACAACGGACACTCAAGACACGGTATGAAACTTAGCACTGTATTGTGTTCTTAATAACCTCAGCTCCATTACACTTCTTTCAGTTAAAACAATTACCCTTGCGGACATACAACATTAATAGTTCTCAATGAGTTTCCAATAGGTGTGAGATTGGTCGATTTTTTCATACAACATACTTGGTACACTATTATTGGTTCTTTCACCTACTTTCTTTTTCTTACCTCGCAATGTTCACCTTGTATGATGTTAATTTACCAGCATGTTCAACAGAGTCAATTTCTAAAAAAGAGTTATATGTTTTTTTTGATCCATGAATTTTAGTTTGTTAAACTTAATAATTCATAACACTGTGTGCTGAAAGACAGAGGATAAAAATGTTTAATAATTTATGTTTTTTAGTGCCCCTGATGAAGGGATATAATCCCGAAATGCATTGGGAGAAGAAAAATTATTATTTTACGTTATTTATGAGCGTGCCTTGTTTATTAAATCAGTGAATTGAACTTGAATAACAAAAGCATGAACAAGTATCAATCTCAAAACATATAAGTGAATGAATTTTGAAAAACACGGAAAACAGCCACAACAATAAATTTTGTTTGGAAACTTTAAGCATTCTTTATTCATTGGGATTACAAAGGCAGATGGATTTCAGCCAAAGGTAGTGCGGATAGGGTCTAATGACGTCTGTCACTAGTAATAATTCATTCTTTCACTGTGGAGATTGGCCTCTCCTCCCCTTCCAGCACACCCATTAAAACACAGGATAATCATACTGAAAGGTTATAGCGACGGAAATAAGGAGTCACCCCGCAACCCCACTTCATACTCAATACTTAGCCAACGGTGGAGTAGCACCCAACAAAAGAGAAAGATGTCTTTCGATTCAATTTCAAATATAACGGACAATAAGGCAGAAACTAAAGCATATACATCAGCGCAAGCATCAGATATATACTCACTAATTTCAGATATTCGGTCTTTCAGCACACGAAGAGGTTCAGTAACTCAATTACTACGACAATTAGAATTCATCTCGAGGAGAGCACTTAACCAAAAGCTCCACGCTTCCACGTTAATACAATACCATAAAGTACAAAGGATCCCACGTGGACTAAGACTTTCAATTAAACCAATGTTATACAAATTCCAGTACAACAAACATTTCATGGACAAATGGTACTCCATATTAAACAAGTGTTCTCTAGACTTAATATTACTGCTTGTGGAAGAGTTAGCGAAAACCATCAACGAATTAGAGGAAGAGATTGATGTTTAAAGCAAGAAATGTCAAAACAAATGGAACAGGAGAAACTAACAGCAACGCTAAAGGACCTCAATGAAAAACTAGATAAATATGAAAAAGACACACAAGAAATGAAACTGCGGAAATTCAAGAGGGATACGATAGATTATAAACTCAACGAAGTTTACACTTGGGCTGAAGTGTATACAAGAAGAAAACCAGCACCAAAATTCGTATCATCCTCACAGGAAAGTGTAGTTTCAGATAAAGATCTATCCACAACTCGTCAACCATTAACAGCGACAACTTCAGGATCTTCATCACAAGTTGATTTGTCTTCTACCAGCACAACAAGTGCAACATCTAAACAACAGAGTTTTTTAGAGAAGGGACCCCAAACAGGAAAGCCCCCAGAATCAACAGAAAGCGCAAGACCCGCCGTGGAAAAGGACACAATCAGCCAGAACTTGAGAAGCAAAAACAGAGTTTAGCAATAAATATATCATCAAAAAAACTGGACAAACAACAATTAAACGTTCAGGAAAAAGGCACTGGATTTGTTCCGACTTATCAAAGCAACAAATTAGAAACGGAAATCGCTTTCTTTAAATTCATGAGGATACTCAGATCAAGGCATTTTTTTGAAAACATAGTGCCCACTATGCCAGAATTCTCACAACCGCAAAAGGACGCTGAATGGAAAGGGGCGACCATTCGGTCCCCCCGAACGTATGGCGGAGTACCACGATCCCCCCGGGAAGCCATCTTGGGCGGGAGGCGAGCCTCGGCTGGTATGCCCGAAGCGGCGTAGCCGGGGCGCGCCTTTTTCCCGCCCTGGAGTGGGCTGGCCTAGACACTGACGCGGCCGGCCACGCCCTTGGGGCAGGCAGGGGCGGGTTTACGCCCGCCCTGAAGACGGATAAAAGGAGCAACAAGCCAAGAAAGCATCCTCTTGTTCCTGTGCTCTGAAGCTGCACCTCCTCGCTGCACGTGAGCTCGAGACGGAACGAAGAGCCAATTTTGAGCGTTGTAATCTTTCTTGTTTGTTTTACAGATACTCTGTTGGAGAATGCCCAAGAAAGCGGGAAAGCGAATGACTACCGACCAGATGCTGCGTGTTCTTATGAAAGAGGTGACCGATCTGAAGAGGCGAATGGCGGATAAAGACGAGGAAGGGGGACCGAAACGTCCTTTGGCAGGAGCAGCTCCGGGAGGGAAAGGCAAGAGGCCCAGAAGGGGAGCAGCTGGGGGAGACATCCCGGTTCCTCGTACCCCACTCGAAGAACCAACTCCGGTGCCGGAAGAGGGGAATCCGATTCCTGTGGTGGTCACCCCCGTGTCCGGGGAGGATATGCCGCCCGAGCTGGCAGCACAATTAGCAGCGTGGTTGGGTACAGGTAGCAAGGGCGCCACGGCTGACGACGCGCGGTTGTTGATGAAGCAACTGCGTGAAACAAGGGAAGCGGCGAAGGCACCATCCCCGGCTGCGGCAGTAGAGAAGCCACCTGGGACAGGTCCAGTCGCAGATACAGCTTCCGGTTCAGGTAAGCGGCCATTGCCGATTGCGAGGGATGAGTCTGCACCCTCGCGAAGGGAAAAGTTGGGTCAACATGTCCCTTTGGCTATTAAAGAGAAGATATGGGCAGAGGAGTATATAAACATCTTCTCGTTGCTTACCGATCATTATGAGATGGAGCATGTTAAGAGCCAGAAGGAGCTCATGCATCCGAGTGTTTGGCGCGCAAAGATGGCCGCCTTTAAGGTAAACGAAAACATTGGCACTTGGGGCAGAGCGTGGGGGATTTTTACATCCATCATGGGTGAACGTAGGCCCGAATTGCTGTCCGAATTGCCGATTTATCAGTCACGGATCATGGGATATTCTGTATCACACGAGGGCAATCAATGGTTCTGTTACGATAATATTTTCAGAAAAGCGAAAGAACATGATAAAAACTTAACTTGGGATTGTTATGATTCTGTGTCTTGGTCAAAAATGGAAGATACTGGTATGTTGAAGTTGCCATTGGTAGGGAGCAGCGTGGGTGAATCCTCCCGCCAATATGCGGGGACGCCCTTTCGATCAAATACGAGTAACGACAACCACTCGAGGCCGATTGGCAACGCAGGTAAAAGGGGGATTTGTTGGAACTTTAACAGGGGTAAATGTACGAGGCCCCAGGGGTCATGCAAATTTAGGCACAAATGTGGTGGGTGTGGGCAATCATCCCATCCTGAGTCCATGTGCAGAGCCAAAACGGGTGATAACGGGGGTAGAGGAGGCGCCAAACAGGTCTGATATAGTCCGAGGGGCGCCTTTACCTACTCCGATTGATACCATGGCAATGATTCCCTGGCTCAGCGATTATCCGGATCACGCTTCCGCTGGGGTGTTGCGGAACGGGTTTTCATATGGTTTCCGCATCCCAGTGGGGGAGTTTCAGGGTATAGCGAAATGTAAAAACCAAATATCGGTCTTGCAACATACGACCGTGGTACAGGAAAAGATCGTGAAAGAGGTTACTCGAGGTCGAGTCGCCGGTCCATTTAATGTGCCACCAGTTGCTAACTTTGTTTGTTCCCCTTTAGGGGTGGTCCCCAAGAAGGACCCGGGTGAGTTTCGGCTGATACATAATTTATCAGCCCCACGTGGTCTCTCCGTAAACGATGCGATAGACCCGGAAGTGTGTTCGGTGCGGTACGCATCCTTCGATGAGGCCGTAGCCATATTGAATCGCCTGGGGCCCGGTGCGCTGATGGCAAAATCTGATATCGAGTCAGCGTTCCGGTTGCTCCCGGTACATCCAGACGACCAGCGTCTCCTTGGTTTCATGTTTCAGGGTCACTATTACATGGATAGGTGTATGCCAATGGGGTGCTCTATATCTTGTGCCTATTTTGAAAAGTTCAGTTGTTTCCTGCAATGGGTCTTCACAAAGAAGACGGGGTTGCAACATGTTATGCATTATCTCGATGATTTTTTGTTTCTGGGGGCAGCCGGGGATCCGGAATGTGGTCAAGCTTTGACTGAATTTTGTGTCTTGATGAATCAGTTTGGCGTGCCATTGGCACCAGGTAAGACTGTGGGTCCCTCGACTTGCCTCGAGTTTCTGGGGATCGAGCTTGACTCGGAAGAAGGTTGTTTTCGTTTACCAAGAGACAAAGTGTTAAGATTCAGGGCATGCCTGCAAACGTGTATAAGTGAATCTAAGGTTAAGCTGCATCAATTACAACAATTGGTGGGACAGTTGAATTTTGCCCTAAGAGTAATACCGATGGCCCGCCCCTTTTCCCGCTCGATCGCTCAAGCCATGGTCGGCCTGAGGGAGGGTCATCATCGCACGAGGCTCTCGGCAGAGGTTCGCCAGGACATGCGCATTTGGTTGGCATTTCTGGCGGATTTCAATGGTCGAATAGTCTGGAACAAACCGGCGGTTTCCTCTGAGGAGCTGGGGCTGTGGACAGATTCGGCAGGGAGCATTGGTTTTGGTGCCATATTCGGCACTCAGTGGTCGGCACAAAAATGGCCGTCATGGTGGCATGATAGTGGACTGACAAGTAACATTGCTTTCCTGGAACTTTTCCCCATTCTGGTGGCCCTGAGAACTTGGCCCGAAGGGTTCAGAGATCACTCTGTGGTATTCTGGTCTGATAACATGACCGTGGTTGAGTGTATCAATAGCCAGGCAGCACGATGCAAATGGATTCTGAGATTGCTCAAGGAGATTGTATTACTATGTATGCAATTGAATGTGCTATTTAGGGCAAGACATGTGCCGGGGGTGAAGAACCAGGCGGCTGATGCGCTTTCTCGTTTTCGTATGCAGGCCTTCTGGGGTTTTCGGCCCACAGCGGACCCGGTGGCGGCACCCTTTCCCGAAGCTCTCTGGTCTCTCGGTGCCCCGAACTTCGTAACCTCGTGGGAGAGAGTTTAGCACCCAGGACGAGGAAGGCATATGAAGGGGCGTTCGTTCCTATTGGGCCTTTTTGGGGGCTGCTAGAGGGGAGCTTTGGGGCCAGGAGGAGTTGGTAGTGAAATTCCTGCTGTCTTTACATCAGGCAGGCAAATCAGTGGCTACGGCCCAGAGGCATCGGGCCGCCATTTCCTTTATGGCTAGGGCTCATGGGATCCAGGACCCGACAGCGTCTTTCGTTGTGCAAAAAGCGCTACGTGGGTGGCAACGCCTTGAGGGTCGCAGAGTAGATGAAAGGCGCCCGATAGGTTTGGATAGGTTGGCCCTGTTATTATCCATACTCCCTGCAACGTGTTCATCCCGGTATGAAACAGTGTTATTCCGAGCCGCTTTTACGCTGGCATTCCATGGGGCTATGCGGGTAAGCGAACTAGTGGCAAGGAACAAGCAGGATGTGATGGGGGGACTGTGCCGAGAGCACGTCCAGGTTAGAGGGGGGACAATGACTGTCTCGTTTGTCAGGTCCAAGACCGATCAGGGTGCGATGGGTGACTGCATAATCATACAAAGGATTCCCGGGTCCTCCATGTGCCCGGTGAGTTGTGTAGAGGAATATTTAGCACAAAGGGTGGCATCATGGGGGGGGACCTTGTTGAGACACGCTGACGCCACCCCACTGACGAGGTTTCAGTTTCAGCGGGTGCTTGCGATGTCGATTGCCGCTGCGGGCTTGAACCCGGGCGAGTTTGGGACCCATTCCTTTCGGATAGGGGCTGCTACAGAGGCTACAGCCAGGGGTCTGAATGTCGAACAAGTTAAACGTGTGGGGCGTTGGTCCTCCAACTGTTATAAAAGGTATGTGCAGTTGCACATGTTGTGAAGCTGTAATGATGTACTCACGCTTCTTGTTTTCTTTGGTTTCAGTTGCGCAAGCCTACGAGGCGGGGCGGACTATGCAGTCGACCCAACACCGGGCCAGCGGTCAGACATCACCGGCTGTGAAAAAGGAGGTGTGGGTCGTGGGCCACTCATACGTGAGGCGTGCCGCGGACGTATTCAAAGCAGGTGACATGATTCACGTGGCCGGGGAATACGGGTACAGTGTGTCCTTCTACGGAAGGGGCGGACTCTGTATTGACCAGTTTCAACCATTTTTCGAGGGTTTGCTAGGGCGGACTAATTGGAAGATCCCTATGAGTGGGCGTCACCCATTACGGATGGGAGCGCTCGAGGGAGGTGGCCATTGGCCCCTCAACGGGGAGGCGGTCCCTTCTAAGGATGGGCCGCCGAAAGGAAAGGAAAGGCGGTCAAGGCCCCTTCCTGGGTAGGAGGGGCTACAGCCCCCTCCTGTGGAATTTCCCGGGGCCAGGACATCTGCGACGGCAGATGTGGTAAGTGTGTGGGGTTTGGGGGGGGGGTCTACGCTACCTTCTAGATACCTCACACGAGTCCTCGGACGACCTTTAAGTGGCGTCGAGTTTAGTGGGGCCCCCGTCAAGTCAAGGGAAATTGGTAGTTGCACTTGAGGTACACCTCTGTGCGGTCGCCCCTCACAAGTGAGGGGGATATTTCTGGTTTAGGGATCTTGACACCGGTTACGACCTTGCCGTTGGCCCTTAAACGTTAGGATGTACAATTTCAAAATTTCAAGTTAATGTTTTGTAGGATGTTAGTTCGGCTAGGAGAACCTTTGTATTAGAGAATATGTTAAGGTTAGCCAAACATCGCAATGTGGTAATGAAATTGTACATAATATGAAACTGTTATTTTAATGTTTTAATTTTGTTTCATATTTTAATAAATACGGCCGGGAGGGTCACTCCCTCCCGTCTTCCAAAAGTTCAGAACTGTTTCCGGTTTCCCATCCTTGGGGATTGTGTTGAGAGGGGGTGGCGGGTATCTCAGCCATATACAAAGAATTCAAAGAACCTAGCACGTATATGGCACCAATGTCACATAAAGTTTTGGATATGTTTGAGACCTTAGTCAAACAGGATTTACAACAAATTAACTGGCATCACCAACAGAGAACTAACCTTAACAAGCATGAAATGAACATACTGAAAAAACTGGCTGAGGATCCTTCTATCACATTGAAAAGAGCAGATAAAGGGGGAGCCCTAATTATTATGGACACTTCTTTCTACAACTCCAAAGTTGAAACACACATTCAAGACAAAACAACATACTTAAAACTAACACATAACCCATCTTGGAAATCACCAATACATTAGAAGAAATCTTAAACAGAGCTCTAGAAATGGAGTGGATTAATGATAACACAAAGAAGTATTTGACAGTCAAACATCCACGTTGTCCAGGACGTTATATGCTCCCCAAAATTCACAAAAATGCCATTGATCCACCAATGAGACCCATAGTCAGTGGGTGTGGGTCATTGTTTGAACCGTTGGGAACATATATTGATGAATTTCTCCAAATCTTTGTACAAGGGTGGATTACATACATTAAAGACACGGGCCACTTTTTACAATGTCTCAATGAAATCACAGTAGAAGGCAATGACATCTTGCTATGCACGATAGATGTATCATCTTTGTACACCTCTATTCCTCTGACTGAAGGTTTGGAAGCATGTGAATGGGCACTGTTGCAATTGCCAAATTTGAAAGCAAACAAAATATTCATTCTTGAATTACTTCAATTCTGTTTACAACATTCATATTTTAAATGGAACAATGAGTACTTCCTACAGATTAGTGGGACCTCAATGGGATTTTCAGGAGCCCCGTCTTTTGCTAATACCTTCATGGCAAAGTTTGAAAACGACTTCATCCTCACAGAAAACATCTGGAAAAGGCACACTGTTTTCTATAAAAGATTCATAGATGATATGTTTCTGCTATGGAAAGGCCCAGAAACTCTTCTGATTGAAAAAATTCAAGAATTAAACCAGAGAAACTCAAGAATACAATTAACCTTCGCAATCAGCAAACAAGAAATACCATACCTAGATGTACTAGTACAACTTCAAAACAACAGAATTGAGACCTCGGTTTACCACAAACCAACAGACAGAAATAACACTTTGGCTTACAACAGTTTCCACCCAAGGAACCTTGTGCGCAATCTTCCATTTTCGCAACTCATACGTTGCAAAAGAATAGCATCTACCCCACAAGCCCTAGAAACAGAAATCAACAACCAAAGACAAAGATTCACAGCCAAAGGATATCCCGATGAAGTGATAAAAAAAGCAGAAAATAAAATCACAGAAATTCCAAGAGAACAATTGTTACAAACTAAACCCAAACCAAGAAGGGAACGTCAAGTCTTTGTAACTAAATATTCCACTCAAGCTAATTCAATTAAAAAGATTATCAATTCCAGATGGGAACTGTTACAAAAGGAGGAAGATTTTCATGGCATTTTTGCCAATAAACCTTTGTTCGCGCACACCAGACATCTCAATTTGCAAGAAATGGCAACCCGTACAAAGAAGAACACAGAATCTACAAGCTCCCCTAAAGGCATGAAAAAATGTTACAATTGCACTCATTGCAATAATGTAATGGAAGGACCATTCATACAACATCCTCAAACTGGTAAGAAAATCAAACGTAGGCAACAAACTAATTGTGACTCAACGTTTGTGATTTACAGCATAAAATGCCCTTGCGGAAAGTTGTACATAGGTAAAACAGAGCGCAAAATTAAAGTTAGAATCACAGAACACAAGAGTCGAATACGAAACAAGACTTTAAAATCAAGCTTAGTATCTCACTGGACAGAAATGAAGCACACGATTCCGCAACTAAGATTTCAGGTTTTGGAACAGATTCAACTCAAACCTGATCGCAACAATCAGAACTGGTTATCACGAAGAGAGATTTGGTGGATCGACTTTTTACAAACCCAAACACCAAAAGGTCTTAATGACAAAATTGATATGACATGTTTCCTGTAATTATTTAAACTTTTTCTAAACAGTGACTCTTCTTTGTAGAGACATCAATTTGCATCCAGATATCCTTTCTTGAACTCTTCACATTAATTCTGTATATCTGACAAGTAATGTATCCTCACAAATATTAAGAAAATTTACAGGCCGGTATGGCAATTTACAGATTTATTATACTCTTAGACATACACATAGCATCAACATCTACAACATAAGAACATTGTTTTCAATCCATTCAGACTTTACATTTATTATAGTTGATTACACAAAGACTATATTCATTATAACATTTTGTTTCATTCAGCATTTTGTTCATCATTCCTCCAGCATTATTACAGTGAGTGATAATATTTTTTCCTTTTCTATGGGCTATCTTCTATACATATCTTTCTAGCTTATTTATACCCCCATATCTCATTCTTTATTCCTGTTTTAATTACGCCAGCAATCTTCATATTTGTGTAAATTTTACAGTTTACTTCCACTTTTTGGAGGAAATAGTCGGATCATAATCATTGATAGAGGCATTATTTCGTTCATCGCACCGTAGTCCGTTTTTCATTTTAGTGCTCGTAGTTGCAAGCGAAATCATGGAGGACCTCCTCCCGCAATCACAGATAGAGACAGTATTATTTCAATTTCGTTTACCGTCCGGGTTCTCACTTCCGTAGTCCGTTCTTTATCTTCAAGCTCGTAGTTGTAGGCGAAATCATGGAGGATCTTCCCTCGTTCCCGCAGTTTGGACGCCAATCGTAAGATGAGAGCTCTCGGTGTACAGGTATTTGCTTCCAGCACTTCAGTATTTTCTAGAGTTCACCGAAACTTCAGACTATAAATTCAATTTCCTTAATCTTATTTTTAGACGGGCATCGAGTTTTTGAACCAGCAGACTTTGGTGACGTTCTTCATAGTTAACCTGAACTCCTGTTAACCAGGAGCACTTCGCCATTACAGGTATTTAGTCTCAGCAAGCCATTTCACTCAAAAATTCCAGTAAGAATTATAGGATTGATCCATTTTACTTTAATTTCAGACGAGCGCCGACATTTCCGCATTTGAAAAGCATCCGTGATAGACATCACAGCTTAAGGGAGCTCCAGTCTTCCAAAATTATTGCGGAACGACAGGTACTCATTTTGTGTCACTTACATATTAAGCGCAAGGATTTCCTTATGACTATGCAACTAAAATGATCTGTCTTTGTTTTTTGAAACCAGTTCACAGCCAATTGGAAGGGGACAGATAGCCAGACAGCTCCACGTATTTACGCATTTACGGGATTCTCAAACCAAATAGGTATATACGAGTTCATATTAGTTCATTCACCATAACCTTGCTTGGTCACCATCTTATCAATTTTTTGATAACATCTTATTACAACATTTTACCATAATATCTTCATATTTACATTCATACTGCAGAAACCTCGTACGAGTTTTCATCTATCATAGAACCTACCATTTCCAAGAGGACGTCGCTCCCGAAAATTACGTCTGAATTATTGAAAGAACTAAGGTGACCCTTCATTTTTTCAGTTATTCAGTTAAGAATCGTGCCCACACTTCTGATTTCCAATCACATCAATATTATTTATCTTGTAGACTTTGCAGCAGTCTAACTTATAGAAGTAGTCATCCATTATCTTTTCTAGCAACAACGGACACTCAAGACACGGTATGAAACTTAGCACTGTATTGTGTTCTTAATAACCTCAGCTCCATTACACTTCTTTCAGTTAAAACAATTACCCTTGCGGACATACAACATGAATAGTTCTCGATGAGTTTCCAATAGGTGTGAGATTTGTCCATTTTTTCATACAACATACTTGGTACACTATTATTGGTTCTTTTCCCTACTTTCTTTTTCTTACCTCGCAATGTTCACCTTGTATGATGTTAATTTACCAGCATGTTCAACAGAGTCAATTTCTAAAAAAAAGAAATTGTTTTTTGTGATCCATGAATTTTAGTTTGTTAAACTTAATAATTCATAACACTGTGTGCTGAAAGACAGAGGATAAAAATGTTTAATAATTTATGTTTTTTAGTGCCCCTGACGAAGGGATATAATCCCGAAATGCATTGGGAGAAGAAAAATTATTATTTTACGTTATTTATGAGCGTGTCTTGTTTATCAAATCAGTGAATTGAACTTGAATAACAAAAGCATGAACAAGTATCAATCTCAAAACATATAAGTGAATGAATTTTGAAAAACACGGAAAACAGCCACAACAATAAATTTTGTTTGGAAACTTTAAGCATTGTTTATTCATTGGGTTTAAAAAGGCAGATGGATTTCAGCCAAAGGTAGTGCGGATAGGGTCTAATGACGTCTGTCACTAGTACTAATTCATTCTTTCACTGTGGAGATTGGCCTCTCCTCCCCTTCCAGCACACCCATTAAAACACAGGATAATCATACTGAAAGGTTATAGCGACGGAAATAAGGAGTCACCCCGCAACCCCACTTCATACTCAATACTTAGCCAACGGTGGAGTAGCACCCAACAAAAGAGAAAGATGTCTTTTGATTCAATTTCAAATATAACGGACAATAAGGCAGAAACTAAAACATATACATCAGCGCAAGCATCAGATATATACTCACTAATTTCAGATATTCGGTCTTTCAGCACACGAAGAGGTTCAGTAACTCAATTACTACGACAATTAGAATTCATCTCGAGGAGAGCACTTAACCAAAAGCTCCACGCTTCCACGTTAATACAATACCATAAAGTACAAAGGATCCCACGTGGACTAAGACTTTCAATTAAACCAATGTTATACAAATTCCAGTACAACAAACATTTCATGGACAAATGGTACTCCATATTAAACAAGTGTTCTCTAGACTTAATATTACTGCTTGAGGAAGAGTTAGCGAAAACCATCAACGAATTAGAGGAAGAGATTGATGTTTTAAAGCAAGAAATTTCAAAACAAATGGAACAGGAAGAACTAACAGCAACGCTAAAGGACCTCAATGAAAAACTAGATAAATATGAAAAAGACACACAAGAAATGAAACTGCGGAAATTCAAGAGGGATACGATAGATTATAAACTCAACGAAGTTTACACTTGGGCTGAAGTGTATGCAAGAAGAAAACCAGCACCAAAATTCGTATCATCCTCACAGGAAAGTGTAGTTTCAGATAAAGATCTATCCACAACTCGTCAACCATTAACAGCGACAACTTCAGGATCTTCATCACAAGTTGATTTGTCTTCTACCAGCACAACAAGTGCAACATCTAAACAACAGAGTTTTTTAGAGAAGGGACCCCAAACAGGAAAGCCCCCAGAATCAACAGAAAGCGCAAGACCCGCCGTGGAAAAGGACACAATCAGCCAGAACTTGAGAAGCAAAAACAGAGTTTAGCAATAAATATATCATCAAAAAAACTGGACAAACAACAATTAAACGTTCTGGAAAAAGGCACTGGATTTGTTCCGACTTATCAAAGCAACAAATTAGAAACGGAAATCGCTTTCTTTAAATTCATGAGGATACTCAGATTAAGGCATTTTTTTGAAAACATAGTGCCCACTATGCCAGAATTCTCACAACCGCAAAAGGACGCTGAATACAAAGAATTCAAAGAACCTAGCACGTATATGGCACCAGTGTCACATAAAGTTTTGGATATGTTTGAGACCTTAGTCAAACAGGATTTACAACAAATTAACTGGCATCACCAACAGAGAACTAACCTTAACAAGCATGAAATGAACATACTGAAAAAACTGGCTGAGGATCCTTCTATCACATTGAAAAGAGCAGATAAAGGGGGAGCCCTAATTATTATGGACACTTCTTTCTACAACTCCAAAGTTGAAACACACATTCAAGACAAAACAACGTACTTAAAACTAACACATAACCCCATCTTGGAAATCACCAATACATTAGAAGAAATCTTAAACAGAGCTCTAGAAATGGAGTGGATTAATGATAACACAAAGAAATATTTGACAGTCAAACATCCACGTTGTCCAGGATTTTTTATTCTCCCCAAAATTCACAAAAATGCCATTGATCCACCAATGAGACTCATAGTCAGTGAGTGTGGGTCATTGTTTGAACCGTTGGGAACATATATTGATGAATTTCTCCAAATCTTTGTACAAGGGTGGATTACATACATTAAAGACACGGGTCACTTTTTACAATGTCTCAATGAAATCACAGTAGAAGGCAATGACATCTTGCTATGCACGATAGATGTATCATCTTTGTACACCTCTATTCCTCTGGCTGAAGGTTTGGAAGCATGTGAATGGGCGCTGTTGCAATTGCCAAATTTGAAAGCAAACAAAATATTCATTCTTGAATTACTTCAATTCTGTTTACAACATTCATATTTTAAATGGAACAATGAGTACTTCCTACAGATTAGTGGGACCTCAATGGGATTTTCAGGAGCCCCGTCTTTTGCTAATACCTTCATGGCAAAGTTTGAGAACGACTTCATCCTCACAGAAAACATCTGGAAAAGGCACACTGTTTTCTATAAAAGATTCATAGATGATATGTTTCTGATATGGAAAGGCCCAGAAACTCTTCTGATTGAAAAAATTCAAGAATTAAACCAGAGAAACTCAAGAATACAATTCACCTTCGCAATCAGCAAACAAGAAATACCATACCTAGATGTACTAGTACAACTTCAAAACAACAGAATTGAGACCTCGGTTTACCACAAACCAACAGACAGAAATAACACTTTGGCTTACAACAGTTTCCACCCAAGGAACCTTGTGCGCAATCTTCCATTTTCGCAACTCATACGTTGCAAAAGAATAGCATCTACCCCACAAGCCCTAGAAACAGAAATCAACAACCAAAGACAAAGATTCACAGCCAAAGGATATCCCGATGAAGTGATAAAAATAGCAGAAAATAAAATCACAGAAATTCCAAGAGAACAATTGTTACAAACTAAACCCAAACCAAGAACGGAACGTCAAGTCTTTGTAACTAAATATTCCACTCAAGCTGATTCAATTAAAAAGATTATCAATTCCAGATGGGAACTGTTACAAAAGGAGGAAGATTTTCATGGCATTTTTGCCAATAAACCTTTGTTCGCGCACACCAGACATCTCAATTTGCAAGAAATGGCAACCCGTACAAAGAAGAACACAGAATCTACAAGCTCCCCTAAAGGCATGAAAAAATGGTACAATTGCACTCATTGCAATAATGTAATGGAAGGAACATTCATACAACATCCTCAAACTGGCAAGAAAATCAAACTTAGGCAACAAACTAATTGTGACTCAACGTTTGTGATTTACAGCATAAAATGCCCTTGCGGAAAGTTGTACATAGGTAAAACAGAGCGCAAAATTAAAGTTAGAATCACAGAACACAAGAGTCGAATACGAAACAAGACTTTAACATCAAGCTTAGTATCTCACTGGACAGAAATGAAGCACACGATTCCGCAACTGAGATTTCAGGTTTTGGAACAGATTCAACTCAAACCTGATCGCAACAATCAGAACTGGTTATCACGAAGAGAGATTTGGTGGATCGACTTTTTACAAACCCAAACACCAAAAGGTCTTAATGACAAAATTGATATGACATGTTTCCTGTAATTATTTAAACTTTTTCTAAACAGTGACTCTTCTTTGTAGAGACATCAATTTGCATCCAGATATCCTTTCTTGAACTCTTCACATTAATTCTGTATATCTGACAAGTAATGTATCCTCACAAATATTAAGAATATTTACAGGCCGGTATGGCAATTTACAGATTTATTATACTCTTAGACATACACATAGCATCAACATCTACAACATAAGAACATTGTTTTCAATCCATTCAGACTTTACATTTATTATAGTTGATTACACAAAGACTATATTCATTATAACATTTTGTTTCATTCAGCATTTTGTTCATCATTCCTCCAGCATTATTACAGTGAGTGATAATATTTTTTCCTTTTCTATGGGCTATCTTCTATACATATCTTTCTAGCTTATTTATACCCCCATATCTCATTCTTTATTCCTGTTTTAATTACGCCAGCAATCTTCATATTTGTGTAAATTTTACAATTTACTTCCACTTTTTGGAGGAAATAGTCGGATCATAATCATTGATAGAGGCATTATTTCGTTCATCGCACCGTAGTCCGTTTTTCATTTTAGTGCTCGTAGTTGCAAGCGAAATCATGGAGTACCTCCTCCAGCAATCACAGATAGAGACAGTATTATTCCCATTTCATTTACCGTCCGGGTTCTCACTTCCGTAGTCCGTTCTTTATCTTCAAGCTCGTAGTTGTAGGCGAAATCATGGAGGATCTTCCCTCGTTCCCGCGGTTTGGACGCAGATCGTAAGATGTGAGCTCTCGGTGTACAGGTATTTGCTTCCAGCACTTCAGTATTTTCTAGAGTTCACCGAAACTTCAGACTATAAATTCAATTTCCTTAATCTTATTTTTAGACGGGCATCGAGTTTTTGAACCAGCAGACTTTGGTGACGTTCTTCATAGTTAACCTGAACTCCTGTTAACCAGGAACACTTCGCCATTACAGGTATTTAGTCTCAGCAAGCCATTTCACGCAAAAATTCCAGTAAGAATTTTATTGGATTGATCCATTTTACTTTAATTTCAGACGAGCGCCGACATTTCCGCATTTGAAAAGCATCCGTGATAGACATCACAGCTTAAGGGAGCTCCAGTCTTCCAAAATTATTGCGGAACGACAGGTACTCATTTTGTGTCACTTACATATTAAGCGCAAGGATTTCCTTATGACTATGCAACTAAAATGATCTGTCTTTGTTTTTTGAAACCAGTTCACAGCCAATTGGAAGGGGACAGATAGCCAGACAGCTCCACGTATTTACGCATTTACGGGATTCTCAAACCAAATAGGTATATACGAGTTCATATTAGTTCATTCACCATAACCTTGCTCGGTCACCATCTTATCAATTTTTTGATAACATCTTATTACAACATTTTACCATAATATCTTCATATTTACATTCATACTGCAGAAACCTCGTACGAGTTTTCATCTATCATAGAACCTACCATTTCCAAGAGGACGCCGCTCTCGAAAATTACGTCTGAATTATTGAAAGAACTAAGGTGACCCTTCATTTTTTCAGTTATTCAGTTAAGAATCGTGCCCACACTTCTGATTTCCAATCACATCAATATTATTTATCTTGTAGACTTTGCAGCAGTCTAACTTACAGAAGTGGTCATCCATTATCTTTTCTAGCAACAACGGACACTCAAGACACGGTATGAAACTTAGCACTGTATTGTGTTCTTAATAACCTCAGCTCCATTACACTTCTTTCAGTTAAAACAATTACCCTTGCGGACATACAACATTAATAGTTCTCAATGAGTTTCCAATAGGTGTGAGATTTGTCCATTTTTTCATACAACATACTTGGTACACTATTATTGGTTCTTTCACCTACTTTCTTTTTCTTACCTCGCAATGTTCACCTTGTATGATGTTAATTTACCAGCATGTTCAACAGAGTCAATTTCTAAAAAAGAGTTATATGTTTTTTGTGATCCATGAATTTTAGTTTGTTAAACTTAATAATTCATAACACTGTGTGCTGAAAGACAGAGGATAAAAATGTTTAATAATTTATGTTTTTTAGTGCCCCTGACGAAGGGATATAATCCCGAAATGCATTGGGAGAAGAAAAATTATTATTTTACGTTATTTATGAGCGTGTCTTGTTTATCAAATCAGTGAATTGAACTTGAATAACAAAAGCATGAACAAGTATCAATCTCAAAACATATAAGTGAATGAATTTTGAAAAACACGGAAAACAGCCACAACAATAAATTTTGTTTGGAAACTTTAAGCATTGTTTATTCATTGGGATTACAAAGGCAGATGGATTTCAGCCAAAGGTAGTGCGGATAGCCTCTAACCAGTGAGCCACACCACTCCACCACTGATACCCTTGAGGTTCTGGTTATCCCGCACCCGTTGGGCAAATGGTTCCATGTATAGGGCGAATAACATTGGCGAAAGAGGGCAGCCTTGCCGCGTGCCCCGCCGGATGTCCAATGGCCTGGTACCCGTCCCTTTCACCCTAATAGTAGCTTTGGGGGTCGCGAAACAGCTTGCCACCCAGGCTCTGAATCTCTCCCCAAGCCCAAATCTCGACAGCGTCCTGTCTAGGTGTGGCCAGTCCACTCTGTCAAAAGCTTTTTCAGCGTTGACTGACAGTAGGGCTGCATCCGAATCATTGTAGTGGGCTTTGTCGATCACGTGGAGCAGGCGTTTGGTGTTGTCTGCGCATTGACGAGAGGGAACGAATCCCGCCTGGTCTGGTTTAATGATGCCTGGGAGGCACGGCCCCAGCCTCACAGCTAAGATTCCAGTGAAAAGCTTTAGATCAATATTCAGAAGCGATGTTGACCGGTATGCAGCACATTTAGAGGTGTCTTTTCCGGGCTTGGGCAGGATGATTATGTCTGCCTTGAGCATATCCTGTGGGATCGAGCCTGGGCCTCGGAATGAGTTAAAGAGTCTCGTTAGCACCGGGGCTAGAAGTTGGCAAAAAGCTTTGTAAAAGCCCGCGGAGAACCCATCTGGGCCTGGCGCCTTGAGTGGTTTAAGGCCGCAATAACAGAGACCACCTCCTCCAAGCGAATGGGAGCGTCAAGCGCCTCGGAGTTTGCACCGTTCAGTGCGGTTACGTTGGCTTCATTTAAATACACCGTCCCGATCTCCTCCTCCGAGGTCGGATCGGCCTCATATAGCTTGGCGTAAAACGCCCTGAAAGCCTCGGCCATGCGCTCGTCTTCGCGATGCTCACTGCCGTCTTCCCTAAGAATGACTTGTACCTTGGCTTTGATCGTTTTCGCCTTTAGTTTGCTGGCCAGCAGGCGACCGGTCCTATCCCCCCCAAATAATAAGTGTGCTTGAGGCGTAGCGCCGCATATTCTACCCTGTCTAAGTCCAGACTTGCAAGTTGCGCTCCAGCAGCCTTCAGTTGACGCCATATCCTAGGGGCCCCCGTCCAACAATGCACTCTCTCTAGTTCTAGTACCTGTGGGGTCAGTGCCTGGTGTCTTTCTGTCCGTCCCTTGTTGTCTGCGGCCGAAATCGCCATCAGTTCCCCCCTAACTACTGCTTTTAGTGCTCCCCAGACCGCAGTCATGGCCACTTCCCCTGTGTCATTCCTGCTAAGGTAGTCCGATATCTTCTGGGAGAGTTGCTGCGCGACCCCCTTACGTGTGAGCAGGGACTCCCTGAGTTGCCACCTACGCCTGTGTGAGTGGATGCGGGGGACTTGTAGGTGTAGCAGTATTGCGTCGTGATCGGAAAGGGCCGCAGGGGTGACCTCAACATCTTTCACCATAGGGGCCACATTCATCAAATTAAGGAAGTGATCTATCCTGGAGTACGTCCGGTGTACATGTGAGTAGAAGGTGTACCCCGGCGCCATGTGATGTACCTCCCTCCATGCATCCCTGAAGCCTCTGCTGGTGAGCCAGCGCTTCCCTTCTGTGGAGAGAGCACCGGAGTCGCCTAACCTGTGCCCTGACCTGTCCACCACATTATCCATCACCAGATTTAGGTCCCCACCCACCAGTGTGTATCGTGTACTTCCGATAGCGCCCCAGTGAGAAATTATTCTTGCTTGGTGTTGGGCGCGTAGATGGATCCCACTGTGAGCTCCACATTACCAATGCTAACAGTGTGCGCTAGTAGTCTACCCTTAATTTCCGCCACCTTGTCTTTTACCTGGCCCTTGAAGTGCTTAGCGAACAGAATGGCCACCCCTGCCTTCTTCTCCATAGTGGAGGAATAAAGTTGTGTCGGGAAGGCCCTGGAACGCATACAATGCCAGTCCTTAGCCAGCAAATGTGCCTCCTGTAGGAGGCAAATCGCCGCGCCGGAGTTCTCTAAGTATGAGAGCACCGCCCGCCGTTTAATTGGGTTGTTGAGGCCTTTAACGTTTAGGGTCAGGATCTGCAAAGGTTCAGACGCCATTTGGGGGAACAGGCCCTACCCCGCAATCATCTTGCCTATGCCTGACGCGCTCTCGGGCTCTTGTGTGTATTGCCGCAATCCTCTGTGTGGAGCCCCTTCGGAACCCTGCCTGTCTTGTCTCCCTGGCATGAACACCCCGGAGCCCGCCCTCCCATCTCAGAACTCCTGGAACCCCAACTGAACCCCCCCTTCGAGACACCTCCCAGCACCTGCCACCCCCTTCCCCCCCTCAGCCCCGATCCCAAATCCCAATCCCCAACTGGTGAACATTGTCCCAGGCCTATACAGCAACAGTTCAGGCCTATGGTAAAGTGTCAATGGAAGGGAATGTGTGGCAATGGCGGCCTCGAGGACCCCGTCCCGCCCCCCCCCCCCCCCCCCCAGTGTGATGCTGTGAAAAATCACGGGCAATGTCCTAGTCCCTCTATGCGGCTTCTGTGTCTTTAGGGACCTCCTGAATTGCTGCCTCGTGGCCCTGTGCCACCATTTCCGGGTCTGGTCTGAATCCTTTCCTGGCCGCTCAACGACGCCTCACTTTCTGCCAACCGTCCCTGGTTGTTTGCGACAATGTGAACTGCGTGGATCTTGGTTCCCTGTCATCGTCTGATTCATCGCCCTCCGGCTGGATACCCAACAGAGAGCAGGTGTCCTTCAGTGACCGCAGTTGGTGGAGGGAGCCATTCCACTTAAATATAGGTCTGAACGAGTGGACCCAGGAGTAGGGGACCCCCTTGTCCCGCAAGAAGGTAGTGGCCACTCTGAATGCTCGTCGTTTCTGTAGGGTGATTGCGGAGAGATCCTGGAAGAGCTCCACTGTGTGACCCCTGAAGGTGATAGGTTGCGCCTTCCTTGCCGCCTGCAAAATGCGTTCTTTGAGAGGGTAATCCGGTAAAAACGCCAGTATGTCCGGAGGGGGAGCAGGCGCCCTGTGAGGGGGGCCCACCCTGTGGGCCCTGTCGATGCGGATCACAAAGTCCTCGTCCTCCTGCAGAATTTCCCGAAACAGCTCCTGTAGGTAGAGCTTGATGTCTTCCCCCTCCGCCTTAGATGGCACATTTCAAACCCTAACGTTATTGCGTCTCGAGTGGTTCTCAAGATCTTCGGTGTGCGATTGCAGGTCCGTCTGCTGGTCATGCAGTCGGAGGATTTCCTGTCTCAACATGTCCACCTCCTCGTTTCTAGCGTGGCCGGAGGTCTCCACCGCCTCCACGCGTTCTCCGAGCTCATCAACATCTTTACGCTGCTCCTTGTAGTTTCCCGCCATATCTTGCCTGAGGGTTTGGATGTCCTCCTTCAGGGAGGTAAAGAGAGTCTCCATAAAAGATTTCGTAGCAGGGGTATCCCCCCCTTCGCGGTCCTTCTCCTTAGGCGGCATGGATGGTGTCGGTTTGTCCGGGCTCTTTTCCCCTTTCGATGAGCCTTTGGACATGTCGTGTATTGTGCGTGTCCCTCTGCGAGCACTTGAGTACATTGTCTCCTGCCTCTGCGCACCTTGCAATCCACTGTCCGGTGCTCCGTACACGTCCGGTCGCCGCCGGCCTTCCCGTTGGCCCTTCCGTTTAGCGATTGTGGAGTCCGCTCCTGGCGTGGTCCCACTCAGCTTTGCCTAGCGCGCCCGCGAGGGCCTTCCTGAGACCAGGCTGCCCCTTTGCTGTCCGCGTCGTCCCTCTATGCCTGCTCGCTGGAAGGTGACCGCCTTTCGGTCCGGCGTCTCTTCCCGCCGGAGGCCCGGCGTTCCGCACTCCCCTGTGTGCCTCCCTCCCTCGAGGGAGGGAAGGGTGCGCTTCCTTGGCCACAGGTCGCCGTGGACGGGCTCCCGCTGGGCCTCTTACAGTTATTATTTTTATTAATGAGTTTTATATCGCGCCTGGTTACCCTTGGGCATACAGTGCTTGGGCCAGGCCCTGTCTCCACTCCCAGTCCGGCCCCCACAGTCCACCGCCGGGGGCCCGGCCGGGTCCTCTCGGTGCCGGTGTCGCCGCTGCTGTGGGCCTGCCGCCCCAAGGCCTCGGACCAACTGCAGGCCTTGGTGCGTGTCGATGTATGGGCGACGATATGGGTTCTGTGACCGCCGCCGCCGCCGGGGGCCCGAAACTCCTGCCCCCCGAGCCCCTGAGGCCGGTCCCCCCTGCGTCAGATACCACGCTGCCTGCGCCGGTGTTTTGCCCGGCCCCCGCTGTCTCCTGAGGGTCGGGCCGTCCCCGTGGGCGCTGTGCACTGTCTCGCAGGCCGGAGCCGGGGCCTCGACTTTGCTCTCCGCCGGAAGGTTCTCCCGCCACTCGCCTGGGCACTGTGGCACAGCCCTGGCCTCACGCTCCGCTGCCCTCCTCCTCACCTCTCTCCACGATGCTGCAAGTTCACCGCCACCTCCGGTGTTCTGGGCCCCCCGTGGGCCGTCGCGCTCCACCCACTAGGCCAGAGCCGGGGCCTCCAGTCGCACCTCCCGCGGCCCGGCGTCACTGCTCCCGGCAGGGTCGCACCGCAGCTGGCTATGTGGGGGTCCGCGCCGCTCCAGTCAACCTCTCTCGAGTCCCGATTGACGGTCCCCCAGTCGGCTCGTCACCGCCGGCGCCTTCACTTCGCTGCTGGCGCTTCCCCTCTCGGCCTACGGCCACCAGGCCCCACGGATCACCGCCGCGGTGCCGGCCCGCGTTTTGTGCCCTGTCCCGGACACACCGCCCTCGGCTTCCCGCTGCTCCCAGGAACCTCCACCAGACTCCCTACCGGTTGCGCCGCTTTTGTGAGTAGCGGGAGGCAGGGACGCCCGCGAAAACTGTGCCTAGAGGGGGATCAGACGAGGAGCCTCCGGCAAACACGTCTCCTCAGGCCGCCATCTTAGCCACGCCCCCGCTATTTTGTTTTTTAACTAATTGTTGACTGATTAGTTTAAAATAATGTTATTTTTATTATTTGTTTTAATCTTTTTGTTTTATGTAATAATTATTTAAATGTTAATGTTTCATGTTTATATTTGTTTTACTATTTTTAATTGTTTGTTAGTGGTTGTTTGTGTTTGTTTTTTGGTTATAATGAGGGAACTGCATATATTTTGAATATATATATTTTTAATAACTATTGAATTTTACATGAGACAATCAAGACACATCATCTTACATCTTGACATAGGCAGATTGGGCACATGGCAGGCAGTAGCAAAAGGAAAGCAAGGTGCATACAGATCAGTTTAAGGCTTAAACTTTACAGCAATAAAACACCCCAGCACTGTATTGTTTTACGGTACACGGCCCCCTCTATCTGCACCGGTAACTAAAGGCCCCGGAAACTCCAACGCAAGTAACATCTGGCTCCTGGATTTATGCTGTGAAGCCAAGCTGTTACAAGCATTATTATATAACGAGCCTTGATTCTAATTGCTCTCCTATAGTGTTGTCAGTGTCATTCTTATCTGCATCTCTAGCTGATAGGTACGTCATGTACAATCCCCAGAAATGTTTTGGTCTACTTCGGGGGACGAAGGAGGTCATTGAAATGTTCGCTTTGAGTGCTGCAGTGTAGCATGTCGTGGGACCACTTCACCATACAAGGGGTAGGGCCCCTCAACCACCCAATCGATACTCTACACTTAGCCAGTAGCAACCCTATGGCTGCCAATCTTCGCACTCCCCATGGAATATATTTTGAATATATATCATTTTTATATTTTTCATTTATTTTTCATATAAAAGTATATTATAAAATGTAATTTAATTTGATTAAAATTAATGAAAATATGGTTTGTTTTAAATTTGTATTTTTTTTTAATTTTGTTTGGTATTTATATATTTTCATAAAAAATTACGAATTGCTAATAGTAAACCTAAACCCTTTAAACTCCAAAACGTTCCCTACTTCCCTATTTTTGCTTCTGCTACAGTGGAAACAGTAAATCTAACCTCTTCAAAGTCCTTCACTTTCCCAAATGTACTTACTTTGGAGTGGGAACAGTAAATCTAACACCTTGCTGGGAGGGTTAGCTCCCCCCCAGAAGTTTGGCTCTAGTTGTGCCCCTGAGCAAGCCCCCAAAATTGGAAGGGCACTAACTAACCTAATCGTACTGTTAAAACCATGATGTAACCAATCCAGCCATGCAGCCACAGGCTGTCAGAGAACTACACACCACTGGCACTTGCGGCTCTACTGACGTAACACGCTGGTGCTAAAATTAATTAGACTGGCACCAGGGGGGTCGGCACCCTGATACTATTAATAATTGAAAGTAAATTTTGAGGACGTGAGAGAAATGTCTCACTGATGCACTACTTATTTTGCAAGGTGACTCTCGAGGAGCAGCAATTGGTGCGGGCCGCTTCATCGTAACAATACTCTTGCCAAACGCCGGCCCGATCATGATACTATGGCTCAGTAGAAGCTGCACCAGGGCAAAATTTGGCCTCTCGAGAAAACTGTACAAATGGCCGGTATGTTTTTTTTTCAATGTGGAAACCATACACCCAACCAGGATGTCTGGCTCGGATCTGTCAATTATATGCCGACTTGCCCTCTTGTAGAAAGCAAATATTCTAATCCACAAGAGGCCTAGCAGACGCGGTGTGAAACAGAAAAAGGAGGGGCATGGTAAGCAGTTACATATTCAACCCTTATGTCGCACACTTGACTCCACGGCGATAGCCGGCTTCACCATTCCATCAAGTCATACTTGCCCAGCGCCCATAACCATGATCCCGTATCATTCCCCGTAATTCCCCCTCAGTCACTCAACTTATCACCAGGTTGTCTTTGACAGCGTGGGCGATCGCTGCTTCTGCACCGCTTGATCAGGGCGTCAATGGGCCAACTCCAGCCTTCAGTCACTGTGGTTCTGCCCTCTCTTGCCATGCTCACGTGAACACTCACCCACTGCCTAGCCCCACCCGCATCTAGTGAAAGTTATGATTCTGACTCAGCTTTGTTTTGCTTGGAGGAAGCAGTCAGTGGAAAACTGAGTGCACAGGATTTAAAGTCAGTCAGTTAAAATAAACACAGGAGTTAAAGTTAGTGAGTGAAAATCAATCAGTCAGTATTAGTTCATGATTACTAGCACTTCTAAGGACCCGCAATTATGTATGACTTTGCATTTCAGTGCAGTGTTGCGGACAACCATACTGAAATGTGTTAGTCTGATGTGTGGTACTTGGCAGGGCTGAAGCTTCAGAGATGAATTAAGGCATGGCAAAAGTGGACTCTGGCCCAGGCCCCCAGCCTTTAAAGGGAGCCTCCTGATAGTCTTGCTGTGATGACCTTGTATAATTACAAAACTGATTCTTTTGAATACCATTATCCCTTAATTTATTTTTAAGGTGGGTGATGTGTGAGAGTCTAACATAGCAATTCTGTAGAGAATTTTTTTTTTTTTATGCAACATCCCTAAAAAGGTTTCTTTTAGATCTCAACAGGACCATTCATATGAGAAATATGAGAACATATAAGTCCATGCCCTGCAGGAACTTGGGGTGCATGCCCCCTGCATGTATCCCCAGGTATGTGATCTTGTATAAGCTCCCGACATTTCCTCACCCTATGAACAGAGCTCTAGTCGACAATCTTTAGTGAAATCCCACGCCCAGCAGATAATTACAATGAATATCGGAATGAATACAAATAAAGCATACCAGACTGTTCAGGGCTCAATTGGAACAACTAACTATAAAAAACAGTTCTGGAATGTTGGAAATAAAGAAGAAATTAATGAACAGGTGGAAAGTCTTTTGGAGGCATGTTTTAAAGACACAACACCAGAAACAGTGGTAGAGCAATGGGAAAACTTCACAGAGAAGGTATTCAAAACGCAAAATCAAAAACAAACAAGAAAGAACCCAAAGTGGAAAGAAGAAAATAGGGAAAAGGAAAACTACATAAACCTTCCATATACAATAATGAAATTAAAAAAAGACCGAAATAGGATTATTAGTCTAACAAAGAAACCTGGGGTAAAAGCAGAAATACTGAGCTAGCTGAAATTATTAAATCAAAACCTGAAGAAACTAATATGGAGTGAAAAAAATCAAGCAAAACAGGCAATTTGGGCAAAAACATACAATGCTAGCAAGCAAAAGAATCCAAGAGAATTCTGGAAAATTATCAACGGACTTGCTAGACCAAATAAGCATGTGGTCTCAACACCATTAACCGAGCAGGAATGGGAGACTTTTCTAAGGAAGCACCTAAACCAAGATAATACATGGATATAGCAAGCGGAAATGCAACCCAGGTGCAAAAACGATAACACGGAAACTCCATCCCATGACAACAATACGGTCACATCGATACAAATTGAAAAAGAGGAGATAATAAAACTAATAAAAAAACAGAAGGACGGTGCTCCCAGACCAAATGGGATACCGTTTGAACTTTATCCAGAACTATGGGCAACTTACTTAGAGAAACTATATAGAGAAGTCATTTTAAAAGGAGTTATACCCAAGTCATGGCGAGTATCCTTAATTTCCCCAATCTTCAAAAAAGGAAACTGGACACTTGCATGAAACTATAGGTTGATTACTCTGCAAGACACGGACGCCAAGTTGTTTGCCAGGATTTTGTTGACTAATCTTACTGAATGGGTCGGGGAAAGCAAGTTACTGCTTTTGAACCAAACAGGCTTTATACAAGGCTTGGGGACAACAACAAATATAATGGCTCTAGATTTGCTTATGGATAAGTCAATTAGAGCTAAGCAACCCCTGTACCTATGTTTTATTGATTTTAAATCTGCCTTTGACTGTGTCAAAAGAAATGTACTATGGAAAAAAGTTGAGAAAATGAAAATTCCAGTGGCCCTTTTAAAGTTGATTTGTCTCTTATATACTAAGACTTGGGTAAGGGTGAGGATATGGGATGGACAAACACTATCTAAGGAGATTCCAGCAAATGAAGGGCTAAAACAAGGATGTGTTTTAGCCCCCCTCCTATTTAATCTGTTTTTGGCAGACTTAACCAAGATACTGGACGAGGTAAATGCTCACCCCCTGAAATTAGCTGATAAGCGTCTCACTAATTTGTTGTATGCGTATGATGTCATACTACTAAGCCACACTGAAGTTGGACTACAGCGCTTAATCACTCAGACTCACATGTATGCAAAGGACAACGGAATGGTGATAAATGAGACAAAAACTAAGATTATGGTAGTCACAAAAAATAAAAAAATCAAGATAAGATGCAAAAGTAAATGGTTCATGGACAAGACACAACTAGATCAAGTAGAGCTATATAAATACTTGGGTGTGTTATTCGATGAGAAGGGAAATTACCAACTACAAAAAAAGGACATTCAAAGGAAGACTAATGCATTGACGGCAGCGTTCAGAATTGTACAGAAGTCACTTTCCAGTTCAACTTATGGCCCTCTCCTGACTATCATAGGAGCAAGACTCCTACCAACCATCACATATGGTAGTGAAGCAGCAATGGGTAAGGATACTGAAACCTTGAACAAAGCCATAACAAGAGCATATCGGGCCCTATTTCATCTCCCAGCAACTGCGTCACCCGCACAAATAAGGCTGGAGTTCGGACTAACTAATCAACAGTATGTATGTAGGGCAAGGTCACTTTATAAAAATCTGTAACCGAATAAAAAATGACCATGACAATGAGATATCACAGCTATTATGGAGGGAAATAAATAATAACGCAAACTCAACCGCATGGCACTACCTTAAGGATGCGATAAGGGACTTTGCAGTGACGTCTATTTGGGAAAATAATACAATCAAGGCATCGTTTAAGAAAATAATTAATAAAACGGCAAACCAACTATCCGTTGTAAATGATAAAGCTGTCCTTACAAAGAGAAAACATGCCTGGACAATAATAAATGGGTATAAGCAAAAGGAAACACAGCAATATTTGGAAACACCCTGGACGGAAAGAAATAAACAGGTGCTCCTTAATGCAAGATTTGGAATATTGCCAGACCTGTGTCACCGACCACCGTGGGAGAAAGTGGAAACCCAAACGTTATGTATACTGTGTAAAAACGGAGAGGAGAACATTCTACATCTATTATGTACTTGCCCGGAGCTCTTACAGGAGAGAAGAGAATTGCTTAAGCTACCTTTTAATGTACGTGGCATAAGGACATGCAGGCAGGCCCTGATAGGTGCCTACATTTGAACGATATAATTTTGAATGCTACCTTTGTAAAGTTCTTATTGACAGTTAAAAAGAAATTAGGAGAATAACTACTTTTAATATGTAAATTATTACGCAACCCGAATGAATTTATATAGATGTTATGGTATTTTAACCACATGGCTGCTGCTGGGATTTTTCCCCTGTGCTGCAAATTGCTCTTTTGCTGCAGTTATGACGAGCTCAGCTCGTCATCAGCACACGACACCCGTGGGTGATGACGAGCTGAGCTCGTCATCAGCATCGAAAGGGTTAAGTGTTTTTATATTTGAACATAGCTTTTATCGTTTTCTAGTTTTAGATGTGCAATATTGTAAGATTTTAAATAATCAACACGATAAAGATTACTTGTTTGTTTGATTAGTGAAATCCTATATTGGTACCACCGTTGGAGTCCTCTGCTTTCCTAAAGCTGAGGTGTACTTGCCTGTGTAACCAATTCATGTCATGGTGTATGTATGTAAATTGCAAACCTGCCTTAAGGGCCATCTTGTGGTGCTATATGTAAGGAATGCACAGAATTTTAAAGTTTTTAAGCAAAAGTTTGGAGTGATGTTTGCACTGATGTTTGTTGCTACACACATATGTGTGGTCCGGTTCTTGGCACACATAGCATTGGCTGCAGCGCACAGAGACCTTACACTGCTGCACACAGATGAAAAAATTTAGAGGGAACATTGACCAGGATCATAATTGGGCCCTAAGTGTGAAAGTGAAAGTTAGGATGAGGTGGCAAATCTATCTCAACAACAAAGTACCCTCAGCCACTACACAATCCATCTTTGACCCAATCTGTTCCTTTGGTGCCAAAACCAACAGCTTCACCAGGAGCTGGACTGCAATGTATCCAACTTTGATGGACAATTACCAGCTTCAGCCTTGGACCATTTCCTGCCGGTGGATTCTTACTTCTGAAAAAGTAAACTATCAGCTTTGGCTGGAATGTCTTGCTTTGTTTATCCGAACTCTGCTCCATCATAGTTGATCAGATAATGTAGGTAGGTCACGGCCAGCCACAAACTAATATTTTTTAATGGCCCTTTACATTTTCCATGCACTTTGTCTTAAAAGTTTATAAGAAGAGTTTCTCTAGAACCGCAAATCCAGCTTTGATAATTTTTTACTTTTTTACCATAACATTTTACTTTATTTGTGTATATTGGTTGGGGAACTGAGTTATTTTCTTGACTTCAAAATTATTGGTACTGTGTGCACTTAAGACATATTCCTCTAGGGAATTTTCTGCTACTTGTGCCATTGCTCGAGTGTTGAGCTGTCTTTTTGGCCTGCCTGGTGGGCTACTACTGCCAGATCGACTTGCTTAAAAGGACTAGTAGAAGGGCTATTATTTTTAGTTCCATTATGGCCTATAGAATAAAAGAAATGACCCACACACTGGCTCTTTCAGACTATCCCATCTGGTAGAGCCAAACTACCCATAGGCCAGTCAAGCACTGACCAGGGGTTGTGCAGACGTTCTTTAAGAACTATTGTGTTTATTTCAGCCTAACCAGATTGTGTTTATTAAGGTGGTAGGTTTCTCCCCCACCCAAATTAAAGATTCTGACTGTGACTTAGAGGATCAGGTGAGTGAGGAGCTAGATTCTAATTTCCTTTTTTTTCAGATAGGTGATGTTAGCATGGTTGCCTTTAACTTTTTCTTCTTTCACAATTTTATCTTCAGTATAAAAGCATAAAATGTACTTCTTGCTCAAGAGCAGTGTCTATTCTCCAATTTATTTTATCTGAATTTTTCTCTACTATAGAGAGAACATTGTGTCAAATTTGCTTGAACTATTTGATTTCTTCTACTACAGTTAAAACACAAGGTTGTGGTAAGATGTGTGTGAACTGTTTTCTACGTAGAATATATGTAATGTTTGAAGGAATTACAGAAGTTATCCAATCTTTGGTTGGGCTGTTGTTTGCTTGAACATTATATGTGAGGAATTCTGTCTTGTGCATAATGCACATGAGGGACTAGCTCAATGTATGGGGGCTCATTATGAAGCAAACCGGAAAGGTCTGAGCCTTCAGGGCTGCGTCTTAAAGGGCCATGCGGTTTACTTTCCGACAGCCTCATTATGATGTAGGAGGTCGGAAAGTAAACCACTCGGTCATTACGGCTGGCTTCCGACTGGCTCAGAGAGCTTGTCAGTCAGTAGGAAGCTGGCCAGTCATCCCAAAGGAAACCATGTTGAAATGCATGTCTGGGGACCTCCAGCAGGACCTCGTTGGGTGCATGGCCTCTGGTTGGAAGCTGTGCCCCCCTGTTGATCCCTGCACCCCATGGTAGGTACCTTGAAGTGATGCAGGGATGAACTTCACCTCGCTTTTCTCAATGGGAGCGTGTGTTATGGCCGGTTTACTGTTGTAACATGAGCTTCCACAGAGCACCGGAGTTTGGTCGCATTGTAATTGGCAACTCAGGACCACCGACTGGGTTTCGGTTGTTCCCAGGACCTAGTCAGTGTCAGGCAGTTGCAATTCCGCCCAACATCAAAATCAGGCCCATAGTCATTTAAAGTCACTTGATGAATAGTGCTGGTGCAGTTCCCATGGCTGCAGTACACATCCAGTTTCACAGTTCATGTAAGACATTTTAGCACAAACACATTGCCCATGCACAATTATTACATGAACAGTGTAAGCGTAAACATATCATGCAAAAATTGTGAAACCCAATGACAGCTGTTTACACAAGCCTTAGATACAATTTGTCACCTAACACAAACATTTATTGTCACCTAACACAAACATTTATTTTTTTCCATAGAGCTGATTTGAGTTAATCTAGGGCTTTTTATGCCATTTTGCCAACTCTTGTTCTTTTTTCTCTGTGTATCAGGACTGTTATTAATGCCATCAGTAATATGGACAAATAAGTTTGCCAATTCTAGCTATGTCACTGTCTTTTCCAAATACTTCCTCACTTGAAATTGGGTTCTTGACTTCAAGGAACTCTTTCCAACATCTGTCCACCTGATGGAATATTGGATGCCTTTTGATATATGGTTGTACCTTTGACTGCCTTCTGAATAACATAGTTCCATATTGGGCCAACCACGTTTTTTAATTTATCCTGAAATCAGTGATTTGTTGGAAATTTGACGTTCCAGTGGCTGTTAAGGTCCAAAATAGTTTGGGGTTTTAGCACCTCTGACTTCCCAAAAAATCTGCTCACTCCTTCTATTGTGGAATTCCTTTTTCCTTTTTATTAGATATTAGTAGCTTGTTCTGATGCCAATTATTCCTTTTTTGCTCATTCCTTGTTTGAAACTTTCACGCTTCCTTACTTTTCCGCACTAGATTGTTGAGGCACTAGGATTAGTGATCTTGAATTGGCATTATCCGAATATTGCAACCTTAGCTAACAGGTCACACTAGTAAAAACAGCTCTTTATATTAGAATCTTAGGTGTCTACTGACCCTGTATTTAGAAGAAGGGCTAAAAACCATGACAGTTTGACTGAAAGAACAATACATAACATTTGTTTTAGGGTCTACATGAATGCCTATGAATGGGTTCCTCCCACAGCTTTGAGAAGAGAATGTTCCAAGATCACCAGACCGAGGCTTCCACAGAGTTCTTCATTAGTTGAAACTCTAATCCTGAGAGCCATCCAAAGACTTACATGCCTGATAGTGATCTGATTAGGTAGGTATTTTGGGTGTTAGCGTATAAGGGATAAAAAAAACTATGTTTAAAATGTAAATTGAAAGGCAATTATTTTAAAGATAGTTTGCAAAAACAACAGGTGATGGACCGAATGAGGATCAATGTCACACATTCTACCCAGTCAAAAGATCTGGGTCCTAATCCATCGTTTTTTTGCACTCCACACCACCCTGGGTTAGACAATGGCGATATGCAAATCAGCTCTGACCCTGTGCCCCATGGGAACAGTCCAGTCCGAACTACAAAAGCCATGTCCTTCCCAGAACGGAATCAAGCATCCGATGAGAGGTGTTACCTCGAAACCGGTCCGGTCCTCGGATGCTTGATTCCGTTCTGGGAAGGACATGGCTTTTGTAGTTCGGTCTGGACTGTTCCCATGGGGCAACAGGGTCAGAGCTGATTTGCATATCGCCATTGTCTAACCCAGGGTGGTGTGGAGTGCAAAAAAACGATGGATTTAGGCCCAGATCTTTTGACTGGGGGAATGTGTGACATTGATTAACATTCGGTCCATCACTTGTTGTTTTTGCAATTGCCGCCCTAAGTGCGCTGGGGATGCCCAGACGTGGGTCCCAGGCTCTCCACACCACTTGGAGTCAAGCTAGCCGGGCTGATGAGAGGTGTTACCTCGAAACCGGTCCGGTCCTCGGATGCTTGATTCCGTTCTGGGAAGGACATGGCTTTTGTAGTTCGGTCTGGACTGTTCCCATGGGGCAACAGGGTCAGAGCTGATTTGCATATCGCCATTGTCTAACCCAGGGTGGTGTGGAGTGCAAAAAAACGATGGATTTAGGCCCAGATCTTTTGACTGGGGGAATGTGTGACATTGATTAACATTCGGTCCATCACTTGTTGTTTTTGCAATTATTTTAAAGATATGCAAATTAATAATTTAGAATGTTTACATTTATTTTCACATGTTACTATTTTAATATAACTACATTTGATGTTAATTGAGATATATGTTAACTGTATTACATTTTCTAAATGCAAAAAATATTATCAAATAATACAAATATTATTTTTTAGTTAAGTAGAATATTTAGAAATGTTTTCCTGTTAACACAATATTAATTAAAGAACACATTTAGAATTGGGTACATTTTTAAACCTTTGTAATAAAAAAATATTTTAATGTTTATACTTTTTTCTAATCTTGTATATGAAATTCATATAATGTACAAAAATGTATGATTTTGTTTTTGTGTATTTTTTTTTTTTTTTTTTTTTTTTTTTTTGAAAACCTTTATTTATCGCAAGCACAGTACACAGCGTCTGCCTACAACCACTGCGGGCCGGCCGCCATGACAATATACAATCTTCCAAGGTACCTCGTGCTAAATTAGATGACAAAAATAGCGACACTACAATGGACTGGCGAGGGACCAAAGGAAAAGGATAGAGAGGTTTCATTTTCTAATTTTGACGAATCGCCCTAAGGTCAGGTCGGGTAGCTGGGTGGGCGAACCACAGAAAGGGATAACCAGAAATGAACCATCATTATAAAAATACTGACGTGAATCATTACAGTAAGGATACACAAGCGCAGAAATACATGTCGCCCCAATTGGCGCCCGCCCAGTCAGTATATCACCTCAGGAGTTACATTCTAAGTTGTCCACGGTATAATAGGATATTAGAGGGAACATTGTATAGCAGCAAGAAAAGGATACGATGACACATAATAAGTACATTATTACATGGGAGAATTCGTGGGAGGAAAGGCGCCCTCAAACAATCGCATTGAAGGGAAGTAAGAGCAAAAGATGTAATTATTCAGTGGCTATGCATTCAAATCAATATCTTGGTCGGAGAAACAATAAACCATATAATAAGTCCTAGACGCAAAGCGCAAAAATCGCCCCGGAAAGAACCAAACCCAACCCCCCATCTGACCCAAGATAGACAAGAAGGAAAAAGAAGTAAGAGATAGAAAGAGAAAAAAGGGCCATAGGAACAGAAAAAGGGAAAGAAAAAAATAAAGACCCCACCCCCCCACCCTGCACGTTGAGAGACTACGGCCCTCCCTCCCCACTAACGTGCCTGTCGCCCCAAGTGACCCACAGAAGGGAAACTCCCAAGAAAGAAGAAAAAGGAGGGGAGGAGCCCACCAAGTACTAAGTCCCCCGGACACCCCAGCCATACCACATCTACTAACCTATACATAATAAGAGGAATAGCAATACAGCATTGAATAAAGTAGGGAGAGACCACCTATATCGCAACAGGACGCACTGAGTAGGTGGCCCGTCCCGAGTCCCCACCCGCCAATCAAACCCAGTCCGTCACTTCCCCACACGTTTATCAGCGAAAGCAGTGGGCTACGAGCGTCATATAGACCATATAGAGACACATTCGTACACTTTATAGGAACGCTGCAGTCCGAGATATCGTTAGCCAGGAATGCATAATCTACCAAGTGCAGTCCGCTAACCCTGGCCAGACCGTTCATGCCTCCCCCGCCAGTGCCCTCGTGGGGCAACCTCCACTAGGAGAACAAAGGAACAAGATGGCCGCTCCTGGCAGGGAGCTGTTGTTACAAGACAAAATGGATGGGTCCATTCCCGACCAGATCCATAAAAGTCCCGAAGTGGTGCCAACCGGTGTAGCAAAATGAGAAAAGTCTGAAGAAAGGCCAGCAGAGCGTGAGCAATCAAAGCAACCAGATTCTGCGTCTGCGGCGTTATTCCCAGCGGTAGTAAAGTCAAGGCAGAGTTTACGAGTTCCGAAAGAGATGGATACAGTGTAGCGCTGATGGAAAAAGCAGGCATTAGAACGCTTGCGCCAGCACTGTCAAGGCGCCAGGGTATAGGGCACTCGTGAGGTAACATTGTAGCCCGGTCTGGGCTCAGCACCAGCAGAGCATCTCGGCGAGGAAATAAGACCAATGGTGTAAAATCCACCCCGGGCGTGACGGCATCAATTCTCTTGCCCAGCGACAGAAAGCCTTCACGCATGTCCGCCCGCAAGTTGTATAGTGCACCGAGGATAGAGTTGTAAGTGAGAGCGGCCGGGGGATTCATCTTCTCCACGAGCTCAGGCACGGCTCCAAAGTCAGTATAGTGCCCGGGGCCACACAGATCAGTCCAGTGCGTATCAAAAGCGGTGCTGGTAGTCAGCGCAGCCGGTCCAGCCATAGTAGCAGCCTCATTGGGGGAATAGCGCATAGCAAAAGGGACTCAGGTCGCCGTCTCAGAGCAGATCTTCAAGCAGTGGGCGATCAATGATATAGCTCACTTGAATCAAGCCGGAGCGTTAGCAGGCTTATAGGGAGGCTACGGTGTTCGGATGTCCGCCATTACAGGGGTAGCGCCGCGCACCTCACCTGTGGATCTCAAAAGGAGCGGCCTCCGCGAGGACTCCCGGTCGGCTCGCACACAGTTAACGGGGTGAGGGTAGGCGCATACATTAACAAACAGAAGCGCCAGTCAGAACGCCAGGTCCGCTCTGCATCAGCAACCCCTCGTAGCTCCGGCGGCCGCCATATCTGCATCCCATCCTTGGTCTCGGTCACGGGGGTAGGGACGGACTCCGCCAAACACTCGGTAATATACCGGGATCCAGGCAGGCAGGGACATCGGTGGAAGCACCAGCCAGTGCCGCGCTCGCTTGCCGTCCTCTCGCTAGCACACAGAGGCAGGATAGAGTTCAGGATATCGTCGCGAGGGACGAAGGACCGAGGAGCCGAGGGACTACACGTCCGCTCCCGTCGCCATCTTGGCTCCTCCCTCTTTTGTGTATTTTTTAATATTTATGAATGGTATTAACTATTTTGGACTATTTATTATTTATTAATAATAATTAAAATCATAATGTTTTATTAAAACTATTAAAAATGTAAATATGGATACAAAGGTTTGTAGTTCAGAATAGTGTGTTTTAGATAACATTTTAGTAAACGTTGTAATACAAAAGATATGTGAGAATATGAGTATTACATTTCCTTGTAATATTTTTTTATTGGAAGTGGGAATAGTAAATGGCATCCCTTTACAGTCCAACACCTTCCCCAAATTGGTTTAGATTGGATTGGGAATACTAAGTGTCAGCCCTTGAGTGTCCAACATCTTCCCCAATATTGTTAGATTGGAGTAAGAATAGTAAACGTCACCCCTTTAGGGTTGAACACCTTCCCCGAACATGGTTTGATTGCAGTGGAAATAGTAAATCTTTTAGCATCTGATTACGATGGCAGGCGGATTTATGTCCGCACGCCACCGGTTTAGAAACGGGACCGCCCAACATGCTTTCGGTGTTCCCATAAGAGGCATTACAATGCGACCGCCAGTATGGCTGTTGCAATGCCTATCTTTTGCATTGTGGTGAGTGCTGCTGGCTGCAGGATGCATGCCGTAATGCAAAAAGAGGTCACTTTCAATATCCCTGAACTACGTGTTAGGCACCATGTGTTGCCTGCCACATGGTGCAGGGTTATGTAGGGGGGCATCATAGGTGCCCGCCAGTGCCCATATCGGAGAACCAGGGAGGAATGGGGGCCCGCCACAGGTCCCCAAACTCCCTTTTCACCGGCTTTTTAATGTCGGGTACCCGCCATAAAAAAAGGAGGCGGAAGGGGACATCATAATCCCTACGGTATTTTGGAAGGGACGCCTTAAACACACCCTATCCAAATATTGATTTAGAATGAAGTTACAAATCAAATTTGTGTTTGGTCACATGTTATATATACAAAGGTTTTTTTGCAAATCGCAAATGGCCAGAATTTGCAAATCAAACCCTTTGTGAACACAAAAAGTTGTAGTGAAAATATAGTACCATACAACTTCCCACATTTATTCAAGCACCTAGAATACATGGTGCAAAAAAATGGTGGAGAATGCACTAGAAATCCAATTCATACAGTATGTATATAGGAAGGATGCCCTTTGGTAATTTGTAGCAAACAATCATAATTACCACATTTGGGGGCACATGCATCAACCAAAATACCGGTCGCAAGCGGGCCGATTCACAGAATCGGCCCCTTTGCAACCTGTATTTTGGCATTTGGGAAGCATCAACCCAAATGCAAATTCGCAAAATAGGTAATCGCTATATTTGAGATTACCTAAATTGTGAATGCATTTAGGGAATAGCAAATTGTGATCGTCCTATTTGGGATGCAACAAGCTTTTCCTAAATGCGACTTGGTATTTAGGAAACGCTAATTACCATCAACTGCAAGTTGATGGTAATTTGCAAAAACTTTGAAAAATGCACAAAAGTGCCTTTTTCAAAGTGCCATGTGGAGCACACACATGCTCTTGGGGCATGTGTGTACACCACATGTACACACATGCCAATTTTGGAGGTGCATCAGGGTGGCCTTTTGGCCCCTTTCACCCTTGACATTGCATTCGCAATTTGCGAGTCGCAAAAAAGGAATATGTAGGAATCACTAATATTGTAGCGAAACCTACATACATAGGCAATTGCGATCGCGTAATTGCGATTCCATAATAATCGCAATTAAGGAATCTCAATCGCCCACGTTGATACATGTGCCCCTTTAACTTTAAAATGCTTCCACCTTGACACAAGCTTAATTTAGTTTGGTGAATTTACACATACATGGGGTTAGAAAAAGGAATGTAAAGCTTCATTGTAATTCAAAATTGTACAAATTCTTCCCTATAACAAGATATTCATACTTTTAATGTGAGTAATACTCATTGCTTACTTTATTGTTCTTGTTAATTACGACTAGCATAATGCACAATTTGCCATTAGCGTGGTATCGCAAAGCCTTCTGATAGTCGTGCGCATAAACCACTGGTCACACTGGTGTAGTCTTATCGCACAGCATTGTGAATCAGCCACAAAGATATTCACAGAAATGGATCTAAATTACCTTAATAATTCTTGCCGTAATATTACTTTTGGATATTTCAAACAATGGTTTTCTTACGTGAGTCATCTTTGGAATCTCGCTGTAACAGTATTAAGAAAAGGGCTTCACAAGAGCCCCCACTCCAGTCAGGCACACAGACCAAGATTCCATCACTTGAGCACAGTAGCTCGTTCTACCCTCAATCACCACTGCAAGATAGTACAAACTGCAGCCTCTTTCATTAATTTATCAACAACATGAGTGGTGAAATTATGGTGCATTTTGCAATAAAATTATATTGCGGCTGAAAATTACACCCAGGAGAAAGCAAACCTGTCCAGGCACCAGATTCATTATGTAGCTCTGTTAGAAAACACATCTAGGATGTCAGGGTGTGCAGTTTTTCTAACACATATAAATCAAGCATATGAGAAAGCAAGTAGTTTTGCTGTTTTTTTTTAGTGTATGTACATGTGCAACTTGCACATACAGGCTGTCTTAAATCACACACACATGCTCATATGCAGAGTAACATGCCTGTTGACACCCACAGTTGTAGACCAGCAGTACGACAGGGACCAGGCATACAGACCGCCAGACACACAGCTACAGACACCGATCATCAGATGGTTTACTGATTGCTGTAATAATATTTAATCATGCGTTAAAGTGCTGGATTTGAATGGAAAGTATGGAAGTGGAACAAGAATAAATGAGAAAGCAGACTTGTCAATGGAATGATGTTTCACAAAGCAGGCATAGTAAAGACAAGCTTAGACATCTGGTTAGCAATGGATAACCAGAAGCAAAGAGTAAAGATAAGGAGAGTCAAGGGGGAGCGGGAGAGAAGTGGTAGAAATCAAAGGGAGTGAACAAGCAGTGGTAGAAATTGAGACTGACATCAGTTAGCAACCGTATTATTTTACTAGAGAGATGCCACAGCAATTGAGATAGTTCTAGGAACTTCTATAAACACAGGACCGCACAGAAGCTTACTGTTAGATTTCGGGGTCTCTAGTTGTCACAGGTAGGTACTTGTGACAAATAGGGACCCTTGCCTCTAGTCAGGGTTGGCGGAGATACACTCTTTAGATAACCCCTGTTCACCCCCTTGGTAGCTTGGCACGAGCAGACAGGCTTATCAAAGGCAATGTGCAAAGTATTTGTACCAACACTCACAGTAACACAGCGAAAACACCACAAATGGACTCCACACCAGTTTAGAAAAATAGAAGTATTTATTCTAAAGTAAACAAGACCAAAACGACAAAAATCCAACATACACAGTTCAAGAATATGATTTCAAAAGGGTTCTTAAGGTTGCGTTAAAATAATCCACAGTTGCGTCACGTTTAGCCAAAAGTACCTTTAGGTGCGACAAAAGTTCCAAGTAAAAGCTGCAGCATCGAAAAACAAGCAAAGCGTCACTCCTGAGACCCTGAGGAGGCGTCCCGGCAACCCCGCTAGATGCAGCGTGCGTGTTGCGATGACTTTAGTCTGTATGGGGAGTGATGTGATACCTTGTATAGATTACGGTGAGCAGGTTTCGTTGGAAGCGTCTCTCAAAGGTACTATGCAACAATCTTCGGGACGGCGACGATCTCAGGTGCGGCGATCTCACCAAGCGACGAAAGGCTCTGCGACGATACGCAGCGATGGTAATCTTCCCGCACCGTAGCGATGCGTTCCGCAAGCGAAGGATGCATCGGTTCTTGCAGCAGCAACAGGCGCTGCAACGATCTTGATCTTCGCAGCGGTGGCTCGCACTGTGAAGGGGATGCGCTCCGCAAGCGAGCGATGCATGAAAATTTGCAGATTGTCTTAGTTTCTCCTTTTCCAGCTTCCCAAACAACAGGTACCCCCTCCAGAGGCACAACAACTGGACCAAACACTCTAGGAAAGGCAGAACTCTCTCATTAGAGTTCAGTCGGGAAGCTGGGGGTGAAGTCCTTTTGTTCCTGGGAATTCTTAACAGGGAGCCAGCTCTACTCAGGCCCTTGGAGATCTCTTCAAGCAAGGGGACACAGCACAAAGCAAAGTCCTTCCCCTCTCCTTGGCAGCAAAGCAACTGCAGGTCAGCCCACAAGTACAGCCCTTCCTCTTCAGTCTTCCAGCTTTCTCCTTGGCAGAGGTTCCTTCTTGATTCCAGGATGATCTAATTTCTTGGGATCAGGGTCCCAATATTTATACCCCAAAATCCTTTGTCCTCTGAGAGATGAGGGCAGAAGGGCCTCTGCCCCGTCCAAACCAGTTCTGGAGCACTCTGCTGACATGACTCCTTCTTTCCTTTCACAGTGCAGGGCAGAAACACCAGACGCCCCACAGGAGGTGGAGCCAGCATTGTGGAGGGAAAGCACAGCCCTGGAGCACTTTGTTGACATGATTCCTTCTCTCCTTTCACAGTGCAGGGCAGAGACATCAGACACACCGCAGGGGGTGAAGTCAGCAGTGTGGGGGGCAGACACAGTCCTATTCAGGTCTCAGGTGCAACTCCTCCCTCCCATCTAGATGCAGATCTCTCTATTCACCACTGGGCGGACTCATTATGTCTCCTGGAATGCCCCAGCCCTGTCACTCAAACTCCAGACAAGGAATACACAACCTAGCAGAAGCAGGCTTGGCTAGTTAGGCAAGAAAATACCTACTTTCTACAAGTGGTATTTTCAAACATAGAATGTTAAAACCAACTTCACTAAAAGATTTATTTTATCATTCTGAGTTTAGGCATATTAAACTTGAATTTCTACCATGTTCCCTGAGTCAGTTAGGATTATACAATATAATAATCTAACTGCCCATTCTGACCTATGTAGAACAGATAGCTTTGCAATAGTGAAAATGCAAAAATGGCTGCAATTCACTATTAGGACATGACACACACACCAGGGCATGTCCTACCTTATGCTTACAATGCACCCTGCCCTTGGGCCTACCATAGATGTGTCTGATATGAAGAAAAGAGAAGGTTTAGGGACTGGCAAGTGGGTGCACTTACCAAGTCAACATGGCAGTACCAGACTGCACACAGGCTCTGCAATGGCAGGCCTTAGGCACATTTTACAAGGCTGCTTTTGTGGGTGGCACAACCAGTGCTGCAAGCCCACCAGCAGCATTTGGATTTACAAGCCCTACGTGCACTCAGTGCGCTGTACTAGGGTCTGACAAGTAAACCTAACACGCCAATCATGGAATCACTAATCCATACATCAATTTACAATAGGGAGAGCATATGCACTTTAGCACTGATCAGCAGTGGTAAAGTGCCCAGAGTCCGATTGCCAACAACCACAGGTCAGAAAAAACAAGGGAGGAAGAAGCAAAAAGTTTGGAGATAACCCTGCAAAAAGGCCATTTCCAACACTTACACACACTGAAACCACACATAGTAAATCAAATACAGTCCTAAGCAGAGGGGTAAAGGCAGACAGCAAAGAAGGATCACTCTCACATTGACACAGAGGCAGATAACCATGAACAGACATTTGGGAGATGGTTAAATTACTAAAGGCTTCATGAACTTTTAGGGCCTCATTATGATTGCAGTCCTACAGCGGTGGCGCCAATGTGCCATCCGCTGTAGGACTGCCAAAGAAGTGTTGCGCCGTCCCGCCAGATTGGGAGTTAAATTCTGGTCTGATTGGTGGAGCTGTGGCCGTCTGACAGTGGTAGTCTTTTAGGCTCATAGAAGAGCCTAGCATGCAGAGTGCCGACTTCACCTTCCTGCATGGTGTGGCATAATGCTGTGCACACAATGCACGTGCGACAGTGCAAACAGGTGGGGGTACAACATGTGCCCCCATGCACAGTCCCCGATGGGCAGAGTCCCCTTGGGGCCATGTCTGGGGCCCTTTCCCTTCATTTCTGATGACTTTTTCATTGCAGGGTCACTAACATGAAAAGGTTGGTGGAAAGGAAGGTGGTGATCAGTATGGCAGTTAACTTACCCTTCCTGATGAACAGCAGCACCCAAATGCGGCTTCTTCCTTTAAGAAACAACTCAAAATAACACCATTGGAGGACTAAATATAGTAAGCGGTAGAAAAAAATTGATTCCTAATAAAAATAAAAAATAAAATATACCTGGCTTGTGAAACATAATTTCATTGACAAGTCTGCTCTCTCATTTACTCTTGTTCCACTTTCATACTTTCCATTCATATCCAGAATTTTAAGGCATCATTAAATATGAATAAAGCAACCAGCATGCCATCTGTTGATCGCTGTCGGTAGCTGTGTGTCTGGTGGTCTGTGTGCCTGTTGTACTGCTGGTCTACAACTGTGGGTGTCAACAGGCATATTACTCTGCGTATGAGCATGTGTGTGTGTGATTTAAGACAACCTGTGCGTACAAGTTGCACGTGTACATACACTAAAAAAAAAATCAAACCTATTTGCTTTCCCATATGCTTGATTTGTATGTTTTAGAAATACTGCACGCCTTGCCATCCTAGATGGATTTTCTAACAGAACTACATAATGAATCTGGTAGCCTGGACAGCTTGGCTTTCTCCTGGGTGTGATTTTCAGCCGCAATATAATTTTATTGCGAAATGCACCAAAATTTCACCACTAATGCTGTTGATAAACTATTGACAGAGGCTCTAGTTTGTACTATCTTGCAGTGGTGACTGAGGGTAGAACGAGCTACTGTGCTCAAGTGATGGAATCTTGGTCTTTATGTCTGACTGGAGTGGGGGCTCCTGGGAAGTTGTTTTCTTAATACTGTTACAGCGAGGGACCAAAGGTGACTCACATAATAAAACAATTGTTTGAAATATCCAAAAGCAATATCCGGGCAAGAATTATTAAGGTAAAGTAGATACATTTCTGTGAATATCTTTGCAGCTGACTCACAACGCTTTGGGACAAGACTATATGAGTTTGAATAGTGGTTTATCCGTGCGAATATCAGAAGGCTTTGCGATACCACGCTAATGGCAAATTGTGCATTATGCTAGTCATAATTAACAAGATAATAAAGTAAGCAACGAGTGTTACTCACATTAAAAGTATGATGACTATCTTGTTGTAGGGATGAATTTGTACAATGTTCACTTACAATGAAGTTTTACGTTCCTTTTTCTAACTCTATGTATGTGTTAATTCACCAAACTATATTAAGCTTGTGTCAGGGTGGAAACATTCTAAAGTTTAATGTGTTAATTAGTATTGCTTGCTACAAATCACCTAAGGGCGTCCTTCCTGTAAACATACTGTGCGAATCGGATCTCTTGGTGCATTCTGCACCATTTTATCCACCATGTATGTTTGAATGCTTCTGGGCATGAGCTGGGTGCTAACATAAATGTGGGAAGTTGTATGGTACTATATTTTCACTGCTGCTTTTTGTGTTCGCAAGGGGTTTGATTTGCAAAATCTGGGCATTTGCGATTGCAAAAAGTGCTTTTAAAATAGAGGAAACACAAATTGTAATTCAGTAACAAGTTAACAAATCACAATTTTGGTTTGCGACTTCATTCTGATTTGATATTTAGAATGAGTGTGGTTAGGGCGCCCCTTCCAAAATACCGATTTCTGACACAAGTCTACTGTCAAAACATTAATAATGTATTACAGACTCCATGAAGGTAGTGGCAAACTGATTTGTGAATGTTGACAAAATGATAATTTTTTTGTCAAACTTTAACTTTTTGTATGGCTTTCTTTAAAAGCAATCACAGACATGGTGGTCTGCTGACACCAGTAGGCCCCAATCCCAGTGATGGTTATGAATCTCAGTGGATGGCAATATGAGACGTACCTCATTAATATTCATGAGATAGGTCAAATTGCAACCCACTATGCTTTCATATTTTGCAGATTGAGCTATTAGTATATAGGTCGATTGGCAAAATACTTCAACAATTTGCAAAAATACTGGTCACAAAACCAGCATTTTGCAAACATTGTGCAGCACATCTGTCCTTTTGCACCCTAAATAGACCCTTAAATGTATTTGTGGATAGTAGCACGCTTCTGCATCAGAGTGCCTGGATAGAAATATGTGGGCTACTGGTGAGTCTTTTATTGATATGTTTTAGTGTTGTGTATATAGGGCACCAGCTGCTTTTATTGAATATTTAATCATGTTTTGCTTTTCTTATGCATGGAATGAAGAGAAGAAGAGGGAGAAATAGCTGTTTATGTAGTTGTGCCTACCATCAGTGGTAGTGCTGTGGGGCGGGTCTCAGCAGAGACCAACAAGTCACACCAACATAAGAAGATTTAAGAATAGACACAAAGTCCATTTGAACTTACCAAAAGTCAATTTAATTTTGCCCAATACAGTCAAAATGTATCTAGAATTAATGAGGGGAAGTTGTTGGACTCTAAAGGGTGACATTAGATACTCCCACTCCAATCTATGCCAATTTGGGGAAGGTGATGAACACTAAAGGGATAACATTTGCTATTCCCACTCCAATTTAACCACATTGGGGGAAGGTGTTGGACATTGAAAAGGGGGCATTTACTGTTTTCATTGGGATGTATGACGATTCAACGAAAACAAGCACCACACACACCATTACATCGCGTTCCTCACATCGCACACGCCATTACATCGCACACATTCACCTCGCAAACCATGACATCGGACTCTGCATTCACACGCATGCAAATGATTTTTTTTTATGTTTAAGAAATTTTTATTGAGTTTTAGCAAAAACACAAACAAAGCCATACAATAATGTAAGTGGTTATAATAATTCAAGACAGGAGGCATTATAGTTAACAAAAAAATCCAGAAACACCAATGAGGAGAAGAAATAAAAGTAAAGAAAAGAAGAAGAGAGAAGAGAGGAAAAAGGGAAAAGACAGAGTAGGGGGAGGAGGAGGGGAGAGAAAGAAGCTAGATGAAAGTTGGGAAAATGCAAGGAGAAGAACAGGATATGAACTCACATGGAATGGGTAGAAGAGAGGTAAGCAACAAAGGGGAGCCATAGGAGATCAGATGTGATTTTTAGAGGGACAGAAGAAGAAGAAGCAACAGAAATTTTATGTTCATCGCATATGAAATTCCACCAAGTTATAACAGAAATTTTAGAATGATCTTTACAGCAAGATAGAATCACTTTAAATGCAATAGCAATGAACAAATCAAGTAATCCAGCATTAGATGAGATCATATCTATATCATCTGATAAAGAACCTAAAAATACATTTGCTAACGAGAATGGTGTAGAACATTTAAACATACACATGCATATATCCCAGATAGAGTTCCAAAATGAGAAGACAGAAGGGCAGTCAAACAGTTGATGTTTAAGTGTACCTGGTTCAGAAGAACAAGACCAGCATGCAGAGGGTGAAGCAGGAGAAAACTTGGAAATACTTACAGGTGTAAAAACAACTCTATGATAAATGAAAAAAAGGGATTGAGTGATGGGTGCAGCAATAGAAACCTTAACTAATTTGGACCATAAACGGTCCCAAACATCAACTGGTAACAAAATATTCAAATCAGCTTCCCAGGCAGTCTCAACAAAGGATTTAGGATGATCTAAAACATTAGAAACCAGTGATCTATATACATGGGCAGCCTTTGGTTGTTGTAAAGAGAACAAAGGGTAGAGTGGGGATGTGGGGAAAAGGAGGGTAAAACATCGGGCAGAGAAAGGGACGATAAGTGAGAGCGAATAGCATCAGTTATGATGGTATAATCCCGTAAACACGAAATAGGCAGTTGATACAGATTTTGCAACTCTTGGAAAGAGAGAATAGAATTATTGGAAAGGAATTGATGTACAAAAGAGATCCCCTTTTCTTTCCAGTATTTGTAATAAAAAGACTTACCCTTATATTTGAGGAACCTATTATACCACACAGTGGACGATAAAAAACATTGAAGGGGAGATGGGTCTTTGGTAAAAGCGTCAAGCAGCAGCGACCTCGAGTACTTCAGAACTGGGTGTTGGACAAAAAGGAACAATTGGACATGAAAACAGCATGTTGAAACGAAAAATCTTTCAACAAGGAGCGTTCAAACACCATCTGGGTACAGGCGAAGTCAAAAAATCATATGCTAAAGTGAAGGATTGTTTTATAACAAAAGCAGAGTGATATAATTTAAAGTTGGGAAACCGTACACCACCTTCATTTTTAGGACAAATGAGAGTTTGCAAAGCAATGCGGGGGTGTTTATTTTGGAAGGGCACCAGGCAAAGTCAATGGATGGAAACATGTATTGGTAACAAATGAAGTTGAGAGGAAGGACTTCTGTTTTGGAGAGATTAAGTTTATAACCAGAGATGGAAGAGTATAAACAAACTTCATCCATGAAATGTGGTAAAGATGAGATTGGGTCAGCCATATAAACAAGGATATCATCTGCATATGCAGATATTTTTGTTTCAATAGATGCTAATTTAAAACCATGGATATTGGGGTTAGTTCGGATACGTTCCAAAAACGGTTCAAGACATAGGATAAATAATAATGGGGAAAGAGGACAACCCTGTCTCGTGCCTCTATTCAAGGAGAAAAATCTAGAAAATTGGTTGTTGACAAAAATACTAGCACGGGGGAGGAATAAAGGAGTTTAACTAAGGAAATAAAAAAGGGACCAAAACCAAACCATTGCAAAGACCGAAACATAAATTGCCAGTTGATCCGATCAAAGGCTTTCTCTGCATCCAAGGACAGAGCTGCAAAGGGAGATTTAAATGATTTACTGTGGGAAATAATATTAGCGAACATACGAGCATTATCAGAGGCCAACCTGCCTTTTACAAAGTCAACCTGATCAGTTTTAATCAAAAGAGGGATGAGGACATCTAGGTGAGAAGCAAGGATTTTAGCAAATATTTTACAATCATAATTATTCAGGGAAATAGGGCAACATTTTTTACATTGGGAGTGATCTTTTTCTGGTTTGGGAATTATGATAATGAGGGCATCCAGGAAGGATCCAGAGGCTTTGGCAGAAGAGATAAATGAATTAAAAAGTTGATGTAATTGGGGCACAAATATGTTATGAAATGCAGAGTAGAATTCAATAGGTAATCCATCAGGACACAGGGCTTTAGATTTTTTAAGGGAAGAGATGGCTTGGAGAATTTCTTGAAGAGAAATATATTTCTCAAGTTGGGCAAATTCATCTGGGAGTGAAGGAGGAGATGGGAGACCCTAAAAAAAAGACAGGTTAGAGTCCGATGGGTGAGTATCATCAGTATATAGATTTTGATAGTAATTATGAAAGACTTCTGCAATATCCTCGTCTGAGGAACCCAACTTATTAGTTTGGTCATTAAGAATAAGACCAATCATTTTACGTTTCAATAGGGTGTTACAAGCTTCAATCGTAGCAATCTTATTTAACTCAGACTTAGCTTTGATTAGATTCTGAAGAGCATCTTGGATTTAGAGGAAAAATACGAGTGCTCAAGGGATTTAATAAGCTTGAGTTGGTCGTCATATTTGAGTCTATTAAATTTCTTCTTTTTTGCAACATAAGAAATAGTAAATGCTCGGAAAGCAGCTTTAAAAGTGTCCCAATTATTAGGAATAGAGGTATCAGAAGGGTCATTAAGGAGAAAAAACTAATTAATATAGACCGTAGCTTCCTTAACAAAAGTAGCATCAGACAATAAAAATTTATTGAATTTCCATCGACTGAATTTGGAGGAAGTTGAGGTGAGATCAAAGGACGCATGGACAGGTGCATGGTCAGATAAAAAGATAGAACCAATATCAGACTTTTAGAGTGAGGGAAGGAGAGACTTACTAACCATAACATAGTCTATCCTAGAACGGGTAGGATGAACATTAGAAAAAAAGGTATATTCAAGGGTATCAGGATTACATGTTTTCCAAACATCGTAAAGAGGACGCGAGGTAATGGCAGATTTAAACATTTATGGGTTTTATCAGGTTGAAATTTGTGAGATGAAAGGCTGTCTGCGAATGGATCTAACCATTGATTAAAGTCACCAGCAAGTACAATATTAGGGCAATCCATAGTAGATATAAGGATTTTAATATCGTTCCAAAATTTAGGATCTGGCCGAACTGGACCATAAATGTTTAATAGAATCAAAGTTTTATTTTGGATCACAACCTTTGCCATTACCCAGTGTCCTTCGTCATCATTTTAAGACGATAAAATTTGGACTGACAACCCTTTATGGAACAAAATCGCAACACCCCCTTTCTTGTTAACCGCAGGAGAAAATACCACTTGACCCACCCAATGACGTTTTAACTTAGAGGATTCAACATCTGTACAATGAGTCTCTTGGAGAAAAACAACTTGAGAATTAATTTTAGACAAATGGGACAATACCTTCGGACGCTTGACAGGATGACCAAGACCTCGAACATTCATGTCACAAAATTACACATGATGTAAGGTAAGGATGGGGCAGTACACGTGGGGTGGATACACTGCAGGGAAAACATCTACAAGGGGCGACAAAGCAAAGAAACATGTTAAAAAATACCCAATAGACATATTGTATGAAAATACAATATACCAAACTCACTGTGCGAGACAACAAGAACCAAAGAAGCCATAGGACAAAAAACAGAGACTGTCCAAGGAAAAAGAAATAGGGCAGAGCCCAGAGGAAAGTAAGATCGTAGGAAAAGAGAGAGAAAGAAAGGAAGGAAAGAAAAAAGAAAAGAACATCAGGAGGAAGACAAGAAGACAGATCAAGGCAGAAAAGCCAGGTCTGAGAGGAAAGAAATAGCCAAGACATCGGGGACATGGAAAACGCCAAAGAGGACATGGGTCCCAATGAGCAACAGGAGAGCAAGGACGGGCAGAAAAAGGAAGAAACTACAGAACCTCAAGGGAGAGGGTGAAACATGTAAAAAGCCAAGGCGGCAAAAGAATAACCATATAGCCACAAAAAAATCAGGCCTATAAAAAGATAAATCAAACAAGAGAGAGGAGGAAGCATGAGATGAATCATGACAGAAGTAAAGCGAAGAATAAGCACTACAGAGTCAAGTCTGCGAGAGAATATCAAACATTAGTGTCCATCGCAGGTGAGGAGACATATTGTAGATAAGCATGGAGTTTTTCAGGATCATCGAAGGAACGAGTATGTCCATTGTGCATGATCCTACATAGGCAGGGATGCAGAATACCATACTTGATATTTAGCTGTCGCATTTGAGGACGAAGATTCAAAAATTCTTTCCGTCGGGCATTAGTTGCATTGGAGAGATCCTGTGAAACAAAAATATTATGACCCGACCATACAAGACGACGCTTAAGTCTGGCAGCTTTGAGCACTGTCATTAGTTCAGTAAATTCAAGAAATAAAAAAATAATGCCACGAGGCTTAGATGCATTTGGAGTGAGGCGCCCTAGGCGTTGAGCTCGTTGGATATTAAGAGAATGGGACTCTGGCTGGAGGTCTAGAAGCTCATGTAGGAACTTTCGAACAAACAACACCATATCAGACCCCTCAATATTCTCCAGAACACCATATAAGCGTAGGTTGTTGCGTCTATTACGATTATCAAGGTCCTCAGTGTGGAGCTTGAGCATGTGAATCTCTTTTTCCAGTTGGAGAATTTTAGAAGAAGCATCCTGGATATCACTGACTCGTTGTTCTAGGCTTAGGACTTTACCTTCCATATTGACCCATCTCTCCTCAACCTGCTTGAGCTTCTCATTAGTGGCAGACATAAAAGGTTGTAGACCCCTCACCTGCTCAAGTATGGAATCCAAACTGGGGTTTGGAGAGGTATGAATAGGGAAGGGGGGGGGCATTTTTGAGTCTCTTTGGTTTTGTGCCAGTGAGAGATGATTTGACAGTACATGAGACATCGTAGTTACTGGATGATGTGGCAGGATGGCAGAATCGAGTGACTATTAAATGGAATGACGTGAAAATCCCAAATGGCACGAAGAGAGATTCGTAAAAGCACAGAATCGAAGGTCACACAGCATATGAAGAAAATAGAAATGATGACTGCAGCACACACCTTGGTCAAATGCCCAGAATCCCCAGTAGGCTGGAATATACCAGCTCCTGATGAACAAAAGCATTAAATCAGCCAAATTGCCATGGAGATAGGTAAAAAAAAGAGGAAAGACAACAAGGTGGAAAGCAGGCTGGTGAATAAGACAGTCATTTTCACAAAGTGCGCAGATAATCAAGCGTTTCCCTCTCAGCACTTAAAATGGCCACCATAACTCCAAGAAGGAATGCACTGAGGGGAGAAGTCAGTGAAAACACTGTCAGTAGAATAATTTCTGTGCCATACCTTGGGAGGAAGAATACAACAAAAGTCAGCACATTACTGGCAGTTTGATGCAGTCTGCGTCGACTTCCAGGCGAGGCTGACAAGTTGGTGAGAGGACGCGGGCTCAGCGGCACAAAATGGCGGCCGCCCGCGTCTCTTGGATGTCAGAAATTGCCAGAGTGCGCTACACGCGAAAAACGGCTTTAAAATCGCCGAAATCGCGATGGAAGGGTGCGGCGCACATGCCGCTGCGGGAGCCTCGCAAATTCAGGTGGCCATCGGCGGGGAAGAGGTGAAAAAGCAGAGTAGACGCCCGTAGCTCGGCGGAGCTCACGGGAGAGCCGTCGTCACTCAACGGCACGGAAGCCACGCCCCCATGCAAATGACTTTTTGATCGCACACTATGACCACTCATTCAATCACACAGAAAAACCTCCCTTACGGCCCAGCAAAGCAACCCGAGAAATGCACTCAAAGAGGGCAGTACTTTTTTGTTTCATTCACCTTCCATCCTCTAGATGTAAATATCTACAAGATGCCGCTACACCCCTTAAAGCCTGAGTTTAGGTTCTTAGGTCATCAAAAGCAATGTGTAACAAAACTTTCTGCTGGACTTCCACGCGAGCCATGAGTTAAAACAATTCTTCCCCTAAATAGCAGCAGCTGATGTTTGCAAGTCCTTTAACCAATGATTGAAGGTATAAACGGAATTAATTTCAGATGGTATAGAAATACATTATCCCATATATGCGCGATTTGGCACCCTAACCCCAAAGCCTAAAAGACCCCCATATTCAACTCCTAACCCTAAGCCCTAGCCCCCAACCCTAAAAGATCCCCATATTCGACTCCTAACCCTAAGCCCTAGTCCTAAAGCCTAAAACATTCCCATAGTCCACTCCTAACCTTAAGCCCAAGCCCTAAAGCCTAAAACACCCCCATATTCCTCTCCTAACCCTAAGCCCTAGCCCTAAAGTCTAAAACACCCCCATATTCCACTCCTAACCCTAAGCCCTAGCCCTAAAGCCTAAAACACCCCCAATTACACTCCTAACCCTAAGCCCTAGCCCTAAAGCATAAAACACCCCCATATTCCACTCCTAACCCTAAGCCCCAACCCAAAAGCCTAAAACACGCCCTCCACTAAAGTTCACTGTACCTGTCTTTCGCCGTGTCCTGCCGTGTCCCGCCGTCCCTGCATTGTAAAAGCCCCCGCGATGTGATGACGCCCGCGATGTAGCGTTGTGCGTCGTGAATGCAGGCGTTGTAACGTCGCATGCATTGTGACATCACGCGACGTACACGCATGCCATGCGACGCATGCCATGCGATGGGTGTTCACCTTTTCACTGCAACCAAACCACGTTGGGGGAAGGTGTTGGACCCTAAAGGGGTAACGTTTACTATTCCTACTCCAATCTAACAATATTGGGGTAAATGTGGACGCTAAAAAAGTGACATTCACTATTCCCACTACTAAGCATGGGTGGAAAATCCGTTTCGCTCGCGGATTTTGTGGATTTTCGGTAAATTCGCAATCCGCGAACTCTCGCGAATTTACCGAAAATCCGCAAATTCGCACGCAGTGGATTTTTTTGCTTGATGATACAATATTGCGGCGTGCGGCGTTCACTTACCGTCATTCAGCGTTTGCCGAGTTGTTTTTCTCGCTATTTTGCGAGTGCTGCGCCTTTTTGGATCTTGCTGTGGGATCCTGCGGGAGTTTGGCGACGCATCGCGAGAGTTCGCAATTGCGAACATGTAGATGCGGCGGGCAGCAACAATCTCGCACTCGCGAAATTGCAATTCTGCACAAGAAATCCACCAGCAAGCAGCATAAACCTTCTGAAAATGATGATTTTTATCAGAATAACTCCTCAGGTTGACATTTGCCTGCACTTTTTTGAATTTGAGGACTTTTTGACTTTCTTTGGATCACTTTTGGATTAGAAATCAACTTTCACAAGTAAGTTTGTTTGGGGCATTACAGTTGCTGTTCTGCAGAAAAACGAGGTTTGCAAAACTGAAAGCAGTCAGCAGGTGCAAAAGTTCACTCATCATTAGTAACCATTCCCCGTAGTGCTTCCTGAGGGGCCCCTCCAGAGTTCAGTTTCCTACGTTTGTTTGGGGCATTACAGTTGCTGTTCTGCAGAAAAATGAGAATTGCAAAACTGAAAGCACTCAGCAGGTGCAAAAGTTCAAACTCATCATTAGTAACCATTCCCTGTAGTGCTTCCTGAGGGGCCCCTCTTGAGTTCAGTTGCCTACTTGCAACTATTCTATGACCCTGCTCTGACCCTAACAGCAGGCTCATAGAATAGCTACAAGTAGGCCACAAAGGTCCTGGGAAAAAAAATTGCACTACAACAGAAAGCAAATTACAGATAAGGAAGCAGGTGCCAGACAGGAAGTTTAAATTCAGTGACACATTAATCAACCCCAAATTAATTCATGTCAGTTGGAGCAGGGCAAGTGTGCTTGCTTTTCCCCCCCCCATAATCTACAGTGATGAATCAGAGGGTGGCAGTGATGTACCAGAGGGTGGAATGGGTGAATCAGATGGTGGCAGTGTTGAAACAGAGGGTGCTGTGAACCTGTGATGATGAGCCAGATGTAGAAACAACAAAGTCGCGACCGTTGTGAGCCGACAAGTAAGTTCACAATTGCGAACTGGTACAAAAACCTTGCGAACTGGCAGATACCCTTGCGAACACAAAAAAAAATCCACAAATTCGCGAGAGTTCGCGGATTTTGCGGATTGCGAATTCGCAAATACGCAAATTCTCGAACGCCAGATTCGCAAAATTCGCCCATGCTTACCCACTACAATATAAACTACCCCAAGAAGGTATTGGACACTAAAGGGGCAACATTTACTATTCCCGCTCCAATATAGCTTAACTCAGGGAAGGTGTTGGACACTAAAAGGTTTCATGTTACTATTCCCACTCCATTATAAAGTAACTCAGAGAAAATGTTGGTCACTAAAGTGGCAACCTTTACTATTCCAACTCCAATATGATGTAACTATGAGAAGGTGTTGGACACTAAAGGGGCAACATTTACTGTTCCCACTCCAATATAAAGTAACTCAGAGAAGGTGATGGACACTAAAGGCCTGATTAGGAGCTTAGCGGTGCAGCAGCAGGATCGCCTCACAGCTGAACCGCCAAACCCACTTAAGACCCGTCCGCCATATTATGACTTCTTTTTTAGTAACCGTTGGTGGTTTCTTTGGCGTTCCCATGGCAGTGCCTATAAAATAGGCGGCGCGATGGGAACATCAAAGGAAGGGAGGGAAGACCTCCATGAAATCAGTGGCGGTGAGGAAAGTCATATATGTTTGGTGGGACTGCGATGGTCCTGCCAATCATATTACTGCCTCAAACCACCACCCTAAAGCACGGGAACAGCAGTTTTCCGGTGGAGTTGGCGGTCCCAGGGAGGCACCAACCCCAAAGTTGTAATGTGGTGGTCAGAAGACCACAGCTGCTGCCCCACCACGAGTCTGGCGGTTTGAGTACTGCCAGACTCATAATTAGGCCCTAAATAGGCAACATTTACTCTTCCCACTCCAATATAAACTAACTCAAGTATTGGACACTAAAGGGGTAACAATTACTATTCCCATTCCAATATAAACGTACTCAGAAAGGGTATTCGACACTAAAAACATTCAATTTAGTATTCCCACTGCAATATAAACTAATCAAGGGATGGTGTTGGACACTAAAAGGCAACAATTACTATTCGTACTACAATTTAAACTAACTTAGGGAAGGTTTTGGACACTAAAGGGGCAACATTTACCATTTCCACTCCAATATAAACTAACCTAGGGAAGGCGTTGGACTCTTAAATGGATAACATTTTCTATTCCCACTCCAATATAAACTAATTCAGGGCAGGTCTTGGATGGTAAAGGGGTAACAATTCATGATTCCCTACCTGCTACAAAGTTAGTGAGAGAAAATATTGAACATTACAAAAATTTAATTTACTATTGCCACCACAATATCAACAAACTTAACAAACATATATCTAAATATTTCAAAAACAAATATTTATTCCAAATAAAAACAAACATCCTTAACTGCAATATATTTTCCCCCAAAAATGATTAAATATAATTGATTCCAAATTTTAGACAATAGTATGTTTTTAAAAAAATGCGCACTTCAATATTTTCTGAAATTATGTAAATCCCCAAAAATATTTTATTAAAAAATGAAAATATGATAGTTTAAAAATTAACAAATATTTTTGAGAAATATACATATATTTTTTCAACACCTAATACATTTATTTACAAAACACAGTATATATTTTTGTAAATACTGTTTTCCCAATTAAAATGCAAAATATGTTTAAAAGTGTGTGAAATGTTATTTTTTTCAAACAGAACTATAACATATTTGTAAATTTTTTTATAATTTAAATTGTCTTTTCTAATTTTTCTAAAACTCCAAATCATTGCTTAATTAAAAATAATATGTATTCCAAACACGAATTATATTATTTTTCATCTAACAATGATATTACTATTTCAACAAATATCAAAATGCAATATTTATTACAACATAATCTTTAAAAGTTGAATGCTTTTTATAAAAATAGATGTATACATTTTGAAACTTTATTTACAATATATAAAATTGACTTCCAAATATTCAAAATATATACAACTTTAAAACTGAATAAAATATTTTATAAAAAACAAGATTACATAGTATAGCAATTCTCCCCACCATAATCCCTTATTAACCCAACATCCCACCCCTAAATATATAAAAAATAAATGAAAAAATTTCAATTACAAAATAACATTCTAATATGTGCATAATATCCACGAATTAAAAAAGTGATATAAATTAGAACAACATATAAAATGAAAATACAATATATAACACACTATTTACCACTAAAATATGATACCATTAGCAATGATATACACTACATCAATCTTAAATGCATCAATATTTTAAACAACACTTAAATCAATATGTTTGATGACAATATTAAAGATAACAATATTTTTGTATCACGATATTCTTGACACAATATTTATGTTACATGATATTTTTGAATCAATATTTTGTCCAAAAAGCGACAGAACACTTCAATCTCTATACTCATCCAAGCATTGTCCTTTAACATATAAACATCTTTAAATATTTTCTACACATGCAAACTCTATCCTTGGCTCTAGGGTTTATCCAAGAGGTGCAATATCTACCAATATGTCTTTAATGATAATATATGGTAAGGTTTTGCCTGTGTTATTTTTATCAAGTTCCTTGGTTCCACAGTTGCAAGCAAAGACTACAAGTCCAAGAATGGTTGGATTTGTGTCTAATGGAAGGCAAGTACAGCAAATAAGATTTCCAGCATAAAAGGAGTATTCTAGCAACATATAGACTTGCTTGTTCGTATTTGTACTTTCAAACAAATTGCACCCATCTTGGCTTTTTGAAAAAAAGATTGAAAAGACACTATCCACACATATTTTAATTATTTAACTTACATTTGGTGTTTATGGTGTCGTATTGTTGCTTTCCTTCATATTTAATTTGTTTCTGTTACTGTTTTTGGCAATCAGTTTGTTTATTTATTTTGCTGTCAATCACTTCCATGAAAAAATCATTGCAAGTGGTCCAGGGATGAGACAGGCCTGCGTTAAAAAGAGGATGTGTGATTTAATATGGATTTAATATGGATCACATATCTATCACATCAACTACCTGACAGTGTTTTCTATACAAACTCCACTTTTTTAGGTCTGGAGTTTGCCAAGACCTTTTAATTTTTTTTAAATATATGTACAAGACACTAATATAAAGGGACTTTCAGCCAGCTTTCTTCATCCATTGGTCTGTTGGTGTGTCATTCACATTTTTCTTCCGCCCACTACAGCATACAACATGGGGCAAGTGGTCATGCGGTCAGTCAACTACAGGCACTGGATAGCTTCACTATGAATGACTGCATTTTGCATTTTCACAAAGAGCACAGCCACACATAAGCTAGTACCCTTCTGTACCAATGTTTTTTTAATGTTTTACTTTGATGTTGCCTTCGTGTCTCCTGCCAATGCTGTTGTAAATCTCCTCCGGAGTATCCTTTGTTTACTGGTTGACAGAAAATGTTTTTTCTGGACTTAAGTGCAACGATTTTCTTTAATAAACTTTGCACGGGAAGAAAATCAGCCTTAATGTGTTTAATTTGCACCATTTGTAACACTTTCATTTGTTGCTTTCTTACATTTCTTATTTCTTTCTGTTTCTTACCTTTTTCCTTCTTTCTTTCCTTCTTTCTTGCTTTATTCTTTCATTCCTCTTTCCTTCCTTTTTTCTATCATTCATTCTTTCTTCCCTTATATTCTTTCATTTCTTTCATTTTCTTGCATTCTTCGATATTTCATTCTTTCTTTTCCTTTTTCGTTCATTCCTTATTCGTTTCTTACTTTCCTTTTTCTATCATTCCTTCTTTCCCTTTTTCTTGCTTTCCTTTTTCTTTCATTTTTTATTCCTATATTCCTTCTTACTTAATTTTCTTTTTTCTTTCATTCATTCTTTCTTTCCATTTTTCTTTCATTCGTTCATTTCGCCTTTCATTCCTTCGTTTTTTAGTTCTTATTTCTTTCCTTTTTCTTTCCCCTTTCCACATATCATGCTTTCCTTTTTTCTTTAATTCTTTTATTCTTTCCTACTTTGCTTTTTACTTTCATCCTTTTTTCTTTCTTTTTTTCTTTCATTCTTTCCTTACTTCTTTCTTTAGTCTCTTTGCTCTTTCATTCTTTCTTTCTTCCTTTCTTTCTATTTCTCTTTTTCTCTTTCTTTCTTTCTTTCTTTCTTTCTTTCTTTCTTTCTTTCTTTCTTTCTTTCTTTCTTTCTTTCCTTCTTTTCTTTTTTCTTTCATTCTGTCTTTTCACATGTCATGCTTTTGTTTTTTCTTTCATTCTTTCATTCCTCCTTCGTTCTTTTTCTTTTATTCATTCTTTCCTTTATCCTTCATTCCTTCTTTCTTATATTCCTTCTTTTCTTCTTTCTTGCTTTAATTTGTTTCTTGAATACTTTCATTACTTCTTTCCATCTATCATGCTTTATTTTTTCTTTTATTACTTCTTTTCTTCTTTCTTGCTTTCTTTCTCTCTTACCTTCCTTCTTTCCTTTCCTTCCCTTTTTCTTCCTTTCTCTCTTGTCTTATTGCTTTCCTTCTTTCTTGTTTTCTTTCTGCCTTGCTTGGTTCCATCTTTCCTTATTTCTTGCTTTCAATCCTTCTTTCATTCTTTCTTGTATTCATGTCTTCTTTCCTGCTTCCATTTCAACTTTCTTGCTTTTCATCTTTCTTTACTTCTTCCTTTCTTTCCTTCTTTCACTCTTGCTTTTCTTTCTTTTCTTCTTTCTTGTTTCTCGCTTTCCTTCTTTCTTCTTTTTTGTCTTTTATTCCATCTTTCTTTGATTCTTTGTCTTTTTTTTCTTTCTTTGATTCTTTCTGGCCTTCTTTCTTGCCTTCCTTCATCCCTTCCATTTTCTTTCTTTCCTTCTATCCTACTTCCGTTCTTTCTTTTTTTCTCATAGTCAAGAGGTTGGCAGCCAATGGCACAAAGATTCACTTTTTTCAGTCTGTGTTAGCCATTACCTTTCCATTTTAATAAAATGATGTGTATGATATAGTTACTTAAAGGGGTTTTCAGCCACGCTTCACCCATTTGCCTGTGGTTGTGTTATTCACTTTTTCTGCAACCCACTGAAGCATCTCCACACTTCAGCCATTGTCTGACTTCACTATGAGTTATGGCATACTTATCTTTTAACAAGACCAAAAAACATTTTTGCCTTCAGTCAAAGATTTCTTTCAGATTGACAAACTCCGACCATGTTCCCTAATAATTATGTTTTGCACAAACCAAGATAAAACAAGAACTGCCAAAAGGCTGGCGGATGATACCAGAAATATTTAATTTGCCTGTGCTTGTTCTGCAATGGTCGGGGGAAATCAATGAAAACAATAGCAAGGAAAGTGGCATGTGAGAAATCGAAAACTCCCCATTCCTAAGGCATGACTGTTGCATACCACTCATGCTCAAACAGTTACATAAACAGCGATTCCACAAAGAAAGAAATCCTTGACCATTCATTTATATTATTGCCACTGCTTTTTCATTTTCTCACACCTGCCAACGTACAAAATATTTTCACCATGGAAGGAGCAGGCAGGGCCTTAGAGGGGGTAGCGACAGGTACTGAGAGCTAACTAAGAGTCACTCTGCTCTTCACCAAGCCTCCCCACCCCTCCCAAAAACAAACAAGCATTGGCATAGCCAATAGGTCTCGCCTTTGGGACCTTATAAGTGTTTAGCCATGCAGCAGTTGATGTTGTTGCACCAAGGATATTGTGCTGCATAACTAAATGCTTATACGTTCCCAAATGAGAGAATTTTTGGCTATGCCAATGCTTATAATAAGTTATTTTTTTATACTCCCACCTCTCCTCTTCCCCCCGCAGAACCTACCCCCCCCTCCCCCCTGCCACCCTACCGGTTTTAGATGCTGACAGCTGCCACTGACTCTTTGTGCCTCTGTTGTGGGTACTCAAGGCAGGAGATTACCCAGCTGCAAGGAGCCTGACCCCACACAAAGGCTGTGTCTGAAGAGCAGTATAAACAGGCAATTCAAAAGTGAAGTCACCCCAAGCCAGTTCTCCTGGTCGAGTCGTCTAATGTTCTGCACTTGAACTGCAAAATGTTTTTTTTGTTTGAAACCGTTTTGTTATGAAACTTTCATCCCTTTGAGAAGAAATAAGAAAATAAGAGCGTATGTGCCCTGCCTTTAACCACAATTACTTCTGAAATGTAGTTGTGTTATTGATGCCAAACACATTATTGCCTGAGACCTGGACACCTGATCGATGCTGCGTGCTTCATGGTTTACACACTTATAAGCAAAACACTGAAACAATGTCAGCTGAGTACAGAAACTCTCCCTCTTTTCCGATGCATTATTACATAAAACATAAGTGCCTAGGGGTCGAGATATTGCGAAATGCCGTGATTTTCAAATAGCACATAGCAAAACATTACACAACCCTCCAACCACAGGGGCACTTTCAAGGTAAGAGTATGGAACATCTGGTCCAGGTACATTGTATCCCAGAGGCGCCCAACAGGAGGCCCAAAGATAAATCAAAGTTACGCTAGGTGGCACATTTCAAATGCCTCAAAAATAGGACTATATGTTAAAAATAACTATATCTTCCAATAAACAGTATACAAGTTACAGCACAAATGAAAATACCTGATCAGCAAGCTTTGAATCTGGAACCTGTAGATGTCAACAGCATTCAAACCTACTTGTCTCAACTGTCTTATTGTTTTTTGAGTGAAAATATCTACAACGTACATTTCTACATCCCTCCACAGTGTACCAAAGTTGTACCTGTGCTGTTCTTCGGCATTACACACGGCGCAGGGTTCACTGTGCAATATAACACACCACCCCCTTAGCCAACCCCAGGGGTTACCTATGGAGTGCGCGGTTGTGCCATTGGAACACAGGTGCTGCTGCTTCACACCGAAGTATCACGCTGTCATCGCTGCGTGGCGGGGCTTGATATATAAGGGGTTACACAACAGCACCTTTGAGCTGCCTTTTCTGTAGTGGACGGTCTACGTGGAAGCCCCCTGGGGGGGGCGGCTGTGCCCCCTCCAGCGACAGAAGCACGCCAACGGTGGCTTTCATGCCGCTCGGGCGCCCCCACACCTGCAATACTTGCCCCATCAGCCCCACACTACAGGGTGGTGCGGGGTGGGTGGCAACTCCCAGCTCTTCTGCCTGAACCCACACACGTGCCACAGACGGGGGTGCGCCCGCTGCACAGAAGCAGCATCCTCATAACGCGGTCTCGGACAAGACAGGAATATAGCTGCTAACTAGTTAAACTTTACTCCCTGCCATCACAGGGGCATCATCAAGCACCAAAGCATTGTGGGCCATATTATCAAGAAAGGGCGATACATTATCGCCGCTTTTATCGGCAGGAAACTGCTGCTAAAGCGGTGATAATGGGCTTGATAATATGCCCTTGTGAATTTCCATAGAAGCCCAGGTTCTAGTGTTAACCTGGGCTTCTATGGGAATTCACAAGGGCATATTATCAAGCCCATTACCGGTGCTTTAGCAGCAGTTTCCTATCGTTAAAAGCGGCGATAATGTATCGCCCTTTCTTTATACTATGGCCTTTACTCACGCCCACCCAGGGGGGCAAATTACCTCAAAGATTGAGGAGACAGTTACAACATTAACGTTTGGGCTAGTCATAAAACTTTTTATCAGGAAGTTTAAAAACACATTTAAAAGTGTACGATATATGAGGAATCCAAATAGCCTGGAGTAAGAAGATGCGTGAGTTTTATGAGGGTCTGGAGATAGAAATCTGCTGAAATCAGAAACGTATTAATATGTAGATTTTGCAGGGTCAGGGGGGGCAGGGGACTCCCTTGTGGGAGCAGAGGCAAAGAAGCCTTCAGTTTCCATGAATCCAGGACCCAGATGTCAGTTTGGGATAAAGGGTCAAATGTACTGTGAGCCAGATTTCAAAACGTTACATACATTGCACACCGAGGGCCATATTATCAAGAAAGGGCGATACATTATCGCTGCTTTTATCGGCAGGAAACTACCGCTAAAGCGGCGATAATGGGCTTGATAATATGCCCTTGTGAATGCCCATAGAACCCCAGGTTAACAACAGAACCCGGGCTTCTATGGGTATTCACAAGGGCATATTATCAAGCCCATTATCGCCGCTTTAGCGGCAGTGTCCTGCTGATAAAAGCGACGATAATGTATCGCCCTTTCTTGATAATATGGCCCCAACTTTTTGAGACCAAATTCAGGGGCATATTATCAAGCCCCGTATTGCCGCGTTATCTGTACTTTTATGCCGATAACGCAGCGATATTTGCATCGCCCTGGCTATTATCAAGGCAGCATTAAGTCAATTAACGTGGCTTAAAGCCATGTTAATTGACTTAGCGCTGCCTTGCTAATAGGGCCCCTTTCACGATAAACTCATCGTGAAAGGGGGCGTGCAGTGGGTGTTAGGGTGGGTGTATCACCGCAACACACATTCACTTCGACGCTGCCACCTATTATCAAGAGAGGCGATAATAGGTGGCAGCGCCGAATTTAAGAACAGGAAAGACCTGTTCTTAAGGTGGTGAAACGAGGGGAAATGCTTCCTCTCTCCTCGTTTTTGCTTTTTCCATGTGTGCTGCCTTGTGCAGCACACATGGAAAAAGCAAAATGCCAAGGTTTGTTTACATACAGGAAGGTGTCCCTTCCTGTACATAAAAAACCTTTTTTTTAAAATGCCAATTTGTAACTTACATGTGTGCTGCATGAAGCAGCACACATGTAAGTTACAAAATGTCATTTAAGCTTTGTTTATGTGCAGGAAGGAACACTTTCCTGTACATAAACAAACCTTCCCTGTCTGCGCTGGCGTTAAGTTGTAAAACGTATCGCCATCGCAGGGGGAAATGCTAGGCTGCACCATATCCTTGGTAATATGGTGCAGCCTAGCGTTTCCGAAGTGGCGAAGAGAGATGTTAAGCCAAGGCGCCTAACACCTCTCTTTGCCACTTTGTTGGTAATATGCCCCTCAGATTTTGCGAGCCAACCTATGTGAGACTAGGTTGAGTCATATAGACATATATTAATACCTAATATTCTCCAGTGGTGAACAGACCACCCGTACAGCATCTTAGTTTGAGTATTTCTATACTGATGCCTGCCTGCATTACCTTCAGTTCCACCCTTGGATTTCTGTTAATAGCCCATGAATTTGGCTCAAATAGCAAGATGAGGATACGGTAAGAGTTTATACTTTTTAAATAGAATGCTTATTAAAAGGCAATCAATTTGTAACTGAAAATAAAAAACAAAATCCGAGAAGTCATACATAATTATTGACTAGTGGGGCAATGAGTTTTGGCCAAGACATTCAGTATCTAGAAGCTCGTGTTTAAAATCGTTGTTAACCAAAATCAGAACAATTGTGCACCCTTCTGGCTGTTTCCTGGCCATTCATATTGCTGCCTGCTATTTTGACCGCCTGCCCTCGTGGTTTCTTTGTGGGAAGTAAGACCTCACCGAACCCGCTTCGCGGGTCCCGCAGCGCCAAATACATACTGTTTGCCGACTTGGGAGAGGAGCTGTTACCTCGGGGCGCGTGGAGCTGCCGGCAGGTCTGCGAGCGTGGAGGCAGGGACTCAATCTACCAGGAGTCCCTGCGAGCCCTATTCGACACACCTGGGCTGCTCTCCCTGCTGGTCCCGCCCCCCCCGCCCACGGAGTGAAAGGCGGGTGAGAAGCTTGCTGTAGCGGGACCCTTCTGGCTGTTGTTTCCTGGCCATTCATATTGCTGCCTGCTATTTTGACCGCCTGCCCTCGTGGTTGCTTTGTGGGAGGTAAGACCTCGCCGGACCTGCTTTGCAGGTCCCGCAGCGCCAAATACATACTGTTTGCCAACTTGGGAGAGGAGCTGTTACCTCGGGCCGCGTGGAGCTGCCGGCAGGGCTGCGAGCGTGGAGGCAGGGACTCAATCTACCAGGAGTCCCTGCGAGCCCTAATCGACACACCTGGGATGCTCTCCCTGCTGGCCCCGCCCGTCCGCCCATAATCTTTCCCGCCACATTGTTAAAAGGATCAACACGGGCCGCAGCGCGGGAGCGCGTGGGAGAAGCCCGGGACAAGGGCGGGACCGTCTGTGGCCGTCAGGGGCCGAAGGAGGCCGGGCTGGGCCCCCCCACTGACATTTACCGGACTGGTATTTTGTACTGTAAGTTGTGTACATAATTTAACTTGCTCCATCTCTCTTAAAGGTGTAGGAGGCTTTATAATATGGCTTCTTCTACAAGTACTCCTACTTTGATGCCCTCCTTGAACGAGGCAGGGGTTGTCTCCATGGGACCTTTGGACTCCTATTTTAAACAACTACCCCAAGATATTGATAGAGAAATTGCCCTGGCAGAAAGACGTGCAGGACGTAGACTGTCCATTGAACTTTTAAAAACTCCTGTTGATAAACGTCCCTCCCAAAGTTTTCTGGCATTGGTTACGCCTTTATCATCTATCACACTGCCTGTTGCACCGGAAACCCACTCATCGGCTGCATTGCCTTTAGAATTAGAAACCTCTATTTTGCCTGTAACCCCTCCTAGTGTTCTCATTAATCCATCTATTGAGCAGCTATCCACAGTCCAACCTAGTGCTTTAACACATGTCATAAAATCTAAACCTTGTGTTAAAAGGAAGAGGAGTACAGTTCCAACGAAAAGTTATGTTCCAAAACCCCCCAAAAAAACTAGGAAATTAGGAACATGTATACGACCCCGGGATCTTGCTGGGAGTATTCCTAGTGGGCCACCAGTGGGTGAGGGAGAAATTGTTCCAACTGGTTCAGACCCCATAGTGATAGCATCTCCTGAAATATCATCGCCCACTCCGCCATTGTTCTCGGAACTGGAGAAGTTAATACGGTCTCTCCTGACTCCCATCGAGGACCGAGTTAAAAAGCTAGCTGACCAGTTAGACCATCTAGAGCAGGCCAGTTTAGATAATTTTTTTTCAACAAAAACACTAATTAAGTCCTATTTTAAAATGGGTGAGAGTAGGAACCCCCAGCAATTTGCTGGGCGAGAAGTAAGTGCCCCCACGATTGAATTCCATCTTCCCGTGGTTGGTACTATAACTGGGCCACAGGGAAGGTGGCAAAGTCGTAAAACTACCACCGAACTACCAGCTATCCTAAGTAATAACAATGGGGGGGAAGCTAAGCTCCCCGATACTGTGGTTAAAGGTAGCAAAGAGTGCCCAAAAAATATCACCTCTTCAAGTAATGTTATTCAACACCTACCAAGTACTCAGATATCCTGTCAGGGTCCTGTAGCTTGTGATAAGAGCAATCCTAGCAAAAGTAACGCTGTATCAAATAAGTCCCAGGCTTCTCAAGCCCAAAAAAATGTTGGCCCTGTAACTGGTGGCAATGATTGCTCTAGGAAAAATAATGCCTCCCTGGCTCCACAAAATGTTTCCACATCCTGCCCTGTTGTACCAGAAACAAGTCGACCGATACCCCGTGTGGCAAAGCCTCCCTCTAGGATACCCCCCATAAACCTGACCCCGGATTCTTATCCCTATGTGGCTGTCCTTACCAATGTTCCACCTTTATTGGTAGGCCAAAGAGAAACCTTTCAGATGTTAAAAAATAAGGTTATGCACTGACTAAGGGTCAATAGACCATTGCCCGGTGAAGTGGATGGTTTGATTATCGGGGTACGAAGGGCTAATTGGATAGGCTGTACTTCAAAAAATTTGGGGGGAGAATGTATTATAATTAATTTTCAAGATCCAAGGGTGGTAGGCTTGATCACGAGGCTGGGTTGGAGCACTAACACTGGTGGGATTGGTATTGTGGATCTCACCTTTTTTTACCCAAGACCAAGTGGTGTTCAATTTGGTGGGATTAGTGATTTAGGCAGTTCCAGTTATTTACCACCGACAGGGAATACCCCTTTTTCTGTGCCTTTGTCACGACCACATCTTTACTGTGGCCGAGGCTACAATTCCTATGATGGGATGAAAAATTTGGGGTGGGGTTGTTGACGAAAGTCTGGTGATTTTTTGAATATTGGGGGCAATGTGGAAAGGGGGGGACCTATCTGAGAATTTTGTGGCTTCCACCTTGGGCGCAATAGTGTGTCCAAAAGAAGTGACCAGTGATGGGAAGAGCGTGAATTGGAGTGGAGACAGTGGGGTGTGTATGCAAAGCTTGGGGGGTGAAGAATTGCCCATATCAAATACCACTGCTATACAGGGAACTGATGCCAATTCTGTGGATATTGTTGAAGACCAGGATGGGAACTCTGAGAGCTCGATTAACCTTCCACCCATGTCTGTTATTGAGGTGGGAACCAGAGACGGCCCTAGCCCGGGGAAGTTTTTCTCATGGAATATTGGGGGTTTGGTAGTAGACTATTGTCCCAAAACTGGATAGATTTTGTCAACGGGTTCGAAGTGTGTCTATTCCAGGAGACATGGGCTTGTGATTCCATTTTCCTTCCAGGCTATTTAAATTTTTCCATTCCAGCGAATAGAGGCCCTAGGGGTCGAACTATGGGAGGTTTAACAGTTTGGGTCAAGCAAAGTTTACAAATTAAAATAAAAGTGCTTGACCTGGGTTGCAAGGATATCCAACTGTTAAGAATGGCATCAGATAAGTGGGGTGTGATAGATATATACAATATCTATGCTAGGGGTACCAATACTGGGAACTCCCCCACCCTAGAGGCCCTGTCCACTTTCCTTGAATCACAGTCCCTGGGAAATAGAATAATAGTGGCTGGTGATCTTAATAGGACCTTCGAACCGTTGGATAATACGGAAAATCCATTAGGACAAGAGGAAGATGTCCAATGGGGTGTCCCGAATCTAAATCTGCCTCCGGTTAAACGGTGGACGAAGGACATATTGCTATTAAACGCAATATGCTTGGAATACGGGTTGAGGGCCCTCAATGGAAGGACAAAGAGTGACCAGGGAGGTGTTTGTACATTCGACAATTGCCATAGCAAAAGTAGAATAGACTATGTCATTTGTAGTCTCAATTTATGACAGGGGATATGTGATATGGAAATAAAGGGTAGACTGGAAAGCGATCACAATCCCCTTTGTGTCATTCACACCTGGTGGATGGCCAAGCCAGGAAAGCCACAACTGTGTGGTGGAGTAGTACCTGTTATGTCCAATGAAATGCGTAGAGTTAAATGGCCAAGTGTGCTGGCGAATGTAGCATCTATGGACTATATCAGTTCCGAGGTGGATACTGCAATCGCCGCCATGGAGATAGCAAATCCTGTAACTCCTGGGTCCATCTTAACCACAGCCATACACAATAAGTTTTTCTCCCTTTTAAAACCACATTTCATGAGAGTGACTAAGGCAAATAGGAAAGTCCCACCCAAAATGGCTAGGTGGTTTAACAAACAGTGCAGGGCAGCCGGACTGGAACTGGGTAGAGCAATTAGGAGCAGGGATAGGGCTATGATTGGTGTAGCCAGGAAACATTACAATGTTAGCATTCAACGGGCTAAGAAAAAGTGGGACGAAGAGTATTGGGATGAACGGTTGGAGGCCTCAGGGGCAAGGGATTCCAGACTTTTCTGGGAAGTTGTGAAGTAGGGCAGAGGTGGTACCCCAAATAAACCAGACAACAACGTCGATGAGGCATCCTGGGTGGAGTATTTTAAACCCCAGTACGCTGAGATTAGGGAGGCCGTGGCTGCAGAATCAATTCCAGTTGTATTTTGTACGGAAAGTATGTTTTCCAACAAAGAAGCGGAATTGGTAATTTGCTCTTTAAAAGGGGGAAGGGCACCGGGTTTAGATGGGATACCCTCTGACATATTTAAAAATGATATAGTACGGTAGGCCAGGTACGTGACCTTACTGGGAAATGCCATAGCTAAAGGGGCTGTAATCCCAGAAACATGGAAGGGAGCAATAATTATACCCATCTACAAGAAAGGCGATCGGTCGCTCCCGGCTAATTACAGGCCAATAAGTTTGATTGCCACCGTCCAAAAAGTGGTGGGGAAGATGGTGGTAAACAAACTGATGGACTGGGTAGAGGAGAATAATGCTCTTTCCCCTTACCATTCAGAAAAGGGGGTGGTGATGAACAGAGTGTCTGAATTAAGCAGACCACTCTTACCCAGTCCAAAGATCAGGGCTTGATCCATCACCATTATTTATCTCACTGCACCATCCCAGCTCAGAACCTGGCTATATGCAAATCAGTCTGTCCCTGGCCCAGTGCATCATGGGAACAGGGCAGACTAAACTACCAAGCCAATTCTTCACCAGAAAGGAGACAAGCTACCGGGGACCGGTTTCTGGCATTTCAGCCGTCTTCGGCCCGGCTTGCTTGAATCCTGATGGTGCAGTGAGAAAGGGACTCATGTCTGAGTATACCCTGCCACACCTATAGTGGCCAAAAACGATTCAGAAAAGGGGGTGGTGATGAACAGAGTGTCTGAATTAAGCAGACCACTCTTACCCAGTCCAAAGATCAGGGCTTGATCCATCACCATTATTTATCTCACTGCACCATCCCAGCTCAGAACCTGGCTATATGCAAATCAGTCTGTCCCTGGCCCAGTGCATCATGGGAACAGGGCAGACTAAACTACCAAGCCAATTCTTCACCAGAAAGGAGACAAGCTACCGGGGACCGGTTTCTGGCATTTCAGCCGTCTTCGGCCCGGCTTGCTTGAATCCTGATGGTGCAGTGAGAAAGGGACTCATGTCTGAGTATACCCTGCCACACCTATAGTGGCCAAAAACGATTCAGAAAAGGGGGTGGTGATGAACAGAGTGTCTGAATTAAGCAGACCACTCTTACCCAGTCCAAAGATCAGGGCTTGATCCATCACCATTATTTATCTCACTGCACCATCCCAGCTCAGAACCTGGCTATATGCAAATCAGTCTGTCCCTGGCCCAGTGCATCATGGGAACAGGGCAGACTAAACTACCAAGCCAATTCTTCACCAGAAAGGAGACAAGCTACCGGGGACCGGTTTCTGGCATTTCAGCCGTCTTCGGCCCGGCTTGCTTGAATCCTGATGGTGCAGTGAGAAAGGGACTCATGTCTGAGTATACCCTGCCACACCTATAGTGGCCAAAAACGATTCAGAAAAGGGGGTGGTGATGAACAGAGTGTCTGAATTAAGCAGACCACTCTTACCCAGTCCAAAGATCAGGGCTTGATCCATCACCATTATTTATCTCACTGCACCATCCCAGCTCAGAACCTGGCTATATGCAAATCAGTCTGTCCCTGGCCCAGTGCATCATGGGAACAGGGCAGACTAAACTACCAAGCCAATTCTTCACCAGAAAGGAGACAAGCTACCGGGGACCGGTTTCTGGCATTTCAGCCGTCTTCGGCCCGGCTTGCTTGAATCCTGATGGTGCAGTGAGAAAGGGACTCATGTCTGAGTATACCCTGCCACACCTATAGTGGCCAAAAACGATTCAGAAAAGGGGGTGGTGATGAACAGAGTGTCTGAATTAAGCAGACCACTCTTACCCAGTCCAAAGATCAGGGCTTGATCCATCACCATTATTTATCTCACTGCACCATCCCAGCTCAGAACCTGGCTATATGCAAATCAGTCTGTCCCTGGCCCAGTGCATCATGGGAACAGGGCAGACTAAACTACCAAGCCAATTCTTCACCAGAAAGGAGACAAGCTACCGGGGACCGGTTTCTGGCATTTCAGCCGTCTTCGGCCCGGCTTGCTTGAATCCTGATGGTGCAGTGAGAAAGGGACTCATGTCTGAGTATACCCTGCCACACCTATAGTGGCCAAAAACGATTCAGAAAAGGGGGTGGTGATGAACAGAGTGTCTGAATTAAGCAGACCACTCTTACCCAGTCCAAAGATCAGGGCTTGATCCATCACCATTATTTATCTCACTGCACCATCCCAGCTCAGAACCTGGCTATATGCAAATCAGTCTGTCCCTGGCCCAGTGCATCATGGGAACAGGGCAGACTAAACTACCAAGCCAATTCTTCACCAGAAAGGAGACAAGCTACCGGGGACCGGTTTCTGGCATTTCAGCCGTCTTCGGCCCGGCTTGCTTGAATCCTGATGGTGCAGTGAGAAAGGGACTCATGTCTGAGTATACCCTGCCACACCTATAGTGGCCAAAAACGATTCAGAAAAGGGGGTGGTGATGAACAGAGTGTCTGAATTAAGCAGACCACTCTTACCCAGTCCAAAGATCAGGGCTTGATCCATCACCATTATTTATCTCACTGCACCATCCCAGCTCAGAACCTGGCTATATGCAAATCAGTCTGTCCCTGGCCCAGTGCATCATGGGAACAGGGCAGACTAAACTACCAAGCCAATTCTTCACCAGAAAGGAGACAAGCTACCGGGGACCGGTTTCTGGCATTTCAGCCGTCTTCGGCCCGGCTTGCTTGAATCCTGATGGTGCAGTGAGAAAGGGACTCATGTCTGAGTATACCCTGCCACACCTATAGTGGCCAAAAACGATTCAGAAAAGGGGGTGGTGATGAACAGTGTCTGAATTAAGCAGACCACTCTTACCCAGTCCAAAGATCAGGGCTTGATCCATCACCATTATTTATCTCACTGCACCATCCCAGCTCAGAACCTGGCTATATGCAAATCAGTCTGTCCCTGGCCCAGTGCATCATGGGAACAGGGCAGACTAAACTACCAAGCCAATTCTTCACCAGAAAGGAGACAAGCTACCGGGGACCGGTTTCTGGCATTTCAGCCGTCTTCGGCCCGGCTTGCTTGAATCCTGATGGTGCAGTGAGAAAGGGACTCATGTCTGAGTATACCCTGCCACACCTATAGTGGCCAAAAACGATTCAGAAAAGGGGGTGGTGATGAACAGAGTGTCTGAATTAAGCAGACCACTCTTACCCAGTCCAAAGATCAGGGCTTGATCCATCACCATTATTTATCTCACTGCACCATCCCAGCTCAGAACCTGGCTATATGCAAATCAGTCTGTCCCTGGCCCAGTGCATCATGGGAACAGGGCAGACTAAACTACCAAGCCAATTCTTCACCAGAAAGGAGACAAGCTACCGGGGACCGGTTTCTGGCATTTCAGCCGTCTTCGGCCCGGCTTGCTTGAATCCTGATGGTGCAGTGAGAAAGGGACTCATGTCTGAGTATACCCTGCCACACCTATAGTGGCCAAAAACGATTCAGAAAAGGGGGTGGTGATGAACAGAGTGTCTGAATTAAGCAGACCACTCTTACCCAGTCCAAAGATCAGGGCTTGATCCATCACCATTATTTATCTCACTGCACCATCCCAGCTCAGAACCTGGCTATATGCAAATCAGTCTGTCCCTGGCCCAGTGCATCATGGGAACAGGGCAGACTAAACTACCAAGCCAATTCTTCACCAGAAAGGAGACAAGCTACCGGGGACCGGTTTCTGGCATTTCAGCCGTCTTCGGCCCGGCTTGCTTGAATCCTGATGGTGCAGTGAGAAAGGGACTCATGTCTGAGTATACCCTGCCACACCTATAGTGGCCAAAAACGATTCAGAAAAGGGGGTGGTGATGAACAGAGTGTCTGAATTAAGCAGACCACTCTTACCCAGTCCAAAGATCAGGGCTTGATCCATCACCATTATTTATCTCACTGCACCATCCCAGCTCAGAACCTGGCTATATGCAAATCAGTCTGTCCCTGGCCCAGTGCATCATGGGAACAGGGCAGACTAAACTACCAAGCCAATTCTTCACCAGAAAGGAGACAAGCTACCGGGGACCGGTTTCTGGCATTTCAGCCGTCTTCGGCCCGGCTTGCTTGAATCCTGATGGTGCAGTGAGAAAGGGACTCATGTCTGAGTATACCCTGCCTCACCTATAGTGGCCAAAAACGATTCAGAAAAGGGGGTGGTGATGAACAGAGTGTCTGAATTAAGCAGACCACTCTTACCCAGTCCAAAGATCAGGGCTTGATCCATCACCATTATTTATCTCACTGCACCATCCCAGCTCAGAACCTGGCTATATGCAAATCAGTCTGTCCCTGGCCCAGTGCATCATGGGAACAGGGCAGACTAAACTACCAAGCCAATTCTTCACCAGAAAGGAGACAAGCTACCGGGGACCGGTTTCTGGCATTTCAGCCGTCTTCGGTGTTACGGTGTTGGATCTAGCCCTGATCTCTTGACTGGGTGAGAGCTTTCTGCTTAATTCAGAGACTCTGTCCCTCACCACCCCTTGTTGTAAATATTTTTGTCCACCCTAAGCGTGGAAGGGTATTCTCAGATGTGAGACCCTTGCTCATTGCACCATCAGGATTCAAGCAAACCGGGCCGAAGACGGCTGTAATGCCAGAAACCGGTCCCCGGGAGCTTGTTTCCTTCCCAGTGTAAGAATTGGCTTTTGTAGTTTGGTTTGCCCTGTTCCCATCATGCACTGGGACAGGAACAGACTAATTTGCATACAGCCGGGTTCTGAAACTGGGATGGTGCAGTGAGCTAAAAAACGGTGTTGGATCTAGCCCTGATCTCTTGACTGGGTGAGAGCTTTCTGCTTAATTCAGAGACTCTGTCCCTCACCACCCCTTGTTGTAAATACTTTCCCCTTACCAGGCAGGTTTTAGGCGGGCAACCAGTACGGTAGATCAAATATTCCGTTTTACTATGTTGAGGTGGGGGACGGTGCTCCTTGGCGAGGGCAGCCTATATGTCGCTTTTGTCGACTTGCGGGCTGCCTTCGACCTGGTCCCAAGGAGCAAGCTCTGGGCAGTTTTGAATGGGTTAGGGGTCCCGCCTGAGTTGCTCACTCTGATAATGAGACTCCACGAGTGCAATTTTGCCAAAGTCCAATGGGGGTTGAACGGGGAATCCACTGTTGACTTTCCGGTCGAACGGGGAGTAAGGCAGGGATGTGCAATGGCACGCCTCCTCTTCTCCCTATTTATTAATGGAATTGTGGGCAGAATGTTGGACGCAAGTGTGGATGCACCTTCGCTAGCGGGCATCAGGGTCCCGATCCTGATGTTCGCTGACGACACCTTAATTGTGTCCAAGACCCCGCGTGGACTGCAGCGTGCTCTAAATATATTTGATACCTTCTGTGGGGAGCATGGCCTCGAAGTCAATGCTGGCAAAACCAAGCTGATGGTTTTTTCCCAAAGGCGTAGACCCCAACCAAGGTTATCTCTGAACAACATAGAGCTCGAGGTAGTGAATGTTTTTACCTATCTCGGGGTTGAGATATCTAGTAAGCCAGGTTGGTCTCACCATATAGAAAAGGCGGTATTGAGACACCAGCAGATTGCAGGGGTGCTTCGGGTAGAGCAAGTAAAATCAAAAATTAAGCCTATAAAACCGGTCCTTTTGGTCTATGACGCTAAAGCTATGGGGTCAGCCCTGTATGGGGCAGAAGTGTGGGGCTTTGAGAGATTCCCAACTCTACAAACATCAGAGAATAAGTTTCTTAGGGGAATTACGGGCCTCCCCCAGAGTGCACCATTAATCCCGCTTGGCCTTGACCTAGGGAGGAGATCTGTTAGTGATCGAGCTCGATTAAGGCCTATCCTTTATTGGAGACGGCTCTGGACAACCCCAGAGATTCGACACTATGCTGATGGGTTCCTAGCCTTAATTAAATCAGATACCTTCCATAAAATACCATGGTTGAAGAAACTCAGGGTCGTTCTGGGTGAGCTTGGTCTCCCTAATCTTTGGAATAATCCATCTGGGGAAGTATTCCCAAGTAAAAATACCATTAAGACCATCTATTGGGATTATATAGAAGAAAGACTCTGGAGGAGTACAAAGGCCGAAACAATGGGGGGTAGATTTTTGGAAATTAAAACAAGACCTGTATTAGAACAATATTGGGACAGTATTACTGTCTCAATGGACAGGAAGTTATTTTTTCAGTTAAGGTCGGGTTCCCTTCCCTTGAGATCATTGATGGGTAGGTGGCGGAGTTCGAATACCTTATCATGCCCGGTGTGTGGTGCAACTAAGGAAAGTGTAGGCCATTTTCTATTTTTATGTAAGGCCTATGCTATTCCAAGGAGAGTATGGCTGGCCCCGGTTTGTAGAAACCTAGGGGCATCTAGTGGTGTTGAGGGGTTAAGAATCATTTGTACCTCCACTGATATGCCCATTGTCCTGGGAACAGCAAAATACTTGGGGTGGGCATGGTCCATTAGGAGGAGGGCTTTATCCGCAATATGAATTGATATTTTTATAGTTGTTTTTATTATTCTTTCTTGTTAAAGCTTGCACAACTGTTTTAAATGTATTTATGTGTATGAAGTATGGATTTTAAGTAACATGTATTTTTTAATTGTATGTTTGTGCTTTTATGAGTAAATAACTCCAAATAAAGCTTTACAACAACAACAATTGTGCAGACTAAAATAATATTTATTATATCGCCAATATTATTTCATTTTATTACTGTTTGTAGAGCTTTTCTTGACAGAGGAAGATCAAAAGAAACTTCATGACTTTGAAGAACGCTGTGCTGAAATATATTTATTAGAGAAGAAGACGAATTCCAGTCTGAAAGTGAGCAAAGAATCAGGGTAACTTCAGAAAGGTAAAAGACAAATGTTATAAATACTGGCTTTGAATGTTTTTATATGGAGGATTTTGTAATTGATTAGAAAGTATCGCAACTAAGGGGTGGGGGTAGTGCTCAACTATGTACGATCACAGTTATATGAATAAATCCCCTTGTCACCCAATGTGTACTTGAATCAACCTCTGCCAAAACCCTTTGGACGTTCCTAAAGAAAGACAAGCATTGGCCGAGAGGCAGTAAAGCCACGTGGCCGTGAAAGTGTGCGAGTCGCGCTAAAGAAGGAAGCAGCAGGGGGAGGTGAGACAGGAGGGTGACTGCGCATATTTCCCTTGTGTGAACGAGCAGGGGCACCATATGTGTGCAAGGTAATTACAAACATATGTTATCCCTGCTCGCTCCTGCCAGGAAATAGCCAGACATGCACACGTTGCCATTGAAGGCAATGGAACGCGTGCCCGGTTTGGCCTGAAAAGGCGCATTGATGGCTTTAGGTATCTCTCCTATGCAACACATGCGCGTTGCGTAGGAGAGACCTAAAAAACAAAGGGTCATCTGGGCTGTCACTGATGTCCTGGGGTGTTTTCACACCTTTAATGGACATCGGCTGCTTACAGTCTCTGAGAACGAGTTGGAAACTCCGAGAACGAGCTGGAATTCCTCTGTTTATAGTGAGTTTCAGCTCGTTTTCTCTGCTACCGTGTGATTTCGGCTCCTCACCTGGTGACCGTGTGAAGGGAGCAAAAATCGCGGAACACACAAGGCACTTTGTGAGTTGTCAGGTATGCATTCTCATGAATTGCGAAAGGGTCTAGGAGACAAGCCTAAAATGTAGCTCAATATTCAATAAAGTTATGACTGTGCTTGGTAATGCACTCGATAACACACAGCAAGCAATCAATTATGTGAGTGAATACAGTCAATTTTAGCCCACTGCAATTAAAACAGAGGGGAAGTGGACCTTAGCTTTTACTGCACAAATGAGAAAGTGTTACATGGCTTTGGATTCTGTGTACCGGAAGTTCAAGTTACTGTTAGTCAAGAGTTCTGACGCAGAGCAAGCAGCAGAATGCAGAATAATTAGGTAGGCTGGTTAATGGTGTATTAACCCGGGGGATTGTGGGCCTTCACCTTCGTGGAGGCCAAGACAGCACAGTGGCCCGGTTAGATTTACACAGCCGCTAAGAGGTTCTCATTAGACTGGGTACATTAATATTGATGTGGCGCTTTCTCTCCAGAGTGCGAGCTGCCCATCTGAATTAACTCACCACACACAGCTTTCAAATCGAAGTTCATATGCAAATCGTAGCGGTTTTTGGAGGTTCTCCCGCGCATCGGTGATCAGAAGATTTTCTTGTTCTTGTTAATGGCTAACAGGTCGTATTTCTGAGAGGTGAATCCCTAGTGGAGTGCATATTCTGACATTTTTTCTAATTAAAATACTATAGGAAAAAAAGCTATATATTGCAGGAGGGCACAGTGGCTAATTCAGTTAGCTAATGAAGCTTTAAGCAAAGAGAATGTAGGTGTCTGTTCAATGTCTCATAAAAGCTGTATTGTGCAAAAACACATTTAGTTTCAACTTTCCAATAACACTAAAAATCATTTCCGTTAAATCAGAACACCTTCTTCAATAACATTTTTCATATTCAATGGCAAGCAGCCACTTACTGCGTCATAAAATGGTGTGGGAGCCTGGGTCATTGATTGGCCAATGCTGCTCCACCACCCAAATCTCCTGCCTCACGAGCTAGCTTTTGGCAATTTATGCATTAATCGCAAGTATCTGTATGCAAATAAGGTAGATCATTACAACTTCACCCTCTTAAGGCCTAGATGTTTATTTTTCGCCTTTGTAGCAGTGGAAAAGGTCAAGATAGCTTGTGCTCTTTAACTTATGGTTTATCCAAAGAATACAAGCTTTGTCTTCTTTAGCAAAAAACAGAAACCTTCCCCTTCCCCCGTGCATATCTGAGTCATAACCAAATATAAAAAACTAAGGTCCATATTACCAAGATGTGCGATTTTATCGCCGCGTTAGCACGTCATTATCAACGCGCAACACATAGGCGATATTAAATCAGGCGATAGCCGGCGATAGGGAACATTAGCGCGTAAAAACAAGCGTTGTTGTCACGAGCTAATGTGTGCCTTGATAATATGGGGGGGTGGATTCAGCTTTATGATCCACACCCCCATGTTACCAATGCCTAACACCTGATCGGAGCAGGCGTTGGGAGACCTGCGATAAACAAATTTATCGCAGGTCTCATTCTCGCAACGCCTGCCTTGGTAATAGGGTGTTACCACCTCCAACCACATTTTACATGTGGTTGGACGTGGGAACGCCTACTTTGCATGTCATTAGCGATGTTTCTCGCTGACATGCAAAGTGGGCTTGAGGCAGGCGTTAGCATGCCCTTGTTAATAGGGCGCTAGAAGTATTGCCGCTTTCTCGGCACAATTCGCCGTAAAAGCGGCAATACTTCACCTTTGTAATATGGCCCTAAATGTAAAGAATATTCCTCTGGGAAACCCCACTATGTGTTTTGTGCGTCCTACTAGACAGAAGTATATCATGGAATGCAATCTTATGTAATGCAGCTTAGGGTTTTCCACGTCTGTCTATAGTAAATATACTTGTGATAACATAAGGTTTGTGGGGTCCGATTTCAACGTTGGCAGTGCGACGCCTGGTCCGCCCCACCACTGCACACCAAAGCCGTGGTCGGAGCTCCTGCCAGATTAGGAGTTTCTTCCTGTCTGGTGGCCTTTTTTTGGCGTTTCCACCGGGGTGCCTCTATAAACGGGCACTGCAATGGGCACACCATAACAGTTCCTGCATGGCATGGACTAAAAAATCCATACCATGCAGGAACTGATGTGAATGCACACAAGGGTCCACATGTTGTACCCCCGTTTGTGCATCCACAGTGTGCAGACGCATCAGGGGATCGCGTAGGACCACCTTTGTTTCCTCTCCGCCAGGGTATAAATGGAAGAGTAATCGCCATGAAAACCCTGGCGGAGAGAAAACTCCTAATAGGATTGGCGGAACCGGGGCGATCCTGCCAAGCATATGGATGGCTCCACACCACCGCAACACCACCAGGGAGCACCAGACTCGTTTAATTCCCTGTAGCATAATGACACAGATTTACCTAGGAATTCCACAAGGTAATACTTGAATTATGCGACAAGAGTAATTCTGCATTTAGCGCTAATTTGAAGCGCAAAAAGGCCCCCTGCATCCAAAATTAAAGTGTGGATACTTGTTGCTCTGAGAAGAATCTAATTGCAAAATGCACGCTTGTGTCCATTATGGAGAAGAGGGTGCATTTTGCAAAAAAAAAACTGTGTTAAATGCAGCCGAACATGAATAGTGAACGGCTACTCACATTCGCTAAATGCGGTCTTGCTGTAGGATTTTTTCCCCCAAATTACTCTTAATTGAGCAAGGAGGAGTAATTGCGCAATTATTGGTAACTCATCATCAAAGAGTAATGCAGAATTGTCGAATTCATTCTGATGACACCAGAATAATTAAAATTCTTCCCAGGCCTAATCTAGGCCTGCACTTTCATACAAAAGGCTCAAACCAACACTCACAGGAGAACATTATCAGCCTGATTCATGAAGTAAAATTGCGCCCGCAATCGCTGCGAAAATGCAATTGCGGGCGCAATTTCCGTAATCGGCATTCAACATCAAAATTGCGAACTCGCAAACACATAATAGCGAATTCGCTATTATATTCGCAGAATCCCGGTAGGAGAGCATTAGCGAATCGGAAAATGCGACAAACCACGGATTCTGCGAAATAAATGGCGAATTCGCTATACAATCGCAATTGCTATTCAAGAAAAATCGCTAATAGCGAAAAACCCAAAAATCGCAGTTAGCGGCGCACAAATTAAGGACAATTCAAAGCAGGTGGTAACCATAAAAGCCATGGAAAAATTACATTTAAAAAACCGTTGGCCAATCACCAACAGGTTCAGGCCTGACCAATCACACATAAGGACAATCATCAGCAGCAGCATAAGGAGTTCCACAATGCCAGGAATGTACATGGTGGTGAGGCGTCGAAGGCTACATCGATTAGCACAGAGGAGACGCAGGATCCAGGACAGGATTTTCCGCCAGCGGGTCACCTTGCTGGGCCAAACCAGAGAGCAGATATATGCAAAATACAGGCTGAATGGGGAAATGATAATGCAGCTAATACAGGACCTTGACCCCCTGATGCAGCACCCAACAAGCCGTACCAATGCGGTGCCTACACATGTGCAGGTCTTGTGTAGCCTGCACCTCCTGGCCTCCGGGAGTTTCCAGGGGATAGTAGCGGCTGCTGGGGGGATATCCCAGCCCACCATGTCACGCTGCCTCCACACTTTTGTTGACGCCATGCTCACCCAGCTACACCGTCACATCAAATTCCCCGCCAGCCAACAGTAATTGGACTTGACCAAGCTACAATTCTACAATGTAGCCCATTTTCCTCATGTACTCGGATGCATAGACTGTACCCACGTCGCCATCTGCCCACCAGCTGCCACGGAGTATATGTTCCGCAATAGAAAGTCCTACCACTCCCTCAACATCCAGATGGTCTGCAATGCTAAGAGATACATCACTGACATTGTCGCACAGTACCCAGGGAGTAGCCATGACTCCTTCATATTCCGGCACAGCGGCCTCCACACACGACTGGTCAGGGGAGAGTTTGGGGAAGGACACCTACTTGGTAAGTACACTTTGTCGACAATGTCACATTGCTAAGAAGTAACAGCGCAGCACAGGCAATCACCATCTGCTCCTCTCATTCAGGTGACAGTGGCTACGCCCTCCGTGAATACCTCCTGAACCCATACCTCAACCCTGCTACACCCCAGCAACGGCGCTACAATATTGCACACATACGGACAAGGAATTGCATAGAAAGGACATTTGGCCTGCTCAAGAGCAGGTTCTGCATACTGCACAAGACAGGTGGGGCCATGTATTACAGTCCTGCAGTGTGCTGCCGCATTGTGGCTGTCTGCGCAATACTACATAACATTGCAACCAAGCGCCGGATACCTGTCGACATCTCTGGCAGTGAATCTGAAGGGGACAACCGGCCACCTGCAACACGCGGGGAAAACCCAGCTGAAGGCCACAGACGTCGCAACCACATCACAGTGAACAGTTTCTAGTGCACCCTCTTCCATCACCCCACAAATCAATAATGCATGCAAAATGTAATAATGACACAACGCTAATGTGTGTAGCAAAATAAATGTATTTGTTTAAATCACAAAAAAGGTACCAGTTCAACTATCTTCCACTAACAGTATTACTGCATACTGCAGTGTCAAAGGACAGGGCAGGCTTAAAGTCAGCCTGTGCCTGTTATTGTCTAATGTACTCAAGTGCTCCTCCTGCGCGTTCCGCCCAAGCGCCTCTGAGGCGCATCGTCTTCCGGGGCTTCTGGACCTGGCGTGGGCCTGGTGCTGCGGCTGAGTGGCGGGATTTGTGAGGCTGAGTGGCTGCTGATGCTGGATGCCCCCTCACTAACATCATCACCCCCAACAGTGGCAGGTATAGCAGGAGGGTGTAGTGCCGTAACCGCCGTGGTCAGGTGCTCCAGGACCCTGGTCATGTCCTCACAGCACTGGACAAGTTGGTGCTGCTGTGCTAGTGACCGCCGCGACAACTGGGAAGTTGCATTGGCAGCAACATAATTCGACCTGCTGTAGGAGGCCAGCCGGCTCATGAGCTGATGGTGGCGGCGGCGTGCTGCACTGCGCTGTGTGGTCATCGCAGCAGTGTTGGCCTCCATGGCTGCAGTCATGCGGGCCATTCCCTCACCCACACCTGCCATGGCTGCAGTCATGTTGACCATGCGGTCCCCCATACCTGCCATGGCCGCCGTCATGCGGTCCATGCGGTCAGCGACTCCGGCCACATTGCGCCCAATCTTGTGGAGCTGGAGCTGAATGGCACCTTGCTGTCATGCCTGGCGCTGATGGATTCTCAACATGCGTCTTTCGACGCTCAAAAGCGCCAGCCCCTGTCCATTGCCCCTCCTGCTTGCAGAAGTGGTGTGCTGGCGAGACCTGCCACGCCTGCTCTGCTGGCCTGACACTGTGGCTGGCCGCTGTGTCGCAACTGTCGCGGGCCCAGGTGTTGTAGCAACAGCTGCTGGTGGTGTCACAGCAGGCGATGATGGTGCGCCAGATGCAGGGGGCTCAATAGTCGCTGGCCTGGCAGCGGCTCTAGGTGATGCGGCAGTTGCAGGGGGCACAATAGTAGTTGGCCTGGCTGCGGCTCTAGGTGGTGCGGCAGTTGCAGGGGGCACAATAGTAGCTGGCCTGGCTGCGGCTGTAGGTGGTGCACCAGTCGCAGGGGGAACACTGCTGGAGGACCTGGCTGCTGGTGTTGTTGCAGGGGCTGGTGCCTGGGTTGGTGGTGGCACCTCCTCCTCCTGGACCTCCTCATCAATTTGCAGCCTTTCACTGTCGCTCCTTTCGCCGCCACCTGTGAGGGTAAGTGGATGATCATTAGTTGCATGTATCTGGCAGACGTGCAGTTGCTAAATGCATGCTGGGTGACATTCCCTGAATGGCTGTGGCTTTGCGTACTTTGGAACCTGTCTGGCTGCATTGTGGTACTACTACATTGTGGCCACACTACATATCCCACAATGCTTCAGGGCATTCCCTGATGTGCAACAATGGCATGCCTATGGGACATTAGGGGAGCCTATTTGGTCATGGACATTCATAGGGGACAGGGTCGCAGTCGCATGCCACTTACCTTGGGTGTCTTGGGTGGTGCGGGATGAGTCGAGACGTGTGAAGCCAATGCACGCCTCCCTCTCAAGGGTGTCCTCCACCTGGTCCTCCATGGCTGTGTTGGGAGGGACTGTAGGTCCGCCACCTCCAGTGCCCGACGACTCTCCAAGGCGCTCCGCCACCTTCTCTTTGGCACGACCTCGGAGGTCGTACCATCGTTTTTTCAGCTCCTTTAGTGACCTATCGGCCACTCCCACGGAGTTGACAGTGGAGGCAATCCCCTGCCAGATCCTCAGTTTTTCTTGCTCTGGGACCCTCCTGGAGTCTTTACCAAAGAGTTTGTCGTGGTTGGCCACGACCCCTTCAATCAAATGTTCGAGCTCCTGCTCAGAAAACTTGAGCTTCCTTTTCCGCCCTGAGGTGTTGCTGGGGCCAGGAACAGGTTCCTCTGACATGGCAGCAATGTAGTAGATGTGTACAAATCACCAGAATAGCAGCAGCTCTCCCACTTGCTCCCTCAAGGTCTGCCTCACTGTGGTGAATGGGGGTGGGAACTGGCTGCTTCCTGGTTGTGATGCCATCACTGTGCTCGAAATGCGACTTCCCGTTTTCCCGATCTCGCGAGTTTGCGATCTTGCAAATAGCGATATCGCAAATAGCGATATCGCTATTTGAGAGTTCGCAATCCCGGCGCGGGTAGCTGGAAATAGCGATTTTTCTGCGATCGCATTTTTTTATCGCTAATCTTCATGAATTCAGATTTGCGATTTCTCAATAGCGATTCGCATTTTTTCGCTATTACAGAATCGCAAATCTCGTTTTTCATGAATCAGGCGGTATGCTCCTAGGTAGGTACAAAAAAATTGAAATTGTGTAAACTACAGGTATAAAATAATTGAAAAGTCCACAAGAATTTTCTGGCATAATTAATGCTTCTCGCTCCCATATTTATGTAGAACTATCCATGTTAATGACTTTTGAACACTGACTAACACAAACACTCGTACTTCAGAAAAAAACCTGCAAATCATCTTTTTGACCAACCGTTAAATCCGTCAAAAAAGGGAATCTGAGGCAAGTAGTGCTCCAGAGAACTGGTAAATCTAATAACATTCTGTTGTAAAGTAAGTTGGTGAAGTAATGCAGAGAAGTAGCTAGACTATGAGAGGGGTAAATGTAAGCTCCCTTCAGGAGCTGGCATAGTTAGTTGTTCAGTCCTGGTCACTCTTTCTCAACTGCCCTCTGGGCAACCCTCATGATTCTGACATTCCATTGCCTTATTGGGTAACTTGCCAAGCAAGACACAACATCTTCTTAAAGTAACTTTTAAATCCTTCTAACTTTGAGCTGTTCAGAGGAAGTAATCATTGCTCCTTCCTAGAAGGAATAGGGGTGGCAGAAAAATCTTCTGCGACTTAGGGAAGTAAAGCAGCACTTATGGTCAAAATCTTGATAGGACCCAAGGCTGAAAAACTCTGGTCTAAACTCTAGGAATGAACATCTATCAAAAAGGGACTCCATTTCGCCCAACCACGTAGCTAAAGTATTGGCCAGTACTAGCAGGGTAGGTGGGCTAAACAAATTTCTGAAAGTGTGAATTCTGTACAAAGCCAACTAATGGACCTTAGCTCCAAAGTACCTATGTTCTATGGTATCAATAAGACAAAAGCCCATAATAATGAAAGGCTAGAATATCAACGATAACTAGGAATAGGATTCAGATTTTAATACTATATGATCGCAGCTTAACACCAATGAATGAATGAGCAATAAATGAAAATTACAAAAAGAGGCGTTTGGGCAAGGAAACTAAGTGAAAGACAATGAGGCAGTGAATTGAGGGCCCTTGCCTGTGGGGCCCACGAATATAGGTCTTTTTTACTGCATGGAATCACAATGCGGTCATTACAACGACCGCGTTATGATTCCGCATACCATTACTCCGCAAGCCGGAACGACTTGCGGAGGGGGGGTGCTGGATGTTGGAATAGTATTATTTACTATTTCAACTCCAATCTGTGTGGACACTGGGGAAGGTGTCGGATTTTATACCCAACACCCTCCCCTCCCTCTGCAAGTTATTTTTCCGACTTGCAGAGTTATGGTATGCAGAATCACAAAGTGGTTGTTGTAACGACCGCGTTGTGATTCCATGTGGAATTTGTTTTTTGTCATAAACGTTCTTTACCGGGGCCCACAACTTAGGCCTAGCCCACCCTGACTCGCAGACAGAGACCAATCATGCTTTATGCTTTCTACCACACTCTGACCTCGAGTGGTCCAAGGTTCTTTATTTATCCCCATGGGCTGCACCCAGCCCTCGGCATGCTACATCATCTGGACATCATGTGGCCGGATGGCTCACTACATCCAGTATAACCATTATTTTTGAAAGAAAAAGAAAAGAGGGTACAGATAAAGTTTAAAAAAAGTGCAGGAACATGGAGAGCATTATAAACACAGGAAATGTTTAACACCTAGGGGTGGGTGAGGCTGTTAAGTGGCTAGGTGACCTCAATATCCATCTGGATAAACCCACTGAGCCCAAGGCCATCTCCCTGACCAAATCCCCTGCAGTATTTAACCTGCTCCCTTAAGTTTTCCACCCTACGCACAATAAGAGCCACACCCTCCACCACATTTTCTCCAATTCAGAGCTCAAGGTGGATCTGTCCCTTCCATTAGTGTGGTCAGATCAATGCCTTATCAGTTTCAAGGTTTCTAGGTCTGAGAGGGGCCATCAGTCCCCTGCCAAGAAATGGGTAAACACTCAAAGACCTTTCCATTGGTCACTCCATCTGCTTTAGGTGAGGTGCTGGAAACCTCAGGTGATCCTTAGAGAGATGCTCTCCAACTAGAGACTTGGGTGCAGAACAGCAATTATGCACTAGCCCCTATGCCCACAGATACCCCCAAAAAAACAGACTGTCGTCTCCATGGTTTAATGAGCTACTGAGACTGAGCAAAAGTGCCTGCAAACGCTTTGAAAGGAAGTGGAGTAAAATGTAAAATTCTGATGATAAACGCCTTTAAGGCCCATTCTACAAAAATCCTCGATGCCAAAACAAGCTATCTGAAAGCTAAAATAGAGACGTCCTGCAACAAAGGCAAGAAGATCTTTACGATTTTGAAAACCTTCTCTGCCCCTTCATCTGTTGCTAGGGCTTTACCCCTCTCTCCCGAATTGACTAACCAACTAGCGACTTTATTTAAAGACAAAATCATGACTATTCAGGACTCCTTCTCTAGGGGGTCTCCAGAGGCCCATGAGCCTGCTGATGGTTTATCCCAGAGGGCGCAACCCGCCCCAATCGGCTGCCCAACTCTTGTACAATTCCCTTTGCTTCAACCAGAAGTATCCCTGGATATCATCAATAGTCTGAAGTCAGGGTCCCCTACTGACCCTTGCACAGCTAAACTGTTGGTCTCGGTGGCTACGTCATTAAACCCTGTGAGAAATAAGGTACTTAATTCTTCCCTTACGGCCGGCCACCTGCCTGGTATTTAGAAAAGGTGCTAAGAAGCCCCCGATGACCCCTTAGAGTCAGAAAATTACAGACCTATCTCACTATTGCAGTTTTTCCCCAAGGCCCTAGAGAAATATGTCAATTCAGTAATATCTGAGTACGCTGAAAAAAATTATTTCCTACACCAGAGCCAGTCGGGTTTCATAGCCAACTATAGTACAGAGACTGCCCTATTAGAGGTCTCGGAGCATATTAAGGAGAAGCTGGATCAGGGTGTTAAAGCCATTCTTATTTTATTAGACCTTTCTGTGGCCTTTGATACAGTTCCTCACACTAGACTTCTGGACAGGCTACAGGACTGTGGATTAGACAGCACTGTTCTTTCTAGAGGACAGAAGCCGGGAAGTCTGGACCCCCCCCCTTCGCGGCCTCCATCCCCAGCCTGAATGTGGGAGTTCCTCAGGGCTCTATACTGAGCCCTACTCTTTTCAACCTATATATGTCCCCCTTGGCACCACTGGCAGAGGCTTGTGCCACTAAAATGATTTCTTACACAGACAACATGCAGCTCCGTTTTACCTGTGACAAGGGAGCTGACTTTGAGGGTGAGAAGATCAGTACCTGCCTCTCGAAGGTGTTCTCGTGGTTGAGGAAGAATCTGTTAAAATGTAACCCAGAGAAATATGAAGTCATCTTTTTTGGCTCCCCACCCGCTGATGAGTGGAAACACTGGTGGCCCTCGGAAATGTCACCTCCTCTCTCTGCACAAAGCTCTGTCAAGAATCTGGGCATCATGATGGGTAGCACTCTCTCAATGAGAGCTCAGGTCCAGTCAGTAGAAGGCTCCAGTTTTGGGCTACTACAGATGCTTGGAAAATGTATCCGCCTCTTGCCTCTTGAACACAGGAAGACCGCAGTCCAGGCATTGATTATCTCGAGATTGGACTATATCTATGTCCTGTACCTGGGCCTCCCTGAATATTTGCTTAACTACTTACAGGTGGTTCCGAATGTAGCCATCGGAGCGGTCCTTTTGATTAAGCCCAGGACTCATATCTCCCCGCACCTCAAGGCTTTACACTGGCTCCCTGTAAAAAAGAAGATCAGTTTTAAGGTTCCGGTACTATTCTTCAAGGCCCTACATGGAAATGGTGTGGAGTGTCTCCGAAGGAGAGTCATGTATTATGTGCCACCAAGAACCCTGAGGTCCTTCACATTGAGCCTGGCATCCGTCCCCAGGATACGCTGCATCCGATCCGGCGGCCGTTTCTTTCGGTTCCATGGAGTCCACGCCTGGAACCTTCTCCCACTGACAATCAGGAAAGTGACTGATGTAGCTGTTTTTAGGAAAGTGCTTAAAACCTGGCTTTGTCATAACTAATTCCTGGTCTCCCGCTTCTAGGGTTTGCAGTGGGTCTGATAGAGTCTTTTCAGTGTTGGGTGGGACACTCTTTCTGAGTAGATGCACACTTTATAAATGATCTTTCATTACTTCATTATACTTCTCACCCCTGTTCACCATCTGCCCGGTTGCGTTGCATACAAAGTCTCTGAGCCTCTGACTCAGTTGAAGATTTTCTCTCAGGCTGTAGGGATGACCGATGGTGCCTGCATTTGATTGATAGAGTGGTTGACAGGATCCTTCGCTGCTACCCTGGTCAATAAGTCTGTTGCTCCCCGGACTGTCAGAGCCGTTGTTGCTGGTACTGTCTTAAACTTGATCTGAAATTCCCTCTGCTCTGGGGTTGTCCATGTGTAACTCTAACTCGCTCGGGACAGTCAGAGGAATCTTCCGTAACCAGGACACGTTTCTCGAGACCTCATGATTTCCTTTCCTCGCCACCACTATTGTTTCACATGCACCACTATCCATGTTTCCCTTTCAAAAGCTGTCCAGAATTTCCACCCCGATGGTGATCTTTAATTACTACTTTGTCGTCAACCTTCAGGGTGAGGTTCACTACTCCCCTGTCTTGGCTGGCCCATCTATTGTTAGCATTTCTCTGCTCCTGTGTAGCTTGTACTTCAAAGATAGTGGTTTCCAAGGTGGGTCCAGCAGGTAGGACGTCACACATTGCCATTTTCATTAGAAGTTCACTCGGGGTAGACACTGTGGGGCTGTGTGGCTTTTGTCGGTAGGCATGTAGGAATTGGTTTTGGATGCACTCTGGATTTTCACCTCAATTTACTCCGATGCTCTGGGTCTTGTTCAGTGTTCACAAAAAATGCTTAACCTCCCCATTGGCTTGAGGCCACAGCGGTGTGATTCATTGATGTTTGATATGAAGCTGGTGCAGGTATTGCTTGAATTCCTGCCCTTGAAAAGGTGGCCCATTATCGGTCTTGATCTCCTCTGGCAAACCTAGCATTGTGAGCACTTTCTCGAAGGCCGGGCTTACACAGTCGAGCGCGGTAGAGTCAATAAACTCTACTGCCAGAAATTTGGAGGAGATATCCATTTTCTAGCATTGTTCAGCTGTCTGGTAAACTACCAAAGTCCATACTGATGGAGGACCCAGGCTCCTTGCTGGCATTCTCTGTGATAATCGGTGCACCAGGGGGGTCCCCTCCCATGATGATGCACGAGTTGCATGCTCTGATTTTGTCTTCCAGGAGGCGATCCAGGCCGGGAAACCACACTTTGCTCCTAGACTCGCCTTTGTCTTAGCAACGCCTTGGTGTCCTTGGTATGCTAGCTCTAGGACTGTGAGGGATGACAATTTGATGACCTCTTAGTAGGAGTCCCTCCTTGCTTTCACTGAGTTCCTCCCAGCTTTGCCATAGTTGAGTCTGCGACTCGTGTTCTTCAGTGGTTAGTCTGCCTGCTCCATCGAGGAAGTTCCTCCACTGATGCTCCCTTAGTGCACCCCTCACTTTCTGCAGGTAACTGTTTGACTGGGTATGCTCAGCAATTTCAGAGTGCAATAGTGCCCAGGGGTAGGCTGATTGTGTAACCATTCTTACAATGTCTTTGGTGCCTTGATAGTCTTGCGCCATGTCCGTCCGTCTTCATCATCACAGGGTAGCGCAAGAGATAATCCACATTGTTGTTGACCACTGGACGATAGGCCACTTTAAATGAATACTTTTGTGGATGAACGGCCCACCTTTCGATCCTTGGTGGCCCATTGCTGACTGTTGCGGCAAACAGTGGAACCAGGGGCTTGTGATCGGTCACCACTTGGAATCGTTGCCTGCACAGGTAGATATGAAACTGTTTGCATGCTCAAAGAATAGCTACGGCATCTCTCTCTAACTGTGCGTAACAAGCCTCCACGGCTGTCAGGCTCTTCTTGCATATGCTATTGGGACCCATACACCTTCCCTCTTCATTTGTAACAGCAAAGCTCCGACTAATCCATGATTAGTTCAGTTCTCTGGGTTGGGTCAAAATATGCCATGGTGTCTTCATGGAGTAGGGCGTCCTTGACAGCCACAAATGCCTGAGTCGACTTGTCATTTCACTCCCATGGGACCTCCTCTCTCATTAGCACTCTCAGGGGTTGCGATAGTGTAGCGAGCTGTAGAATGAAGTGACCACAGTAATTGGTCATATCAATGAAGCTACAGACTTCAGAGGGGTTTCCTGGAATAGCGGCTATCTTGATGGCCCCAACTGTGCTGAGAACAACGTGGAGGCCATCCCTGCAGAACTTATATCCAAAAAACTCAATCTTGTTTGCCTAGAACATGCACTTGCGAGAGTGGAAGGGCAGCTCTCAGTCTGACAATAATCGCGCCCATCAGCCCGGCCAGAATTTCTCTGATGGTGTCTTGAAAAACCTCTGCAGCCAAATACACACCAACACTGAGGCACTTAAAGTCGCGTATCCCCACATCCTTCGAGAACGTAGGTATATATTGGGTCGACTCTTTGAATAGCAGTTGGTGATAGCCAGAATTAAATTCCAAATTAGAAAACAATTTGGCACCATTCAGGTCTGCAAAGAATTTATCAATTGTAGGTATAATATGCCAATCTCAGTGAAGGCTTTGTTGGGCAACCTCATATCAATGCAAATGGTTATTGCACGTCGCTGTTTGGGCTTTAGAGCAATGATCAATGGCTGTACCCAGGGAGTTGGCCCTGTAAATTTATCAATGATGCCATCTTACTCCAACTGATCCAGTTCCCTGTCCACTTACGGCCACAGATGAAAAGGCACACTGTGGTGCTGCAGGGCTACTAGACTCACTGTGTCATCAATATGAAGCTTTATGTGTACATTCTTAAGGCACCCACCCAGCCCTGTGAACAGTTGCAGGAATTCAGATAGTATGCTATCCACATGCGATTAGCGCAGTTGCCAGGCAAAACAGACTAGCCCAAAGTCTTTTGCGGTTTGGCTTCCCAGCAAGGTTCCAGTCCTGTCTTTTGTCACATTGAACTTTATCTTTATTTATTTTATTTATTTATTAGTTTTGTAAAGCGCGACATCTACCCGTAAGGGTTTCCCGGTGCTAGAAAGGCAAAAGCAGCAAGACACCAACAGATAGGGATCATTGGTTAAATAGCCAGGCTTTAACGACTCTGCGGAAGCGAGCATGACAGTTCTCCGTGCGGATGTCAAGGGGGAAAGAGTTCCAGAGTCTGGACCCTAAACTAGAAAAGGAGCTGCCACCAATTCTGGAAAGCCTGTACTTAGGTACAAAAAATAGATTTTGTGAAGAAGAACGGAGAGAACGAGAAGGATTGTAGGTTTTGGCGAGGGACTGTAGGTACAAGGGGGCAACCCCAGCCTTGATCTTGTGCATGTAGCTCAAAGCCTTGAACTTCACGCAACTCTCAACTGTGAGCCAGTGGAGCTCACAAAGGCGTTCTGTGGTGTGGTCGTTTTGGACCAATGGAAGACATTGTGTGACTGCCTTGGTAGACGCCAGGTAAAGTATGTTGGCGTAGTCCAGCCTGGAAGTCACCAAGGCATTCACTATGGACTTCTGGGTGTCGGGCGGCAGCATCCAAAAGATTTTTCTCAGCCAGCGCAGGATGGTAAAACAGGTGGCTGCCACTTTGTTGGCCTGATATTTCATGGATAGACCATTTTCAATGATCACACCCAAGTTTCGCACATGCTCTGAAGGGGAAAGGAGTGAACCCAACACAGCTGGCCAATGCCTAGGACTCCAGAGATCAGGTTTATTCCCAAGGACCAGAACCTCCGTCTTACCGCCATTAAGTTTGAGTAGGTTGAGGTTCATCCAATCGGAAATTTCACTAAGACCAACCTGCAGGGGGGAGGTCGAGGATGGATCAACTTGGGATAGCGAAAAAACGATTTGGGAATCATCGGCCTAAGTGTACAAAGTCAGCCCAGAACTTTGCGCGATGAGAGCCAGGGGTGAACGTAAAGATTAAAAAGGAGAGGGCTGAGGATCGAACCCTGGGGTACACCATAAGGGGAAGAATACGTTTTAGAGGTGGAGGAGTGTGAGAAGATTTGAAAAGTCTGGTTTGTCAGGAAGGATGTTAACCAGTCCAGGGCTTTTCCACCGATACTTATGGCCGCAAGGGATCTGATGAGTATATTGTGGGACACAGTATCAAACGCTGCACTGATATCGAGTAATATCAGTGCAACTGTGTCACCACGATCCAACAGATTCTGTAACGCCAAGGAGAGTGGTCTCGGTGGAAAATCCGGGACGGAAACCGGAGTGAGAGGAGTATAGTAAATTATTGGTAGCCACAAACTGGGACAGGTGCTGGTGAATGTGCCTCTCTAGGACTTTGGAGAATACTGGCAGCAGAGAAATGGGGCGGAAATTGGAAGGAGCCTTAGGGTCTGCAGTAGGTTTTTCAGCAGAGGGGTAACCATTGCGTGCTTCCAACAGCTAGGGACAACAGCGGTGTTAAGTGACTGATTAAGTATAGTGCAGATCATGAAAAGCTTTGGGGTGTCCAATAGGCACAGTATTGGGACGGGTAAAGGATCAATGGGAGAGCCCAATTCAAGATCTTGCGAAGAGTCGAGGGGTGAAGATCAGGCCAGAACAAAAGTGAAGCAGGGGAGGGAGCAAGAGGATGGGTAAACTCCCCAAGGCTGAGAGGTGAAATAACAGGGAAATTACTGTCTCTTTTAGCGGGAAAATCTTGACATATGTTATCAATTTTTGAGATGAAGAACTGAGCAAGTTCATCACACTTGCTGTTCGACAGGGGAGGAAGTTTAGCTCTGGTCTCAGAACCAGCGAGGTTTTTGATCACATTAAAAAGTACTTTAGACTTGTTAACTGCTTCCGATATCATTTTAGTGGCATAGTTAGCTCTAGTCAGGGCGCAGGCTTTATGGTAGCGTTTCAGCTCATTTTTATAAATAAGGCCTGCCGATGGAGAGTAGTCCTTTCTCCAGGTGTGTTCCTGTTTTTTACTACGAGATATATCAGTTTTTAGTGCCTCAGTATACCAGGGGGCAGGTGTTTTATGAAATTTCACCTTCTTATGAACAGAAGGAAAGCAAGTATCATTAACTTCAAGGAGCCAGGAATTAACAGTGCTGGCAGCAGTTTCCATGTCAACTGGATTAAGCAGACTGGTTGGAGGATGGGTGGCAAGGGCTTTGTTAAAAGAGACTGAATCCAACTTTTTCCAGTCTCTTTTACTAAAGCTCACTGGGGCTCTACATTGAGGCATTGCTTCAGTGGCAGTAAAGGTGAATTTAATTGAATAATGGTCAGACCAAAGAACAGGCAAGGCCGACGAGCAATGTAAGTGAGAGATATTAGAAAAGATGGGGTCAAGAAAATGACCACCACAAATGGTGGGGCCTTGATTAAGTAAAGTGATATTCATAGACGCAAGGTCAGCAATAAGATTGCTGCTTACGCTGGTCTTGGGATCCTCCAAATGAACATTAAAATCCCCAACAACCAAAAAATTGCTGGAAGTTGTAAGAACCGAGGCTATGTAGTCAGAAAGTAGTGCTGACCAGGCATTCGCAGGGCCTGGAGGGCGGTACACCAATAGGCCAGTGAGGGTGATCCTGTGATGAAGGGCAAGCTTAAAATATGCTGCCTCAGAATTGCCTAGAGTGACAGGGTCAAGTTGGCATTGAAAAATTTTCTTAAATATAAACGCAATGCCACCCCTGATTTTCTTGGGTCGGTCACTTCTAGCAATGGCATAGCAGGCGGGTAAAGCTTCCGCGATATCTGGGCCGGAGCTTTCATGGAGCCATGTTTCAGTGATGAATAATGCATCCAGCATTTCATCCTCGAGAAGATCAAAGATCTCGCGTTTGTGTTTGTGCAAGGAGCAACAGTTCAGGCTCAGACATGTAAAATTAGAATTCCCCGAGGTGGTGGCCTGCTGAGCAAAGCGGCTGCTCAGCTGCGGGACATCCAAAGAGAAGGTGCAATGAGGACAAGATTGGGGAAACTGGTCCAACATATCAAAGGTGGAAACAACCTGTTCTGGTGTGGGTCACAGCGCGTACAATTGCTCTGCGCTATAAATGATTCTAGGAGACGCTATTTGAGCAGGGATTATGGCCCCTGGTCCCGTGTGGGCGCGGACGGGCGCAGACGGGCACACCTTTGGCGTGCCATCGACGCGCCGTCGGCGCGCCCGCTGCGCGGACGGGAAATTCCAGACATATATACAGGAAGAGGGCGGGAGGGTCAAATGGACTAGACCGCAACCCTGCACCTCCCAGCAATATGGCGGCTCACCCCCCGAGCAACCTGCAACAGCGCCTAATCGGATGCGCAGGATGCCACAAGTAAAAGGGTAAGTAGCTAAGTGGAAAATAGAGCAAGTGACCAAAAAGCAAATATAAAATAGATTTAAAAGAGTATTAAAAACAAAGGTTGAACTCGCTGTCTAGCTTTCTTGGCTTTTCGCCTCAGGAAAGTGAAAAGTGCAAGTGCCAAGCTTTGTCTTGATGTCGCTGTTGGTGACCTCTACTTCTATGACACCCCTGAGTGTAATCGGGTCAATTCCCCTATACTTATAAATTCTAGCCTTCTTAGGTAAGATTGTTGGTTGAAGACTTAGCTTCAGGATCTGCTCGGAGTCAATGGTGTTGACTGATTCACCCATGTCTATGAGAAAAGAAATTGGTACTCCATTAACTTCGACCTGGCACATGGGGTTGGTCTTATTTTTTTATTATTCTGGCCTGTGAATGAAATAGAACACATGCATTCATCATCATCCTCTTCTTGTAGACCCTTCTTACTTTCTTGGGGTGAGGTGTGGTTGTCCTCTTGGTCTTCCAGCTATCGATTGTGGAGGTTTCATGTTTTCTTCCCTCAGTTGTTAGCGCCTGCCCTGGGGTTAGAGTTGTGACAAACCTTTGCAAAGTGGTTTGATCTTTCACATTTCAGGCACATTTTATCTTGTACTGGGCACCTTCATGGTGGATGGCATATAATTCCACAGCTCTCACATGGTCTTTCACTTGTTTTGGGAGGGTTCGGTCTCTGTCCTTTTGCAGGACGCCACCTATTAGCTTCCACCTGCTCTTTCTTGACTGTCCCTGTTCGAGCTTTTGTGTTGATCGTGGAGCATCTGGTCAGTGCCGATGACATCCCCCGGCAAGGCTGTCCACAAATTAATGTGACCTTGCTAATACAAGGATTTCACCCAGAGTGATCCCCAGTTGACGGAGTATCAGTTTGTGAAGGTTAGATGACTTGCATCCTTAAATGAGTTGAGCCCTGATTTAGTCTATTCCTGGGCACCTGGTGGCCAGTTTGCACAGCAATGCAAAGAAGGTGCCCACGGATTCACCATCTTTCTGGTGGACCTTTTGCAACTTGAAACGCTCATAGTCAGGATTCAATTAAGTATCAAAATGTCTATCCAGCGCGTCCACAGCCACTTCATAGTCATAGTCACCAGCTGTGTTAGGCAGATTCTCAAACACGTCATAAAGTTAATCTCCAACCATGTGGAGCATGAGTGAGGGCTTGATAGTGCCATCTGTTTCCTATGTGGTGTGAAAGAAGTGATTCAGTGTGTGCCTATCAATAGCGCCAATGTGGTGCTGCCTTTGCGGGGTCTTCCAGTTGGCTGAAAGGCATGAGTGCAGCCACCGGGGCCTGTAAATTTTGTTGCTGTACTGGTGAAACATCTGCCGCCATGGTCGCACCCTGTGCTTGCATTTTAATGATGGGGTCGGTCGCACTGCTGCTGCCGCCGAGGGCTTGCGTCAGGTACCAGCCACAGGGGCGGGTGTAGTAATGGTGGCAGTGGTGCTTACAAATCCACCCAGGACATACTGGGGTTAATCACCCTCATGGTGCACGGCCAATCTATGCTCCTCTATGTCCACATGTGCCTGTAGCACTAAGCATGTGATTGGACACTCCCAACTCCCATGCAGTTAGACACCTTGGCAGAAGCGTGGAGCTGGATGCAGTGGGAGAGGCCCTGGCTATGAAATAACTGCCCTGAGAAACCATGCTCGGAGGCAGCCCTGTCATGTATGGCAACAGGTCATTTTGTCTGCTGTCCTCCTCCAGGAAGGCAGCTCCATCAAATGGCACTGAAGCCTGCCAGTTCCTATGCAAATTTACTTATTGGCGCCTAGAGCGGTCACCGTGCACCACCTTCAGTGTGGGAGGCAGCGGGTGGTGCAGCTCCGACTCGCATCCTCTGCTGATACTCCGGGGGTACTAGCACCGCAGAACTCGCCCTGCCAGCTGTTGGATGAGCGTGGTGGGTGTCACCCACCTCATCACCAGTGTAGTGAGGGCCCTTGCCCACGGGGCCCATGACTCAGGCCTAGCTCACCCTGGCCCACAGACAGAGAGCAAGCGTGCTTTATGCTTTCTACCACACTCTGACCTTGAGCAGTCTGAGGGTCTTTATTTATCCCCTGGCCTCCAAGCAATACCCGGAGGCCCAGTAGATTGGTGGTGATCATCCCTGCAGCGCATTACACCAGTTTCCCTGGGTGGATAAGGCCATGGCCATCTGCATTCAGAGGGATTGATAGGAACAGGTGGGTGAGTGGGGTCTGGTACGTTACACCTAACTAACTGCCAAAACACTTCAATGTCCGGTTTGTTCTTATCTCAGCTTTAGCTATTCTGTAGTCTATCTACCTTTCTAACATGCGATACCTAAAGTATCAGAGATGTTTGATTGTCAGTGTCAATCTGTATTGTTGCATGTAAGATCACAGGTATAAATCTTCATTACATGCCACATGTTGGAATGGTGTTTGTGCGCGTATTGCTATTAAATTATCATCCCAGGACCCATGATATGTGTCAATATATAAATATATGGTCCAACCCATTTGCATTCTGGCAACAGATATGTAAGACTAACCATCTGTCAAGTCTTGGGAAGTAGAGATTGAAATGACTACAACTACCATGAGACACTGTTTCTGTAACAGAAAACAAGATGCAATATTGATTTTGCCCATTCTCACCTGTCTGCCATGTTACAGGTGATGTTCACTTCTCATGGAAATAGCCATTTGCTAAGTGTTAGGCAGTAGAAATTAAAATAAATGCAACTACTATGAGGCCCTGTTGCTGTAACAGAAAACACGAAGCAATAGTGATGCTGTTCATTCTCATATGTCTACCATGTTACAATTGATTTTCACTTCTCATGGTGTTAACCATTTGTCACGTGTTAGGAATTAGAGATTGAAATGACTACAACTACAATGAGGCAAGTTTTCTGTAACAGAAAACAAGATGCAATTGTGATTTTTCCCATTCTAACTTGTGTGCCATATTATAATTGATGTTCTTTTCTCATGGACATCTACATACAATGCTCTACTCGGAGGCATGTCTTGGTACTTACCTTGCTGGTGTCCTCGTCTCCTCAACTGAAACTATTGATGACATGAGTGACACCATACCACGGTGATGGATCAAGCCCTGATCTTTGGACTGGGTAAGAGTGGTCTGCTTAATTCAGACACTCTGTTCATCACCACCCCCTTTTCTGAATCATTTTTGTCCACCATAAGCGTGGAAGGGTATACTCAGATGTGAGTCCCTAGCTCATTGCACCATCAGGATTCAAGCAAGCCGGGCCGAAGACGGCTGAAATGCCAGAAACCGGTCCCCGGTAGCTTGTTTCCTTCCCAGTATAAGAATTGGCTTGGTAGTTTGGTCTGCCCTGTTCCCATGATGCACTGGGCCAGGGTCAGACTAATTTGCATATAGCCAAGTTCTGAGCTGGGATGGTGCAGTGAGCTAAAAAACGGTGATGGATCAAGCCCTAATCTTTGGACTGGGTAAGAGTGGTCTGCTTAATTCAGACACTCTGTTCATCACCACCCCCTTTTCTGAATCATTTTTGTCCACCATAAGCGTGGAAGGGTATACTCAGATGTGAGTCCCTAGCTCATTGCACCATCAGGATTCAAGCAAGCCGGGACGAAGACGGCTGAAATGCCAGAAACCGGTCCCCGGTAGCTTGTTTCCTTCCCAGTATAAGAATTGGCTTGGTAGTTTGGTCTGCCCTGTTCCCATGATGCACTGGGCCAGGGTCAGACTAATTTGCATATAGCCAAGTTCTTAGCTGGGATGGTGCAGTGAGCTAAAAACAGCGATGGATCAAGCCCTGATCTTTGGACTGGGTAAGAGTGGTCTGCTTAATTTCGACACTCTGTTCATCACCACCCCCTTTTCTGAATCATTTTTGTCCACCATAAGCGTGGAAGGGTATACTCAGATGTGAGTCCCTAGCTCATTGCACCATCAGGATTCAAGCAAGCCGGGCGGAAGACGGCTGAAATGCCAGAAACCGGTCCCCGGTAGCTTGTTTCCTTCCCAGTATAAGAATTGGCTTGGTAGTTTGGTCTGCCCTGTTCCCATGATGCACTGGGCCAGGGTCAGACTAATTTGCATATAGCCAAGTTCTGAGCTGGGATGGTGCAGTGAGCTAAAAAACGGTGATGGATCAAGCCCTGATCCTTGAACTGGGTAAGAGTGGTCTGCTTAATTCAGACACTCTGTTCATCACCACCCCCTTTTCTGAATCATTTTTGTCCACCATAAGCGTGGAAGGGTATACTTAGATGTGAGTCCCTAGCTCATTGCACCATCAGGATTCAAGCAAGCCGGGCCGAAGACGGCTGAAATGCCAGAAACCGGTCCCCGGTAGCTTGTTTCCTTCCCAGTATAAGAATTGTCTTGGTAGTTTGGTCTGCCCTGTTCCCATGATGCACTGGGCCAGGGTCAGACTAATTTGCATATAGCCAAGTTCTGAGCTGGGATGGTGCAGTGAGCTAAAAAACGGTGATGGATCAAGCCCTGATCTTTGGACTGGGTAAGAGTGGCCTGCTTAATTCAGACACTCTGTTCATCACCACCCCCTTTTCTGAATCACCTACAACACCAACATGGGTTGGATGGATTGAGGTGCTGAAGGGCATCAACACAACCCTGTGCAGGGCTTTTCCACCACCATCTACCTCTTCCAATGGTCCAACTATATACAGGCTATCTACATCAGCGGCAACCGCAGGAAGGGAGGCCCTGACAGAGGAAGACACACCTGCAGTTACCACTTCCCTGCACAGTTGATCCCCCAACCCGTGCAAAAATCCAGGCAAGACACCCACCACCGCCAACAAGAAACCTCAAACCTAATTTCCTCCAGTATGTGTAACACATTCATTCTATGGACTATTTCTGGACACTGATTCCTTTCTGATGGGAGTAGTATTTTGGACTTTGGACTTCTGACAATTTGGCATCACAACTATGGTTTTATACACCATGACAAACCACTTCACTTTTTTTAATATGTTTTTTTACACAATATATCTCTTCACCTATACCACTTTAATAAATACACAAGTCACAAACTCATTGTCTGCTGTAGTAAATTTCACATCTAGCAATATATATGTCCTGCCATGTAAACTTTACAATGCCAAAACAAGCTAATTGTGTATGCCTGGATATGTTGCATGTACATAATGTTTAGATTGGGATCACAACCATGTCACACTAACACATACATACAAGTTTCTTGCCTTATAACATCTTTATTCCATTGTTCCAAACATGGGCTGGCATGATTTAAGAAACATAACAAATAATACATGACTCAAATATTCTTTGTCAATGATCACATTTTCAGGTGCAGACCTTAACAACATGGAAGGAGAGGCTACAGCAGACAATTTCCTATAGAATAGGAAAAATAAAATTGGTCTATGTCATCAGCCACGGCCTTATCGCCTACCTCAGAAGAGGAATCTCACATCATTTAAACCAATAAACAGGCGCAGGGCAGTACAACAGTTTCTGATCACAGGGATATTCCAATCCTGTGTTGCTGCATTTGGTGTAATGTCACAAACAAATGTGAGTGATGTACCATAAGCATGTTGGCCTACAATGAGAAGACTCATCAACAGCTACATACAGTTTATACACAATGAACATTTAGCCAATGTGAACGGAGACTAGAATGATTTGGGCTCATATCAACATTTTGTTGGAGCACATGATGGCACACATATTGCATTAGGACCACCACACAACAAGTCCAAAGGATCCCTCTGAACTTCAATCCTATCACTGTGCAAGCTGTCTTGGTACAGGTTTTATACACCCAAAGTCTGTGACAGACATTCCCAGGAGCAATCCATGCCAACTTCATACGTCCAAACAGCATAATTTACCTGCTAATGTCACAACTTTGAAATGTCCAAATGAAGGTGCCATGGATCCGCAGAACCACCACCGGAGGAAGATCCTTCACCTACCTGGCGGCCAAGACCTGGAACACCCTCCCCACCCACTTACGACCCACCCAGGAACATCTCTCCTTCAGGAAGCAACTCAAGGCCTGGCTTTTCAAGCAGTAGCAGCCACCCCCCCCCCCCACCTCAGCGCCTTGAGACCTTAGCGGGTGAGTAGCACGCTTTGCAAATTTTATTGATCAAAGGTACCTAAAACAGACCAAAATAAACAGATTAGCTATGAAAAAACTTACATATGGCACAATTCACATGGTCAACTGTTTGGAGAAGAGAGCCCATGACAAAAATCTAAGTTAAACAAAGCAACACTTACAAAGTGAACATATGTCATAATGTCGTGTTCTATCTAGGACCCCGATCAATATTGTGATCTTTTGCCCCTATACGACTATAATCCATCCATACCCCTATAATGGCATAAACGATCAGAGCCATATTTTCAGAAACTCGCCTCTGCAGCTCATTACAGTATATGACACAGCAGAAGGCACTATCTTAGATTCCTAGATTACACACCGAGTTCTTTCAACAGATAAAACCCCCAGCAACCTGGGAAAGCTCCGCTTGCTTTGTTTTCATTAGTAATAGAACTCTAACGAGCACTGTAAGAACGACCAGTTCTTAGTGACATCTTTATTAACATCTTATGTCCAAAAACTTACGTCAAACAAGGCACCTTCCAGGTATAAATAATACCAACGTTGCCTTAAGCAAACACAGCGATGGTGGTGGAGAATACAGGAGCAGAACAGCTGTCCCTTTCAGAGCCCAGCAGATGCGAGAAGCCAACGGACGCTGCCCCTCCTCCTCCTTGACGCGCTGAGAGAGACGCTGTCTTTTCTCCTGCCGAGAAAATCCAGCTCCGGCGTTTCCAGCCTACCCTTGCGGGTAACTGGGATATCGAGTCCTGAGAGTAGATACAATACCTCCAACATTCTATTCCAAAGGTACGGTGCTGACTAAACCCTTAGAGAGAATTCTTGAAGCAAACCCTTGGCAAACCAACTTAACTTAAACTGCTACTTACTTACTCCCTCCCAAGTATTAGTCTTAGGTCAGGTACACTGGGGTGGGCGTAGTTAGAAGCACCAGTTGAGGACGTTAGCTAAATGTATATATGAATGTATATATTGTATTCATTTTAACTATTGTATTGCTAATAAACGATATCAATGCTTTTACAGTATTATTTCACAATCCTCCTTTTACTGTACGCACTTTTTATAATAACAAGTCTTGCAATTGTGGCAATTCATTTCTCTTGCATGAGAAGAAAGACTGTTCAATAAATAATACCTTTTATTGAAAACGCCCGTCTCTCTATTCTCTGCATAATGGTGAAAGTAATCTGCACAACTGACTGAGTGAAATGGCTGTCTATTGTTTCACACGACTCTTGAGATTGACTCTTATTCTAAGGAGCAAAGTTGTCATGTTTATGCGGTTGTTGGAAAACTGAATCCCTTCTTGTCTGTGCCTGGGAAGCTGATCACTTCCTATTCAGTCAAGAAAGTTTCCAGTGACCTCTGAGCTAGTTGGTACAAACCCAATTAAGTCTAACATAGTCAGTAGAGACCTGGAAGACAGTACTTCTACGTCTACACTGCTGTTTATGTTATTCCAATGCGCAGGGCCTATAGGGAAAATAGGAACTACACTACATGGCGCCCAACGTTTGGTAAGGCGATAAAACTAATGCAAGACGTTAGAGTAACTCAGTCGTGCTTTTTCACACAGACCCTTTCTCCTGTAAATACTCCAATAGACGTCTGGAGTGGGTGAAAGGTTAAAATCCGCCCGAACTTAGTAGGAAGAGATTCCTATGTAAAGCTCTGGTTTATTCAACGTTGAAGTATACAGTGTTCCAAAATATTGTGCACCTAATCTTTGTTTCCTTGAAACCTGATCTGCAACAAAAAGACCTTCCTGACAGTAAAAAGCCAGGAGAAGGCGGGAACAACGGAACCACTGATGCCGCAGTAAATGCGACTCAGCAGGGTCCCGATGAAATTAATGAACCGGGTGCAATAATCATCCCGGTCAACATAAGAAAAACTATAGCGTTAAAACTTATAGAAAACGGACTGACCACACTTAGGTGGCACAGTCGTCTTCGTGATAGAGGCTCACGAATATCGGCAGACAGAGGTATTCTATGCTTGGATAAAATTTCCAGCGGCAAACGCTGCAACACACGAATTCCACTATTACAAAATAGAGGAACCTCCGGAAGAGTACGCTCCTTTCGAGGAGATTGAAATCCCATTAAAATACCAAGAGCACCTGCTCTGGTTTAAAGGTGCCCTAAAACATAATGATCATATTACCAGACTCGGTCCACTAGGTAGACCAGGAGCAACGTGGCCGATTCTAGCCAGCTACACACCACATCCGGACATTGCAAAAATGTCAAAAGAAGAACTTTTAGCACAGCTAAAAACATTAATTAAAATACATAGACAATTAGTTCAATATGTAATGAGGACTGCAACAGTCCAAACAGCTGTTAATGTCCCACAGCTGACCCCTCATCAGGGGAACACAAATAAAATTACACCAGAGAACATATAATCATGTCTTGGTAAAACACCCATAAAACGGGAACAAATTCCTTTCTGGTTAGCGCAGAAAATTACTCAATTAGAGGCAGTATTTCCGAATACTACCCCTATTGAGAAACACAGAATTCTGACCATCTGCCTTCCAATGGGGGTGGCACCATATGTGGAGGACTGTGACACTTGGGGTACAGTCTTTGCTTCCATTTACACAAAAACACATGGCGTTCCGTCAATGGCGGTAATACCAGATGTGCTAAAACAGATTCAGACTGAATACGGTCCAGAACCTGCTTTAACTCTTAGTATGAAATTACTGAAAGACTTCAAACAGGTCTCGGCTATATTACTAGCCAATATAAAAGGAGAAGCAGCATCTGTGGCGATCCGCCAGAAGTTGAAGGAAACAGATATAACAGATCAACCAATTGAGCTTGCCAGAATTATAGAAAAATGTTATGAAGAATTAGGTAGAGACAGCTTGGGTGGGAAACCAGTAAAACCCAACTACTCGAAAATCCTGAAAAATTATTTATTAAAAATAATTCAAACACTCCTAAAAAGAGCTGGAATGGAAATAAATAATCCACTCCCAAGGAAAAAGTTTTCCAGTCCAGAGGAAGGTCTCCTCGATGGAGGGAAAGAACTCCGACTCAAGAACACCAGTCTCCCCAGAGGGAGCCCTCTGAGAAAAGATATAACCTTAGAAATAGGGATAACTTGAAAGAGCCTGATAGATATCAAAGTATTGATACACGTCCCTCTCGATCTTTTTCGCAGAAATCGGAAAGAAGAGGACGGTCAGACCCAGGAGAGCACACCAAGTCCAAAGACAAGGAACCTGCTCAAAGTAAAAAATCACAATTTCCAAGAAAGAAGGTAGCCAGTATTAGAGTAATCGAACATGCCGAGAATACTGAGGACACAGTTGAAAAACGGGGAGAGGGCACAGACAATGCTAGACAGTGCAGCAGAAATCACCATAGCTCGCAAGATCCTGATGAGTCATCTGGAGACAGTGGACACGAATGAATACATTCAAGTAGAAACTGCCGACACCAGAGTTAGCGAACCTCATAGGATATACGAAATACCACTGCATATAGAGGGAGATAAGACTAGAAAAATAAGGGGTCTGTTTTGGGATAACCTCTCAAAAGGCTATGACATCCTGTTAGCTGAAAAAGATTGGCCCCCAGAGTTTGTCAGGGAATGCCCTCGTGGCGAAGAAATGATTATGCCTGCCTTCTCGAATCACATTCCGATTCACACTAAATTAATATATATGCAAGGAAATGGGCAGTAGCCCAGGCAACAGCATTATGTAAAAACCATGTAGGATGGGATGAGGACTCTCCTCCTCACAAAATCCAGTTAAAAAGTCAACCGACTGCACAAAGGCAGTATCCAATTAAGCAAGAAGCTAAAAAACAAGTCAGGGAGATTTTAGATCAACTTGAATACCAGGGAGTGATTGAAACATGCACCTCTCAAATGAACAATCCATTGTTTCCTGTCTCCAAACCGGACGATTCATATCGTCTAGTTTTGGACTACAGACACCTTAACTCATGTTGCAAAACATTTGCAGTACAAAATTCGCATAGTGCTGCACAAATGAATAACATAGTTCGCAAAAAATATAAAACGACATTAGACATATCTAATGGTTTCTTTTGTCAAAATATTGCACCAGAAAGCAGATACTTGACCGCTTTCTCAGTAATGGGGTCTCAGAAAAAATTCTGTAGGCTCCCACAGGGATTCAAGAACAGCCCAGGACTATTCTCAGCCAGAGTAACAGAGTTACTACAAATATATGATGATGAGGCATTATCTTACGTCGATGACATCTATCTCACAGACGACGACTTGGAGACTCACTTGAAATGGGTGAATACCATATTACTTGGTTTCGCAGCAGAGGGTTACAAATTCAACTTTAAAAAGTCTCGACTTGCCCATCTGACAGTCTTATTTTTAAGATACGAATTATAAAGTGAAGGAAAAAGCCTAGCGGACATCTTCTTAGAGAAGTGCGCTGTACTCCAAGCACCTAAAACGCTGAAGAACTTACAATCAATTCTAGGCTTCCTGAATTTCGGAAGAACTTACATTCTAAATTATGCAGAGAGGGTTAAACCTCTCTATGAACTGATTAAACCTGATTTTAAACCAATCAACTGGACTCAAAAACACACAGAAATTTTGAGATCATTGCAAACAGACAAAATTAGATACACGTGACAATACAATCGACCTTGTAATCCGATTCATCCCAGGAAGATGCGGATTCATGTTCCTGACCTCTAATGAGGGAGAAACGGTACCAATAGCTTACAACTCTCACTTGTACACACAAGCAGAAAAACATTCAGTCTTACAGAAAATACTGTGAAAGCAGTACAAACTGCAATAGCGAATGAACGAGAACTAGCACACGGCAAAAGGATCATTGTCCTCACAGCCGAATCCGCCATTGAGGCGCTATTCAGCCCAGTAAATCTGCCTACAGTGTCACTGGATCCGAAATGGATACAGTGGGAAAATTCTCTTGCTGCGGAAGACGTGAAATACTATTTTGCCACGCACATGAAAAAACTGAATGATTTAACTTATTAAAAAGAATATCCTCTGCCAATCGAAATTCTGCCTCTCCAACAGTACTCCTGTATAATCTACACAGACAGATTTGTACAGCATTACAATGTAGAAAATAAATCCTACGATGCAGCCTGCGCGATTGGTAAAGGTTGCTGGCTGTGCGGTAAATTCAGACCGAAAATAACAAAAACTGAATCCCTGAGAAAATGTTCGGCTCAGCGAGCTAAAGTCAGATCTTTAAAGATGGTGCTTGAAAATGCAGAACGTGAATTCCCGACACTAATCGTGTGCGATTCGCATTTTTGCATCAACTCATACAATAATGAATTGCAGAGCTGGGTTCAAAATGATTACAAAGATGACACAGGTGCCACAATCAAGCATAAAATGCTTTGAAACAGGTAGTTCTTTTACAGAAAGAACTACAAAAGACTCACATGATACACACTCTGAGTCATCAACATGATGGCATTCACGTTACAGGGAATTCATTGGCTAATACAGCCATAGCGGAAGCAACTAAACCGGCTTCCATAGCCACAAAAAAGCCCTCAGAAAAATACATAGACGGGGAAACCATGCTGGCAGTAAAGACGTCCTTAAAAGGCGACTGTGCAGCACTATCCCTGAACTATCCACTCAATTATGCATACGTAATTGATGCAAACTCCGTTCCTTTTGCTCGAATCCCTGGAGTGGGGGATAGGGTAATTCCAAACACGAACAGGAGAATCTTTTTAATAGCAGACGCACACATGGGATTGGGTCCGAGGCACAAAAAGATCAAAGAATCTCTGACTGAATTACAATCAGAGTACGGGTGGCCGGGGATGAGCGTGCAACATCAAATATTTGCAAAAAACTTTCAAGACTGCAGCAAAGATCGCAGTAGTGAACCGGTCCAGCCTGTTGCCCAGATACCTTTTATGGACAGGATAATGCTGTCTATATGCAATCCAGCGTCCTATTAATTATTTAAGACTACATTCACTTAGAATATGTGGCCCCAGCGCTCGGCAGACGCCAAAACTGTTATAAAAGATCTGCGAGTCTTTATCGGCACATACGCAATTGCCATGTTCCATTCTGACCAAGGTCCTGCTTTCAGCTCTCGAGCTTATAAGGAGGCCATGGCCAGTATGGGTGTTGGGTTGCGATTCTCTTGTCCATCACACCCTGAGGGGAACAGTGTAGTGGAAAGAAAAAACCGAGACATAAAGCAATCTATAACAGCGAAGGTATTAGGTTCGGGTGATGGGTGGGTCAAACATTTAATAAGTGTCCAACTTAGTCTAAATAATTTGCCAAGAAATTCTCTAATAGGTTTCAGCCCGTACGAACTATTGTTCAGAACTAGAATGCATGTTCAGGACCTCGATAGTCAGGCTTCAGTGGTAAAAGATAAGAATAAAGGCTTTGACATCAAAGATGGTTTGGCTGTTTTACAGGACTTGAATGAAACAAGAAAATCCTTAAGCAACATAAAGTTAAAGCAACAGCCAACTACCACTGAAGACACACCACCTGTCCCAGCAAGACCTGTCTGGATTCCAAAGATTGGGGATCTGGTCAGAGAGAAAATAGCGGTGAAGAAGGAATTTGGGCCTTCTTACAGAAAAGCAGTACCTGTCTTGGCAATCAACCGAACAAGATCAGTAGTACTACCGCCTCTTGCTGGTAAAAAGGAGAACCGAGTTGTATCAATCGACCTGGTAAAACCCAATCATGTGGCCTATAATCAACAGTAGGCCAGGTGGACTCCCAAGAAATAACAGAATACCCAAATTTGCAACAATCCAAGAGGTTCAAACTGAAAGACTAATCACATTTGATAAACCTGCAGTGCACAGAGAGGGACTATGCAATAATGCCATGGAACTCGTGCCTCTTGAAACACAGATTGAAACAGTTCGTCATGAAACACCAGTCTACAATGATGTGGCATCAGAATGTGCTAACGAAAGACACATTGAGAAACAAATTCCAACAATTGACAGAACTGCCTCTGGCTACTACATCAACTTCGATACATTTTCTGAAGATCAAAACGACCCTGAAGTGAGACCAGAAACAAAGACTTTTAAAGAAAAAGCAACAGAACTCTTTCATCAACTCAAGGAAACTTACCCTATTTCTCCATGGTTAGAGTTTTGGTTTGGGCTAGGTGTATTTTTCCTCCTGCTTTGGCTCATCATGATACTTTGTTTGGGAAAATTAATTGAAGGGAAATACAGTTCAATGGACACAGCAAGTCAGAACATCAACTTAGTTCTAAAACCTCACAAATCATCCCACGTGAAGAAAAGAGGACTATCATCAGTAAATGTCACAGCCATTCCAATACCCGGCGGGGTAGTATGGGACAAGACTGACTATGAAGTATATGGCCCGGTCGAGATCTTGAAATATCCTCACCAGTTCAAGGTTTCCTTAAGTGACTTTGTAAAACCAAGTACATTTTCTGATGATTGGGATTTTGAAAGTATAAATAATATGATGTCAGATTTAGTGTTGTCAGCAAGATTTACAGAACATGATTATTTACAAGGTTCGTCTAATTATGAACAGATGTACTGCTTCTCACATTACGGAGACCATTACTTACATAAATCTGCACAACCTAGAAATGTTTTTAAATATAACCAATGGGAACATTGTGCTACTCCACCTAAAAGCAGTTCAAAAACGTTTTTTGAGAAATTCCAATACTTCTCAGGGTTTAATACAAGTAATGCAAAAACGTTTTATTATAAACTGTTGGATAAAACAGGGTTGAAAACCATGTTGACAAATACTAAATTGATATATTCAGAAGCATTTAATGAAAAAATGATGACATTTGGTTTTGATTTCTGGAAAAATAACATTGAAACAAAAACAATCTGGGGTACAAAAGAATGGCAGGTACAAGGCCTAAAAGCATTATTTCGAGCCTGCGTGATCCCAGAACAAATAATGTTCTTAAATGACACAATTCACCAAACAACCTGTCTTGACCTAGCTAAGATTAAAGACCTTAACAAACCGTCTATTCCGAAACCAATACCTGATAATGCAACCACAGATATTGAAATAGACGTATCAAACATTTTACATCTAAACAGAACACATCCTGATTGGAAAAAGTGGTTAATCTGGCCTACTGACACGAATAACTGTCAAGATAGATTCCTGAACAAAACACAGGGGTTAACAAACACCAGACCAGACCCTAGATACTCCCAGAGACAACATCCAGGGTTAGTAACAACATACAGTGTAGGGAAGCTGTGCCTTGAATGGCTAGAATCATCCACACTGGCAGAAATTAAGCAACCCTTATCTTTACTTAAAGATGGTGCTGATTTGCGCGATTTCATTCTGGGACCAAGCAAACAGCAACAAAAACATTTCATAGCGGCAAGCGTATATGCAGCTTACAACGAGGCATGGAAAGTAATGCAAATTGAAACAGCTGAGAAAATACGAGAAATTGATCGTATTAATTTGGAAAAATCACTTTCTGTAGTGGACAATGGGTTAATGACTCTGTCCTCCAGAATATATTCACTGGACAGTATTGTATCATCTGCCATCGATATAATAGATAAAGACTTGCTAATGTTACAACATGGCCAGTCGCAATTATGTTCTATTGTACAGCTAGGCTGGATGCTGCAAAATCTTCGTTCAGGCTATGTGCCATGGCGTCTAATCAAAACAACGTCATTGTTTTCCATCTTTAACCTTACTGATAAACAAATCAGCTTGGCACAGAAAGGAGCAGACTATACAATCCTGAGCATCGAAAAACTTGAGAGATTACCATTGACAATGTCAGAAAGACCTGTCATTGAATGGATAATACACGGGATTATCACAATTCCGATAACAACTTTCCAATTTAAAAATTGCCTTGAGTATATACCGACTGGCCAGTATGAACGATTGGGTAAAGGGTACATTAAGTCAGCATGGAAATTACCATATACACACACACATGCTATAGTGACAGCAACAAAAATGTATTTCTTAGTGGTGAAAATTGCAAACATTCGCTAAGTGGTATACTTTTGTGCCAGGGTATTAATTTACACGGGGCCTGTGAAGGAACTTCAAACAACCTTTCATGCCACCAACATGTCACACCTGCAACGCAGATAGAGCCTTTCTTTAAGCAACTTTCTAACAGGAGTTACATTCTAATAACGGATCACAGCTGTTGTGGCTTGATGCCAGGGAAAGCATATCTCGTAAGCGTAACTTCCATGGTCACTAGCTGTATGCAAGCATTGTTTCCAAACGGCCCTGGAGATTCTGAGACGCCGATTTGGCCTCCTTTGAATGTCTCTACTATACAAATTGATACTTAAGCAGAATGAAGTCTGTGCTTTTACAGACAACAGTGCCCATAACGTCATCAAAAGAGACGTATGATCTCCAAGTTGCAAGGACAACATCGGAGATACATGACCTTTTATCAACAAATTGCCCCGTGCATTTCACAGAAATGCTTAGCCAAATTCTAAATATGTCGGATGCCGTAGGTATCTCAAACGTATTTAAGATGATTTTTTCGGGACTGTTAACACCATTCAAAGCAATTCTGGGCATTATTCTCAATTTTGTCCATTCAGTCTTTGGCGGCATACCCCTAACTTTGGGACTTGTAGCAGGCATTTTATTTTTGACCTCCTGCTCCGATATGGGAAGCCAAAACACAGACATGACTCCGGCAAGGATGGAAGAAACGATCCTAGCAGTACGCTACCGGGACCGCATAAATAGAGTCCTTGGATTGGCCAGGCTGAGAGACCTGAACATGACCTGGTTTCTTTCATTCAGACCTATATGGCAGACCTGCATCTTACCTGTGCTTCGATGTATGCTATGCGGAGAAGAATGCGTGTTAGACACCTGTCTTACACTACCATCAGCAGTAGCAATGGATATCGATACTTTGCTAAGTCCTGTAACTGCTCACGCATCCTGTTGTCCCCAGCGGCTACCAATCCTGATGACGGCATTCGTTGAGACTCCTGTGCTACGACTAGGTGGCGGCAGTGAAGCGATACATGCAAGCAACATCACCCAGGTACGGCCTTCTGTGAGCATTGCTGATCCAAACATCGATGATAGCAATCATTCTCACACCTGCCAAGTTACAGCATTATCGAACTTGGTCGCACTGTCACCTGAATATGTAGACCTGTTCTTTAAAAACCTGTCTGATATGATGTTCTCGCCTGAACAGCAACAATGAATTTTTGGAAACACATTCTGGCGCACAGCTTTCCTATGAACTCTGAATTTGGCCTTCAGTTTTTATCAACAAAAACTACTGAAAAGCGTTGGAACTCTATTCCCCCGTTCACCATGAAAACATTTTTTATTGAACATTTTTCAAAAATATTTACCTTTTTTTCCTGGCACAAATACCTTTGCTTAAAGTAGAACTATTCATAAAGAACAGAACTTTTATTTTTAGTAGATCTAGAGACATAATAACTTTACCTCAGCCTCTAGCACATTTTACAGCAAATACATTTATATGTGATGAAATAGCCTCGCCCTTTCTTTTTTCTGTATTAAAAGACATTTCATGTGTAATTTTTTCGCAAAATCGTTCAACTGATTACATATGCTATAATTTTTGAATGATTTCTATGCTTAAAGACGTACAGTACCTATATTTTCATGTATTTTGAATACGCCATTTCAAATGCTATATGTGTTTTGGGGTGGGAAGTATTACACACACATCTTATTGCTTTAGTTTTTAGTAATTTGATGGACATAAATTTGTGGCGTGGGTGTCGTGTTCTATCTAGGACCCCGATCAATTTTGTGATCTTTTGCCCCAATACGGCTATAATCCATCCATACCCCTATAATAGCATAAACGATCAGAGCCATATTTTCAGAAACTCGCCTCTGCAGCTCATTACAGTATATGACACAGCAGAAGCCACTATCTTAGATTCCTAGATTACACATTGAGTTCTTTCAACAGATAAAACCCCCAGCAACCTGGGAAAGCCCCGCTTGCTTTGTTTTCATTAGTAATAGAACTCTAATGAGCACTGTAAGAACGACCAGTTCTTAGTGACATTTTTATTGACATCTTATGTCCAAAAACTTACCTCAAACAAGGCACCTTCCAGGTATAAATAATACCAACGTTGCCTTAAACAAACACAGCGATGGTGGTGGAGAATACAGGAGCAGAACAGCTGTCCCTTGCAGAGCCCAGCAGATGCGAGAAGCCCACGGACGCTGCCCCTCCTCCTCCTTGACGCGCTGAGAGAGACGCTGTCTTTTCTCCTGCTGAGAAAATCCAGCTCCGGCGTTTCCAGCCTACCCTTGCGGGTAACTGGGATATCGAGTCCTGAGAGGGGATCAAGACCTCCAACATTCTTTTCCAGAGGTACGGTGCTGACTAAACCCTTAGAGAGAATTCTTGAAGCAAACCCTTGGCAAACCAACTTAACTTAAACTGCTACTTACTTACTCCCTCCCAAGTATTAGGCTTAGGTCAGGTACACTGGGGTAGGCGTAGTTAGACGCACCAGTTGAGGACGTTAGCTAAATGTATATATGAATGTATATATTTTATTCATTTTAACTATTGTATGGCTAAGAAACCATATCAATGCTTTTACAGTATTATTTCGCAATCCTCCTTTTACTGTACGCACTTTTTATAATAACAAGTCTTGCAATTGTGGCAATTAATTTCTCTTGCATGAGAAGAAAGACTGTTCAATAAATAATACCTTTTATTGAAAACGCCCGTCTCTCTATTCTCTACATAATGGTGAAAGTAATCTGCACAACTGACTGAGTGAAATAGCTGTCTATTGTTTCACATGACTCTAGAGATTGACTCTTATTCTAAGGAGCAAAGTTGTCATGTTTATGCTGTTGTTGGAAAACTGAGTCCCTTCTTGCCTGTGCCTGGGAAGCTGATCACTTCCTATTCAGTCAAGAAAGTTTCCAGTGACCTCTGAGCTAGTTGGTACAAACCCAATTAAGTCTAACATAGTCAGTAGAGACCTGGAAGACCGCACTTCTACGTCTACACTGCTGTTATGTTATTCCAATGCATAGGGCCTATAGGGAAAATAGGAACTACACTACAATAACCTTCCTCCACAAACACCTTTACCAGAATTTGCCAAAGCTTTCACTTCCTAATATTTTCCCTAAACTTACTCTTCACATCATCACAACAAAATTGCTTTAATAGTCAAAGCATGACATCTCGCAACATACATAGACGAGGTGTGGCACAATGGCCAGGGTGGCTGACTCTGGAACCCGGGGGGTTCACGGTTCGATCCCAGGTGCCGTGGAAAGATCAGCCCAGCACCATGTGTCTCTGAGCAATAGCGCGCATATTCTTCCCGACGGCCGCCTGCGCTTTGACGCCTCCGGGTACTTGTTAGCGCTTTACAAATACTGGACATTTACATACATACACTCATGAGAAGACGTAGTTGATGAGATCTTGACGTACGTCAGCTCCTTCCTCTACACCACTTTCATCATCATTTGGCATTTCAGGATCCTAACCTGGTGGCACTTCATCATCTCAATCCTCTGTGATATAAGAGATGTTCAGTCACAGGATGAAGTTGTGGAGCATGCAGCAGGCCACAGTGACTTGACACACATTTCCCAGGTGGGTAGAGGCGGGATCCCCCAGTTTGGTTCAGAGATCTGAATCTGGCCTTTAAGAGCCGAAAAGCCCGCTCCACTGGCCATCGTGTTCTTCAATGGGCCTCATTGACACAGACTTTCCCCTGGTGTTGTTGGATTCCTCAGCGGTGCCAACACCTATGGACGGTTGGGATACGCTCAGTCTCCTAGATGTAAGATGCTTCAAAAAATTGCACACTTTCTGATCATACTACCTGACATCATCCACACAAAGTTAGGACAGATCAAACTTACCAACAAGCCATTCCCTCTCCGGTAGTAGCTGTGACATCAGCTGGGGTATGGGACTGTAGCGCAGTATGAAGGACTCATGGGCTGATCCTGGAAACCGAGCAGAGACATTAGAGGTGTACATTTCTGGTAAGCAGACAACGTACACATTGTTAGAATGGAAGTGCTTTCTGTTACTATAAACTTATTCCCTGGCTTGCGGTGGTATTAAGGTAATGAGTGCCATCAATGGCTCTGACTACATGTGGGATTCAACCAAATCCATAAAAAAAGTCAACCTTCACATTGGCTAATTCCTAATGCCTGGGAAACTGGATGTAGCTGTTTATTTATTTATTTATTTATTTGCTGGTTTTTATAGCGCTCGAATCAACTCCAGATGGAGTATCTCTGCGCTTGTGGTGCCGACTAAACAGAAGATGTAAATTGGAGCAGATGCTAGATCTCATTTTTAAATAAGACAGTTTTCAGTTGCCTTCTGAATTTTAAGTGCTCAGTACACTGTCTTAGGGACAAAGGGAGTTTGTTCCATAATGTGGGTCCTGCAATTGACAACGCTTTATTCCCGTGCCTCGCTTTCTTAGCGCGGGGCACCACTAGGAGCAGATTATTGCTAGATCTTAGTGTTCGAGGTGGAATGTAGGGAATAAATTTGTTTTCCAGATATGCAGGCCCTTGTCCATGGAGACATTTGTGTATCAGGCAGGCTATCTTAAATGTTGTTCTTTGCCGGATCGAGAGCCAATGTAATTGCTCAAGAAGGGGTTTAGATGGAGTTCGTGGCGGAGCATTCAGAACCAGGCGGGCCGCTGTGTTTTGAATGACCTGGAGCTTAGCCAACACGCCTTCATTGGCGGAAAGCAGCAGGCCATTACAGTAATCGATCCGACTTAGCACGAGTGCCTGTACTAGCGTCCTCCTAAAGGAATCTGGCAGTAAAGGAAAGACTTTACGCAGCAGGCTGATGGTATGGAAACCAGAACCCGAGATAAAATTGGAATGCTGTTTTAGTGATAGTTCTTGGTCCAGACGGACCCCCAGGTTTTTCACTATCTGTTTGGGTTCTGGGGCTGCTCCCAAGTCCTGTGGCCACCAATCCGGGGCCCATAGCATCCTGGCTTCTCCAAACAGCATGACTTCTGTCTTGCTGACGTTGCACTGGAGGCAGTTTGAGGACATCCAGTGCGCCACTGCCTTCATGCCTAATGAGAAGGAGTTTCTTACTTCAGCGGAGAGGGTTTTAAAGGGGAAGAGGAGCTGGGTGTCATCAGCGTAGGATACTGGGATAAACCCGTACCTACGCATCACTCTAGCCAGGGGTGCCACATAAATGTTGAAGAGGGTCGGGCTTAGACACGAACCCTGGGGCACCCCTTTTGATATCTCCATCTCCGCTGAACGATATGCACCCATGGTGACAGTCTGGGTGCGATCGGATAGAAAACTCCTTAGCCAGGCAAGGGCTTTGTTCTTAATGCCAGCGTTCGACAACCGCTCAGTCAAGATGGAATGTGACACGGTGTCGAACGCTGCAGATAGATCTAAAAGAACCAAGATTACTGAGATGCCCTTGTCCTGGTACATGTGCAAGTCATCAGTGACTGACAGAAGGGTGGATTCAGTGCTATGTTTTGGTCTGAAACCTGACTGAGAGTAGTCCAGAGCCCCAGCAAGTTCGATGTAGCTGGAGAGATGGTGGTTGACATGCTTCTCAGTCAGTTTCCCTAGGAAGGGTAGTAAGGAGATGGGCCTCAGATTGGCCAATTCAGTCCACGGAGTCGCAGTGTTTTTCCTGATTGGTCTAACAATGGCTCGTTTCCATTCTCTAGGGACATTGCCTGTGCTTAGCGAGAGGTTTACCAAGTCTCCAATCATGGGGCGGAGTTGGTCAGCTAGAGCAGGCATTATCCTCGCTGGAATAGTATCGTCTGGGCTACCACTTTTGATCTGTGAGATCAAAGAGAGGATGTTATCAGACGAAATGGGAGGAAAGGTATCAAGAGAATGAGTATTCTGCTTCAGGTCGGCATCTATTTGGAGAGGCGCTGTATCAGTAGTGATAGTCTTGTTGGTGCAGATTATTTTTTCATAGATTTTATCTATTTTTTCTGTAAAAAATTGAGATATTTCATTGCACAACTGCTGTGATGCTACCTCAGATGTTTCACATGCTGTAGGTTTAACAAATGTTTGAAGGATTTGGTAGAGGACCCTAGGTGAGTTCCCTGCAGCTGTAATTTGTGCCGTAATATGGGTTTTTCGTGCTACCCGGATAGCTTTGTGGTAGGTGGATAGTGAATCCCAATATTTGTTCTTATCCTCTACCGAATGAGAGGTTCTCCACTTCTTCTCAAGCTTCCTGGCGGCTAGCTTTAATGTCCTTAAATGGTCCGAGAACCAGACTTCCTGTTTTTTTGCAGGTCTGGGTTTAAAATGCTTCATGGGAGCAATTTTCTCTATCGCATCCCTAGTTGCACATTCAAATTTTCCGAGTGCCATTTCAGCATTATCAGTGGGGAGGATGGCAAAAGGCTTGAATTTTCCCTTGAAGGAGTCAGCAGTAACTTTGTGCCATTGTCTGCGTACACTAGGTAGGGAGATAGTGCTTGCAGGAGTAGAGTTAAAATGCGGGGTGTAGAATTCCATTATAAAGTGATCAGTCCAGTTAACCTGAACTCCAGGTAGACATGAAACTGACAGAAAAGTAGATAAAATCAGGTCAAGAGTATGTCCCGCCTGATGGGTGGGCCCAGAGTTTCGTTTTATAAGACCTAATAAGGATAGGTCTGTTAGTAAGGTCTGTGCCTCATTACAATCCAGCTTTTCGCTGTGAACATTAAAATCCCCTAGTAGTAGGAAGTTACTTTCATTATTTATGTGAGGGGCCAGTAGCTCAATCAGCTTATTGGAGAAATTTGTGTAAGGCCCCGGAGGACGGTATATTAGGGCACCTTTTTGACTTTCTTTGGGGGACCATACTATTTTAAAAATTAGTAATTCAATTTCAGGGGTACTCAGCTCATCTAATATCGTAATGCTAATTTCTTGTTTGTGCACAATAGCTATCCCGCCACCAGTTTTTATAGGCCGGTCCAGTCTGACTATTTTATAGCCGTCAGGAATTCCTAGGGTTATAGCAGGGGTGGAGTATGGTTTTAACCATGTTTCTGTGAGATAGCACAGATCGGGTTGTTTAGAGGAAATTAGGTCCCATACTTCGGCAGTATGTTTGGAGAGTGACCTAATATTGCAAAGGATGTTTTTTCTCCCCGAGGGAGTCTGGGTGAACATTGGTTATGACATACCACTAGATATAGTCACAGTGTATTGAAAGGAAACTGTTTCCAGAAAATGCAATACTGCCATAAATCTGTCAATAGGTGGGATACATGTGCGATTAATGTTTTGAGGAAGGAGATCATGTTCCAACTAATGACATAAATTCTGTATTCTTTGCCTGTTCAAATGATTCTTCCTGATTACATACCTTTCTTCCATGGTCTGAAGGTCTGGTAATGGTCAGTACACTGGAGGTTGGCATCTCCTCTCAATCCCAGAGTACCTATGTGTGGAGTGAAAACTATTTTGAACATTTATCACAGTGTACAGCGTAACACATACGAAGAGTAAGCCAAAAGTAATATGGAAAAACATAACTGCTTCAGAAATAATTACACATAACAATTGTCTACTTTCCAACATCCACCAAAAATCTCCCTTGTGGTCTTCACATGTGTCTGTACAGAAATGTCAATCAATCAATCAATCAAAACACTTGTATAGCGCGCTACTCACCCGGAAAGGTCTCAAGGTGCTTGGGGGAGGGAGGCCGCTACTGCTCGAACAGCCAGGCCTTGAGTTGTCTCCTGAAGGCGAGGTGGTCCTGGGTCAGCCGAAGGTGGATGGGGAGGGAGTTCCATGTCTTGGCCGCCGGGTAGGAGAAGGATCTGCCTCCGGCAGTGGCTCTTCGGATGCGTGGTACGGCGGCGAGGCTAGCGGATCGTAGCTGGCGGGTGGGCGTGTGGAAAGTCAGGCGGTCGTTGAGGTACTTGTGGCCCAGGTTGTGGAGAGACTTGTGTGCATGGGTGAGGAGTCTGAACATGATCCTCTTGTTGACGGTGAGCCAGTGCAGGTTCCTCAGGTGGCTGGAGATGTGGCTGTGTCGAGGGATGTTCAGGACGAGTCTGGCGGAGGCGTTTTGGATTCGTTGTAGTATTTTCTGTAGCTTGGGTGTGGTTCCGGCGAGAGGGTGTTTCCATAGTCCAGCCGGCTGGTGACGAGGGCCAGGGTGACCGTCATCCTGATTTCGATCGGGATCCATCGGAAGATCTTGCGGAGCATGCGGAGGGTGTGAAAGCATGAAGAGGAGACGGCGTTGACTTGTCTAGTCATTGAGAGGGAGGAGTCCAGGATGAAGCCCAGGTTGCGTGCGTGGTCTGTCGGTTTGGGGGCGGTGCCCAGGGCTGGGGGCCACCATGAGTCGTCCCAGGCGGAGGAAGGATGAGGACTTCCGTCTTGTCTGAGTTCAGTTTCAAGCGGCTGTTCTTCATCCACTTGGCGACGTCTTTCATCCCTTCGTAGAGGCTGGTACTGGCGGTGTTGGGGTCTCTGGTGAGGGAGAGGATCAGCTGGGTGTCGTCGGCGTAGGAGATGATGTTGAGGTTGTGTTGGCGTGCAATGGCAGCAAGAGGTCTCATGTACACGTTGAAGAGGGTGGGGCTGAGTGATGATCCTTGTGGGAAGCCGCAGATGACTTTGGTGGCTTCGGAACGAAACGGGGGGAGGCGGACTCTCTGTGTTCTTCCAGCGAGGAACAAGATGATCCACTTCAATGCCTTCTCTTGGATGCCGGTGTTGCTTAGGCGTTGGACTAGGGTGCGCTGGCAGACAGTGTCGAACGTGGCGGAGAGGTCCAGGAGGATGAGTGCCGCTGTTTCCGAGTTGTCGAGAAGGGCTCGGATGTCGTCGGTGGCTGCGATGAGGGCGGTCTCGGTGCTGTGGTTGGCTCTGAAACCAGACTGCGAGGGGTCGAGGGATCCATTCGTCTCGAGGAAGGCGGCAAGCTGTCTGTTGGCGATCTTCTCGATGACTTTGGCAGGAAAAGGGAGGAGCGAGATGGGACAGAAGTTTTTGAGGTCTGTGGGGTCCGCTGTTGGTTTCTGCAGTAGGGCGCTGAGCTCGGCATGCTTCCAGCTCTCCGGGAAGGTGGCGGTGTCGAAAGAGGTGTTGATGACGTCTCGGAGTTGGGGTGCGATGGTGGAGTCGGCCTTGTTAAAGACGTGGTAGGGGCAGGGGTCAGTCGGAGAACCGGAGTGGATGGTGTTCATCATGCGGGCTGTGTCTTCGGTGGTCACTGCGGTCCAGGTTCGGAGGGTCGTGGTGGGGTGCGTTGGTTCGACGGTTGGGTGCGAGGATGGTGTGCCAAAGCTGTTGTGGATATCGGCAATCTTGCGGTGGAAGAACGAGGCGAGGGAGTCGCAGAGATCTTGTGAGGGGGTGATGTCATTGTTGCTGGTGCTGGGGTTGGAGAACTCCTTGACGATGCTGAAGAGTTCCTTGCTGTCCTGGGCGTTGTTGTCCAGTCGCTCCTTCAGTGATTTCCTCTTGGTGGTGCGGATGAGCTGGTAGTGCTTGCGGGTCGCATGTTTGAGGGGGGTCATGTTGTCAGTGGTCCAGTCGAGTAGCCAGGCTTTCTCGAGGGTGCGGCAGGGGTTTTTGGAGTCCTTGAGTTCGTCGGTGGACCAGGGGGCCTTCTTGCCTCTGGGTTTGCTGGGAGGGTTCTTCAGTGGTGCGAGGTCGTCGGCGCAGGCTGTCAGCCATTGCGTGAAGTTGCGGGCAGCTTCGCTGGGGTCCGGTGTGCTGGCAGGTGGGTTCTGGCTGAGGGAGGGGGTGAGCTGGTCGGCGGTGATCTTGCTCCAGCTTCTGTGGGGAACCTGTTGCGGGTGGTGGTGGGTAGTGGTTTTCCTGAAGCTGAAGTGGACGCAGCTGTGGTCGGTCCAGTGAAGTCCGGTGGAGTGGTTGAAGGCGATGTGCTTGCTGGATGAGAAGACGGGGTCAAGCGTGTGGCCGGCGTAGTGGGTGGGGGTGTTGACCAGTTGCTTGACTCCGAGGTTGGCGAGGTTGTCCAGCAGGGCGACGGTGTTGTGGTCATTGTTGTTCTCTAGGTGGAAGTTGAGGTCCCCTAGGAGGATGTAGTCGGCGGAGGGGAGGGGGTGTGGGCTGATGAAGTCTGTGATGTCTTCGCTGAATTGTGTGCGTGGTCCCGGGGGTCTGTAGATGAGGTTGCCTCTGAGGGTCGTCTTTGGGTCGGTGTGGATCTGGAAGTGGAGGTGTTCGGCGGCGGTGAAGGGGTCTTCGGCGTCGGTAGATGCGGATGGTGTTCTTCTGGACGATGGCGATGCCTCCTCCGGTCTGGTTGGCGCGGTCCCTCCTGATGATCTTGTATCCATCCGGGATGGCGATGGCGATGTCGGGGGCTGAGGAGGCGTTCATCCAAGTTTCAGTGAGGAACGCAACATCTGGTGATGTTGTGTCGAGCAGGTTCCAGAGTTCGACGGCGTGTCTGTGGATGGAGCGGGTGTTGAGCAGGATGCACTTGAGGTGATTGTTGCTGGTGCTTGGCTTGGCGGGTGCGGAGCAGGTTCGGAGGCAGGTGCACTTGCAGCTAGTGCAGATGAAGGGTCCGTGTAAGCGTTTTGGGGCGGCTCGGCAGCAGGCGGGGTTCCGGCCGGCGTTGAGGGAGGCGGCGTCGTTGAGGGAGGCGGCGTCGTAGGTCCTTCGGTTCGTCTTGCGTCGGTGGGGGCCAGGGGTCCAGGTGCGGAGGGGCGCAGACGGGCTTACCTTAGGCGCGCCTTCGGCGCACAATCGGCGCACCCGCTGCGCGTGACCGCTGCGCGTACGTGCGGTCGCCAATTATGGCGAAGTGGGAGAGAGGGAGGAGCAGCTGGGATGCGGGAGCGGGGAGGGCACAGAACGAAAAGGGGGCGTGTCTGTTAGGATGGCGGCGGGAAGCGGGAGCAGGGCGGGCAGGCGCAGGGGGACTGGAGGACAATAAACACTTCAAAACACCAATGTGCAAGGGAACAACAGTCAAGATTATACAGGCAAATTTAAAACAGAAGGGAAACAGAACAAAATATTAAGGCACACGCAAATACGGCGAGATCAGCGAGGCAGGCACAACGAGGGCAGTAGCGAGAGAGGGGCACACACACAGCTGGTGGCCGTGCGGCGCGGGGGTGTCCTGAGAACAGGTACATTATACATTCAAAAATTAATCCTGAGCAGTTTGAATTGTTCTCACAAAATACAGAAACTGGTGGTGTGCAGTGTACCACGGTAATATAGTGTGTATGCATAGTAACACGCTACACTGAGGTTTGGATAAAGGAAATTCCAGAGCAATGGAATAAGTAAACCTGTTACAACACATTAGTAGTGGTGGTGACACACTTAACAGTCACCAATACTGTGGTTCCAACTGCTAAGATGGACGATGCCTGACCTCGCATATAGGAAATTCGGAACCTACCACTGCTGGTGGAAGTCAACCACGCAGTGGGTAGTTTCATCCCCGACAGACACAGCCATTAGCAACATTGTTAATTGTGATGGTCATGGACCAATGGCTGTGTTTGTCAATGCTGATGACCATGTACGTGGAATACATGTACGATGTGGTTTGAAAAATAACTCACTTGCCTCCTGACACTGCTGCTATCAACATCTCCTCAACTTTAGCTGCTGTTTGCCACCTTTGGGGGAAATCATGCCAGCAGTGGCAGGTGAGAGTGCCCATGCCTTCTCTCCAGAGGAGCTGCAGAAACTGGATGAAGAGGTTCTTCACCTGGATGGCCAGCTCTATGGCTCACCAGAGAAACAGGTAACTATCTCACATACACATTTTACTCTGTTCAACTCCTTTGAGGATACTATGTGCCTCTTAATCCCAAAGTGAATTCAGATTACTGTTGCAACATTTTATGGTCCCTAAATAGGATATTCATGAACTAGATTGTAGAGCACTGTACTTTGTGTATTTAACATCACCATTGTGATATATCCTTTTTGTGTTGCATGCACTCTATGCATGTATACGTTTAATGGTATCCATTACATATTTGCTAATCAGATCATGGCAAATGTACAAATAAATGTATTGGCTTTACAGCATGAGCTGTGTATGCATACTGTAAGAAGCAGTTGAGAATGATGTTGGTTATGTGTACAGTCCCACATATCACTCAGACCACATCAGGCCTCGCCAAACTGTTGTCTGGGACTAGCTATACCTCATGGACCCCTTTAGAGTGCCACACAACTTTGAGGTCACGTATTGGATGATCACAAGATGTACTTTTATTTATTGAATTGATGGGAATGTGATGTTCATTTTGGCTCAGTATGCTCAGCCTGTAAAGAGAAAGGAAGGTCTTACAATGAGTTGAACCCAGTCTGGGCCATGGCCTAGGTGAGGGCAGAGGTAGTGCGGCACTACAACTGATGCACAGAATAATCTCCCTGTAGACCTGCAGATCCTTGAATGTTCCCAAAATGAGTTTTCTTGACCAATAGTAGCGTACATTTGTAATGGTGACTGAGGAAACCCCTGGACCTGATACTTCTTTCCATTGACCCTTATTGTCAATGATTGACATTTACGAATGACAGGCCCCTTACTCCCACAGGTCTGTTGTCACTTTTTCAAAAGTCATGCTTGCACGGTATAGGCCTCTTGCATATTTGACACATTAACAGTGCAGATAATTGGTTACTTCTGAAGAGATTTTGATATGTGAATCACCAGCTCTGTTACATTCAACCAATCAAACAAGATATACAATGGTATGTTGAATGTCATCCCTGTAACAGTTAAATACAAAGTGTTACCCTCCAATTGGGGAGCGTCCCCAGGTCACTACTGGTATCCCCTGATGGGGTTCAAATGTTTGCTCTTAAGTTTTGCTGAAATAGTTACGAAATTCTTCCTCTATTCCTTTTTGTATTGAATCAAATAATTTTATTTTTTATTTTTCATCATTCGAGTTGTAATTCACTCCAATCGTATATTAATTCATGATTCAAATACATGTGATAACTTAATCCAAAGCATTTCGGCAAGGTAGTTTTCAAATATGCACCCCACCTAGGTTTCACTTACTAACCACGTTTGGAACTTCACACCGTGGCATGAATTCAAGATGATTATAAAACAGTGTTATGTTAAGAGAAGAGGTCACACTATGTACATTTAACCTAACCACAATGATATAGGAACTCTGTTTAGACATATATGGCACATAGGCATCCTCATGCATTAAAAATAGAAATGTATATGCTTATTTCCAGATACATGTTCCCTGATGAAGGCTAGATATAGCCTAAATGCATTGGATAAAGTTATCACATGTATTTGAATCATGAATTATTATATATGATCTATTTCAATGGGCCTGGCTGTAAAGGTGTCTGTACAGTCATGCACAAGTAGTTTACCCTTCAGAAAGTCACAATGGTGTTGTGTTTCATATCAGCTCACATCACAGTACATGTAGGATGGTCCTGGGCTACATGGTGTTAGTGGGCTGGCTTAGTGGCGTAGTCAGTGTAGAACATGACCAGGGTTGAGGATAGTCAGCAGATGACTAAACATGTGTATTCATGTCTTTGCAGTGCTTATCATGTGAGAATTACACATGAAGTGTGTTAACTATTGATTAATGCTTATGCTAGATGTGTCAACCTAACAGATATCATAAAACTTGCAGTTATAATCTGTTTCTCCATCCATTGCATCCATATAGGGCACCGCCTATAGAAAGCCCATCAGAAGCAAGCCATTTGGAAAGCCATTGTCCAGAAGGTGTGGACCCTGGGGTCTATCACAGTGACCATTACAGGAAAAAGTGGGAGGACCTGAGGCACTGAACTCGGAAGATCACCAGGATGTCAGGCCAACGTGGACGGGGCACGTGCCAGACTCTTACCCACCTAATGTCCTGCATATTGGCGGTGGCCTACCTGAAGCATGATGGGCAGTTGAGGGCCCAACATCAGCTACAAGGGGGTGAGTCCTGGCTAGAGTCATATATGTTATATATGTTATATTGCGAACTTTGTGTGTTACAAGCAGTTATTTACCCATCAATATTGGGGGTGTCCCATGTGCGACGCACAAAAAGTGTTATTGGTTGTGTAGGTCTGGCAGTAGGCGCATGTGATGTGGTTTGCCGACTGTCTTTCTGACTAAGAACACAGCAGAGTACAGTCCATTACCAATGTTCTATCTTGAGCAGGCACATGACTGAGTAAAGTGATTAATCAGCTCATGTTGTTTGATGTTATCTTCAGTGTGTTAGGATTGATGCTCCCTCACTATTGTGTCTCATGTGATGGTGGCCCTCTTACATGTGACATAGTGTACAGTGCACTTTGGATGCAATCACTGAGCAATACTCCCCCCTGGTAAGTGGGGAATGTACAGAAACATGAGATAGCAAACATCCCTGGTGCCATCAGTATTAGTGCCTATATGCTGGCATATGTACCTTCCCCTGTGTGAGTGTCTACCCTCAGTAATACACTGGAATTTGTGTTTGTGAGACACAAATCTACTGTGATGTGCCTTTCCATTAGGACACAGGTTAAATCATCACTTCATGTAATGGAGATTCCCTGAGCCTCAACAACCTTCAAATGTCTATTGGCTTTTGGGAATGCAATGTAAGAATCGTGTTCTCACCAGTACTAATCTGGACTGAGGATATCCCTAGGCCTATCTGATTCATTATGCTGAGGATATTTGAAGACACATCTCCCAGATATTTGAGCCAGATTGTATCCAGTCTACATTTCTGTGCTACGTGTGAAACATTGCGGAGAGGAGTTGGCCTTTCGGCTAGGGCGGTCGACCTCGAATCTGGGGAACTGGGTTTGAGTCTCAGCAATGACGCTAAACATCCTGTGATTCTCGACAAATCACTCAATCTCCCTGTGCCTAACAAAAATTAATGTGTGTCCTCATGTAACGTAACTGGTGCTATGTAAAGCGCTCTGATACCCAATTCGGGTCAAGTTTGTGCTATATAAAACTCTGCAAAAAAATAATGAAACTACTTAAGTACAGCTTTCATGAGACTATTCTGACAGTGGACATATGAGAAAGTTTCTATTAGGAAGAGGCAACAGTGTGAAACGAGCATTTCCATGTCACCTTCTTCCTGCTACTGTGCATATTGCTGCAACATAGCTGTATTAGTTGACCATCATTTCACCATGATGTGGTATTAGGTATTTGACCATTTACTGATTGCAGGACCTTATGCGAAATCTGTAGGAGTTAATTTGACATTGCCATCCTATTTGATGACATCAGACTACTAAGGTATACTACAAGAGCCAAACTATATAAAGTGATCAAATATACTACTAGATACATGAGGATGGAGATCAGACAACTTCACTCATGCAAATAGAGATTTCTGGGGTTATGACTTCACTGTGAGAAGCTGTTTACAGGTCATGAAGCAATCATGCATGTGCTCATGCTAATGTTGAAGCACCAGGTGACAAGTCATTCTATACAAGAACATCTGATGCTTGATTGGTTGAGGGAGTCTTCTGTAAACGTTATTAATAATAATCTGTGATGAAAGCTATTGGTCATGTGTGTTCTGGATCATGCAATAATCCTATTTTAAATGCCATTTCAGCATCTTCCCAGGCAAGCAGAGGAGACAGGGCCAACATCGTGGGGGAAGCCGCTGGCCCCAGTGGCTACAGTTATTACACAACAAGTCAAGTCAAGTCAAGTCAAAAGATTGATATAGCGCGCTACATACCCGGAGGGTCTCAAGGCGCTTGAAGAAGGGTGGGGAATTACTTGTCGAATATCCAAGTTTTAAGTTGCTTTCTGAATGCTAGGTGGTTCTGAGTGAGACGAAGGTGAGTGGGGAGTGAGTTCCAGGTTTTAGCTGCGAGGTAGGAGAAGGATCTACCTCCCATGGTGGTTTTATTGATGCGAGGTACGGTAGCAAGGGCTTGGTTGGAGGATCGTAGCTGGCGGGAGGGGGTGTAGAAGGAAAGTCGTGTGTTGAGGCATTCGGGTCCAAGTTCGTAAAGTGCTTTGGGAGCGTGGGTTAGGAGGCGGAAAGTAATCCTCTTATTGACGGGGAGCCAGTGGAGGTTTTTCAGGTGACTAGAGATGTTGTCTTTACGCGGGATGTCTAGTATGAGTCTGGCTGATGCGTTCTGGATGCGTTGGAGTTTTTTCTGGAGTTTTGCGGTGATACCGGCGTATAGGGTGTTTCCGTAGTCCAGGCGGCTTGTAACCAGTGCATGGGTGACCGTTTTTCTGGTTTCGGTGGGGATCCAGCTAAATGTTTTTTTGAGCATGCGAAGAATGTTGAAGCAAGATGATGAAACGGCGTTGACTTGTCTGTTCATAGAGAGGGAGGAGTCCAGGATGACGCCCAGGTTCCGTGCGTGGTCCGTCGGGATGGGTGCTTTTCCAAGGGCCTCTGGCCACCAAGAGTCATCCCAGGCGGAGGGGGAGGTACCTAAGATAAGGACTTCTGTTTTTTCTGAGTTAAGTTTCAGACGGCTGTGCTTCATCCACTCGGCTACTTCTTTCATTCCTTCATGTAGGTTGGTTTTGGCGGTGTTAGGGTCTTTGGTGAGTGAGAGGATCAGTTGAGTGTCGTCGGCGTAGGAGATGATGTTGAGGTAGTGTTGGCGTGCGATGGCCGCGAGGGGGCTCCTGTATACGTTGAAGAGGGTGGGGCTGAGTGAGGATCCTTGTGGTACGCCGCAGATGACTTCAGTGGCCTCTGACTTGAATGGTGGGAGGCGTACTCTCTGGGTTCTTCCGGTGAGGAATGAGGTGATCCATTCCAGTGCTTTTCCTTGGATTCCGATGTTTCTGAGGCGCTGTAGAAGGGTGCTATGGCAGACTGTGTCGAAGGCTGCGGATAGGTCGAGGAGGATGAGGGCGACTGTGTCTCCATTGTCCAGTAGAGTTCGAATGTCGTCTGTTGCTGCGATGAGGGCGGTCTCCGTGCTGTGTTTGGCTCGGAAGCCGGACTGTGAGGAGTCGAGGGATTTGTTGGTTTCGAGGAAGGCGGCGAGCTGGTTGTTGACGGCTTTCTCGATGACTTTGGCCGGGAATGGAAGGAGCGAGATGGGGCGGTAGTTTTTGAGTTCGGTGGGGTCCGCTGTGGGTTTTTTCAGAAGGGCGCTAAGTTCTGCGTGTTTCCAGCTTTCCGAGAAGGTGGCGGAGTTGAGGGAGCAGTTGATGACGTCTCGGAGGTGAGGTGCTATGATGGAGTCTGCTTTGTTGAAGATGTGGTGAGGGCAAGGGTCTGTGGGGGATCCTGAGTGGATGGAGTTCATCAGGTGGATGGTGTCCTCAGTGGAGATTGGGTTCCAGTCATTAAGGATGTTCAAGGGGGGTGAAGGTCCTGCCGAAGGTTGAGAGGGTTGGTCTCCGGGTCGGTTGTCGAAGCTGTTGTGGATATCTGCGATTTTGTTGTGGAAGAACGAAGCTAGGGAGTCGCAGAGGGCTTGAGAGGGGGTGATGTCGTTGGAGTTGGCTGAGGGGTTGGTAAATTCTTTGACGATGTTGAATAATTCCTTGCTGTTGTGGGCGTTGTTATCTAGTCGGTCTTTGAATGCGGCTTTCTTGGCAGATCGGATTAGTTGGTGGTGTATGCGGGTGGCGTTTTTGAAGGCGTCCCTGGTGCTGGTGTTTGGTTCTTTTTTCCAGGCCTTCTCGAGGGAGCGACAGAGTTTCTTCGATTTCTTAAGTTCATCGTTGAACCAGGAGGCGTTTTTGCTGCCTAGTTTGATTTGACGTTTTTTCAGCGGTGCTAGGATGTCGGCGCTGTTGGATAGCCATTGGGTGAGGTTAATGGCTGCTTGGTCGGGGTTTGAGGAGTGGGCAGGGGGGTTTTGAAGAAGCGATGAGGAGATCTGGTCGATGGTGATTTTGTTCCAGTTTGTTCGCAGAGTAGGTTGAAGATGGTTGTGAGTTGTGGTCTTATTGTAGATAAAGTGTACGCAGCTGTGGTCCGTCCAATGGAGAGTTGTGGTGTGACTGAAGGAGACATGTTTGCTGGAGGTGAAGATAGGGTCGAGTGTGTGACCTGCGATGTGGGTGGGCGTAGTGACAAGTTGTTTGAGTCCGAGGTTGGCGAGATTGTCTAGAAGGTAGGTGGCGTTGCTGTCATTGCTCTTTTCGAGGTGAAAGTTGAGGTCTCCCAATAGGATGTATTCCTCGGAGGGGAGGGGGTGTGGGGTGATAAAGTCAGTGATATCGTCGCTGAATTGTGCACGGGGTCCTGGAGGTCGGTAGAGGAGGGTGCCTCTGAGTGTGGTCTTGGGGTCGGTGTGGATCTGGAAGTGAAGGTGTTCGGCGCTGGCAAGGTTGACGTCTGAGCTGGTTGAGATGCGGATGGAGTTCTTATGGACGATAGCGATGCCTCCTCCTGTTTGGTCAGTGCGGTCCTTATGGATGATCTTGTATCCTTCCGGGATGGCAATGGTGATGTCTGGGGCTGATGAGGTGTTCATCCATGTTTCTGTTAGGAAGGCGACGTCGGGAGAAATGGTGTCTAGTAGGTTCCAGAGGTCGATGGCGTGTCTGTGGACTGAGCGGGTGTTGAGCAGGATGCATTTTAGGTGGTTAGAGTCAGATATCTGTTGTGTGTTCGTGGATGAGGAGTTTTTCTTTGAGCCGTCGAACTTGCAGGAGTAGCATGTGAAGGGTCCATGGGTGTGTCCAGGAGCGGCTTGGGCGCAGCTGGAGAGTCGGCCGGGGTTAAGGGCTAGGAGGGAGGAGGCGTCGTATGTAATGCGAGAGGGGTGGGTGGTACGAGGGCCAGGGGGTCTTGCGCTGGGCGCGGTCCAGGCGCAGACGGGCGTAGACGGGCTTACCTTTGGCGCACCTTTGGCGCGGCCGCAGCGCGTCGACGCTGCGCGTTGGGACATGAGCCTTAAATGGAGAGTGGAGGGGGCAGAGCGTGGGCGGGTCAGCTGGGAGGCGGGAGCGAGGTGGAGGAAGGGCCAGGGGTTCCGGACAAAATGGCAGCAACAACAACAAACTCTGGAGCAGTGGTAGCATGGGCCCTTGATCATGTGCAAATCACGTTACCATACACAGCAAAGAGGTGCGCGCTAGCGCTGCTAAAAGACAATATTAATTCAAGCTCTACGATATGGCTAAGGGCTGTGCAGTCAAGCGCTGTGTTAGGGGTGAGTAATCTGCAGTAGGCGCTACAATAGAAATCATAAGACAGAGTCAGGCGCTACAATACCGGTCTGCAGTCAGGTGCTACGTTGCTAATGCCACAAGTAGAGACAGGCGCTGCAATACAGATCTCAGCAGAGGAGGAGGCAGGGGGAGCGACCACTCGTGTCCAGGGCAGGACGGTCACAGCTGTACCAGAGTAAGAGGACAGCCTACAGCTTCAGTGGGTGGGCGGGTCAGCTGGGAGGCAGGAGCGAGGTGGAGGAAGGGCCAGGGGTTCCGGACAAAATGGCAGCAACAACAACAAACTCTGGAGCAGTGGTAGCGTGGGCGCTTGATAATGTGCAAATCACGTTACCATACACAGTAAAGAGGTGCGCGCTGGTGCTGCTAAAAAACAATATTAATTCAAGCTCTACAATATGGCTAAGGGCTATGCAGTCAAGCGAGTTGATCTTTAACACTACAATATACCCTAGATATTTGCAATGGAGTAACTCAGGAACAGGTGCACGCTCAAAAACGATGCAAACAATGCAGACACCAATGGACCCAGTGGCCCAGAGGGTGAGGGGAGTTCGATGGAGGATACAGACTCAACATCATCATCTTCCGAGTCATCTTTGAGTGGGCACTCCCTAGTTGTGGCGGAACCCATGGGACCTGTACCCACACCATCCTTGTCCATCACGCTCCTCCGTCTCGACCCTCACTATTACTCCCACCCAGTTGACCCGGCCCACTCCGCTAAGAGGGGAGCTTTCCCCTTAGCTCCATGTACCTGAGCCCCTGCCCTTGTTACCACCTCTGCCCTGAGTGAGGAGGCTATTGACCACCTGAGAAACATCTCTGTGGGTCAGATGGCACTGCTGAATGCCATCCAGGGACAAGCCAGCCATCGGCAACAGATGGTGGCCTACCTGGAAGGCATCCGCAGTGCTATGTCTGGCCTACAGATATATTGTCAGGCTCTGGCCTCCTTCCTCACAGTAGCCTTCCACCCATCCCAAACGTCCACCTCACCCTACCTCCTGCCTTTTCCCCATTCAAGTTCACTATTCACATGCCTGTCCCAGGCACACTCACACATCCTCACCCACGTATTTCAACAGCCCCAAGCAGGACTAGCAAGCAGAAACATCAGAAAATACACAAGCATGCAACCACTCACCTGACACTGCCCCCTCACAAGTATCACCAACATATCCCAAGAAACCACACCTGCAGCCACAGAACCATCCTCAACACACAGCTTTCCCCCATACACCATACCCACATGCACAGAAACATCAACCAGCCCCATCATTACCCCAGACACCACATTCAAAGATCCATTCACCACCCTCTGTGTTCTCCTAGACACCACACCTATTCCACCAGACCCATCCACCACCCCCAACATTACCCCAGACACCACACTTGCACCATCAGATCCATCCACAACACCCAACATACCCAACACATCCATATTCAACCCGCCCAAAAATCAAATACCCACACTCACCCACACAACAGACACTTATAAAACACAAACAAGATATATTAGAACACACCTACACCTGCACCAATAACGCACCCACCCACACCTAACATTTTCACTCCCTGTACCTCCCAACCTTTTCATTTGGAGGTATTTCATATGGTAAGTATTTCAGCTTGGCTTGGCAAGTGTCAACAACTTTTAGCTTGCACTTCTCCCTATGATTTAAGCTGGATATGTGTTAAATGTGCAAGTTAGATATGTGTTTATCCACACATGAAGGGTGTTGAATTGTTATACTATTAGAGAAAGTTTTATGGGCATTTGTCCATGTTCATGTGTGTACCTTACATCTACTTTATCTAAATGTGTGGCAAATGCTATTACTGCAGTGTTTGCCTTCATGCCTTGCACTTGTAAATTTCCTACATATGCTTGCCACTTGGTTATGCTATTGGTTGTCCCTGAAACACTTCAGTCCACCGGTCTTGTGCACATAGAGGTTTTGAACCATGTGCAACGTGGACTGTTCAGATCTCCCCCACGTAGTGGCATACCTATTCTGCAGAGAGCATTTATTGTGACCTTTAAATGCCTTGCTCACTGATTTGAATCCTATTTACCTAACATTACCTTTTAATGTGGGTGATGTATGAGAGTCCATTACAGAGCTTTAGCAGACAAGGTGTGTTTCACTTTCATGAAACATCCATACAGATTTATCTTTTATATCACAGCAGGACCTATGTGAGGAAGGTGAGGGTGTCAGAGAGATTAATATGTTTGATAGTGATGAGGAGGTGTTGGTGTGTGACACAATTTATTGCACACATCACTTTCCCTGATAATCAGATGTGAACACATGTCAAATTTTGTAGAGTGTGCCTGTGTAGTGTCAGTGATCTGGCCAATCATAGAGCTGTAATTGGATCATACAGTGAGAAGAACTCCGAACTGAAGACCACAAAAAAAGTTTGACCTAGGGACCACAAACCTCTTGCGAGGTCCATGGCGGGCATCTATTTGCTGAGGAGCCGATGGAAATGGGTAAGAGTCTAGATTGCAACAATAAACATGTAAGGAGGGTCAAAAGGGGATTTAAAGACCACACTCTGATACGGCCCCGCAAGTACTACAAAACAAAAAGTGTCAGAGGGTCTAAGTTAACATAAACAAGAACGCCAGATGAACAACTACAGAGGACTCCAAAACCATGTGATACATAAATTAATTAAGTATGAAGACAAAGGTCACCCTACCATTGGACCCAATAGGTGATCATATGAGGATGCCCATCAGTCACCACACAGAACCGCCCTTCATCATTTGGGTTCCTTTTCCACGACCACTGGAGATGTTATCTGTTATCTTTCTCATGGGGGGCTATGATTGTAAAGGCAACCCAGGATCAGATAGATTAACGTGGCCTTGTTTCTCAACTGGGACGATGTTACAAAGAAGAGAGGGGATGACTGATGTCGTAGTGCAGAAAATAGTGACAAAAAATATAAAAAAGTGTGTGAGATAAAATTGGATGAGAGGGTGCTGAAAGTAACTTTATTCTGTTGCAACCCGCTATACCAATATTAAAAAGTAGATCAAGACAACCGAATTATTGAGTCATCTGAAAGAGTTCAAAGGGTCAACATGTTTCAGCAATAATAGACATAACTTATCATTGCTTTCCTCAGGACCTTCAATAATCTGTATGCTACTACGAATTAGTGTTAGAAAAAACACAAAAGTGCTCAAAATTATAACTAAATATGAAAGCCGATACTCAGATCACCTGTATCCACTAGATGTCTGTATCGGTCACATCCCTTGTCCAAGTAGGGGATTGCCCGCTTGGAGGATGTATGGACCTCGCCCCACCTGGCCACGGCTCAGGATGAAGGGGAAGCACCGCTCTCTCCGTCGGTACTTCTCTTCGGCGTCTGAGCCGATCGGGGAGGTCGCCGAAGAGAAGTACCGACGGAGAGAGCGGTGCTTCCCCTTCATCCTGAGCCGTGGCCAGGTGGGGCGAGGTCCATACATCCTCCAAGCGGGCAATCCCCTACTTGGAAAAGGGATGTGACCGATACAGACATCTAGTGGATACAGGTGATCTGAGTATCGGCTTTCATATTTAGTTATAATTTTGAGCACTTTTGTGATTTTTCTAACACTAATTCGTAGTAGCATACAGATTATTGAAGATCCTGACGAAAGCAATGACAAGTTATGTCTATTATTGCTGAAACATGTTGACCCTTTGAACTCTTTCAGATGACTCAATAATTTGGTTGTCTTGATGTACTTTTTAATATTGGTATAGCGGGTTGCAACAGAATAAAGTTACTTTCAGCACCCTCTCATCCAATTTTATCTCACACACTTTTTTATATTTTTTGTCACTATTTTCTGCACTACGACATCAGTCATCCCCTCTCTTCTTTGTAACATTGTCCCAGTTGAGAAACAAGGCCACGTTAATCTATCTGATCCTGGGTTGGCCTTTACAACCATAGCCCCCCATGAGAAAGATAACAGATAACATCTCCAGTGGTCGTGGAAAAGGAACCCAAATGATGAAGGGCGGTTCCCTGTGGTGACTGATGGGCATCCTCATATGATCACCTATTGGGTCCAATGGTAGGGTGACCTTTGTCTTCATACTTAATTAATTTATGTATCACATGGTTTTGGAGTCCTCTGTAGTTGTTCATCTGGCGTTCTTGTTTATGTTAACTTAGACCCTCTGACACTTTTTGTTTTGTAGTAAGAGTCTAGATTACCATTAATTGCATCCACGACTGTTTCGGTTTTGGATGTCATCAAGTAGAAACAGCAGGAGCAGTACATGTATGGTTGGCTCCATGGCAGCACAGGATGTGTGTGGCTGAGTACAGGTGAGTTTCAGCCATATATCCCTCCCTTTCCGCCAGTCCAGTTATTGTGGTTGGACCGCCACAGTAAGGGGCTCATTATGATGGCGGACAGAAGTGCGACCGCAGCCCTGGAGTACGCGGAAAAAGCTGTTTCTGCGTCCGCCTGCCGCGGTCACTCCATCCCCCATATCAGGATAGGAAAGAGTGTCAAAATTCCGTCCGCGATAGAAGAGCACGCACCGCCGCCCAACTACACCCGACCACGCGGCGGACGTAACCAATCCAGAGACTCCGCCGTACGGACTGACGTCTACGACCGCCCCCCAAATCAAGATGGCGGAAAATACACATAAAACCGCTGCGGAAAAACAACCTGCCTGAACACTGCGGATTCCCCACAGCGAAGATACCATACATAGCAGAGATACCCACCACAAGCTGCTCGCCGTCATGGACCCAGCACTACACGCTTACCCGATACTCTTCGCGATCCACCACGTCCAAGTCTTGGCCCACTATCGACGACGACGCAGGTATGCTAAAAACCATTCGCTGTCTGGAGGGGAGTACCTGCAAGGGTCATGACGTTGGGAGGGGGAGTGTCATGTTTCAGAAACCACTGATTAGAAGCAAATACAAATACACAACTGTAGCACACAAGCAGGAATGACTACAACAAACCACAACACATGATTGACTTGCTTTATTACACATAATCGGGGTGTAATCACAGTGTATGCTTGAGCATGGACATTGTGGGCACAACAGCAGGTATATCAGAGGCAGCACATGAGGTCAGACAGCAGTATCAGAACAGCAACAGGGCATTGTGGCCAACAGAGCAGGGACATCAGAGGCAGCACATGAGAGGTCAGACAGCAGTATCAGAACAGCAACAGGGCATTGTGGCCAACAGAGCAGGTACATCAGAGGCAGCACATGAGAGGGGCTAAGTGCATCAACAGTCCATTGCACGGAACAGGTACATCAGAGGCAGCACATGAGAGGGGCTAAGTGCATCAACATTCCATTGCACTGAACAGGTACATCAGAGGCAGCACATGAGAGGGGCTAAGGGCATCAACAGTCCATGGCATGCAACAGGTACATTAGAGGCCGAACAAGTACGTGGTGCAAGGTACCCCTCACAAGGGCAAGGACAATGCCAAAGTCTTTTACATGGGCACTATACACACCAACTCCAAATAGATGTGAGTAAGGTAAACACACTGCACATCATGGAGCACTGCCTGAAGTACCTGCCCCTGAGACACTGGTAGCACCAGAAACTGGAGTGTGAGACACAGCCACAGATGTAGTGACTGACACATGAGCCATCGACCCAGACAGACTGCCAGCAGCAGAACCAAGAGTGTGACACACAGCCACAGCTCTAGTGACTGACACATGAGCCATAGACCCAGACACACTGCCAGCACCAGACATAGGAGTGTGCGACACAGCCACAGCTCTAGTGACTGACACATGAGCCGCAGACCCAGACACACTGCCAGCACCAGAACCGGGAGTGTGACACACAGCCACAGATGTAGTGACTGACACATGAGCCATCGACCCAGACAGACTGCCAGCACCAGAACCAGGAGTGTGACACACAGCCACAGCTCTAGTGACTGACACATGAGCCATAGACCCAGACACACTGCCAGCACCAGACATAGGAGTGTGCGACACAGCCACAGCTCTAGTGACTGACACATGTGCAATAGACCCAGACACACTGCCAGCACCAGAACCAGGAGTGTGACACACAGCCACAGCTCTAGTGACTGACACATGTGCCATAGAACCAGACACACTGCCAGCACCAGAAACAGGAGAGGGCACAACTGAGACAGTGCCACAACATGATGCATGAAAGCAGACAACAGACACAGTGCCACTATCTGACAACTGAGAATGAACCTCTGATGCGCCACTGAGAACACCGGATTGATGAGCCACAGGGCTGTATGGGCCAGGTGGCAGGGTGGCACTGGGAGCTGGGGATAGCTGGACTTGAGCCACATCGGTGTGGTCATGTGTCAATGGTGTGTGTCTATGTTTCTTTGGGATATGTGAGGGCACCCTGGACATGACAGGACTGGCAAGTGGTGCGGACTCCAATGAAACATCACCCACCAAAGGTGGAGCGTCTGCTGCTGGGGCTCTGCTCTCTGGGGACATGCTGGACCCTGCTTGTCGTTTGCTGTGTGCCTGCCGCCTGAACTCAGCATCATGTGTAATTGGGGATGCAACAACAGGTGACTCCTTCCTCAGCTTCTGACGGGCCAGGATGGCAGTGGAGGTATGGGGGTACTCCGCCACGGAGACATCTGTTTTCCGTTCCTTCAACAACATCAGCCTCAGTGCAGCCAGGGGTGATGTATGCCTGTCCTTGATTGCACCAGTGTCCATGTGAGAAGGCTTGTCCCCTGGATGTGTCTTGTCCGTAGGAGGAGTGTTGTCTCTGTACTTTCCCTGTTCCCTGGACGGTGCCCTGTTCTTGGCAGCAGACTTGTCTTCTGTGGTGTACCTGTCTCCAGAACACACCTTCTCCCTGTGTGTGTCCCTGCCCTTGGGAGTGGCCCCTTCCTTAGCACTGTCCCTGCCCTTGGGAGTGGCCCCTACCTTACTAGTGTCCCTGTCCTTGGGAGTGCCCCTGCTCTTTTGCTGTGCCTTTGTCTTTGGACTGTCCTTGTCCCTGCCCTTGGGAGTGGCCCCTTCCTTAGTACTGTCCCTGCTCTTCAGAGGTGTCTTCGTCTTTGGACTGACCTTGTCCAAGGGAGTGTCCATGGACTTGTGAGTATCACTTGCCTTGGGAGTACCTTTAGTGTGGGATGCCTGTGTAGCATGTGAATGCATTTCCCCCACCACCACTTGTGGATCCTGTGTGTGAACTCCAGTGTATGTGACGTTGTATTTGTGAACAGATTTTTCTGACCTAGGGGATGGTGTCTGTGCCCTCCGTGCCCTGATGTGCTGTCTGTGGCTGCTTCTAGTGCAATAACCTGTATTAGAGTCCTGGTCCGAATATTTACTCCCCCCTGAGACATCCAGTGGTGTAGATGTGGGAACAGAAATAGCACCCTGTCCATGCGACTGTACAATGGCAGACGACACACTGCTTGCCAATGATTGAAATGTCCTGTGTAGACCAGCAACATCGCCATGCATCCCTTCCATGAATGCCACCACCTGCCCCAACTTCCTATTGTGGTCTTGGAAAGCATTGATCATATTGGTCTGACCCACACACAGCTGTCGCAGCAGATCAACTGCCTCAGCACAAAGTGCATTTTGGGTCACTGGGGCAGGGGCAGCGATGCCTGCACCGAAGGCCACTCTGCTCCCCCTACTTCTGCCTGCACGAGCAGTACTTGGTACAGGTGGTGGCAGTGTGGGCCCTGTGTGCTATGTCCCGACGGAAGGTGTTGATTGCCCACTCCCAGTCTGTGACAACAGTGCTGACTCACCGACACTGTCGGAAGATGAGGATAATGGTGTCTCGACATGCGAGTCCTCAGGGACGGTCCTGTCCCCCTCTCTGGGGCTACCCTCTTCTGTGTCAGTCTGCGTGTGCGTGAAGTCAGATCCGGATGCATTGCCACCACTTATCTCCGCCGTCTGTGGCTGAGTGCCCTCTGCCAAAGCTGAAATGCACAGAAAAGAGGTGTAAGTCATGGCCACAATCACGTACAGAAGGACATGAAATCCCTTATTCCATTGGTGACAGAACACATCTATCCATCATCCTGCACACGGCCCACCCCTACCAGTCATCCTCACATGATTTTACCGATAATGGCCGTGAAACACGTACAGCATGCGGACAGAGCAGGAGCATGTGGTTATGCACACATGTCATCCCATGGGGCCACAGACCTCTACGGCATGTGGTTCAACACTCCACTACTAAGCAAGTGGCGTGTCAACATGCCGGACCTGGATGTTAAATTACACTCCGCCAATGGCACCAACATGCCATTGCTGCGATACATACGCACCACGGAAGTCACTACAATGTCTGAGCACCAATACATGCATTGCACTCCCAAGTAACATACACAGACAGTCTGCTTACCGCTAGTTTGCTGTTGATCCACACTCAGCCAGTCGGACAGGTCAGGATGCGTCACAGCAATGATACGGTGCATGAGAGGGGTCATGGAGCGTCGGGCCAGACGCGGCGTTCTTTTAATCATCCCCAGTGTCATCTCCGCGACATTCTTGCTCAGCCTGGAAATGTCGTCCCAGCGTTTGTGGCAGTGTGTGTGTCGTCTATTGCACACCCCCACTGCCCGTACATCACGTGCTCTGCTCCTCCACACGGCCTTGCGAAGGTGCAGCTTCACCTACCATGATGGGAGACAAGAGGATAACGTTAGTGTACAGTATGACATGCACATACTACGTAGATAGACGTATCTACATCCAGCCATGCCCAGCACAACACATGTTAAGGTCCCACAGCACACCGGCAGCCAGACAGAAGACAGGAGCCACTTACCACCTCAGGGCCAACAACATGTACACCACTGCACTTACCACCTGGCCGGGTGCACCGTACAGCTGTTCATAGTGGCTGAGCACACCGCCCACGAGAACATCTAGTTCCGCGGCAGTGAAGGGACGAGACCGCATCTCTCGCACTCTCTGCATGGCAAGGTCCTGGACTGTGGCACTACAGCAGCAGTCGGTGGCCAGCTCAGCAGCAGGAGGTCAAGGAGATGGTCACAGGCAGGAGTCGGTGGTCAGCTCAGCAGCGGGAGGTCGAGGTGATGGTCACAGGCAGCAGTCGGTGGTCAGCTCAGCAGTGGGAGGTCGAGGTGATGGTCACAGGCAGCAGTCGGTGGTCAGCTCAGCAGCGGGAGGTCGAGGTGATGGTCACAGGCAGCAGTCGGTGGTCAGCTCAGCAGCAGGAGGTCGAGGAGATGGTCACAGGCAGAAGTCGGTGGTCAGCTCAGCAGCAGGAGGTCGAGGTGATGGTCACAGGCAGCACTGGTTCACAGGGTAGAATTTGTGCTTCTGGTAATCACACATATATAGGGGCCTGTGCCCATGTCAGTGGCATACGTCGGCAGCAATTGGTCACCCCTGGATGCATGTTTGTAAAAGGGCCAATGACTGGCCCTGGTGTTGCGGTGCACTGCTTCCGCTACTTTTGATTGGGCATACGCGGTCCGCGTTCCCTCTTCCCATTGGCTGCATGTGCACGGACCGTCACGGTCACACGTCGGCAACCGCAAGTGCAAGCTTCCGGGACGGATGCTTCTTTTGCAACAATGTTCAATCACTGGCGCCACCATGGCGGTGCACCTATTCCGTGGGGGAGGTGCAGTCCAACACATCCTTCAGATGATGTCAATGGACATGGCAGTTCATGACCCCCCTTACAGTCACATTGCATCATCCACCGGCCCAGAACCGCCGTGCCAGGCCCCGTCCACAACTGCCGGTCCTGGACCGCCGTGCCAGGCCCGGTCCAGGACCGCGGTGCCAAGCATGCCACCCACAGTCTGCACAGCCCAGTCCACAACAGCCGGTCCTGGACCGCCGTGCCAGGCCCGGTCCAGGACCGCGGTGCCAAGCATGTCACCCACGGCCTGCACAGCCCCATCCACAACCGCCGATCCTGGACCACCGTGCCAGGCCCGGTCCAGGACCAATGTGCCGGCCATGGCTACCACCGCCGTGCCAGGCGAGTTAACACCCGTCGGTGGGTGACATGCTTGGCACCGCGGTCCTGGACCGGGCCTGTCCCACATGTGATTTTTGCGAGCCACGGTGGTCTGCTGCACTAGTGCCCCGAATATGTGGGCTTCAACACGGATGATTTCATCTACCATTACCTTCAACTCGGTCTCCGTGAATTTTGGGTTTTTCTTGGGTGCCATGGTGTGTGGTGCTCAGGGTGTGGGTTGAGTGAGCTGGGAGGTGCAGGTGTGTGGTATGTAGGAATGGTGTGGTGGGTGTTAGTGTGGTGGGTGTGTTTGGGTGGTGGTTGTATGTCTTCAATTGGTGTGTGCTGTCGGTCGTCTTGGGCCTCTTGCTAGCAGCTATGCTGTGCTGCAAAGGATTGTGGTAGTGGGTGGGAGTCATTTTATAGTGTGTGTCGTGGTCGTGTCCCAATGGTTGTTGGCAGTCAGGTGCTAGGTGGGTGTGTTGACTAGTGTGCATTGGTAGGTACTTGGGGGGTGTCATTGTGGCTTTTGATTGGTGTTGGTGTTTCAGGTGGGGGGTAGTCCTGTTTCGTGTGTTTGCTATTTCCTTCCGCGACACTTTTTGTCATTGGTTTGACGGTAGGGATGTTGTTTGTGTTGGCCTTCCGCTGAGATGCACAATTTCTCGTTGCATTGTTTCCGCTGCGGCCGTGGATTGCGGTGCGTACCGGGGTTGAGGCAGCGTTATCCTCCGCAGGTATTGCGGTAGATGTGGCTGTTCCCGCGGTCATGTGCGTCCGCGCCGGGCGGTGTTTCATCGGTTCCGTCCGCGTGCGGCGGTCTCAGGTGTACTCCGTTCGCCGCGGATGGTGTTTGCTGAGGTCCGTCCGCTGCAGTCGTACTTCCGTCCCATTTGTATCCTAATTGCAACGGAGGTTTATCCGCGGTGCGGTCTGGAGTAACTTGGCCACTTCCTTGGCGGACGGAACACGTTTCCGTCCGCGATCCTAATCGGCTCCTAAATTTGGCTGAAAGGCACATCATAATTGGGCCGGTGGTAACATTGGTGACCTGCCCCCTGTCAGATGCATTTGCTATCCCACTGTGGTTGAGTTTTTCTGCCAGCAGCGGCGGAACTGCAGCAGTCTTTCATCTATGTAACCCAATATACAAAAGAGGGTCCCTGTAAAGCGGATATGTAAGGGGAAAACCAGAGAAAAACAACAGAATATACAACACTAAGCCCCTTACTGAATATTCACATCCTACATTACTTCATAGATAATGTCCCATAGAGGAAAAAATGCAAATTCTCTTTTTTTGTAGTTTTTGTTTTTATTATCAATTAGTGAACATATATTCTCTCTTTTCTTTAAATGTATTATACATCACATATAATGAATTCAACATATACAGTATTTTTTTTATTTTTTTCAGATTGATCAACAAATGCCCACAACGCTCGACCTACTCCTCGGTCCGAAAGCCTCCTCCTCGCACCTGCCTCTAAAGCAAACAGTCCCTGTATCCGGTACCTACTATATCAATATTGGCCTGAACTTGCTGCGTCCCCCACACTATTGCGCCCAGAAAATTGCAAGTGGCTCTTTATGCTTCTTGGCGCTATATTCACCTAAGATTTGTAAATATGAATAACTCCGGTTGTACTGGTTTGATTTATGTCATTCTGGTTTATTTCTATTAATTAAAATGTACACTATTTTTCTAAATTGGTTTGGGATTTTGCAGAATGCTCACCAATGGGCAAAAACTATGCAGCTTGCACTCCAATTTACCTCCAGTAGCACAAGCAGCGCTGAAAATCAGCGCAAATGGCACCATGCATTGTGCAAGAGCACATAGCCATTTGAATTGATTTTGCTGCAGCTCAATGAGAAAATCTACTCAAGCGACTGCAAATCTACTTGAATGGAATCCCTCTCTGACCGCGACCGCTAGTGTTCGCCAGCATTATAAAATGCTTCGGAAGGCGCTGTGGCGACTGGAAAATGTTCCAGGGGCCAGCAAATCTCGCTCTCAAGCATGACTAGTGGAGCCTTATGTTATTCCTGTGAACATCGCGAGGCGCTATCAGCAGAATGATTCTGACATGTGTCCATTGGTGGAATTTGGCAGGAACTCTGCGTTATAAACGTAACACAGAGTTACCAAATTCTGCTATTCCCTTGAGCGGAATTATAATTCTACCCGGGTCTATTTTATACCTGATTTCAGCCTTTGTGTGGGGGAATTCCCAATGTACCCCCAAAACTGGCTCTGGTCAGTTCTTCTCCTTTCCTTGTTCCTGGCTCCAAGCTAACTGGGGTGACAAAGGCAAGCACCTGGTGTCAGGTTCCTTTGATTGGGCTGCACCTTAGAGGCCTTTGAGTGTAATTAGGGCAGGGTAGAGTTCCTTCCCAGCCAACATGTCAGATAGTCCCTCTCCTCTCATACCTAGGATTATTTTGTCTCACTGCCTGGAAGCAATGCACAACCCACAACAGCAGAGTTACTCACAGTCATGTGACCGAGGACACTGGCAGTAAAGTATAATTGGTTTGGGCAGAAAAATGTCAAGTTGATATTTTAAAATTGGAACTTCAAATCCTTCTTCACCATCAAAGAGGATTTAAAATAAAACTTCAGTTGAGTGTAAAAATAATTTCTCTATCTGCTCCTAGTCTTATTAAAGGTAATAAGGTGACCTAGTGATAGTCAATAGGAGAGATGGGATTAACATTGTTAGTCTATGCGAGAGACATATGCTTTACAACAGGAGTTTTTCGCTGTTAGGTCATGTGAAACTTAAACACACATATTCATCTTTTAAACACCATGCACCCTGCCTGAGGGATAGTTAAGGCCTGCCTTAGGGGTTACATATACATTTTATAAAGGAAGGTTTTAGCCTGGCAAATGGTACATTTTTCCAGGTATAAATGCCATTTTAGAAACTGCACTACAGGCTGCAGTGGCAGGCCTGAGAAAAGTTTTACAGGGGTATTAATGTGGGTGACACAATTAGTGCTGCTGCACACAAGTACCATTTAATTTACAGGTCTTGGGAAAAGCAGTACCATTTACTAGCGACATACAAGTAAATTCAAGGTCGTAATTAGATATACATGAACGCTAGCATGTTTTAAGCCTGGGCAGAGTACGCTGAGTTCTGCTACTTGGAACTCCACGAAGTGTAAAAAAAACCTCTGCTGCGCTACACGGAGCTCCGCAAGCGGCAGAGTTTCTTTAGATTTTGATTTTCAGTGCCTGGTGCTAGTCCGCACTGTCCAATCATCATGAAAGGCACCATGCACAGGGCAAGCGGGTGCTGCTTCCTTTCTGCCACTTGAGTACATTTTTACTTAAGCGGTAACTTTCTCAACGCAAACGGATGGTTTCTCATTGCGTGCGATCGCGAGCACGGGCAACCACTCGCAAAGAGAAATCTGACTGCCCTTGTTGAGAAATTTCAGCGGGAGGTTGATTTTCCACGCTCGCGTTCGCCAACTTTATGTTGGCGATCGATCGCGAACGAGGAAAAATCTCACCAGGAGGTGCATTTTTCTCGCCCGCGAACTTGGTATTTAGGAACTCTAGTGAGGGAAAAAGCTCCACTCTGCTATGCGGAGCGGAGCTTTTTGGAACTCCACGAGATCCGCATAATGCGAAGTGCGGAAAACCTCGCAAACTCAGCGAGCGGAGCACAGTTTTCCACACAGACTTAGTCTTAAGGAGACAGCACAAGTGTTTTAGCGGATCTATGACAGAATTTCGACAGACATAATTTCGTCATACACATATATCGGCGCAATTATATCGATTGCAAGAATATCGACGCCCTATGTACAATATGGTAAGTACCAAAATATCGAAAAAATAATATCGATGTTAAAAATATCGTTGTTAAATATATCGGTTTTTTTTGGGTTTAAAAAAACATGAAAAATACTGTAAATAATACTTATAAATTACTTAAACATATTTAAATATATTTAATAATGTTGAAAAAAAATAATACATATTTAATTTAAAAAAATTACAAATTAACAAATCATATATAATATATACTTACTTAACAATAATTACTATTCCCACTCCAGAGGGTGCAACAGTAGGGAAAGTGTTGGATAGCGTAAGGGTAGAAATTACTATTCCCACTCCAGAGGGTGCAACAGTAGGGAAAGCGTTGGATAGCGGGTGGGTAAAAATTACTATTTCCACTCCAGAGGGTGCAACAGTAGGAAAAGTGTTGGATAGCGTAGGAGTATAAATTACTATTCCAACTCCAGAGGGTGCAACAGTAGGGAAAGCGTAGGATAGCGGGTGGGTAAAAATTACTATTCTCACTCCAGAGGGTGCAACAGTAGGGAAAGTGTTGGATAGCGTAGCGGTAAAAATTACTATTCCCACTCCAGAGGGTGCCACAGTAGGGAAAGCGTTGGATAGCGGGTGGGTAAAAATTACTATTCTCACTCCAGAGGATGCAACAGTAGGGAAAGTGTTGGATAGCGTAGGGGTAAAAATTACTATTCCCACTCCAGAGGGTGCAACAGTAGGGAAAGTGTAGGATAGCGGGTGAGTAAAAATGACTATTCCCACTCCAGAGGGTGCAACAGTAGGGAAAGCGTGGGATAGCGGATGGGTAAAAATGACAATTCTCACTCCAAAGGGTGCAACAGTAGGGAAAGTGTTGGATAGCGTAAGGGTAAAAATTACTATTCCCACTCCAGAGGGTGCAACAGTAGGGAAAGTGTTGGATAGCGTAAGGGTAAAAATTACTATACCCACTCCAAAGTGTGCAACAGTAGGGAAATCGTTGGATAACAATGGGTAAAAATGACTATTCTCACTCCAGAGGGTGCAACAGTAGGGAAAGTGTTGGATAGCGTAGGGGTATAAATTACAATTCCCACTCCAGAGGGTGCAACAGTAGGGAAAGCGTTGGATAGCGGGTGGGTAAAAATTACTATTCTCACTCCAGAGGGTGCAACAGTAGGGAAAGTTTTGGATAGCGTAGGGGTAAAAATGACTATTCCTACTCCAGAGGGTGCAACAGTAGGGAAAGCGTTCGATAGCGGATAGGTAAATATTACTATTCTCACTCCAGAGGGTGCAACAGTAGGGAAAGTGTTGGATAGCGTAGGGGTAAAAATTACTATTCCCACTCCAGAGGGTGCAACAGTAGGGAAAGCGTTGGATAGCGGGTGGGTAAAAATTACTATTCTCACTCCAAAGGGTGCAACAGTAGGGAAAGTGTTGGATAGCGTAGGGGTAAAAATTACTATTCCCACTCCAGAGGGTGCAACAGTAGGGAAAGTGTTGGATAGCGTAAGGGTAAATATTACTATTCCCACCCCACCCTATTCCCCTATAAACACACAACACGCTCCAGTACTATCACATAACATTTAATTGAAAATTAATTATCAATTAAATAATTACTTAATCAATTGAAATAATTAATTGTAAATAATTTTTTAATTACAAAATAAAATATACATAAAAATATACTAAATTATTTGTAATTAAATCAGTTCCCACCCTATTCCCCTATAAACTGACAACCCGCTCCAGTAGTAACACATTACATTTAATTAAAAATTACATTAATTACCAATTAAATAATTTCTTTATCAATTAAAAATATTAACTACCAAATAAAGAATTAATTTATCAATTAATTACCAATTAAATAATTAATTTATCAAATAATAAAATTAATTACCAATAAATAATTAATTACAAATTAAAATATGCTTAAAAATTATTTAATTAATTACAATTAAATTACTTACCATCCTATTCCCCTATAAACCCACAACCCGCACCAGTAGTAAAACATATAATTTACTTATAAATATACATAAATTATCAATTAATTAATCAATTAATCAATTAAAATAATGAATTGCCAATTAATATTTAATTACAAAATAAATTCATCATTAAAAAACAATTAATTAATTACAAATAAATTACTTCCCACCCTATTCCCCTAAAAACCCACAACCCGCTCTGGTAGTAAAACATATAATTTACTTATATATATATTTTTTATATATAAAATATTAAACACATATTATAACAATTAATTTAAATACTTAACTAAAATTTCTAACACATATTAGTAAATCGAAATTACTTACATTGATATATATGCTATCGATATAAGTAATGTCGATATTACTTACATCGATATATATGCTATCGATATAGGTAATTTCGATATTACTTACCTTAGGGTCGATATTCTGTCCATCGATATTCTGGACATCGATATTCTATCCCTTTGATATTAGCAACTCGATATAAGTGTAAGTCGAAATTAAAGATTCGATATTTTGACTGAGTACCGTTTTAGCACTGGTGATCAGGGGTAAAGTCCCAATGACAACAAAAATGAGTTCAGCCAAAAATCATGGAGTCTAGCAAAGGGTACTTTTAAAAAGTCACCTTTTACTTACCTAAAGCTTTATGAAGCCCATTTGCTTGAGGTTCCAACCATAACCCAGAACTCGAATGGTCCTTGATGAGGTGTGAAGTGGCTTCCAGAGCTGAGACAAAAGCTTGGGTGGGAGAGAGATTGACTTTCTCCTTTGCAGGATGGGCAGGGGGCTCTCTCATACCCCTTGCATAACTTCAAAGTACGCCTACCCCTGTCACTGGCATATGTAGTGCATATCTGCCCTCCATTTGTCCTATTAACCAGTCAGGCTCCAATCCTCATGGGAGAGGAGCTGCCCCCATAACCGGTCTGACCACAGAGGGGGATTACCCATTACCCTGGCCACACCTCTGGGTGGGCACAGGAGCTCTACACAGGGGAAGAAAGGTTCTTCTATGTAGGTGTTATGTAGAGAGGGCACTGTGGGACTGTCTGCATTAGGTCACCCAAGAAGTGCTACTAAAGCATGTATGGTTACCCCCTAGGAAAATTGTTGCTATTGGATAGTGAGAGGCCAGTAGTCACCTCCACCTACAGGCTACTGTCAAGCATAATTAACTACTGGACCTGTGGAAGACAAAAGAAGCATTGCACCTGCTGCTGAGAACCCTAAGGGCTTTACCTGCTCCCAACTTGTACCCAGGACTCTAAGTGTCAGTTGGCTGACCTCCTGTTAAGCTATATGGACCCAAAAGAAACCCACTTTCATGATGAGCCCAGCTGACCAGTTTCAACTGAACCTACCCTGGTGGTGGCTTTTATTGGCATGCTTTCTGACTCCCTACTGATGATCCTGAGATCCTGGAACTCTTGGCTAGTGTTAGAATGTATTTCTCCTGTCCGAACTTTAAAAGATGTGACTTAGAAACTTTTTACTAAATTTCATCCTGGAGAACTGTTGTGGGACCAGTACCAATCTGCCAGCTGTTCTGCCATAAGTGCATGGTGCATGGTGGTCCTAACTTTGCCTACGCTCCCACTACATTTGTCACTGCAGCAGCAAATCCAAGTCAGTGGGGAGGATGCCAATTGGCATTTGACGACTTTGAACTGTCTTCTTTTACAGTCTTGCCCTGCTGAGGAAATCAGACTTCCACAAATAAGACTAAACCCATGGTGGAATATATCTTCTGGTTGCCAGAGATCTTGGAGCACAACACATACTATTGGTAAATATGTATTCTCCCAATATAGACAAGCCTGATTTCCTTCCCAATATCTCTGTGCACATTTCTAACATAAATATTGATTCTATAGTAATGGGGGGTGAGTTTAATTTGATATTGCAATGCACCCTAGACACCACGGGGCCTGACCACATTACTAAACCACACTCCATGAAAGCACTCCAGGCTCTGCTGTAGGCCCACTTATTGACAGACACCTGGCGTCATCGAAACTCCACTGACAGAGGTTTATCCTTTTTTTTAGCGCCACAAGGGACATGGTCCTGGATAGACCATTGGTATTTGTCCTCAGATCTTCTCATTCACACTCTCACCGCAGACTAACTCGCTCGAACATTGTCGGGCCATTCGCCAGTGTTCTTGTCCTTGACAATCCCCAGCGTCAAGAGGCCATTCCTGCCTGGTTGATTCCCATCGTAAGCCTTGCTTGACACTGTTTTTAATAGCACAGTCAGAGATACCATTATTGAATACTTTCAGAAAAACGTGGGCTCAGTGCCCTGCTGTACCACTGTGTGGGAAGCTTTTAAGGTTTATATATGGGGATATGCATGGTCAAGAAGGTCCGTGTGCTTCGCACTATCCACCAAGACCTTGACGCAATCAAAAAGGAGTTTAAGGACCTGAATGCCTGGAGCCCGCCGAATGTTCTGCCCTCCTTTCATCACCAAAGGGCGACTCTCCTGACAGAGTTTCAGGAACTGGCCACCCATGAGGTCAATTACCTGGGCAAATACACACGTGCCAGAATATATGGGGAGGGAGAACTACCTGGCCAGATGCTGGCCGGGCTCGATCGCCCCCATCATCACTGTTCCTTCATCATGCAATTGCATCTGGATGATGGCACTGACATTACCTAGAACACTGATATCTCTGCTGCCTTCCGATCTTATTATTCTCACTTATACACAACCCGCACTCTGCCGACTGACACAGCCCTTACTGACTATCTGGCTGAAGTAGCAATGATATGGATAAAGGAGGGCCACCGCCAATTCCTAGCCGCACCCATAACTGTGGATGAAGTGTCGCAGGCTATAGATGATCTTAACTGATTCCGTGCCCCTGGCACGGATGGTCTTACCAGCATATTCTATAAAACGCACAAAATATTGTTGGTCCCCCATCTTCCTGAAGTGTACGCCAAGACCCTGGTCACTGGTGCACAGCCTCCAACGATGCTTGAGGTCCTCATTTCCCTTCTTCAAAAAAACGGGTACACCGCCCAACAGGTGCGCATCCTTCCGGCCCATATCTCTACTTAACCAGGACTATAACATTTTAGGCAAGATATTTGCCACCCATATCTCTCTCTTGGTTGATCAGATTATATACCCTTTCCAAACAGGTTACATTCCTAACGGGTCTACATCAGTCAACCTCTGTACAATATTTGCGGTAATTAATCAAATTGAGATTCCCTCCCTGTTGCCGTAATATTGTTAGATACAGAGAACAGTGCAACAGTAGGGAAAGTGTTGGATAGCGGAGGGGATAAAATTATTATTCCCACTTCAGCAAGTGCAACAGTAGGGAAAGTGTTGGATAGCATAGGGGTAAAAATAACTGTTCCCACTCCAGCGAGTGCCACAGTAGGGAAAGTGTTGGATAGCATAAGGGAATAAATTACTATTCCCACTCCAGTGAGTCCAACAGTAGTGAAAGTGTTGGATAGCTGAGGGGAATACTTTACTATTCCAGCCCCAGCAAAATAATTAACATTAATTCACAAACAATTAATTAAAAATGATTTACCACCCACCACTTTTCCCTATAAATGACACCACTAATGTTGTAAAACATTGTTAAAGACAAACAGTGCGGCTGACCATGGTTAGCCACCTCAGTTTCGAGTTCCCTGATACGAAAGACGTAGATCAACAATAAGGACAGACGTCCGCTTTACGGGTTGATCGTCCTGTCGGTCTTTACTGGGGGTTATTCATGCCCCATTATTATTGAGGACGGACGGCCGTTATATTGGTTTGTCGTCACTATAATTCCGACCAGGGATTATATATGCCCTATGAGCACGAAGGGCTACGGGCCGACACACTTATTAGTTATTTGGATCACTTGAGGTCGAACGAGATCTTTTGTTATAGCGGCTCATTGAACTCGAATTATAATACTTTTCTGGTCGATGATTTCACGCAGAGGTATGTGCGCCAAGACTCTGGGCCACTAGAACCGCTTCTGACCTTTGAAAAATGTCCAAGCTATTCTGTATAAAAACACTGCTTAAGAGAACGAGACCTGATAACGTTTGGACTCCCTGTTTCGGGACCCTCTTCTGGAACCACAAGAGATTACCCTGGGCTGAGTTTTTTAAAGAGCGTAAAGAGTAAAAGACTTTTTTGGGACAAATTGGAAGCTCTTTGAATCTTATTACTTGGTGCACCGTCCTTTTCTTCAAAAATGTTGCAAAGCATAACACAATAAACATAATCAATTAATAATAATCATTAACAAACAATTTAAAAACTAATCAATATTACAATAATTCACACAATTAACAACATAAAACAACTTAAAATACATTGTATAATAAAGATTTTACTAACTATATTAAAATTAAGTTACTTCCCAGCCTGCTCCCTTATCAACCCACAACCCGCTCTTCAAAAAATGACACAAATAACATAATTAATAATGAATTATTAATTATTATTAGCCACTTCATAAATAATTAACAATAAATCATTTACCACAATTAACAATACAAAATATTAAATAATAAAAAAATAAAAATTAATTATTATTAAATCACTTCCCACCCTACTCCCCTATAATTCCACGACCCTCTCCTAAAAGAATGACACAATTAAACATATTTACCAATTATTTATTATTAATTAACAAACACTTAATAACTAATTATTAATAAATGAATTACCAACATTAATATAAAATATTAAATACATAAATACGAATTAACAAAAAATATTAATTCATTCATTCATTATAATTAAATTACTTCCCACCATGTTCCCCTATAAACCTACAACCCGCTATGGAACAAAAGCACATAATATAATTGAAAAAAATTAATCATGTCTAAAAACTATTATTAGATTTATTATATTTAAGTTACTTCCCACCCTATTCCCCTTAAACCCACAACCTGCTATATACCTAAAAATCAAAATGTACTTAAAAAAAATAATAACTTGTAAAACTTTAACAAATATATTAAAAACAAATGCAATACTTACACAAAAAATAGGACATATTCATTTAAAATACACACTAAAATACATAACACTAAATAAAACAATAATATTTTTAACAACAATATTTTTGCAAACAAAATTAATACGATATTTTGAAAAACGATATTACTTACCTTCAACTTGATATTCTTAACAACAATATTCTGACAGTCAATATTTTTGTACTACAATGTTTTGCACTCAATATTAGTGCAATTCGAAATTTGCAACTCAATACTATATCTGTTCACCATCTGATGACATGTTTTTGGTTCGGGATCTAATTATTCTCCATTCCTCAGAGAAGTTGTCCGGTTTGGTGTTTTTTCCGGACTGGTCATTAACTGGCAGAAGTCGGAGATATTCCCTTTACCCGATGCCACTCTTCCCGTACAGACTTCCCACATCGCTGGTGCACGGATCCCCCTCGCTATCTATGCGTATTTTTGCACCACATTCCCTCAGAAGTTATTCGCCTCAATTATGGTCCCGCTATTGACCAACTATCATCCCAAATAGACAGATGGATAAAACATCCCTTGTCCACAGCTGGCAGAATTGCTATCATAAAAATGGTTGTACTACCTCGCTTCTTATATTTTTCCTCAATCTCCCTATCCCACTCACGGATATATTTTTCAACGTGTTGCGGAGCATGCTAATTAGATTAATATGGGCCAACGGTCAGGCGCGCATCGGCTGGCAAACATTGATAATGTCTTTTCAATGTTGGGGGCTTGGGTTCCTGGATCTTTATTTTTGTATTATTTAATCGCGCAGGCACAGAATGCATACTTCTAGTATCATCCAGATGCTAGGATGCAATTCCTGAAGCCTGAATATTCACAGGTTCACCACATGCTCGTTGTCGCCAACTCTCCTGGGGTCCTCCTCCGAAATCCAAACGCTCCATACCACGTCCTGGAAAAAACGTAGTCTGTACGTGAATGCGGACTATCTTTACTCTCCGCACTTACCATTGCGATAAAATCCATGGCTTGCCCCACTCTAGAAACCCTGACTACGCAGACATTATCTCGGTGTGGATTATACATTGTAGGAGATCTCTTCCGAGATGCCGAATTGTGAGCTGGCAGTGGGACACACTGGGGGATATTCTCAAGAACGGGCGACAATCACGGCCAACCTAGGTGAACGCACCTGCACATAATGCCGTCCATTGCAGGAAACCAATGCTGTGTCAACGGCATATTCCCAACATGCTGGCAACAGGCGATAGTATCCAGACAACGCATCAGAAGTCGACGATAAGCTCACCGGGACGCCGATAAGAAAGGAACCCCGAACGTGAAAAAAGCTGTGATGGGCCCAACAGCGATAAAAATATCCACAATAAGCAGCACAGTGGGGCAAGGTCCACCTGCCTCATCTACCTCATCATCACCCGGTGCATCTGGCACCTGGATCCATTGGGCATTGTTGCGCACACATATGCTGTGCAATACACAACATCCAGTGACCTCCTTGCACACCATCACAGGGCTGCACAGGATCACAGCACCTGTGACGTCTTGCACGTGAAAGGTGACTGCAACACACCAAATGTGCGTTCAACAATGCCCCTGATTCGTACGTGTGCCTCATCGTACTGCCCTGTTCTTGGGTCTACGGGGCTCGGAGGGGTTTCATCATCCACAGGCAGAGTGCATAACCCTGATCACCTGTGAGAGGTAAGTGAGATATGGGTGAATTGGTGGTTCTGCATGCTGTGTTGGCAGACTCACAAGCGCTGTGGTGTGTGAGTGGTGCGACTTTGGAATTCATGTCTGCCATGTTTTTCTACAGGCACATGTGTGGGATCAATGTGTAGCACATACCCACACAGCTCCTCCTTCCTCCCCGATCATGTTCCCTTGTCTGCGCTGTGCGGTGGCATCACTTGCAATCCTAAGGCATACCATCGTCATGCACGTCTGCGCATGTTCGCATGCTTGACAACAACACCTTCCTGTTTGTCACTCTGAACCACTTCATAGCGCTTCCATGCATGAATCATGGGAGCTGCCTTCTGCTCATCTGTGTCTGAGGGAGGATAACGCAGTCATCCCTCGCAGGGGAGGGGTGTGACTCGACAGTGGGTCACCCTCATGTGTGCAGAAATGTTCAAATGCATGGTGAATGTAAAGTGTCAGAGCAGAATCCAGCATGCCTATCAAAGGGGACACCAAGACCATCCTTCACACCTGTCTTTCATTGCCTACTAACGGCAGCTAACTCATGTTACACAATCAAGGTAGCTGTGGCTTGCAGACCAGAGTCACATAGTTGGAAACAGTTCCCCAAGGCGCACCTTGCTGTAGCAAGGTCATTCTCCAGCCCACGCAAGGGAGTATAGGTTCTTCACTTTGGCCTTCCATTCCGAGCTTGTAAGCAGAGTGCAACATGTTGTGCAGGCACAAGTCCCTTTTGTTCCAACAGGAGGTGACCCTCACTTCTGCCAGAGACACATTCATGTTGCAGGTGCCTCGGAACTCGAGTGAGATTCAGTTGCTTATTACAACTGACCTCCCACTTCATAGTGTGGCACTAACTCACTAAATATAAAATGCATCTGAGACGGCAGTCCATATACATTTTTAGGTCTCGCCTGTCGATGCGCATGCGCATCGAGCAAGGCGAGAGTATTGGGACTTATCCACTCTTTATCCACACTGCAAGGAATCGTGGTGATTCCTTGCAGTGCCCGTGACTTTTAAGCTCAATGCGCATGCGCATTGAGCTTAAAAGCGCGTACACGTCTGTCTTTGTTTACCCGCTCCGCCCCCTCCCCTTCCCGCCGTGTCGCATTTCTCCTCCCCCCTCCCCTCTCTTCCCTCCATCTTGTTTATTTTACCCGCTCCGCCCCCTCCCCTTCCCGCCGTGTCGCATTTCTCCTCCCCCCTCCCCTCTCTTCCCTCCGTCTTGTCTTGTGAGTCTCTGTAACTGTACCCTGCCTTCAGCGTCACGCTGCCTACGGGGCCAGCCTCCTACAAGCATCCTTTCGCCTGTTAGCATTAAGGGCGCTCCTACCTTGCACTCTCCTTACTGAATATTCGCACCTGCGAGCTCCCCTTCTCCTGCACTCTATATGCGAACACGTTGCTATTGCAAGCTTCCTTTTGTTTGCACTCGCTAGTGGAAATTTTGGCTGCTGCAAGCATCATATTCCTTACACTCTGGTTGGCTGTTGCAAGTTTCACTCTGCTTGCAATCGCCGATTGAAAGCTTGGCTGCTGCACGCTTGCTTGCACCCTGTGGTCGAAAGCTTATGTCAGGCAAGTTTGCTTGCACTCTCCGGTTGAAAGCTTGTCTGGTGCAAGCTCCCTTGCACTCTTGTTGAAAGCTTAGCTACTGGAAACTTCATTACTCCTGCACTTTACCACACACGCCCCTAATCTCGCTGCACAGTGGTGCCAGACTACTGCAAGCTTCCATCCACACGCAGGCTCTCCTGCACACCAACGTCATTCTTTTCGTGTGACCCGCCACAGACCGACCTTTCTACAGGGCTGAGGAGGGGGTGGGGGCAGCAGGGCGTCCTTTGTAAAAGGTTTTAAACTGTACAGTTTAATCGATAAACTTTCCATTTGGTGCATCAAGCAGGCATGCATTCCTGAATCAACACTGCATGACCCAGTTTGTGGTAATTGTACAGTTTTTCAATCCCTGGTTTAATTTCGTTCCTGTTTTTTTTTTCATTTCTTCAAGTTGTCTCCTTAATTTAAGTGTAAGGCTTGCAAATTATTATAAACATAGATAAGAACGGAAAGACACACTCCTTTCACGTGCCCCTGGCTGTAAAAGGAAGTGACACATAGGTTGAAAGCCTACAGAGCGTGTTGTGCACATGAAAGTGACAATGCGGAAACAAAGCAGCTGGCTGCTCTGGAGTCTGCAGAGATCTTATCGACTCTATAACCGTCTCCACCACAAATGGGCCCCAAACACTGTCGATCGCACAAACTGGACCCGCTCCGCCCCCTCCCCTTCCCGCTGTGTCGCATTTCTCCTCCCCCCTCCCCTCTCTCCCCTCCGTCTTGTCTTGTGAGTCTCTGTAACTGTACCCTGCCTTCAGCGTCACGCTGCCTACGGGGCCAGCCTCCTACAAGCATCCTTTCGCCTGTTAGCATTAAGGGCGCTCCTACCTTGCACTCTCCTTACTGAATATTCGCACCTGCGAGCTCCCCTTCTCCTGCACTCTATATGCGAACACGTTGCTATTGCAAGCTTCCTTTTGTTTGCACTCGCTAGTGGAAATTTTGGCTGCTGCAAGCGTCATATTCCTTACACTCTGGTTGGCTGTTGCAAGTTTCACTCTGCTTGCAATCGCCGATTGAAAGCTTGGCTGCTGCACGCTTGCTTGCACCCTGTGGTCGAAAGCTTATGTCAGGCAAGTTTGCTTGCACTCTCCGGTTGAAAGCTTGTCTGGTGCAAGCTCTCTTGCACTCTTGTTGAAAGCTTAGCTACTGGAAACTTCATTACTCCTGCACTTTACCACACACGCCCCTAATCTCGCTGCACAGTGGTGCCAGACTACTGCAAGCTTCCATCCACACGCAGGCTCTCCTGCACACCAACGTCATTCTTTTCGTGTGACCCGCCACAGACCGACCTTTCTACAGGGCTGAGGAGGGGGTGGGGGCAGCAGGGCGTCCTTTGCAAAAGGTTTTAAACTGTACAGTTTAATCGATAAACTTTCCATTTGGTGCATCAAGCAGGCATGCATTCCTGAATCAACACTGCATGACCCAGTTTGTGGTAATTGTACAGTTTTTCAATCCCTGGTTTAATTTCGTTCCTGTTTTTTTTTTCATTTCTTCAAGTTGTCTCCTTAATTTAAGTGTAAGGCTTGCAAATTATTATAAACATAGATAAGAACGGAAAGACACACTCCTTTCACGTGCCCCTGGCTGTAAAAGGAAGTGACACATAGGTTGAAAGCCTACAGAGCGTGTTGTGCACATGAAAGTGACAATGCGGAAACAAAGCAGCTGGCTGCTCTGGAGTCTGCAGAGATCTTATCGACTCTATAACCGTCTCCACCACAAATGGGCCCCAAACACTGTCGATCGCACAAACTGGACCCGCTCAGCCCCCTCCCCTTCCCGCCGTGTCGCATTTCTCCTCCCCCCTCCCCTCTCTTCCCTCCGTCTTGTCTTGTGAGTCTCTGTAACTGTACCCTGCCTTCAGCGTCACGCTGCCTACGGGGCCAGCCTCCTACAAGCATCCTTTCGCCTGTTAGCATTAAGGGCGCTCCTACCTTGCACTCTCCTTACTGAATATTCGCACCTGCGAGCTCCCCTTCTCCTGCACTCTATATGCGAACACGTTGCTATTGCAAGCTTCCTTTTGTTTGCACTCGCTAGTGGAAATTTTGGCTGCTGCAAGCGTCATATTCCTTACACTCTGGTTGGCTGTTGCAAGTTTCACTCTGCTTGCAATCGCCGATTGAAAGCTTGGCTGCTGCACGCTTGCTTGCACCCTGTGGTCGAAAGCTTATGTCAGGCAAGTTTGCTTGCACTCTCCGGTTGAAAGCTTGTCTGGTGCAAGCTCCCTTGCACTCTTGTTGAAAGCTTAGCTACTGGAAACTTCATTACTCCTGCACTTTACCACACACGCCCCTAATCTCGCTGCACAGTGGTGCCAGACTACTGCAAGCTTCCATCCACACGCAGGCTCTCCTGCACACCAACGTCATTCTTTTCGTGTGACCCGCCACAGACCGACCTTTCTACAGGGCTGAGGAGGGGGTGGGGGCAGCAGGGCGTCCTTTGCAAAAGGTTTTAAACTGTACAGTTTAATCGATAAACTTTCCATTTGGTGCATCAAGCAGGCATGCATTCCTGAATCAACACTGCATGACCCAGTTTGTGGTAATTGTACAGTTTTTCAATCCCTGGTTTAATTTCGTTCCTGTTTTTTTTTTCATTTCTTCAAGTTGTCTCCTTAATTTAAGTGTAAGGCTTGCAAATTATTATAAACATAGATAAGAACGGAAAGACACACTCCTTTCACGTGCCCCTGGCTGTAAAAGGAAGTGACACATAGGTTGAAAGCCTACAGAGCGTGTTGTGCACATGAAAGTGACAATGCGGAAACAAAGCAGCTGGCTGCTCTGGAGTCTGCAGAGATCTTATCGACTCTATAACCGTCTCCACCACAAATGGGCCCCAAACACTGTTGATCGCACAAACTGGTCGTATGTTAAAGTGATGCTGACACTCTAATGGATGTTTTCCACTTTGAATTCTCCCAGCTCTGCCCAGAAGAGAAACTTTTTCCTTTCAAACTGATTTGCCCAGTGCAGTTCTATTCACTTTAATCCTAAATGTGAATTCCTGCTTGCATACAATAATATTGTATTTGTGCACACAAACGAAATGGATGTGTTCCTAAAAAGCAGGGAATACATACATGAAATAAATGCACATTTGAATCGTTCATTAAGGATAAAAGCATATTTGGAAATTAATTTGCCAGAGTGCCTGTGTCAACCAGGGAGGCCTTGAGGACAAATAGCTGGGCTTTCAGAAACTTGATCCCAAACACGACTTGCTCACTCACCCTCAACCCCTCACCCTCACTCACCCTCAACCCCTCACCCTCACTCACCCTCAACCCCTCCCCCTCAACCCCTCACCCTCACTCACCCTCACTCACCCTCACTCACCCTCACTCACCCTCACTCACTCACCCTCAACCCCTCACCCTCACCCTCAACCCCTCACCCCCTCACCCTCACTCGCCCTCACCCTCACTCACCCTCAACCCCTCACCCTCAACCCCTCAACCCCTCACCCTCAACCCCTCACCCTCACTCGCCCTCACCCTCACTCACCCTCAACCCCTCACCCTCAACCCCTCACCCTCAACCCCTCACCCTCAACCCCTCACCCTCACTCACTCACCCTCAACCCCTCACCCTCAACCCCTCACTCACCCTCACTCTCACTCACCCTCACTCACCCTCACTCACCCTCACTCACCCTCACTCACCCTCACTCACCCTCAACCCCTCACTCACCCTCACTCATCCTCACTCACTCACCCTCAACCCCTCACCCTCACCCTCAACCCCTCACCCCCTCACCCTCACTCGCCCTCACCCTCACTCACCCTCAACCCCTCACCCTCAACCCCTCAACCCCTCACCCTCAACCCCTCACCCTCACTCGCCCTCACCCTCACTCACCCTCAACCCCTCACCCTCAACCCCTCACCCTCAACCCCTCACCCTCAACCCCTCACCCTCAACCCCTCACCCTCACTCGCCCTCACCCTCACTCACCCTCAACCCCTCACCCTCAACCCCTCACCCTCAACCCCTCACCCTCAACCCCTCACCCTCAACCCCTCACCCTCAACCCCTCACCCTCACTCACCCTCACTCACCCTCACTCACCCTCACTCACTCACCCTCAACCCCTCACCCTCACCCTCAACCCCTCACCCCCTCACCCTCACTTGCCCTCACCCTCACTCACCCTCAACCCCTCACCCTCAACCCCTCAACCCCTCACCCTCAACCCCTCACCCTCACTCGCCCTCACCCTCACTCACCCTCAACCCCTCACCCTCAACCCCTCACCCTCAACCCCTCACCCTCAACCCCTCACCCTCAACCCCTCACCCTCAACCCCTCACCCTCACTCACTCACCCTCAACCCCTCACCCTCAACCCCTCACTCACCCTCACTCTCACTCACCCTCACTCACCCTCACTCACCCTCAATCACCCTCACTCACCCTCACTCACTCACCCTCAACCCCTCACTCACCCTCACTCATCCTCACTCACCCTCAACCCTTCACCCTCACCCTCACCCACCCTCAACCCCTCACCCTAACTCACACTCACCCTCACTCACCCTCACTCACCCTCACTCACCCTCACTCACCCTCACTCTCACTCACCCACCCTCACCCTCACTCACCCTCACTCACCCTCAACCCCTCACCCTCACACAGTGCAATAGGTCTCGGAGCATTTGAGTTAGAGCTTTTAGAATTGTTTATGGCTTTTTTTATTTGTAATTCTTTAGCATTGGCTACAGGAAACAAAAATGCTAAAGATTTACAAAAAAAACCCATAAACAATTCTAAAAGCACTAACTCTAATGCTGCGAGACCTATTGCATTTCCAATGCTTGTTTTAAATGTGTGGGACCTGGCATGCTCAGTTCTGTTCAAACTATATCCAGGGTGATACCAGCTTTCATTTATTCTATCTGTTCCAGTGTCTTCGGCGGGTGCCACATATCATATTGGTGCAGGAAGCTGTTGTCCTGCATCTCCACTTTGTGCCTCATAATGGCTGCTCACCTTGAGGCTATGCACATGCCAGGCCAGGTGCTGCAGAACCGCAGATGCCTGTATGAGGCTTTTGGATGCTTGCCCTTAGCAACGATGGGCGTAAGTTACGACCTGACCTTTCGATTTGCATATTATACTTGCGTGCAGCTAGTGCTTCATTGCAAGAGATGTCGATTCTCCTTTTCGATGGAACTTTGCTTGGTGTTGTCCAGTCCCTGATTTCAGCCGGTTGATGGGTCCCTTGGAGGCGCATGCCCAGGCTTGTACAGTGGATGGTCAGATGACGCGTGCAGCTTTACTTGGAATCTTGGCTCAATGGGATATCTGTGTGGCTGTGCAGGCTTTCCTACAATGTAGTTTCATTGAATATCACGCAAGTCTCTCAATTCTGGTTTGGGATGCTCCTGCCTATGAGGTACATGTATGTTCCTTCGACCTAATCAATTGGATGTCATCCCTGTTTTCTGACAATGACGGGGATGAAGTGTTGGAGGGAATTGCATTTTTTTGCTCACGTACCTTCATGGATTAACTGCTTAGGTCATCACAACTACTCTGTCTGCATTATTGACTGCTCTTCCAAAGGCTCAATGTGCCTTTGGCTCTTGTCTGCAAACTTTCCATTCTTCTGCTGATTTTGTCTCATTTCTTTCTCCTTTTTTTGGAGTTCCTCACCGATATTATGAACACTGCCTGACTTTTCAACTCTATTTTGTTTCTTCTGTCTACGTCCTATAGGCTCACCAGGGGGAGGGTATCATCTGAGGTTATGGGGCCCTTTGGATACAATTTCGACATTGCTAAGTCAGCATGAGTTTGCTTACCATGTGCTGCTGCTTTTGTGCCCACCTCAGCTGAAGTTTGTTAGCGCAGGCTTGTGAATAAAGCAATAAATCTATTTCCACTTTCGTGGCGGAAAAGTGTTGATAAATCGGAGTTGGGTCTTTGAGAATATGCCCCACTGTGTCCCCGATGGATAGGTTCCTTTTGCATAGAACACAGGTTTCCATACAAGCTGCGATGGGCTCCTCGACTGCAGAACCGGCAGATTTCCTTCTGCTCTCTCTTATCATCACATATGCTAATAACTTACATTTAGTGTCCCATCTATATCACTTAGCTCAGATACTCTGACCTCCTGTGAGAGGGAAGGCCAGCTCGGCATGGCGGAGGGATTTGGGTCAACCAGTAACTGACAAATTTAGATTTTCCACTGTGTGCAGATCTGGCATGTCTCCAACAACTATAGGCACAAACATCTCCAATTTAAATTCTTACATAGGTCTTACATCACACCAGCTCGCCTTGCCAGGATGGACCCTTCTAGATCCCACAATTGCCAAAGATACGCAACGGATGACACCTATTTTATACATTTGACATGGTATTGCCCGTTGGTTCAGTTTTCTTGGGGGGAAGTGTTACGCTACATCACCTCCATGACTGAAACTGACTTGGCCCCCTCCCCATTACTGGCACTGATGGGTTATGTCCAACCTTTGGACACTGGAATATGACGCTTCACTGCCATTGCCCTACTCCTCGCAAAGTTGTCCAAGAACTGGGACACCTCCACGGCCCCAGCAATTAAGACCTGGCTGAGACATTTATTAAACTGTGATATGACCAGTGATACCTATGTAACACTGTTGCCCCTCTGCTCCAGGCCCAAGAATAAATGGCAAACGCTTTCCTCTTATTTATTGCTCCATCCTGAGTTCACGTGCTGAGAGCGGGCATCACCGGTCACCCTAGTGACTTCCCTGCGCAGTGATGGGAGGGAATTTCTGGGAACCGTCAAATGATTGCATGCACCGGTTGCCTACGGGTAAGCATGGGCGGAAAATCCTTTCCGCTCGCGGATTTTGCGGATTTTCGGTAAATTCGCAATCCGCGAACGCTCGCGAATTTACCAAAAATCCGCAAATTCGCACGCAGCGATTTTTTTTTTCTTGGTGATACAATTTTGCGGCGTTCACTTACTGCCATTCAGCGTTTGCCGAGTTGTTTTTCTTGATATTTTGTGAGTGCTGCGCCATTTTGGATCTTGTTGCGGGATCCCGCGGGAGTTTGGCGACGCAACGCAAGAGTTCGCAATTGCGTACATGTAGGTGCGGCGGGCAGCAACAATCTCGCACTCGCGAAATTACAAAATTTGCAATTCTGCACAAGAAATCCACTAGCAAGCAGCATAGACCTTCTGAAAATCATGATTTTTATCAGAATAACTCCTCAGGTTGACATTTGCCTGCACTTATTTGGATTTGAGGCCTTTTGACTCTCTTTGGATCACTTTTGGATTAGAAATCAACTTTCATAAGTAAGTTTGTTTGGGGCATTACAGTTGCTGTTCTGCAGAAAGCACTCAGCAGGTGCAAAAGTTCACTCATCATTAGTAACCATTCCCTGTAGTACTTCCTGAGGGCCCCCTCCAGAGTTCAGTTGCCTATGTTTGTTTGGGGCATTACAGTTGCTGTTCAGCAGGTGCAAAAGTTCAAACTCATCATTAGTAATAGTAACCATTCCCTGTAGTGCTTCCTGACTGGGGCCCCTCCAGAGTTCAGTTGCTAGTTGAAACAATTGTATGACCCTGCTCTGACCCTCACAGCAGGCTCATCGAATAGCTACAAGTAGGCCACAAAGGTCCTGGAAAAAATAATTGCACTGCAACAGAAAGCAAATTACAGATAAGGAATTTTAAAACAGTGACACATTAATAAATCAACCCCAAATTGATTCATGTCAGTTGAAGCAGGGCAGGTGTGCTTGCTTTTCCCCCCCATAATCTACAGTGATGATGAACCAGAGGGTGGCATTGATGTACCAGAGGGTGGCATGGGTGAAACAGAGGGTGGCAGTGGTGAAACAGAGGGTGCTGGGAACCTGTGATGATGAACCAGACATAGAAACAACATAGTTACGACCGTTGCGAGCCGGCAAGTAAGTTCGCAATTGCGAACTGGTACAAAACCCTCGCGAACTGGCAGAAACCCTTGCGAACACAAAAAAAATAAAAAATCTGCAAATTCGCGAGAATTCGCGGATTTTGCGGATTGTGAATTCACAAATACGCAAATTTGCGAACGCCAGATTCGCAAAATTCGCCCATGACTACCTACGGGGACTTACTAAGGGTACAATATTGTCTCCACCGCTTTGGAAACTGTATATGTGAATTGGTCTTGCCTCCCCCACTTATTAGCTTTAAAGATGGACGATGCAGACGATGCAGACTCTCTAATGACATTATCGGCAGACATAAGCTTGCATGCTATTCATACCATGTCCCTTTTTAGGGCTCGGCCTACGTCACTACTGTGTCAGCAGTGGGGCGGAACTCCGAGCCGTATTGTTAAGGGGCTCAGAATAGTGTAGCAAAAATTCCTCAATGCGCGAGATTTTCAGTAGTTATTTTTGCCATCTGCATGGTAATTGGTCCTCGCGGTGCCGTGTTTGTAGTAGTCTTGACGCAATAGGCCATATATATTTGATGTTCGGCACTTCCTGCATTTTCTGTGCGGTTATGCGCACAGGAGTCCATAAATTTCAATTAGGAGCTGTCAGGGTGCCGCGGTAATGGAATCCAGATGGTCGGGGCGCATTCACCATTCTGCAGTGAGTTTGGCCTGATGCAAGAATCCATTCCTTGTTTTTTCAGCTCTGTTTGCACGCATGCTGGCTCCCTGCCAAAGCTTGTGGGCCCCTGGTAATTGAAGGCAGATGCCGGCTCGCAGAGGCCTCTGATATCGCCTCTCCCAGCCTGCTCCTCACTGCAGCCCCCACCACTGGAAACAACAGGCTGGGAGCTCACAGAAGCCGCTGACATCACCTCTTTCCGCCTGCTCGTCCTTTCAGCCCCCACCGCTGGAAACGACAGGCTGGGAGCTCACAAAAGCCTCTGACATCGCCTCTCCCAGCCTGCTCCTCACTGCAGCCCCCACCACTGGAAACGACAGGCTGGGAGCTCACAGAAGCCTCTGACATCGCCTCTC